>NC_090990.1:84858422-85496107 GCF_041146395.1 Eulemur rufifrons
AAGTGGCCAGATCTGTACATGTGGCCTTGAGGACACAGGTTCCCCACCCTGGCAGGGGGAATTTATATCAAATTTCATGAAAAACCTCTATTGTTCTTACATTTATTTACAATTAAGGTACTACTAAATATACATAATTTTTACTTCATATTGTGTATCCATTTTTTTTCAATAAATCCTTTTTTGTTTTTATAAAATACAACATTAATGGACCCTGCCAAGCGTGGTTATAGACAGATGTATAGACGGCTGAAAACATTCTGTGTGTTAGAGCAGCGGTCCCCAGCCTTTTTTCACCAGGGATCAGTTTCATGGGAAGACAATTATTCCACAGACAGGGCAGGGGGGATGGTTTTGGGATGATTCAAGCACATTATATTTATTGTGTAGTCAAACCTCTCTGCTAATGATAATCTATATTTGCAGCCACTCCCCAGCACTAGCATCACTATCGCAGCAACACCTCAGATTATTAGGCATTAGATTCTCATAAGGAGCCGCAACCTAGATCCCTCACGTGTGCAGTTTACAGTGGGGTTCACACTCCTATGAGAATCGAATGCCACTGCTGATGTGATAGAAGGTGGAGGTTATGTGGTGATACAAGTGTTGGGGAGCAGCTGTAAATACAGCTGAAGCTTCACCAGCTCACACTGCTCACCTGCTGCTGTGTGGCCCGGTCCCATGGCCCAGGGGTTGGGGACCACAGTCTTAGAGCATTTGCTGAGTGCTTTATTTCTTTTCTTTTTTTTTTTAAGTTAAGCATTACTTTTACTTGAATTTTCTTTCTTATTTTTTATTGAGATATGCATAGTAAAGTGTACACATTTTAATTGTATAGCTAAACACATGAGTACTCACTATAAAGGTAATAATATAGAATAATTGAACCACCCCAGCTGGCCCCTTCTCAATCAATATACTCTCAAAGGTAACCACTACTCTAATTTCTTCAACATTGATTAATTTTGTCTTTATAAAAGTTCATATAAATGGAATCTTATGGTATGTACTATTTTGCTCCTGGATTCTTTCACTCAACATTATGTCTATAATATTCATCTGTCTTGTTGCATGGTAGGTATAATTTGTTCTTTTTTGTTAGTATACAACAGTATTCATTAGATGAATGTACTGAAATTATTAATAATTTATCCATTCTACAACTGATGGACATTTGGGTTGTTTCCCAAATTGGGGACATTTTCAATAAAGCTACTGTGAACATTGTTATACATGATTTTTGGTGAGCATATGCATTTATTGTCAAGGAGTTTATCTCCAGGAGTGGATTTTCTGGGTCATGGGGTATACACATGTTCATTTTTTGAAAGTGGCTGCAGCAATTGACAATCTAATGAGCAATATATAAGATTTTCAATTGCTTCACATCCTTGCCAACACTTAGAATTATCAATTTGTTTAATTTCAGCCATTCTGGTGGGTGGCTTTGTGGTCTTAATTTTCATTTACCTGATAACTAATGGCATTGAGCATATTTTCATATGTTTACTAGACATTTATATTCTTTTATTGAAATGCCTTATTTGAGTCACTTTAAACCGATTTTTTAATGAATTATCTAGCTTATTGATTGTGCAGTTCTTTTATATTCTGGATACATTCTAATATATTAGTTTGTATTTTAACTCTCTAAAAAGTATTTAATACTTAGTTATTAATTTTAATGAACTCAAATTTATCCTCTTTTCTTAATGGTTAATGTTTTCTGTGTCCTATTTAAGGAATCTTTACCTACTCCTAACATCATGGAAATTTTTCTCCCATGTTTTTTTCTAAAAGTTTTTGTTTTAACTTTTGCCTCTAGAACTATGATCCATCTGGAAAAATAAAGATGGCCCAAATTCTTTGCTCCAACTCTCATTGAGAGTCCATCCCTGTGAATCTGAGCTACTTTTAGTGACTTACATGACTAATAGAGCATGGCATACATGGCACTCTGGGACTTCTGAGGCCAGTCATGAAAAGCTTTGCAGCTTTTATCTGGCCCTCTTAGAACACTCTCTGGGAGCTCTGAGCCGCCATGTTAGGTATCAGATAACTTAAGACCACCATGCTGGAGAAGCCATGTGTATGTTCTGGTTAATAGTCCTGACTGAGCCTAGACCTCCAGCCATCCCCACCAAGAAGCCAGATATGTGAGTAAAGTCATCGTGAACCCTCCAGACAATCCCATCCACCAGCTGAATACATCAACATCAACACCATGTCATACATGTTCCACAAATGCACACATGTGAGTAAATCCATAGGAAACAGCATGATGATATCTGTATGAAAATCTGTATAGCTGTCTGATTATTATGCATACCTTTGGTGAAGGTCCTAGGATTAAAGATAGTAGTAGTCATATGTGTAGTCTTATGTGTAACAATAGTTTTTTCTCTACCAGGGGTTGTCGTTATTACATGCGTCATTAAAATATAATATTTAAAAGAAAGGAACCATATTGGAAAAGGGAATTCAATCCATATTAGCAACAAAATATAAGAAATGCCTTGAACAAAGGATCCATATGAAGAAGCTATAAAACCATAAAACTATACCAGAAGAAAACTACAATGAATGGAAAGAAATATCTTATTCCTGGATAGGAAAAATCAAATTCTATAAAAATTCAATTCAGATACTAATTATAGACTTTGAAAAAATCCCAATTAAAGTATCAATAGGATTTTTGGGTGAGAGAAGGGGAATTAAAATTAATCATTCTAATGTCCAGCTCAAAGAATAGATAGGCAATTATAGTATTTTGAAAAATTATCTTTGAAAAATAAGAAATATAAAGGAAAACTAACACTACCATCAGCATAAATTATAAATATTATAATAATTAAGAATACTGGTAAACACCACTGGAACAGAATAAATGGCTCAAAAATACACACCCACACAAACTTTATAAAGAAAGAATCACAAATCACTGGGAAAGAAAAAAAGTACTGCAGTACATGGTAGCTGGACAATTGGTTGGATATTTGTAAATACACAAATTTCTAGTCTTTCTGTTAGGCAAGTAAAAAATATTGCCAATTGTTTGAAGAATCATTATAAAAATTATCAACCACTAGTATTATGAACATAAATATAAAAATCTCTAAGTGGGGTTAATTTCTCATTTTTAAAGCAATATAAAGATCATTCTCTTCTTCCTCCCTGAACAATTCAGTCCTAAAGCCATTAGTTTGCTAATGGAATAGAGCAAAGTAGACATTCTCAAGGTCAGGGGAATTGAAGAAAAGAACAGAAAATTTACAGAGAAAATTCAAATGGTTAACAAGACATATTTTTTCAAATTTCAGTCTTATTAATATTTAATAATATTCACAGGAAAACACTGGAATATGCTTTTACACATCAAAAGAAACTAATTGGAATACCCAATTCTGGTAAGGATAAGGAAGCATGCATTTGTATCCACAGCTGTTAAAACCTTTCAGAAAACAATTAGGCTATATGTATCAAAAGACTAAAATATTTTTTGCCTTAAAAATATCTTGTGCCTAGTAATACCACATGTGAAGAGCCAGTTTAAGGAAAGATTGTGAAATACCAAAGAAAATTGCCTTATATGTAAAGATGTTTGTTGCAACATTTTTTATAATGTTAAAATATTGGAAAGCAATGTAAGTGCCCAATAACAGGTAAACAATTTCAGAAATTATAGACTATTTACTAAATAAACTATTATGCATCTTTTTAAAATTATGTAAAGTACATTTGTCCCTCAGTATCTGTGGAGGATTGGTTCTAGGACCTCATGCAGGTGATAAAATCTGTAGATGCTCAAGTCCCTGATGTAAAATGGTGTTGTATTTGCATATAACTTATGCACATCCTCTAGTATACTTTAAATCATCTCTGTATCACTTATAATACCTAATACAATGGGAATGGTATTGTAAATGGCTGTTATGCTGTATTTTTTAGGGAATAATGACAAGGTAGAAAAAAAGCCTATATATGTTCAATGCAGATGCAATTATTTTTCTATGAAACCCATGGATAAGGAGGGCTGACTGTCCAAAAGCCCAAGCGAAAATAGAGAACAGAACACGGTTATAATAACATATAAAATGCAAAAAAAATAGAAAAGTGATACAAAATTAGACATAGTTGTCTATTACAGCAGGGTTTTAGGGGATTTTTTTTAAAAAACAAACATAACAGTTATAACACACTTGATGTAATATGGGCAACTTGTTCAGTTCAATAAGCAATTATTAAGACCTAATAAATGCCAAGCATTAGGATATGTTCTGTTATCTGTAAACAGCATTCTGTGTTTCAAGAAGATACATGTGGTTTAACCACGAGACATTTGAGTCTTGACCACAAAAAAAAAAAAGAAACATTTTACTGAGCCATTCCAGACTTACAATTTAGTTCTGCACTTCCTCAGAAATACCAGCATCATACCTGCAATCCAGGTGTTTGTCCCAAAATAAATTTAATCAGTGATGCACCGACTGTATTCACCATTCTTCCAATGACATTTGTTTCATATATACACATCAGCTCCTATCCATGGGATTTTTTTTAGGCCATAGGAGAGCAACACTGGTACTTTCAAAAATAAAACCAGGGCCAGATGTGGTGGCTCACACCTATAATCCCAGCACATTGGAAGGCTGAGGTAGGAGATTGCTGAGGCCAGGAGTTCCTGGGCAATATAACAAGACCCACCTCTACAAAAAAAGCTTTTTTAAAAAATAGCTTAATAGCTTGACATGGTGGCATGGTAGTCCAAGCTACTGAGGAGGTTAAAGCAGGTGGATCACTTAAGCCCTGGAGTTCCAGGCTGCAGTGAGCTATAATCACACCACTGTACTCCAGCCTGGGTGACAGAGTTAGACTCTGTCTCAAAGAAAAAAAAAAACAGAAAAATTTAAAAACATAAAAAATGAATACAATTTGAATGAATTGTATTTGTATTCAATGAATACAAATTTAAAAACATAAAAAATGAATACATAAAAATCATAAGGGTGGGGACTCACAGGGAGCTCACAGAGAGGGTGAAGAAAGATTTCTCACACAAAGATTACGATAGATAGTAGTAAAAAGTTTATTTTGCTTTCTCAGGAAAGAAAGAAGAAAGAATAAAGAAGAAAGAAGGACAGATAGAGAGAGAAAGAAAGAAAGAGAGAAAGAGCGGAAGGCAGGCAGGCAGGCAGGCAGGGAGAGTAGGAGGGAAAGAAAGAAAGAGAGAGAGAGGAAGGAGGGAAGGAAGGGAGGGAAGAAAGGAAAGAAAGGAAAGAAAGGAAGGAAAGAAAGAAAGAAAAAGAGGGGGGAGGGAAGGGAAGAGAAGGGAAGAAAAATGGCATAGCACTGAGAAAGTAGGAGGAAATACTGGCAGTTGAGGAAAAGCTGCTTGCTGTTTGTAAAGGGTAAAAATGGCTTTTTTTTCCTTGCTGCAGAATGATAACAGAAGTGGCTGTGGAGCAGCTGTGTTTGCTTCTTCATCATTTTTTTTTTTCTTTTTTCTTTGAGGTTGACTTTATCAGAGTCCTTGGAATCTAGTCCTGCCAGAGCTGGGAGGGAGTTTGTACCCCTACTGTCTGCTTAGGGCTCCTCCAGGCTGTGAAAATTACACTCTTAGAGATAACAAGTTAGGCATCAAGATGAGTTGAGTCCCAGGTGCTTAATCAAACAAAACAAAATGGCAATTGTGTTGTGAGTTTTCTCTTCAAAGGGGCAATTATGTGCTGTGAGGTTATTTATCTTACTTTCTGTTTGATAGTTTATCGTTCTCTGTTACCTAGTTTATTAACAAGGCCACCTTTCAAAAATATGGAACTCCTCAAACACCAACCTGCCTTGTCAATCAGGAGTGGTCATAACTATCCAAAGATAATTCAACATACTCAAAAATAATCACTAATATTAATTCCTACTGAATATTCATATTAATGTTTCCACTAATTTTCATTTCATATCACTTAATGTTAATACTAAATATTAACAATTGACAATAAAACTGAAGCTCCTAAAGGAGAATAGGGCATGAAGTAGGCCCTCAGTTGATATTAATAATTATTAATTATAATAAACAATATTGTTCCAAAATGATAAATTTAAAGTCTGATATCTAAGCATAGTTAAACTTCATTTCAAAGGAGAAGAAATATATCTTAACAGGAAAAAACATTTTAACTTAATTAAAGTCTCAAGCTTAAGTATATTCTTACCCCTACTTAGCAAACTTTAGTTATTTACCTTCAGATACCAATTTAAAATAATACACTTCCTCTACTTTTCAAAACACAGAAAGTAAAATATTTATAGTTTCAGAAATTGTGTGCCTTTCAAACTCTTATTTCAGTACTTCCAGTTTTCTGATCTAGTCGCAATAACAATTACTGCAAATTTCTGTTTTTAAAGACAGTATTGTATTTTGGTTTTCTTGGAAAACACCACTGTGAAGGTTACATACACACTGTTATCACAATGACGCATCTTCAAGAGGAAGTGAACAAGTTTAATTAGGACGTCCCCCTCATCTTAAAGGTTTGGAAGATTTGGAAACCTTAGCAGTCAAAAATGAAACTAGGCACTTCAAAAGGGAAATCTAAACTGCTTCCCTTTCAAAAGGGCTAAATGAAAGTTCATCAAAATAACATTAAAAGCTGAAATATGAAAATAGCAAAGTGGTTAATGATATCCCTTTGTTAAAACTTGTAACAAAGATTTTTCTTCTTCAACTCAAAATTTATATCTCCTTCATAGTGGGGAAAAGTTACTACTTCTTTTAAGTACTTATCTCTAGAAATCTTAAGAGAAAGAACATAAGTTTGCAGCCAGAAGGTGTAAGTTCTGTTTCTTTTCCTGCCACTTGCCCAGCTGTGTAAAATAGAGGAAGGAATGGGTTCCTTCCTGATTTACAGAGCTACGACTCTCAGATGTGATAACATAGGTGAAACTGCTGTGCAAGGAAAAAAACGCCAAGATTGGTGGTTCTCAAATGCTTTTGTCCCCAGCAGACATT
Source organism: Eulemur rufifrons (assembly GCF_041146395.1). Lineage (NCBI taxonomy): Eukaryota > Metazoa > Chordata > Mammalia > Primates > Lemuridae > Eulemur > Eulemur rufifrons. Next base: position 84,865,432 of record NC_090990.1, read on the forward strand.
TGCCAATAACTAAGGACATTTTTGGTTGTCACAACTCAAGGTACAGGTGGTACTTGGCATCTAGCAGGTCCAGGCCAGGGGTGCTGCTAAACATCCTACAATGTACAGGATGGCCCCCCACAACAAAGAATTATCCATCCCAAATGCCAACAATGACATGGTTGAGAAACCCTGCCATAGACAAATGCAAGCTACTCCTAGCTTCCCAACCAATGTCTAGGGCCCAAGGAAATCTCCTACGTGTGCCAGAATGATGGTCACACTGACATAGAGGTTCACTGTCTTCAGATCCAACTCTCCTTACTCAGCAAGAGTGAAAAAGCTGCCCTAGCTCACAGCACCAGGAGTAAGCAGCTGCACAGAGCTGAGGGGAAGACTAAGAAACCCTCATCAAGCTAAAGATTACTAACACTCACTTTCCCTAGCTGCCTTCCTGGGAATCCAACTGGTAGAAAACATGCTCTCCAAATGCACTGAATGTGTATAGCACTTAACAATAAGTATTTGTTGAGCATCCACCTCCTTGCCATTGAGGAGGATACAGAAAATATGCATCTCTTATTTAATAAATTAAATCCCTGCCATCATCATCTACAAGTTTAGAATTTAGTGGATGAGATAACACAAATAACCAATAAAGAATCCCAGATAATTTCATTCTTTCAAAATTACATGTGATATCATGAAGCGGGTAGAATAAAGATATGGCTCAGAAAAAACAGAATGGCTTTTGGGGCACAAGGGGTAGCAAAAGAAGGATGGCTAGGGTAGGTATAGTTAATTTTATGTTTCAATTTGACTGGACACAGAGTGCCCAGGCATTTGGTCAAACATTATTCTGGGTGTATCTGTGAGGGTGTTTCTGGATAAAATTAATATTTGAATTGGTAAGCTGAATAAAGCAGATTGCCCTCCTAATGTGAGTGGACCCCATCCAATCAGTTGAATTCCTGAGTAGAATTTAAAGGCTGACCCTCCCACATGTAAGAGGAAATTCTTCCTGCTTGACTGCCTTCCAGTTGAGAAATCAGTTTTTCCTGCTTCCAGACTCTGCTATGAACTGAATATTTATGCACCTCCCAAAATTCATATATTGAAGCCCTAGCCCCCAATGTGATGGTATTGGAGGTGGGGCCTTTGGGAGCTAATTAAGTTTAGATGAGGATGGGGCCCTTGTCATGGGAATAGTGTCCTGATAAGTAGAGGAGAGACCAGAACTTCCTCTCTCTCTCTCTCTCTCTCTCTACCATGTGATGATACAGCCAGAAGGCAGCTGTCTACAAGCCAGGGAGAGGGCCCTCACCAGAGCCCTATCATGCTGACACCCTGATCTCAGACTTCCAGCCCCCAGATAGTGAGAAATAAATTTGTGTTGCTTAAACTATCAAATCTAGGGTATTTTGTTATGACAGTCTGAGATGACTAAGAGAGACTCAGTCTGAAACAGGTTTTTCCTATATCTCAAGACTACTAGCCATTGGACTAAAACTACAACATCACCCCTCCTGGTTCTCCAGCATTCAGACTCAAACTGGAACTACACCATCAGGGTTCAGGGTTCTCCAGGGTTTCATGGTTCCCCAGGGTCTCCAGCTTGCCAACTCACCCACCCTGCAGATCTTGGGACTTGCCAGGCTCCATAATCATGTGAGCCAATTCATTACAATAAACAAGTAAATAGATTCTATTGGTTCTGTTTCTCTGAAGATCACTGAAAAACAAATTTTGGTATCAGGCGTGGTATTCTAGAGGAACCGAATTTTAAGGTTGAGTTTTCTGAATTGGTTCTGGGGTTTCTGGAACTGGCTCTCAAATATGATTAGATTTAAAGACACTAATGACTCTATTCATAGTAGTAAACAACCACTATAATCCATAGCATGATCTGCTAATAGAGATATGCAAATATTACCTTTGGATACTCCTAAAAAACCTCTCATAAGAAGGAAGGATTTGAGTGACTACATATATGGTACTTTCAAATATTTTTCTCAAATTAAAGACTGTAATAACATTTACCAGTTGATCCTAAAGTGATGAAAGAAAATAATGAGCTCCAGAGTATAAATTTCCTGCTTAAGCACTGCATAAATAATGTGAAAGCTTCTATATATGCCCTAAAAGAGGTACTATCTCCTATAGCAGGGATAAGATTGATGAAAATCAAATGTAGAATCTCACCTTACAACTGGCTCAATCACAACACACGTTGAATTCCCAGGCCCATACAGTGTCTGTTAAAATGAAGACACTGATGAGGAAGTAATGGAATCCTTTAAGTTGAAATGAGGAAGTATGGGAAGGACTTGACGAAGCTGGGCACACTGGACACCTAAATTGATGAGTGGTCTTTGCCAGTGAAAGAGGTCTCTCTCCACCCCAGTATGAGGGAAGGAACCCTGCATTGCCTAGGAAATTGCAGTGGCCTCCCATGAGGCAGCTGCCTTGCAAAACAGTGACGAGTCTCCTCAGAACCAACCTCCACTACTCCTCTCTGCTTCTAGACCAGACTGAAAACCCAATAGTCCCTTAAAGATGAGGTATAAATTATGACCCAAGAGGAGCTGTACTATACTCCAAAACGACTACTTGAGTTTTCTAATTTATACAGACAGAAATCCAGGGAACATGTGTTGGATACTAACAGTGTGGGATAATGGTGCAAGGAACATAAAATGGAATCAGGCTAAATTTATTGATATGAGCTCACTACTCGGGGACTTAGAAAGAGCTCTAACAGTTTGGTTGGTTGGTTGGCTGAAACAGGGTCCAAGAGATGGCTCATGTGAGCAAGTTAGAAATGTCACACCTGCTTTGTTTTAATGTAGAGAAAGGGATTCAAAGGCTTAAGGAGATTGGAATGTTAGAGTGGATCTGTCGTTTAAGATCTACTCACCCAGAAAGGAGGGGTGTCCAGAAGATACACCTTTCACTAGGACTTTGAGAAATAAATTTGTGAGAGGAGCCCCAGTATCTTTGGAGAGCTCTGTGATCACTCTTCTCTGTAGGCCAGACCTTATGGTAGGAACTGCAGCCACTGAATTAGGAAACCTAAATATGATGGGACTAATGTATCCTGGGGTGGCAGGGGCCAAGTATTGGGACCCAATAACCAGAGTCAAGGTGGGTATGGTTACCACAATGAACAGCAGAGTCAAAGTGGCAATCAGAATAGTCTGACGCAGACACACCTAAGGCACTGGCTGTTTCTAGAAACGAAATAGGAAACCTACTAAATTCTTATTTGATCTATATAATCAGAAAAGTTCTAGGTCAAGTGAGCAAAAGTCTAACCTGAATCCTAAAAACAGAGACTCACAGCCCCACTATCATTTCTAGACTTAAACTAGTTAACAGATTAGAACCTTTTGAACTAAGGGGAGCCAAGTGTCCTTGAGGAAGGATGCTGTACACTGCTTAAAATTTATACTGTTGTATTTCTCTCAGCCTTCCCTAAAGGAACTCACAACCTTTTGTCAAGATAACTATGCACTGGTGAAAAGGAAATAATCAGACCTTTCCAGGACATTGGCTCTGAACTGACACTAATTTTCCAGGAGACCCAAAATGTGAATTTGGTCCACCAGTCACAGTAAAGGCTTACGATAATCAGGTAATCAATGATGGTTTAGCTCATCTCACAGTGAGTACAGTGGGTCCCTGAATCCTGTAATTATTTCCCCAATTCTAAAATGCATGACTAGAACAGACATACTCAGAAGCTCACCTAACCTCTACATTGCTTGCCTGACCTATGAAGTGTGGGAAAGGCCAAGCGGAAGCCACTATAACTGTCTCTACCTAGGAAAAAAAAAAAACAAACCAGAAGCAATACCACATTCCTAGATGATTGCAGAGATTACTACCACCGTTAAGGACTTGAAAGACACAGGGATGGTGATTCCCACCACATCCCATTCAACTTGTCTGTTTTGTCTGTTCAGAAGAAAGATGGATCTTGGAGAATTACAGTGGATTATTATAAGCTTAAGCAGATGGTGACTTCAATTGGATTTACTGTACCAGATGTAGTTTCATTGCTTGAACAAATTAACACCTCCCCTGGTACCTGGTATGCAGTTATTGATTGGGCAAATGCCTTTTTCTCTATACCTGTCACTTAGGACTACCAGAATCAGTTTGCTTTCAGCTAGCAAGGCCAGTGAGACACCCTCATTGTTTTGCATATCAACTCTCCAGCCCTACGTTATAATCTAGTTTCCAGGACTCTTGATTGCTTTTCCCTTCCACAAGATATTACACTTGTCCATTACATTGATGATATTATGCTGGTTGGACCTAATGAGCAAAAAGAAGCAACTACTCTAGACTTTATTAGTAAGACATTTGCATGTCAGAGTGTGGAAAAAAATCCAATAAAAGTTCAAGGCCTTTTTCCCAGTGAAATTTCTAGGGATATGGTGGTATGAAGCATGTGGGAATATCCCTTCAAAAAGTGAAGGTTAGTTATGGCATCTGGCCCCTCCTACAACCAAAAAAGAGGCACAATGCCTATAAGGCCCCTTTAGATTCTAGAGGCAACATATTTCTCATTTGGGTGTGTTACTCCCACTGAATTACCAAGTGACCCAAAAATCTGCTAGTTTTGAGTAGAGCCCTGAAAAAAGAGAAGTCTCTGCAATAGATCCCAGCTGCTGTAGAGGTTAACCGGCTACTGGACCCTGTGATGCAGCAGATTCAGTGATACTTGATGTGCCAGTGGCAGATAGGAATTCTATTTGGAGCCTTTGTCAGGCATCCATAGGTGAATCACAGTGCAAACCCTTAGGATTTGGAACAAAACCATGCGATAATCCACAGATTACTTCTCTCCTGCTCATAAACAGCTCTTGGCCTGCTACTGGCCTTAGTAAAGACTGAATGCTTCATTACAGGCCACCAAGTTACTGTGTGACCTGAGCTGTCCATCACAGGTGGCTGTTATCTGACCCACTACATCATAAAGTCGAGCACTCACAGCAGCACTCCATTATCAAATGGAAGTGGTGTATACAAGGTGGGGCCCAAGAAGGTCCTGAAGGCACAAGAAAGTTATATGAAAAAGTGGCCCAAATGCTCATGGTCCTCACTCCTGCTACACTACCTTCTCTTTCCCAGCCTGTACCTATGGCCCAGTGGGGAGCTCCCAATGATCAGTTGACAGAGGGAGAGAAAACTCAGCCTTGGTTTACAGATGGTCCTGCGTGATGTGCAGGCACCACCAAAACGTGGTCAGTGGCAGCACTACAGTCCTTTTCCAGGCCATCCCTAAAGGGCTGTGGTGAAGAGAAATCCTCCTAGTGGGCAGAACTTCAACCAGTGCACAAGACTGCTTATATCGTTTGGATGGAGAAATGGCCAGATGTGTGATTATATATGGATTTGTGGGCTGTGGCCAATGGTTTGGCCAGATGGTCAGCAACTTGGAAGGAACATAATTGGAAAACTATAACAAGGAAATGTGGTGAAGAGGTAAATTTCTCTGAAAGGGCTAAAAACATATTTGTGTCCCATGTGAATGCTCACCAAAAGTCAAAGAGGATTTTAATAATCAAGTGCATAGAATGACCTATACTGTGGATACCAATCAGCCTCTTTCCCTAGACTCCTCTGTCATCACCCAATGGGCTCATGAACAAAGTCATCATGGTAGTAGAGATGGAAGTTATGCATGGGTTCAGCAACAGGACCTATTCACCTGGAGACAGCTACTGCTGAGTTCCCAATCTGCCAGCTGCAGAGACCAAAACTAAGTCCCCAGTATGACATTATTCCCCCAGGGGGTTAGACAGCTACCTAGTGGAAGGCTAATTACCGTGGATGGAAGGGGCAGTGTTTTGTCCTTTCTGGAATAGACACTCTGGGAATGGATTTGCCTGCCTGCGCACAAGACTTCTGCCAAAACTACTCTCTGTGAACTCCCAGAATGCCTTATCCCCCGTCACGGTATCCCACATAGCATTGTTTCTGAACAAAGAACTCACTTCACAGAAAATGAAGTGTGGTAATGGACCCATGCTCATGGAATTCACAGATTTTACCATGTTCCCCACAATACTGAAGCAGCTGGTTTGATAGAATGGTGGAATGGCCTCTTGAAGATTCAGTTACAGAATCAGCTAGGTGGCAATACTTTGCAGGGATAGGGCAAAATTCTCCAGAAGATTGTGCATAGTCTGAATCAGTGCCCAATGTATGGTACTGTTTCTCCCGTAGCCAGGGGCCAGGTTTCACAGGTCCAGAAATCAAGAGGTGCAAATGGGAGTGGCACCACTCACTATTACGCCCAGTATTCTACTAGCCAAATTTTTGCTTCTTGTTCCCCAAACTTTATGTTCTGCTGGCCTAGAAATCTTAAATCCAGAGGGAGGAGTGCTTCCACCAGGAGACACAGCAATAATTTCATTGAACTGGAAGTTAAGACCGCCACCCTGCCACTTTGAGCCCCTGATTCACAGCAGGTAAAAAAGGGAGTTACTGTGCTGGCTAGGGTTTAAACCTGACTACCGAAAGGAAATTGGATTACTACTTCACAGTGGCGGTAAAGAAGAGTATGCCTGGAACACAAGAGATCCCCTTAAGGGCATCTCTTCGTATTACTATGACCTATGTTTGAGGTCAATGAAAAACTGCAACATAATAATCCAGGTGGAACTACTAATGACCCAGACCCCTCAAGAATGAAGGTTTGGGTCACCCCATTAGGTAAAAAACCACAACCAGTGGAAGGCAAAGGGAGCACAGAATGGGTAGTGGAAGAAGGTAGTTATAAATACCAGCTATGACCACGTGACCAGTTACAGACTCGAGGACTGTAATTGTCATGAGTATTCCCTCCTTATTTTATTATGAATATGTTTGTATGTATATATGTATATACACATATAATATACATATTAGTAAAATTTATATATGTAAAATCTTTATTTTCTTACCTCTTTCATTCCCTTTTTATCTCCCATAGGATGTCTTTATATCATAGTATCTAAGTACTGTTAATTTTCATCATAGTATTTAAGTCACAGGATATCAAAGAGAAGAGTAAACATCACTCAAGGAATTTACTTCCTCCTCTGGGGACCTGATTAGTGCATTTTCAGTTGTACATAGGATAGTTGTATCATGTTAGAGGGAATTATGACTTTGTTAAAATCTTTATTTGGAGTTTAAGTATGTTTTAAGGAGACACAAATAGGCGCCAAGTTGCCAGAGGTGGACTTGTGATGGTTAAGTTAATGTGTCATCTCAGCTGGGCCACAGGGTGCCTGGATATTTGATCAAATATTATTCTAGGTGTGTCTGTGAGGGTTTTCTGGATGAGATTAAGATTTCAATTAGTAGACATAGTAAAGCAGGCTGCCCTTCCTAACGTGGGTGGGCCCCAATCTATCAGTTGAAGGCCTGGACAGAACTAAAAGACTAAATCTCCTGCAAGTAAGAGTGAATTCCTCCTGCCTGACTGCCTTCGAGCTGAGGGATCAATTTCTTCCTGCCTTCGGATTGGAACTAAAACATCAGCCCTTCCCGAGTCTCAAGCCTGCTGGCCTTTGGAGTGGAACTACACCACTAGCTCTCCTGGATCTCCAGCCTGCCGACCGCAGGTCTCGGGACTCGTCAGCCCCCATAACTGTGTGAGCCGATTCTTACATGTATCATCTCTTTACACTCACACACATACATCCTGTTGGTTCTGTTTCTCCAGAGAGTCCTGGCTGACACCATAGGGAAGGAGAAAAGGTACAGCAGGACTAAAGCGCAGAAGCAGCAACTAAGGGCGGCCCATTTGAGGTGGTTGGCCTGAGCCTCCAAAGAAAGGGTAAAAAATTTAATGGGGGAGGAAGTTTTCTTTCTTTCTTTCTTTTTTTTTTTTTTTTTGAGACAGAGTCTCGCTCTGTCACCTGAGCTAGAATGCTGTGGCATCAGCCTAGCTCACAGCAACCTCAAACTCCTGGGCTCAAGCAATCCTCCTGCCTCAGCCTCGAGTAACTGGAACTACAGGTGTGTGCCACCACACTCAGCTAATTTTTTCTATTTTAGTTTCCTGGCTAATTTTTTTTTTTTTTTTTTTTTTTTTTTTTAGTAGAAACAGAGGTCTCGCTCTTGCTCAGTCTGGTCTCAAACTCCTGACCTCAAGTAATTGTTTTTAAAAGCCTGTAACGCTAAGCAGACCCCAGGGCAAGTAGGTTTACAAGGGGGAAAATGAAGAGAGATTGGGAAGACCTCAAGAAATCTATATACTGTTTAAGTAACAAATGAGAAAGCAGACACAGGCGAAAGCTTTGGTTTCTCTGGAGGTTTCCTCCCCAGCCATGGCCTGAGAGTAGCAGAGGGCTTTTGAATGGGGATAAGGGGAAGAGATAAAATAGGTGGGTAGACATTCCTTCCTTCTCTCCCTCTTTGCACATTCTCCAGGTGTGCTAGCAATGAGATGCCATGTCGGTTAGTGCTGCACAGCCTTGGCAAACAGAAGAAAGACCTTTCCTTCTTATCTGCTTGGGGCAGACAGAACCCACAGCAGTGGAGAAAATCAATCATGAGCCAGTGGGCTATGAAAGAAGACAGGGGAGGCTCAGAGTAATGAGTAGAATCCTCAAACTTAAAAAGAGACAACAGACTTTTGTATTCATTCATTGGCAGACATTTAACAAAAGCATAAAACACAGGCAACTTGCCAGAATATGACTAAAGTCTGGACACTCAGTGGCTTGGTCGCCACAACCTCCTACCCAAGTGGGATAAGATAATAAGAGCTCTGGATGTGGAGTTAGGAGACTGAGGATTAAATCTCAGCTTGGCTACTTACTAGCTTGTGCGTGTGAGCAAGCTACTTAGCTTTCTAGGCCTCAGTTTTGCCAGTTGCAGGCTGGAAACATTATAACGTTCAAGAAACTGCTATGAGATATAAATGGCATGTGTTAGTGTCATGTAATAAGCATAGACAAATACCAGATGAATAGTAGGTGCCCTATAAATGTTACTTTCCTTCCTTTTCTTTTGGTATGGACTCCAATTTTTCCTTTCTGTCATAAGATTGCTCTATGCTCCACTGTAGAAGCGAACTTACCATTCCCTACCCCGAAATCCCTGTCCCAGACCCCAAGACCTGAGTCCTGAAGGTGTCTCCTCACCCCTCCTGGAGGTCTCACTCGCTCTGGGCCCACCCCTAGAATTCTTGATCCTCCCCTGATATGATTTCTTCTATTCCAACACTGCTTGTCTAGAGTATGGTCATAGCGCACTGCTGGATTTTCTGCTAAGTCCAAGTTTTTAATCTGAAAAATAAATCTCAGTATTGAACTTTAGGATCATCTGATAAAGGTAAGAACCAGGGCATTTGGTTACCAACAGCCTCTCCCTCTGCTGGGGGAGGGGACTGGAATGGTCTTGTGAGACTGAATGTTTCTCCAGGAGGCTTTGCCTGGTAATAGGCACAACTCCCACAAGGAATCCTCATAAATCCCAACCGCAGGGTTAACAGTAATCGCCTTGGGACTAATGGCCACGAAATCTGCCTTCTGGAAAGCCCAGTGTTCTTACAGTCTCCCCCTTGCTCATATGCCTGCTGATGTCTGATTATTTGATAAGTGCTAATGATTAGCCTTTCTTGTGGGGTTTCCCAGGTTAAGCAGCTCCTATTATTTGAGGACAACAAGGATCCCCATAAGCAAATCACAATGTTACTATTTCTTGCTTGTTAGTCTCCTATCAGTGGGAGTGAATCTACATTCTTCCTTCTTAATAAAACCATAACACTAGCAATGCATTATGCAAAAAATATACATCTTGTAAACATATTACCTATTGTTCAAACATTTTGTTCTGCTCAATAATTGTTTTCTCTTGTCAGCTGCCTGTCCTCATCTCATCAGTGAAGTTTCCAAATTTCATCATCCCTACTGTACTTCCTCCCTCTCAACAGATGATCTAGCCTTCTACACACTAAAGAAACAGAAGCCATTAACCAAAAACTCTAACTTCCCTCTCCTCCACTCCTAATGTCTATTATATGACAATAAACAATAACTAAGAAATCCACAGGTCTGCAGAAGAACCCTGTGTTTTGGTAAAAGAGAAAAGCCCTTCTGAGAAATCTGGAAGTGATCTTTTGGTGATGGTGAAGGCTCAGAGCAACATTATCTGGGAGAGAGTAAGAAAGTTAGTCAACCGTCAACCAAAACAAAGTGTTTCCTTCCCCTTAGCAAAGTCAGCACTCAGGAATTGTTACCAAGAAAGCAATAGGCTTGCTACCCAATGGACATAGAAGCCATAGCATTGGCTTTTCAGGAAAGAAAAATTTTATTGTGAGTAAGCTGGCAAGGAGACAGAGACAACACTCAAATCTGTCTGCCTGAGCTGACAGCTGGAGCAGGTTTTATAGGCAGAGTATAATGAGGTGTGATCTGATGGGATCTTGCCATGAGGTGATGCTGAGGCTTGTTTCTTAATTTGGTCCTTATTCCTCAATCCAACAACTTTGGTTCCTCCTGTGGTTGCACACCTGGGTCATCTGGCCGTGCTCAGGTTATGTAACTTGCAACCTAGGGGTCCATGGCAACTAAAAAGCAACTCACTATTTTACTACACAAAGTTGAACCAGATTGGGCTGGTTCTGCAGTTACACCAGAGTCTAAGGAAGGAGGTGCCACAAGGCCATGTCTCCAACTCTATAGCGTTGCAGTAAGGGATCTCAGAAAGAGTCAGGCTAAATTAGAATTTTAGAATTTCCTTAAAATTTCTTTGCATTTCCTATTTCCCAGCCTTTCATTCATTCGTTTGACTAATATGTATTGAAACTTTCTGTGTTTCCATGTTCATCTAGGTGGTAAAGACAGCAGTGACCAAAAAAAATAGCCAAAAAGCCCTCTGATGTTCTCACTGCTTATATTCTTCAGGGAAGTAAATGAAATGTATTAGGTTATTATGTATGAAGTATCTGATTTCCTTAAGTACTAAGCTTGACAGTTGATATCTCTGACATTTCACTTTGACACTTCTTGTTTTATTTTTATTGTGAACGTACATCCTCAGTCTTTCAAATGCATATTTTGGCTCATAAAGCAAAACTCAGTTCTCTGCTGATTCAAGAAAAATGCTAAAACATCATGATCTGAAAAGGCTAAAAGTAATGGGATGGACAAAGGTACACTACACAAATGGAAACAATAAGAAAACACAGGTTGAAATCCAGAAATCAGACAAAGTAGAACTAAGACAACAAAAGAATTAAATCTGACAAAGGGGAACACTTTATAAAGCTCAAGTCACCATTTTCAATCAAGATATAAAGTTATGATTATGCAGAAAGCAACAAAGTACCTACAGATCATATAAGAAGAAATAGAAACATAATAATAACAAGAAACTTTAACATGCAGGTCCATGGACAAAAATAGGAATATAAAAAAGCTAAACAACATAATCAGTAAGGTAGACATTATAGATATATATATATCAAATGCTATGAGAATAGAAACTAGAAAATACACCTTCTTTTCAAACACACATGGAATATTCAGAAAAATGGGTTAAGCAGCTCCTATTATTTGAGGACAACAAGGACAATTAGGTTACTAAGAAAGTAAGTGTCACAATGCAGAGACATTACAAACAACACTGATCAAAATGCACAAAATTAGCAGTTAAAAATGAAATAAAAAACCATTAAAAAACTTTTCCACCTGGAAATTTTAAAATTTGTTGATAGTTTTTGAGTGAAAGGGAAATACAAACAGAATTTCTGTAAAATAATGATCATGAAGTACTAAATACCAGAATCAATTGAACATATTTAAAGCAGTGATCAGAGAAAAATTATAGCTTCAAACACTTATAATAGGGGTGAGAGGATTAAGATGGCTGACCGGAGACACCAGCTACCAGAGCGTCTCTGTAAGAAGGAGTTTTAGATGAAAGGGAAAAAATGAACAGATATACAGATATAGATCAGATGTGGGTGTGAAGGCAGGGTGCCAGAGCCTTTGGGAGACTCCAAGGGAAGAAGTTGCAGTGCAATACAATGAGGAATAAGGTTTCAGTGAAGATCAACCCCCAAGAGGCTTGGAGTCCAGCAAGAAGGGTAGGTGGAGCCATTTGTTTCTCCCTCCCTCACATCTTTAACAGTTGGTGAGATCCCGAGATGCTGGAGAGACTTTCTGCACACACAAGTCCAGAGGCTGCCACCACCAGTGAGCTGGGAACTGCTTGTGGACAGGGGACCAGGCTCTCAGCTCCCCTGGGGCACTTCTCATCCCCACAAACCCAAGCCAGCATGGCAGGCACCATACTGCTTCTCCACCCACTGTGCGCCTTTGTCCTCTCCCAGGGGGCTTCAACTCCTCAGGTTTCATCTTGCTGGTTTCCACACAGACATTTCCCAACTCTGGCCCAGACTGCAGGCGCCACAGGAGTCCAGTGGGTGATCTGTGTGACTCCAGAGCCTGGACATTCTGGGTGGACTACCTCCAGGAAAGAGAGTCAGAGATAACCAGAGTGCTAGCTTTCCTCCATACAGACTCTTTTCCTCCCCTTTCCCTCCCCAACCCGTGGCTGCTGAGAGAGACAACTGGGCCATTACACCAAGGGTTCCACAGAGTGTGGGACCAAGGCCTTTCCTCTTGGGTCCTACATTGGACTGAGGGGTGGTCAGACTGTGAGCTCCCTGCTCGCCGGCCCACCCTGGTACTTCTTGCCTGGTGGCTCCACCATAGCAGGGCACACCCTGATGCAGAGGGACATCAGTCCTGCTCGGGCACCCCATGGGCAACTCTGGACAAGTGCACTTCTCCTGGCATAGTCAGGGATTGACCTTCTTGGTCTAGGGAGGTGAGGGAGCCTGCATGGGAAGATCAGGGGGCAGAGTATAGTGTGGGTCCTAGCTATGGCATGCCCACAGAGGACCCCTTTCCCCATAGGAGAGCCGCACTCTCAGCTCAGGACAGGATCCTGGGCAGGGAACGTCCCTGCCCACAGCACAGTCATGGGGGAGCTCAACTGGCTTGGGCTCCTGCCAGCCAGCAGATGCCGGTGGGTGGTGGGGGGAGACTGTAGAGCAGAGGAGGGGCTAGAGGAGAGAGGCCCATGGCAGACTGCAAGTCTGTGAAACTCAGACATACCCACCTCCACAAACAGACTTTCTGGTTGGGTGGGGCCACTTCAGCCTCTCCTTGGTGAGTCTGCCAAGAAGCTGGGAGCAGACCTGTGACCCCTGCCAAAACCGCTACCTTGCCAGCTTCTGTGGAGCCTGAAGACAAGCTCACCCAACCCAGCCCCACCCAGCTGCACTCCCCCACCTGCCTCTGCTGCAGCAGGGATTAAGGACTCACCTGGAAGTTCCAGGGCCCCACCCACCACCTGGAGCATTCAAGTGCTTTTCTTGTGGAACTAGAGCTGATCACAGGACCCAGAAACAAAATTGCAGCTTCTTCCTTCTGGCAAGTGCCACCTACTGGCAGGGAGGTCAATTTGCACACCCTTTACAGCATTTACTGATTCCATCATACAGGGTGTGTGGGGGTCCAAGGAGTGGCCATTTGGGGGAGCACCTACCACTTCCCACAGAAAAACTGCACTACTGGACAAGAACATAAAGATTCCAGCCTGGGGCCATAGCATACAAGTGTTCAGGCCCCTCCCCTGTGAACAGCCCTTCCAGTTTGGAGAGCTTGTCCTGACTCTCCTACCAGTGGCTCCCCCTACTGGCCAGAGAAGCTACTTCTGAGCCATGCTGAGGCTTTGCAAAGCCTTTTAGACTCCCACAATCCAGCCATGATCTGTCTTACTCCTCCCCCCCACCTCAGTGATGGAGATCAAGAAAGCCCCTGGGAGCTATAAGTTTCCTCCTAAAGCTTGAGTACTCAGGTACTCAACGAGGGGATCAGAGTCTACCACAGACACAAAAGAACATCTTGGCAGCTGGATCCATCACACAAACATCAAACAATGACAGGGAGAACAATGATATGGGCCATGATAGCATCTTCCAACTCAAGCAAACAGGGTATGGCTGATTAACACTCAAAAGTACCACCCACCATCAGCAAGAGTAAGCTGGGGGATCTAACTCAAGACACATAATTGGAAAAAGTTGAAGGCAGAAAGTCAGAGGTAACCCAAGAGGTACACCAAAACAGCTGGAACACCCAATAGGCAACTCAGGACTAGCACTCCTCTCCCTGGCATACTGAGGGATCACTCCTCGGGTACCCAGACACAGGCCTTTAAGCCAGGCCTAGCACCCCCATGTGTCAACTGAGAGGCCAGATGAGAAGGAATCAGTGAAAGAACTCCAGAAACATGAAAAATCACAGCAAAAGTATACTTCCAAAAGAAAACAATAACTCCCTACCAGTGGATTTCAACCAAAATGAAAAGATTGAAATGACAGATGAATTTTGAATATGGATTGTAGGGAAGCTCAATGAAATACAAGAGAAAACAGAAGCCCAACACAAAGAAACCACAAAAACAATGCAGGAAATGAATGAAAAATTTACTAAGGAAATTGAATGATTTAAAAAAATCAAACAGAACTTATGGAAATGAAAAATCCATTCCAGGAAATACAAAACATAGTGGAAAGCCTTAAGAATAGACTAGATAAGGCAGAATAAAGAACCTCAAAGCTTAAAGACAACGCCTTTGAGTTAAACAAATCAGTCAAAAGAAAGAACTGAGAAAACAGAGACCTAGACCTATGGATCAGAACAGAGAACCCAGATATAAAACCATCATCATATTGCCATCTGATCTTTGACAAAGCAAACAAAAACATAAACTAGGGGAAAGAATCCCTGTTCAATAAATGGTACTGGAAAAATTGCATAGCCACATGTAGAAGACTGAAACAGGATCCACACTCTCACCACTCACAGAAATTAATTCATGATGGATAACAGACTTAAACCTAAGGCATGAAACTATAAAAATTCCAGAATAAGAGGTCAGAAAAACTCTTCTAGATATTGGCATAGGCAAAGAACTTATGAAGAAGACCTCAAAGGCAATCACAGCAACAACAAAAATAAAAACTGGACCTGATCAAATTAAACAGCCTCTGCACAGCCAAGGATACAATCAATAGAGCAAATAGACAACCTACAGAATGGGAGGAAATCAGAGGAAATCAGATTGCATGCTATATATCCAATAAAGGGACAATAACCAGAATCTATAAAGAACTTTAGCAAATCAGCAAGAAAAAACTAAATAACCCAATTAAAAAGTGGGCAAAAGACATGAACAGAAACTTTTCAAAAGAAGATAGACTAATGGCCAATAAGCATATGAAAAAATGTTCAACATTTCTCATCATCAGGGAAATGCAAATCAAAACCACAGTGAGATATCATCTAACTCCAATGAGAATGGCTTTTACCAAAAAGTCCCAAAATAACAGATGCTGGTGCAAATGCAGAGAGAAAGGAACACTTATACACTGTTGGTGGGACTGCAAACTAATGCGACCTCTACAGGAAGTAGTATGGAGATATCTCAAAGAACTAAAAGTAAATCTATCATTTGGTCCAGCAATCCCACTACTAGGTATCTACCCAAAGGAAAAAAGATGTTTTGTAAAAAAGACACCTGCACTCAAATGTTTATAACAGCACAATTCACAAACACAAAGATGTGGAAACAATCCAAGTGCCCATCAATACATGAGTGGATGAACAAAATGCAGTATATGTATACCATGGAGTATTATTCAGCCATAAAAAAAAAATGGTGAACTAATACCTTTTGTAACAACCTAGATGGAATTGGAGACCATCCTTTTAAGTGAAGTATCACAAGAATGAAAGAACAAAAACCATATGTACTCCTTACTAAATTGAAACTTATAGATCAAGACTCATGCGCATATATGGCAGTAAAATTCAACAGAAATCAAGCAGTTGGTGGGGGAGGAAGGGATGGGTAAATTCACACGTAATGGGTACAATGTGCACTATATGGGTGATGGACACACTTATATCATTGACTCAAACTATACAAAAGCAATTCATGTAACCAAAACGTTTGTACCCCCATAATATTCTGAAATAATAAATAAAATAAAATAGCAAGATAAATTAGTAAAAAACACACTTATAATAGTCAATATAAAAGAATGAAAATAGGTTAATTAAATTCTCAACTCAAATAGCTAGATAAAGAATGCAGCAAGCCAAAAGAAAGCATAAGAAAGAAAATAATAAAGGTAAAACCAGAATATAATAACATAAAAAAAGTAGCAGATCTAATTAATAAGCCAAAATCTTCTTTCTTTGAAAAAAGTTAACAAAGTAGATTACTAGCTAATTAAAAGCATACATATGTAAAACATTAAGGGGTAAATAACCATTGATATGGAAATTTAGAAATGAAGGCAATTACTTTGTACACATGTATACAGATAAATTTGAAAACCTAGATGAAATTGATAATTTTCTAAGGAAATACAGTTTATCTAAATTAATTCCAGTAGAGAAGGAAAATTTCATACAAGAAATAGAGTTACCCATAAACTACCACAAAAAAAGCACCAAGCCTAAATGGTTTCACAGGGAAATTCTACCAAACTTTCAGAGATCACACAGTCCCAATATTGTATATATTGTTTCAAAGCAGAGAACATGAAGGAAAACTTCAGTCATTAAATATGAAACGTCTGATTTTGAATTAAAAGTATGGTTTATTATATCTTAAACAAGAAGTAGTACAATTACTCAAATTATGTGCCTAAACTATCAACACAGTTTTGCAATCTTAACCATAGCTTGTTTATGCCAGCACCAAAGAAGCCTGGAGAACGAGTGGCAATGAAATCACAAAAGGTGTTCTCCACAGCTTGTTGAGAATTGAATATTTTTCCTTGCAACAAGTGGTCCAAAGCCTGGAAGAAGTAGTAGTCAGTTGGTGCAAGGTCTGGTAAATACAGTGGATGACAGAGAGTTTCCAAGTTTAGCTTCTATAGTTTGAGCAGTGTTGTTCATGAGACATGTTGTTCAGTGTTCTCTTGCAAGAAGATTGTACTGTCTCTATTGACAAATCTCAGCTGTTTAATTGCAAGTATCTTCATAATTTCATCCAATTAGTTGCAGTAGACATCCACTGTAATCAATTGACCAGGTTTCATGAAACTGTAGTGATAATAACAGCACTGGAGCACCAAACAGACACCATTAGCTTTTTTTGATGAATATTCAGTTCTGGACTATGTTTCAGCACTTCATGTTTATCCACCTATTGTGCCAAATGCTTGTATTTTCAAGGAGAATCCACTTATCATCACACATACTAATAAGGTGTGGAAATGGTTCGCCTTTATGTTATAGCAGCAAAGAAAGGCAAGCTTCGAGACTATTTCTCTTCTGATGCTTGTTTAATTCATGCAGAACCATCTATCCAGCTTCTTTACCTTGCCCATTTGTTTCAAGTGGTCCAATATTGTTGGAATAATAATGTCAAACCTTGTTGCTAATTCACATGTAGGTTGAGATGGATTCACTTCCACTATAGCTTTCAGCTCATCATTGTCCACCTTGGTGTCAGGTCATCCCTGTGGCTCATTTTCCAAGATTAAAATCATCAGAATGGAACTTCTCAAACCATCAACATACTATACATTCATTAGCCACATCCTTCCCAAACACCTCATTGATATTTCAAGCTGTCTGCACTGCATTGGTCCCACAACGGAACTCATATTTGAAAGTAACATGAATTTTTGGCTTATCCATGGTTTCACAAAAATTGGTCTAAAAAAATTTTTGAAAGATAATCACAAGCCCAAACATGCATTTGAAAGACTGAGGATGTACGTTCACAATAAAAATAAAACAAGTGTCAAAGTGAAATTTCAGAGATATGAACTGTCAAACTTACTACTTAAGGAAATTGGACATTTCATACTTGATAACCTAATAGCTAAATCATGATGATCTCTGGCCTCAAAGAATTATAGGACATTGGCATGAGATCATAGCAAGCAAGGCCATAGCACTGTTGTGCTGGAGTAACATTGCAGGGCACTATCATACAGTGGTACAGTAGTACCCGCAGCATTTCCACCTCCTAAAGTTGGCAGTATGGCATGGAAAAAAGTGCAAGTCCTTCTAAGTCAAATAATCCTAGATTCCAGCTATGCATCTAAATATCTAGGCCCCTAAGAAAACTATTTAAATTCTCCAAGCTTGGCTCTCCTCACTTGCAAACACTGATAATAAAACATACTTTATAATGTTAAGAAAAAGTAATACGATAATATAATACAAGGGTAAACGTCTATAATGATGCCTTGGAATACTAGGAGATTTAGCAATATTATTTGGCTTCCTTCTCTCTTAGTTCAAAGTTAAGCAAGCAACAGGGTTGCATCATGGGTCCCAGGGACTCAAATTTTGCAACATTCTCACTTTCAGACACGCGTGCACTATCATTCATACATTTAGTATCCTCTGTAGTATAGTCTGCACTGACGTTTTAATTACCCAAAGAAAACATCTCAAATTTCAACATCTGGAGATGAAATGTATTATAAGAGGACAGGAGGGAAGAGGATATCAAACTACTTTTTATATTCGGCCAACTTACAAAAATAAAACTAATTTTGAAAGTTTTGTACATGCTCCCAATGTTCACTTATACAGGACTCATTACAATCACTGAAGTATTTCCATTGAATCATTGGCAAAACCAGGTAGAGAAATAAAGATATATCTTCAAAGAGGTTGTGCAATCTGTCATTGGAACAGTTCTTCCCTTTATAGCTTCAAGTCTATTTTTTGATACTATTTACATGGTGACCTTACTGAAATTTCAACCACATCTGTTACAGGAGAAATTTGGGGGTCAGAGGAGAGAATCTATTTGAATGTAGAACCATTTGATCTAAAAGCTACACAGAGGCAGTCACAGTTAATGTGGGGACCATTTGTCATGAAAGAATAGGTGGAAATGTGTCAATAACAAAACAAAACCAGGGTTTTTGGTTTTTTGTTGTTTCACAAAGAATAGGGTCAAAGACTAAAAGGAATACATACACCTCTCACAGAGAAGTTTTCTGGAAAAAAAATTATTCCAGTTGAAAAGTGTGTTTGACATCAAGTATTTTAGGAGAAAACCTGACTTCAGCATTACTACTGTCAAAGGAAATGAGAGCCAGACAGCAGGTAAAGCAGGAAGGTAAATGTTATTCAGTAACTATTGCAATAGAGGAAGCGAGACCTGGGCTCAGTTCTAAAGATAACAAAGATGAGTAAGGATTTATAGCCAAGAAGCAGGGTGGGGTCAGTAGATGGAAAATTATGAAGATGAAACATCAAGAGTAGGAGGATCTGGCTAAAGTGGCTTGGTAAGGTTCTTAGGGAAGGCCAGCCAGGGTGCTCAGATGTTGACAGTAGCGAATGAGGAATCTGGTTCGCTAAATTGACCCAGCAGGATTCTTGCTAAGGATAGACTAAAGGGGCCAAGGGCAGAGCCTAAAGGTGAGGTGTAGTCAAAAAGAAAACTCAGAGAAGCATGACTAAAATTTGGTTAAAGAGAGTGTGTTTGTTGCCACGGGAGAGAGACCAAACTGCGGTCAAAGCTGACCCTCCCGAGAAGGGGGGCCAGTGGACAGCTGAACAAAGAAGACCCGGCGCTATCCAGCAGGCACCTGAGGCAGCAGAGCTGTAAGTACTAGGGAGGGTCTGAACCTGCTACTTCATTACCCCAGAAGAAGGGTAAGAGTGACCCTGAGGGTGAGGACAGGGGTTTTGGGTAGGGAGGACTTTGAAGAGAGGACGTGGGTAGGACTTGGAGGAAGCTTATTTGTGCCTCACCTTCTTGAAGACCCAAGATGAGGCCTGACTCCCCTCCGAACGCCCAAGAAGTGAGTTAGCCCCAAGTCTCACCTGATCATTCTCTCACCCCCACCCCCAGTTCTGCATGGCTTTGGGGCACTTACACGAGCTCTTCAGTAAAACAGTTGCTTAAACATCAGTGGGGTTATGTATTCTATCCAGAAAAGAGACACAAGCCTTCAGAAAGAAGCAGGCTATAGAGAAAACACCTGCACACCCCACTGTGAAATGTTAGACCACAGTACCAGCCAGGGAGGACCAAACAGCTGAAAAAAATAAAAAGTCCCTCTGATTTCTGTACTCACTCCCACAACAGGGCTATCTAAAGCAAATCCACTCAAGGACGAAAAAGAGAGTCCATCGTGTATTAGTTGTTACTTCTTCCCTCCCTTGAAGCTGAGGTTGCATAGCACCTTACATATAGCATAAACATGTTCCCAGAATTTAGAGTCTCCCTAAGGTTCAACAGTACAGATGCTCCTAAAACAGCTACCAAGGGAGAGAGAAGGAAAAGGTGAGGAGGAGGGTGTTAGTGTTAAAAAAAAAAAAAAAAAAAGATTCAGTAGAGCATCTTTTAAATTATTAACCCACCTACCTGGCATGGCAGCACCTACTGCTGGGGAAATGTAATTAAAAACAAAATCACCTGCCAACGCAGAGAAACTGCTCCACAAAAGAAGAGAAAGCAAGCAGTTTTATTATTGAGTAAGCATTAAAACAGAATGTGATATGCATCATCGCTAAAGACATTCCAAGGACAGAAAGAAATCCCATCTTTTATACATCCAAGCAGAGGCAACCCCTTCCATACATGCCCTCAAGATAAATGACAGCTAGTACTCAAGTAAGAGGAATGAACAGCAACGTTTGTCACACATAGTTCCTCTTAAATTCACCTGATAATTGGTGTAGCCACCATGTTTGCTTATCGACTTTATACAAAGGAAAAATAATTTTTTTCATATACTTCTGATAGGAGGTAGGTTAGCAACTTGGAGTCAGGCACATGACTGAAGTTAGGCTACTTCTCTCCCACAGAATCTGGGAGATAGGAGCACTATCTCCCTTGATGGCTACATTTGAAAAAGATAGCTCCCAAGTCCTTGAGGAAAAGACTCCTGGGTTGTAAGACTGACAAGAGGCCTAGTTAGCATATAAAAGGGTTTACAGAAATCTCAAAGGGGCAGAGAGAAAACTCAAAATTACAAGTTTTTTAAGGTAAATACTCTAAGGAAAGCAGGGAGGGAGTCTCTTTCCCTTCTGGCACCAGGGAAAAATTTTCTTTTCTGTTTGTGTTTACCCTTACTCTACACCTGCCTTATTTGCTGCTGTATTTGCAATGCCTCCCACTGGGAATGAGGCGCTCATTCCCACACAGCAGTGCATTCAATTCTGCAGTAAGTATTAGCTCGTTCAACCATGCAACATTGCTCTAAATATTGGGAAAGGATAGTAAACAAAATAGAGAAAGCCCTGCCCTCACAGAGCTTCTATTTTAGTGCGGGGAGACAAGCAAAAAGAAACAAACATTATATATATGTTATACATAATGTTAATATCATATGGTAACATATATGATGTGCTATGAAGAAAAATACAACAGAGTAGAGATTATAAAGCATCATGTAGTGCTCCGTGTGCTGGGCTATCAGGGAAAGCATCTCAGAAACCTGAAAGAAGCCATGTGGAGGGCATTATGACAGGGGTGGGCGGGTGAATTTACTGGTAATAAGTAGGTCTAGGCCCACAGGTTTCTCAACCTCAGCACTATTGATATTTGGGGCCAGATAATTCTTTGTTGTGAAGAGCTGTGCATTGTAAAATTAATAGCAGCACCCCTAGCCTCTACTCACTGGGTGCCAGTAGCTCCCCTCTCCCAACTTGACAACGAAAAACATCTCCGGACCTTGCCAAATGTTTCTGATGGGGAGGACAAAATCACCCCTAGCTGAGAATCATTGGTCTAAGATGTAACCTTGGAGGTCAGTCTAAGGCAGTGATTCTCCAATTCATGCATGGAATAAAACTAAAGCAGAATTTAGAAGGAAACATAGCTTGAAAGATGTGGAAGAGAGACAGAAGATCAGTAATCTAAGTGCCTGTCTCAAAAAGCTAGAAAAACAAAAGCATATGAAACCCAAATCAAGCATAAGAAAGAAAATAGTGAAGATAAAAACAAAAATTAACGAAATACAAAATAAGAATGCAATAGAAAAAATCAGCAAAGCTAAAAGCTAACAAAGTATATAAACTCTTAGCAAGAATGATCAAGAAAAGAGATAAGCGCAGGCTATTAGTATCAAGCATGAAAAAGAGCACCACAAATCTTACAAACATTAACATCATAAGAAGATATTATGAAAAACCTTATGCCAATGAATTTGAAAATGTGGATGAAATGAACAATTCTTACAAAATGCAAAATATCAAAATTGAAACAAAATGAAATAGATAATCTGGATAGTACTATACTGTATATTTAAATAAATTGAACCTATAACTTAAAACTTCCCCACAATGAAATCTTAAGTCCTACATACCTTTACCAATGAATTCTTTCAAATATTTAAGGAAGAAATGATACTAATATGCCAAACTCTTCCAGAGGATAGAAAAAAATAGAAATACTTTCCAACTGGTTTTATGAAGTCAGCATAATCTTATTACCAAAAACATGATAAGGATATCACAGGAAGAGGAGGAATTATGATCTTTTCATGAATATCAGTTCAAAAATTCTAAACAAAATATGACCAAATTTAGCCAAAAGTTATATAAAAAATATTTCATTTTCAACAAGTTGAATTTATTCCTGGAATGCAATGTTTAACATCTGAAAAACAGTATGATAATATCAATAAATTCATAAAAAGTACATGATAAAATTCAACACCTATTCATGCTTGTTTAAAATTTAGAAAAACTACAGAGATAAAAACTTCCTCAATCTGATTAAAAATATTTACAAAAATCCTACAGCAAACATAACACTTAATGGGGAAATATTAAAAGCTTTGCCCTGAGATTGAAAATGAGGCAAAAATATCTACTATCAGCATTTCAATTCAATGTTATCCTCGAGGTGCTAACCAGTGTAATAAAATAATAAAAAGAAACAAAAGATATGTTAGATCCGGTTCCCCTTGGCCCCAGGAACAGAGAGGCAGAGTCACTGAGGCTGCAAAAAGGCAAAGGAGTTTATTAACTAGCCCTGGGCCAGGGTCCAAATTCCAGAGCACCAACGCAGTGGCCTCTCCAGGAACTAGGACCCCGCCCTGGGGTAAAGATTAGGCTTTTATACTTTTCTGTATGCTAGTTTTCACACGACACGTTATTCTGCACATAACACGTTAGTCTGCACATGACATACCAGTCTGTACACGACACACTAGTCTGCACACGACACACTAGTCTGCACTTTATCCCCCTTCAGTTTATTTGTTCCTTTTGTTTAGAAGTGGCTGATCGCGTTGGCTTTAGGTTTGTTGACTCTAAGTTTCGGACTTTTTGCACTGGCGCCAGTTGTAGTTAACATCATCCAGGGGAAGAAGAGGGTCTCCGACGCGGGAGGGGGAGCTGTTGTTGCATACCTTTTAGTTTTTGGTTACAAGCGATACTGGGAACACACGCCCTGCACAAGCTATTCATGCGCTGATCATGTCTTGCTCTTTTTATTTACTTAGTTGGTTGGAGGGCACCTGGATTCTCCAGTCCTTTATCAGAAAGCAACTTGCAGTTACCTCCCCGGGGCTTTGTTTTCCTTTACTTTAGTGAAGCCTGCCATGGCTCCACTTACGCTAAGCACCAAGCCAGCAAGCCATATATACAGAAGCAGAACTAGGCTTCTCACATCCAGGAAGCCTAGCCTATCATGGAGTTACCTTTGTTCTTATCTCTGTTTTTCATTCTGATTAACTATATTTATTAAACAACTAAAAGCAAGCATAGTCACAGAAGCGAATAGCATCAGTTAGAATCAAAGAGAGCACACATTTTCCTACTATCAATTCCTGTTCTTCAGATATTTTTTAAAACTGCCATTAGTTACGAATTATGCCTGTAAAAAATCCTAAATATGCTAGATGCCCAATTATAATTTATAATGCATTTAGAGACTAATATGCCCAAAAAAAGTATTTCTATAAACTAGTAACAATTATAAAAATTGTTAAAAAGTACCATTGGGAGGGATTTGCAACTATGATAGCATAAAGAAGTCAGTGACTCCTCTCAGGAAGAAAAAGTATAAAATTGGACAAAAGTATCCAAAATAGTGATTTCACGGTTCTGGGAGTTAACCAAAAGAGTACCAAAAATATTGAGATGCATTTATTCTTAAGAAATTGCTAGAGCTTCATGTAAAAACAGCAGGAATCTGCAGGCTTCTTGGCTGAGGTTGCTTCCACCCTCCTCCCTACCCCTCACAGCTAAGTCAGAAAGAACTATATTTAGTTCTATAGTTTAACCAGAGTGGAGGTGCCTGGGAAAGCTGACAGCTTTGCTATGGGTGTGGGGGAAGGCGCCCTGAGGCGGGGTGGTGGGAGGGGACTTCAACTGGACAAGAGAGGAGAGAAGGAAAGAGCATGGTAACAGGGAAGAAAGTACTCAAGAGTCTCTTGAATGTTTGTTAGTGACAAAGTCAATAGGAAGTTAATGGGGGGAAACCTGAAGCTTCACTAGCCTGAGACTGAGGTCCTGGTTGTGGTAAGTGGTGGACAAGCCAGAAATTTACCAGGAAGATCCTGGAAATGACAGTCATAGAAGAAACAAGATAAGTTCTCCAAATGTTTAACACATTTGTGTTGGGGAGACACAAAAAGTCCAGGGAAAAAGCAAAATCCAAGAGAGACTTGGGTGCAAACCACACACAGATCTATCAGCAGAGGATGAAAGATTTATGAGCTTGAGATAATTAGCATAATCTCTGCTCCTGTCACTGACTGACCGCTCAGATACAGAAAACAAAGGTAACCCCTAGAAAGCTATATAAATAGCAATAATAAAATATATATAATAATAAAAATCAGTGACAGCACACAACGGAGTCAGATCATAAAACAAAATTGAGAATTCCTACAATATATTATGAAAATGTCTAGTTTGTCAACCAAACATTATAAGACATGCAAAGAGAACTAAAAATGTCACCGGTACTCAAATTAAATAAATAAATAAACAATGCAATCACTAGAAAAAGACTGGGCACAGACGTTTATACTGACAGTGTACCCCAAAAGAGCAGCCCTCAACCAATGACTAACAGTATGCAGAGTTGGTACACTAACATGTGTTTTACACTGACACCCAGTTTCCCCAGTGAGATTAAACTAGTCACCCACAGTCATGGCTGGCTTCATAATGCACCCTTTACAAGCTGCCTTCACTTCCTTGTCTCACGTCCTACTTCTGTACAGTTTCCTTTCATTCCTCTTCCTCAAATATACTAATAACTCAAATCAATAATAATTCTAATGTTTATGGTGATTTACTAATTAAGGAAAGAGAGACTCTGAAAATCGCTTTCATATGGTTACCTTTTTTTATTTTTTAGTGGCTTCACTCAGAAAACTGAAAGTTGTCAGAATAAAAATAGAGTCACTTGTGTTTAAAAAAGAAAAAACCCTGATAAGTGGAGCTGGGAAAGGCCATGAAGGGTGGGCTCTCATGCATAAATGACTGATAACAAAATTGTCACAAAAGACAGCAAAAACAACAACATTCTACAAAGGCCATTGCAATCTTACACAAAAAATACTTCTGTAAGGACATCTGCCCAGCAACTGACTATGCAACCTGGACTGTCACCGCCCTTGTTATCAATCCCTGCAGCCAAGGAATTATCTCAAAACAATTACGTAATCCTCCTCATTTTTCCTTTAAAAACCTGTGTCTTCCTTTACTTCCCTGAATATGCACTTAATTTACTATGGCATACATATTCCCATTGCAATGCCCTATTCCCAAATAAATATTTTCTTTTAGAGAGCCTCTCTCTGTTTGTTATTTAGGTTGCCAAAACCATTTAGTGATTTATTTTTTTTTTTTTGCCACTTACCTATGTATGTCTCTTCTAATAACTTATTATCTGTCATTGATCTTTCCTTTTCTTCGGAGAACTTACTAAACTTTATAACAGCATTGTTATTTATTTATTTGTCTCTGTCCCTCAAGACTGTAAGTTCCACAAAGGCAGAGATGATATCTGTTTTATTCAGCTATATACATACTTGATGTCAAGCAATCCTTGTTGAATAAATTAATGAACGTATGAATAATCTGGTGGGGTCTCAAGCAGAAAAAGTATTTGTGATGGAAATTTCTAGTGTTCACCTTTATTTAATTCTCTTCTTCCTGAAATCTAGAAAAATTACACTTCCACACCCCAGTGCAGGGCCATATATCCAGTTCTGTCCAATGGTTTGTGAGTAAGTGGCATGTGCCACTTAATTTCCAGGATGAGACTCTTGAGTGTTTTCTTCCCTGTTGCAGTGACCAAGAAGGCCACGTGTTCCAGATGGTGCTATTACAAGTGGGTACAGCCTTGACCAGTCCAGGTGCCCAGATCTGTCTGGAGCAGAGCAAGGTGCTCTGTTGATCCACCTTGGACATGTACCATGAGTGAGAAATAAACCTAAGTTGTGTTAAGCCACAGAGATTTTAGAATTGCTTATTATTGAGTCTTCCTCAAAAATAAGTGTATTATTGAGTCTATCCTGAGTCTTCCCAGTATAGGTTTGAACAAAGTTGAACAATAAAAATCTTTCCAAATCTTCACTCTTATAATCCCACATTTGTTTTTGTTTGGTGTCTTATAATACAACTCAGCCTCATTTTCTATTGGGAATCCATTGAAGCCCAAAATGTATTCAATGGACTTTTTGAACTATACTGTAAGTATACCATAAATATACTATAATCTTTTCTAGTGTAATGCATCTGGAGCACAGCTCTAAGATAACCTACAAGGTATGCAGCCTGTAGAATTGGCTCTGTCTCTAACTGACAAAATGGCCTTCACCAGTCATCTAATTTTCCCAGTCTTGCTTTTGCCATTATAGTGTGAAGAAACCTTGGTTAAATTTAAAAAATTCTATAGGTCACAATTAGAAATCTTGGGAATAAAAGATACACAAGTACTTAAAAGTCTTTTAAGTACTGGACTGGTTATTACCTCCTTCCTAAGTAAAATAAGAGAGATTTGTAAGACATATTCCAGATTCTCAGGAGCATAAGAAACTAAGAGAACAGACCGATAGCCAAAACCTCTTTTTAAAATTTAAATTTAAAAATATAATTTTAGTCATGCCACAAGCATCTGAATGTAAAGCAGCTATGCTTATTGCTGTATTTGCTACAAAAAAGTGAGACACTGACCAAGATTTTGAAGAGCTTTCATCTCCTTCCTAGAATATTCATCTAACATTGAATACAAAGTTCCTGTGTAAACTTTTCCTGGAAAGTAATCTTTAACCTAGAAGCAAGTAAAACATTACACAGTACATTTACCATACAAAATATATTTATTGTAGAAAATAAATGGCATCTATTTACTTAAGTTGTAAATAAACCATGTGAATCAGATCCATCACTGTATAAATCATATAGCTCCTCTCATTAAAAAATAACTCCATCCCTGCATCAATTCCCTCTATCTGAATGCTGCATAAAATAAAAGTGCTTTACTAAAGCTTGATTTCTCTGACATTCCTAAAATATACTATTATCTCAAAGGGTGTCCCAGGATCCTCAACACAACTGACATTAAAATGTTTTCTTTCTTTGTTTTTTTTAAATAACACATAACATACACGGGGCAGACCAGCACAATTCAATTCACATGCCTGGTTCCTGTAATCCTGGCTAACGACTGACTGTAGAATCAGTACTTCCTATATATGAAACATATCACTAAAGTTTCCTGGCTCTACCTGAGGCCCACATCAGAACAGGGCAGGTAAGTGTCCAGAATCCTCCATGCTAAAACTGTCCCGCAGGTTCATTCTGATGTTCAAGAAGCCACTGTATTAAATGACTGAATTAATAAGGAAAAGCTAGGCTATGCAGTAACAAAAATATAAAGAGCTTAACAGAACAAAGGCTATTTCCTAACTCAAAGATTATTACAGGTCCAAGAGGCAACTTGGGGCAACTCCTCCAGCAGCTCAGCAATCCGTGTCCTGGGTGCCTCTACCAGCCTCTCAAACATCTCAAACATGCAGCCTCCCTGGTTGACACAACAAGGAAAAAGAATGCTGAGGAAGTCTCATACTGGCAATTAAACAATTTGACCCCAAAGTAACACATTACTTTTGCTTATGACCCACTGGCCAGATGTAGCCACCTGGCTCCACCTACCTGCAAAGAGATAGGGAAGTGAAACACTCTCCTGTTGCTAAATAAAGAGAAGAGAGGAGGGTGTGGATAAGCCCTAAAAAGTCTTTATCAAAATGACTCACCATCTACCTAAAGACTAGAAAAAAAATTCAGTTCTTTTGCCCACTTTTTAATGAGGTTGTTTGTTTTTTTCTTGCTGACTTGCTTGAGTTCTTTGTCAATTCTGGCTATTAGCCATTTATCAGATGTGTAGTTTATGAATATTTTCTCCCATTCTGTAGGATGCTTCTCAAAAGAAGAAAGATAAATGGCCAAGAAACATGTGAAAAAATGCTCAACATCACAAATCATCAGGGAAATGCAAATTAAAACCACAATGAGATATCACCTTACCCCAGTTAGAATGGCTTTTATTAAAAAGTCCAAAAACAATAGATGTTGGCATGAATACAAAGAGAAAGGAAGCTTATATACTGTTGATAGGACTGCAAATTAGTACAAGCGCTATGGAAAACAGTATGGGGATTACTCAAAGAACTAAAAGTAGACTGACCATTTGATCCAGCAGTCCCACTACTGGGTCTTTACCCAAAGGAAAAGAAGTTATTTTATCGGAAATACACCTGCATGCAAATGTTTTTTGTAGCACAATTCACAATTGCAAAGATGTGGAATCAACCCAAGTGCCCATCAATTCATGAATGGATTAATAAAATGTGGTATATGTACACCATGGAGTGCTACTTGGCCATAAAAAATCAATTAATACCTTTTGAAACAATCTGGATGGAACTGGAGATCATTCTTATATGCGAAGAATCACAAAAATGGAAAAACAAACAGCACGTGTACTCACTGTTAAATTGGAACTAACCAATGAGCACACAAGTACACAGAGGGAAGTAAAACCCAGTGGAAAGAAACCAGGGGGTAGTGGGAAGAGAGGAGAGGAAGAAACCAACCTAATGGGTACTGTAAACACTATTAGGGTGACGGGCACACCTATAGCCAGGACTCATACGTTACAAAAACAATTCATGTAACCAAAAATATTTGTACACCCTTAATATTCTGAAATTTTTAAAAAACAAAATTCAGTTCTGTCACCCAGCAGCCCATAGGAAAAACACCACACTCTGAACACTTCCTATCATTTTAAAAAACAAAGTCAAAAATCTTAACATAAGTTTAATGTGATCATCAAAGCCCTACCTTATCTGAACCTGCTTACCTCCCCAGCCTCATCTACCTCTCTTCCCCACATCCTGAGTGTGGCAATTACATTAAATTTCCTTTCTTTCTGAACACACCATGTTCACTCTGGGCCCTCACCCATTCTATTCCCTCTTCCTGGAACACTCATGCCTGGTCTCTTCTATTAGCTAATTACCACTCATCATTTGGAGCTCAGCTTACACATCCCTTTCCAATCACCCCACTCTAGGGTCTGTTTCTATTTGTTTTATGGTCCCATAACACCCTGAATTTCTCTGTCACAACATTTCTCCTACTTCTAATTGTTCAACTATTATTTATAAACATCTGCTTAATATTTACCTTCCCTACAAAATTATGTTTAAGGATCATACTTACCTTTTACTCTGAGAACACAGTACGGTGCCAGGCTCACTATACATGCTCAATGAATATGGGCTTACTTGTACTAGTTTCCTGCTGCTGCACATTAAGACATTAAGTTACCACAAACTTAATGTCTTAAAACAGCACAGATGTGTTATCTAACAGTTCTGAAGGTCAGAAGTCCAGCACAGGTCTCACTGGGCTAAAATCTGGGGCTGCATTCCTACTAAAGACTCTGGGGAGAATCTGCTCCTTACTTTTTCCAGCTTCTAGAGGCCACCCACATTCCTTGGCTCATGCTCCCTTTCCATCAATGCCATTAATCTCACCTCTGCTTTTGCCTTCCTATAACCTTCTCTGACTCCTACTCTCCTGACTCCCTCTTTCCCTTATAAGGATCCTTGTGACGACATTCAGCCCACCTGGATGAACAATCTAGAATAAGCCAGGCATGGTGGCTCATGCCTGTAATCCTAGCTTTCTGGGAGGCCGAGGCAGGAGGACAGCTACAGCTCAGGGGTTCGACACCAGCCTGAGCACAGTGAGACCCTGTCTCTTATTTAAATAAATAAATAAATAAATAAATAAAAACAATCT
This sequence comes from Eulemur rufifrons, assembly GCF_041146395.1. Classification (NCBI taxonomy): domain Eukaryota; kingdom Metazoa; phylum Chordata; class Mammalia; order Primates; family Lemuridae; genus Eulemur; species Eulemur rufifrons. The sequence goes on from NC_090990.1 coordinate 84,895,767, forward strand.
AGAATAATCTCCCCATCTCAAGGACCTTAACTTAATCACATCTGCCAAGTCCCTTTTGCATTATATGGTAACATATTCCCAGGTTTGGGGGATTAGAATGTGGATATCTTTGGGGATTGCGGGAGCATTATTCTGCCTACCATACTGACTGACTCTTCATTATCTCATTTCTCGCAGAGGAGCCTTACAAAAATGAGACTTGTAAACCTTTCTTCCCCATCTAAAGAAGCAGCTCAGTTCTTTGAATAAACCTGTCTAGAAGGAAGTTTCTCCGGGTTTCCAAAAGAATCTTAACAGGGTCTCTACCCATTCCCCTCTCAACTCCACGTACATTGCACCACTCAATCATCCCACAGGTGAGAAAGTAAAAGTATGAAAAGGGTAAAATGCCCCCTTTTTGACCTACAACAAGCTAGAAGAAGCCAGAAATAAAACCTCTTATACCCTAGTAAACACACACTTGGTGACTGCCTACCATTATACATGCTGGGGTACAGATGAGATCCCACTTCTGTGGAGTTATATCCTAGGGCAGGTGATCTGCTATAGGGTTCCCATATGCAAATGCCTTGCTGGGCTAGACAGAGAACTCAGATGTGTGAAGAAGCCAAGTGTGAGACCATAGGGAGTGGTGATTGTGTTGAGCTGGAGAGTTTCTACTCGTCCAAAGACATTCTGATTCAAAAGTGAGATACATCACTATGCTGAGCAAAGAAAACAAGCCTGCAACTTAGACCAGCACCCCATCCATCACCCACAGGGTTGCCATCCAAGGTAAAAAACAGATGAAATAACTTCAGATATTGATACATTTTGTGAGTAAAATAAGACAGGCTTGCAAGATGGCAAAAACTGAATGTAGAAGAGGGATGCTTTGGCTTTTCAAGGAAGGGAGCCTCTTCTAAGGCACTGCCTCTCTGTGCCTCTACCAAGAATTTCCAGTGAGGAACTCAGATCTCGGAAGAGGCATCTTCTCTGGCCTGTGGTTATAAAATGAAGCAAAACAAAGTTCCACTTTGGTTAGAAGGGCCATTAGAATAATAAGAAAAAAAATGTCTCTTCTTTGGAAAATTTTACAAACCAAAAACAGAGTTGAGAGAGTTAGGTTTTAGCAAATCTAGGCAGAAGCTGATAAGAGAAAAATTGCTCTTTCATTTTTTGTAATATATTCCAGAAACCACATATCATAGACAATGTGATCATTTGACTATTCTGACGGTTTTTTTTTTTTGTCTAGTACTTGACTTTGATCCTGTGAGCAACTTAAGTTCAGCTGTGTATTTTTTACACTACACTCCTTCCAGTAGAAGTGAGTTCATATCCTGCCTCACAGTTTTTTTCATGGTCCAAGCTACTGTCTTTAATGTTTTGCACCCACCCTCAGTGAAATGTTTCACATTTCTGGTTGCCAGCTGCTTTTGAGAGAGTTCTTTCTAGCTTATGGGTCTGGCAATAAACAGTATAATTTGTTGCTGTGTTCTCTGCATGTTAGGATGAGGCAAGCTCTGTCTAGAAATCAGTATGTAGGGGGAAAAGGACATGAGCTTTTAAGTGTAAGTATAAGTATATGTATAGGTATAGGTAAGTACAAATACAAGCATATGAGTACAAGTACATGCATAGCCTGGTAGCTCAGGGGTTTTGGATGTGGTGGCAGAGCACGGTTTCCGTGTAGGCAACGCTCATTTACACTTGATTGATAAGACAGCTAGGGACTCTTTGGGGCTTTTATTTCTATTTTTGCTCCTAACTCCTACCTTCAGAGAAGAAACAAGGATATATGAAATACTGGTTAGCCAAGTTAATAGGTCTAGAGAACATTTGAGGGAGAAAAATATATTGAATAGAAAGAGTTAATTGACTTTGGGCATTCAGTGATCCATGGTGAGGTTAGTTGAGTTGTAGGAGTCCATGTGCTTTAACAGCTTAAGTTGTAGGCTTTAGAGATGATCTTGTTCAAGAAGAGAAAATAGATTTCATCTCAGTATTATCTCTGGCCACCCAGTGGTGATTGTTTGGATGGCAAGGCTGGCACACAAGCTCAGAGAGAAAGGGCCCTGAGCACGGAGTAATCTCTGCCACGGGTGCAGGAGGAAGGGTTGACAGTGTGCACAGCAGGTATTTGCCTACCCTGAATAGCCCAATATCTTCATTTCACAAACTAAAACGTGAAAACCACAGGAATTTATTTTTTTTTATTTAGACGTGGGTACTTTATTTTGCACTTTAAAATTCACAAAAAGTTTTATAATATCTGCATTTTGCTTGTTGATCATCAAGGCTTTATGGTAAGACAATGAAAATTTTATCACATCAATTGGGCATACTTAAAAAACAATGGATAATTTACAAACAAATCTCTTTAATCAAGAACATTTTGTAAAATACACACTCTGGTACACATCTGAATTCACCTATCCTAAAATTAGACTTTAAAGGGCTTAAAAAAATATCCCTAAACAAACAGTTTTAACACTGACGAGCCTACCAGAATAATGCTGATGGCAAGCTATAAACAGCTTTAAAGCTGAAGGTAATTTGGGGGAAGGGGAGAAGAAGAAATTATCTGCTGAACCTACATTTAAATGCATCTGTTAGTAAGACTTCTCTAACTTAATGAATTTCAACAAAGTGAACAACTCCTTTGCCTTTGCCTTTGGTAGTTTCTTAAGTTTTATTTTTAAATTTGTGACGTCTTGACTAAAGAAAATGAATCCTGGGGCTTCAGTATTTACGGAAAAGAAAAACATTGGTGGTAATCCCAAAACAGTATTAGTGATAAAAAAACAAATATAAAATAAAAAGAAAAAAGAACCAAAAAGAGAGAGAGAGAGAGAGAAACATTTGTGGCAAAAGAGGAAAAACAAGATCAGTACCTTTCTTAGTCCATCTAAAGTGGGTAACAAATAAAATCATTGCTATTAAGAAAAAATACCGGAGTTGGTATGTGGGATTTAGTTTGGCTTAAAGTTAGATAAATTAACATCTAAATGACAAAAATAAAACTTCAAGGTGATCTCATTTAGGAAATTAAAAAAAATAACTGTTGCCCTCAATTAGCTTTTAAATCTGTGGAACAGCATAATATGTACTTTGAGGCACCCAATAGAGGATCTGTTAAAATTATTCATACTGCTATGTCCAATTTTAATATAATTTTTATGTGCTTTGGGGTAGCTTTTTAGATACTATCAGTAGAGGCCACTAAAAATAATGCCAGAATTTGAGTAAGAAGAGAGTAGAAACCAAAAGAGGATGGGAGGATAATGAAATTGGGTAGTAATAACAAACATGATTTTTAAGGTTTCCTCACTAACTAATACCGCAAAATTGTATATTTTGGCTCAATGCCACAGGGCTGATGGAAGTGATCAGGAAATGAGTGGAACATCCTAGTCGTCCCACTTGGATTCTTAACTAACTTGTGATTTGGATGGCTCACTCATGGAGGACTGTTCACACAGGCTGCTTGGTAAGGGGCAGCTGTGTGGGGCTTACTATCAACACCTATTTGCTTTGTTTCTTTCAAGAACACTTTTGAAAGGCTAAGGACTTCTAAAAGGCAGGAGAACAAAGAACTCACTGGACTACAGAGATTAACAAGGGAATAATCTGTAAATAGTGTAATCATGGACACGTTATCAATCACCTTCTTTCTTGAGGTGGGGAATACGGGTCTATAAAAAAAACAAACAAAAAACTGCACTCCACTACTAGGCCTATGAAAAAAATAAAACATTCTAAATTTTTCCTCTTTTGATCAGAAGTTTTTGAGAAATCTCAACTTTAAAATATCCTTAATCTGTCATCTCAAATTGCCCCTTTTATTAGTCTTAAAAATGATATTGCTTAAGGCTCATACATCAGTGAAAGAGTCAAAAGCTTCAGGATTAATAGATGACATTTAGTTCATTTACTTAGGAAAAAGGATTTTACTCTGAGGTGTCTTTCAGAGATTTAAGAGCTCTATGTTATCACTGAATGAAACTTATTCTCAAAGCAAATATTCTCTATGATACCAAAGTATTCAGTTTATTATGACAGTACACTTTAACATATTAAAAGTCACAAAGCCTAAGAAAAGCAAGCAACAAGTTAATAAAATCACAACTCAGAATCCTAACATTTTCACATGGTACCGTTCACTATGAAATGCAAAAAGACTGCTAATGTTTAAGTGGAATGATCTCTAGCCTGTAAATTACACTCCTGTGAAGAACAAATGATTATATACTTGGAAGACTACAGAACATGAGTAGGCACAGAAAGCTGTTCTTCAGGACTGCTTTTTCAAAGCTTGAAAAATTAATTGACCCATCATTTTAGGGGGCGAAGTGGGGGGCAAAGATGCATATGAATTAGGAGGCTTTACATGTAGAAAAAAATCTAATTAAAATATTTTAAACAGACTATTTTAAATGTTTATTTGATATTGGAAGTGCGGTCAACTATCATAAACTATTTCTCTTCATCACAAAAATTCCATATATTAAGGATTTACGCAATCCAGGAGGGAAAAAAATCTAGAAACTTTTTTTTCCCTGAGCAAGAAATCTAAAAAGGCTCTCCAAAATCTTGAGTAGAAGTATCATACTCTGCAATAAAATGCTTGAGTTCCTCAACACACCGCTCCCCTATTTCATGTAAATTCTGCCTCAATGCAAACTGTATAGACTTTTCTAATGAAGGATCTTTTTCAATCAGCATTTTCACCACCATCCCGAAAGTTTCACAGTCTTGTCGGTAAACCTCTTCAATCTCTTTGGGTTTTGATGCTATTGCTTTAGAGCGACTGGTTAGCTGACTGTCTTCAAATAACTCTATGCCATCTGTTGCATTTGACTTAGGTTCTTCTGGCTGGTCAATGTACAATGGTGCCGTGGATCCCGCCTCATACTCAGAAATTTCAGGCAAGTTACTTTCATCTGCTTTCTCTAGCTTTTCAGCAGCCCACTTGCTTGCAGCCTCAGCAAGTTCCTTTTCAGTTAGCCTACTGGGTTTGTCTAACACCTTTGCTGATGGAACTGCTGAAGAACTTGAGGGTGAAGTATCTCTTGATGTTTTCAAAGACTGTACAGGCCTCTCTTTATTTCTATATTGCGACTGATGGAAAGAGTACGGTTTGCTTCCTTCTGGAGAGTAGCTTCTACTACTGACACTGGAGCCAGATCTGCTGTGTGGAGAATCCTTTCGGCCCACAGGTGATGCTCTGAAAAACGGATTATCCCTTTTATGAGGAGACCGGTCTCTCACATAATGGGAGTAGAAGCTTTTTCTTCTAAAGCCATCTCTCACGTCCCTGTATTCAGGCTGTCGGCTTGCAGAATGATCATCTCTTGCCCATCTATAACCAGATTCATCACTGGGGTGACTTAGAGCAGGGACTCGTTCTCTTGGAAGTCTTTCATAGTCATATCGTCCCTCAGGCCACATTTCATCTCTTCTATGAGCCACGGAAATCCTCCCTGTAGGGGGCTGGGGAAAGATGTTTTCCAGGAGGGATCTCACTTGAGGCATTCTGCTACCATGTCCAGGAAAGGCACGGCTGCTGGCCACTGTGCACTGCGAGAACCTCGTGCCAAAAAAAAGGACAAGCGCCTGAGGCAGGGGAAACCACGTGCGTTGCCGAGAACCACAAGAATTTAAATGGTATGTCCAAGGCCTCACAGCCACTTAGAAGCAGCTTTGGAACTCCCCAGGATGCTAACTCCAACCAGCGTTTCTTTCATCACACCGTTCTGCCTAGCACCTGACCCACTCTTATAAATAAGAATAACTCACACTGCAGATAAGGTGAGGCTACAACATGACTATGGCAGGCCAAGAAAGGGCTTCCAAAAGAAGTTCATGTCCTATGTCCCAGAGCCTGCTACTACATTACTTTACATGAAAAGGGGACTGTGCAAATATGATTAAATCAAGGAATTTGAGATGGGGAGATTATCCTGGCTTATCCAGGTGGACCTAACATAACCACAAAGGTCCTTTATCAGAGGAAAGTAGGAGAGTAAGAGTCAGAGAAGGGGATGTGATGATGGAAGCAAAGGTTGGAGTTATATGGAAACAAGGAATGTGGGCAGCTTCTTGAAACTAGAAAAAGACAAGGAAACAGATTCTCCACTAGAGCCTCCAGAGGGGCATCTGAGGACTCCCAGGGGCCCTTCTTTCTTGAGCACCCTTTTTGGTCTTCCCCTGGACTCCCTCTGTTATACCATTTATTTGATAAAACAAAATACATCTTTCAAAACTTTACTAAACTACAATGTGGTACCATGGGAATTGCTGAAATGAAAAGAAAAAATATTAAATGTTTGCAAGGAAGTGGAGCAACCAGAACCTTAGTATACTGCTGCTGAGAGCATAAATTAATACAAGGAATTCAGAAAACTGTTTGAAATTATGTACTGAAGCTTAGTTTATGATAAGAACAAGCAGTTGCACTCCTAGGTAAATACTCAACAAAAACTCATATATATCTTCACTAAAGCACATGTACAAGAAAATTTCATGGCAGAACTATTTGTGACAGCCAAAGACTGACAATGTCCGTCAAACAGTAGGGTAGATGAATGGAGGAATGAATGAATATGAATATGCATATGATAGAATATCATACAACATTGAGACTGAATGATCCTTACTTATACCCAACAATATAGATGAATCTCACAAACATAATGTTTGTTGAAAGAAGCCGGACACAAAAAAACAAGTACTGTATAATTACTGTTATACAAAGCATCAGTTGTAAGCACGGATGCCCTACACTGTTTAAAGTCAGATAGGTGTTACCGTTGGGGATTACTTTTGGGAGGAAAAACGAGGGATGTTTCTAGGATGCTGGTTTACATGGTATATTCAATTTATCAAATTTCATTAAGCTGTACATTTACTATATGTGTATATTGCATGTACACTATATTTCAATCAACCTTTAAAAAATAAACTCAGTTAAAGCCTTACCTCTGGTTTCCTAACCACTCCCCAGGATAAAATTCACCATCCCTTCTTGGTGTTTGATTTTATCTTGTATAGCTTCTGTTATGCTATCTGTAACAATGTATTATCAGTTTGTCTTCTCTTCTAAACTATGAATTCCTTGAAAATCATGCATTTTTAACTCATCTGAATGTCCAGAGCCTAGCATATAATAGTTACTCTAAAATGCTTTTTGAGTTGAACGAATGAATGAATTTCTTCTTTTGCAATTGCTTCACGTCTAGTTATTTCAACAAACACTTGTTCAATAAATATTTATATTAATACATGATAGGCACTGTGTTAGGTGTTTGGTATAAAAATATTTATAAAACAAAGTCCATGGTCTAGTGGAAAAGACAAGCATAAACAAATGCCAGTCAGAGTCTAGGAGTTATTGAAAAAACAAAAAACAAAGCAAAATTCAAGGACTTTCTTTTTACATGTTTAAAAAAGAAATCACTATATCTGCTGTCTTCCTCAGCCATCCAATGGCGTTCTCCTCTCTCCTCTTTATTTTCACATTAGCATATTGCATTACACTTTTCTGGGCTTATTTTCCTTCATGTTTCCTCATCCTACACTTTCCTAAGCCCTATACTTCCTTTAACCACTGGCCTTTAAGGGCGGGTCTGCCAAACTAGTGTTTCCAATCTTTCCATTTCAGGACACATGGAGAAAATGGTGCCATTTGTACCACACACTGGGGCAAATGGGAGAGGCTACTTGAGGCCACAGGTGAGCAGCCTAGGTGCTCCCTGATGTTCCAGGTCCTGCCTGGGCTCAGAGGGTCAAGAGGTCAACATCTCATTCTCTGCACACCAGCACTCCATACCTACCACACAGGTGGGAAGCTTGTTGATCTAAGGACAGTGGTCAGACCATTTGACCACAGGGTCAATGATCTATTTATCCTATTGTCCACCCTGACTATGATGATCACTCAGGCCAACAGCCATTCTGACAACCCTTAATGTTGGCCTCTCCCAATCCACCTAGGCTGGCTGATAACACAGAGTCAGTTCTGATTCTATCCTTGGAAAGAGACATATGCCTATCCCCTTTGTTTGGAGGCCTTTTTTAAAGTATCTATTGACAGGGGAAGACCATATGCCCATGAAATAGACACCTTTTCTCTAAAGTCCTCTGGTTTCCCATTTCAAAGGCTGCACCTTATTTGAACGAGGGCTGTCAGGACCAAAGTTGTGCCACAGAAGTTGTCTGCCTGAGAAGTCACTGCTGACTCTGGCAGAAAAGCCTTTCAAGCACTTAAAACTTAAACATTTCCTCCTACCACATGTGGGCTGTAATAGCTAAGCATGATGATAAAATAAATACGACAATTTTGAAGATCAAAGATGGCCTTCAAAAGGGGGATGGTTAATTCCACGTATGATGCTTGATCTATATTTACCAAAGAGAGCTACAAGTCCTGAGACTGGCTGTGAATATCCAACCAGCTTGTTACTCTTATAACCTTGGCTTTTACTGTTGAATTACAAAAGGTGGACAGCTGAGAATAGCAGACAGCTATGCTATTGCAAGTGACAGAAACAGGAAGAGGTCCGAGGAAGCAGAAAAGAACTTAAATAAGAAGCTAGACTGAGGGGCCCCTTGTGGGAAAAAAAACTTCAGAGCAGAACTCACTAGGCGGGCAAGGAACCCAGTTGTGAGAAATTAGGGGGTGGAAGGAAAGTAATAACCCACATAAACTATTAAAGTCACCATGCGAGCAAGAACAAGGCTGCAAGGAAAGCTGTGAGGCAACACATGCCTACACTGTACACTGCAGGTAGGATGAAGGGGGCTTTGCACACAGGCTGCGGGAATGAGAGGCCTTAACACCCCTATGGTGGTGGATGGGCAGAGAAGATGAAGGGGCTAGCCAAACTGACCACAGGACAGCAGTCCTGGAAAGATAAAGAGACGGAGAGAACCATGTGTATTAGAACTCATCTCAGAAGGTTTACTGAATGAGGTTATAGGGAATAATTTGATAACTTCTTTGGAAGGAGGACATGGGAGGTGAAATCCCCTTAAAAGCATGCTTGAATAACACCAGATGTTGTTAAACTGCCTTTTAAGATAGATGGGTCCAGTTAACTGCAGGGTTTTTGATCTTCTGAGCGGATCTGCAAATCTGGACAAGAGCAAAATTGCTCAGAATGACAGACAGAGAAGAGGCAGAGCTCTACTGTGGGGACCCTGCCTCTCTGCCTTTCCCTACACATCACTGAGCCACCCCTCTTCATAAATATGACCAAGAGCTTAAAGATTGCAGGCGTGCCACACTTTTAGCCACAACCCCATACCTCAATCTGGAAATTACGATTTGTAACAATACAAATTTTTAAGCCCAAAGCCTTTGATCCAGAAATTTAATTTTTAGAAATCTGACCTCCAGAAGCACTCATAAATGTGTACAAAGATATTTTAATGGATTTTAGTTTAGCATTGTTTATAATAAGGAAAGAATAAAATGTCCTAAATTTCCATCTATAGGGGATTGATTCAATTATACTAGATTTATATTTTGCATCTCTTAAGAAGAATAGGTAGTGATATGGAATGGGGTTCATAACATAAAGAAATAAAAAGATAGAAAAAAGCACATATTCTATCATCTTGCTTTTAAGTTTAATTTATAAATTTTAAATATATATATATATATGTTGGGGTATGCACATATTTGTATATACATAGAAAAAGTGTGTGGCAAAAACACCAAATAATAAGTGGTCACCTCTGGGAAACTGCGATGGAGAGAAAGGGACTTTTATTTATTTATTTTTGCTAGATTATCTATGTATTACTTGAAATTTTTAATATGTTGTGTTACTTTTGTAATTTTAAAAACCAATAAAGTTACTTCTTAAAGAAGTTAAAACTGTGTTGCTTTCATGTTGCTATCCAATCAGGATTGCATTAAAATTAGACTAATTATATTGCTTTAAGGTATAATATAACAGTATAAGGTATTCTTTGTGGAAGACCACATCACTATTTATGCCACTAACTGTTCCAGGGAATTCACATGCCATATTAGACAGTCAAGGCTAGAGCCAGGTTGTATGGGGCCCAAAGCTGACACAGTTGGGATTTTAATTATACAATTTTAAGAAAAAAGAATAGAAAAATATGAATATAAAATCAGATATGAGTGAATATTTATTTTAAAAAAGACATCACAAAAAGTAAACTCAAGAAAACTAACAAAAACAACAATCACATGATCCAGAAAAATAACATAACTTATTAACTAACACATTTCTATAGTACTATTTTCCTACATTTGTAAATGGATAATGATTTTGTCATATCATTTTCTATAGCAGAAACAGATTATTAAGTCTTCCCTCTGGCACAATTGATGAAAATATATATTTTTATTGATAGTTTCAAAGTTTCTTTCTGATTCACAATTCATTATGAATTAATAATGCATGCAAAATGTTGAGGATTACTGTCATATGTGAGAGAAATTTCTATCAAGTTTTTTTCATATGTGAAATGTAAAATTTCAGGGCATTTCAAGTTTTCTTATAGACTGAATAACCTTAAATGATTGTTCATTAAGACCACTCATTAACTAATTTGTCATCAGTGTCTTCGTAGTAGTGGCACATTGACTTTTAGGTTATTTTTTGTTTGGTAGTATTTTGTGTCAAATCAGCAAGAAATTTAAATTGTTTTCAAGTTGTGTTCATATAATTAATTCCTCTTCATTAATTTATTTATGAAACAAGCTAAGAGCTGATCATGATTTCTGTGGAAATTCATCTTTCTCTCCTAATGAAAAGACTATTTGGAGTATGATCTGCATGCTCTTTCATATGGAACCACCAAACCGTGTCAGGACAAGATTCATTAAACACACTAAGATGCCACATAATATGTTGGTATGGATAAAACACAAAACTTCACACCTATTTGTAATGTGGGTTAAGATATACATCCTACAAACACAAGAAGTCTGACGAATTTGACTTTACACAATTTTCTCTGAAAACTAGATTATGCAGTGTGATCATATATGCTGCCTTACAGATATAGTCCCAACATGAGAGAATTTCCATTTTCAGGATTTCTGTATTCTGGGCTCCTCACTTTACACAGCAACTTCTAAGGCCATGGGAGGGGCCCTAGCAAGGGTACACATGATTATATGTTTTTGTCAATTTTGGAAAAGTAAGATAATATTACCACAAATGGTTAATAACACTGTGACTTTCCATGCTGACTGCTTCTCAGTCACACTTCCCTTCGTGTTGGAACAGCATCAGCAACGGGCATTGCTGAGGTCTGGACTGAACCATTCAGTGAGAACTAAACCCTTTGCTATAATACAATTCCACATTCTCATGACTGAAAGAACTTTCCACAGACTAGCTTTTAGCCCCACACACTCCAAATTGTGTCTCCTTTCCATAAACCAACATTTGTCCATGTTACCGTAGCACATAGACTATATCTGACACTACAGTCTCTAGCCCCATCCTTTGTGTTACAGCACCAGATGAGTCAGCATGGTCAGAGGATACACTATTTCTGGAAGCCATTCCTAGGGAGGAACGTGTAGATCAATAATTCATTATCCATGGAAATGACAGTAACACACATACTATTGTTTGTATTATTATTAAGTCCCAAAACCTATTTATTCATTCATTGCTACTCAGTGAGTATGTATTTATTGGGAGATGATGCTAAAATATTTAGGTAAGTCCTTTGGGGAGAAAAACATCTTTCTTAATAAACTTATACAAAGGCATTTTAGGAGGCAATATATCAGACTTTCCTCAGATTAGACAAACAATATTAGAAAAGCCCATCCATAATTGCTAAATCAGACAATTTAGATAAAAAGAGGTTGAGCAAAGTTAGAAGGAAAAGTCTTATATTTAGTATAATATTTAAAAATTATAGCCATACCATCCACAATTCTAAACTATATATAAAAGTCTCACAAGAAGCTCTGATTCGGGGGGTGGGGGGTTAAAGGCAATATACGTAACCTAAACTCGTGTACCCCATAATATGCTGAAATTAAAAAAAAAGTCTCACAAAACACCGGTGAATTACCATCAATACTGCTTAAAGAGAGGGATTTTATTCCAAATACAATAGTTGAAATAGAATCACAAGTCCATAAATTTTGGAATTTTCTGTCTCCAGCCCATTTTATTTTCCTAACCTAGAGCCTGAAGGAATGAATGTTTGGGATAGGGTGGGGAAAAAGAGGATATGAGAGATGGGAATACCGGGGGAATCAAGACCTGAGAGGGGCCTGTGTCTAGAGTGTGAGTGGGAAAGGAGAGATGAATAGCCAGAGATGTGTGTGAGGACCCCAAGCCCCACCATGTGGAAAAGGACACCCAGACATGGGAACAAAATATAGAAAGGGATCTCTGAGACTAAAATTCTGCTGAAAGTGCATCCTGCCTCCTATACATATTGCCAATAATCTGTTCCGTATGTCTTCGCCTCCTAACTTACTGCCAGAAGCCTGGGAGTCAGTCCTGAGATTTTCTGACCCTCACTCAACATCCTGGGTCATCTCCCACATCCCTAGTTCAGGGAGCTGTCATCTGTCCTCTGGCCATCTGCCCTGCCTGCCAACTCTCTCCTGGCCTCTGAACTGGCCCCTTTCAAGGTCCTTTGCCACCTTCAACCATCAGAAACTGCAAATCTCACCCATGTACCCACTATGAGCATCTGAAATCACAAATCTGATCCATGTAAAGTTCAAATCCTTTAGCAGGAAACACAAGTCCAACTATTTGGTCTTTAGAGCTCACAGCTGACACCCTGAGATTCTTCTGCACTGCGGTATAAAGTTCCATAGTAAAACAGCTGAGATGGCAAGACTAGTGCTTCTGAGAATCCATCCAAAGGAGATAAAAAGTAGGGAAAAGCTATATATTATACAGTTTTCCCATAGAATGATGATTTTAAGAAAATCATTTACAATTGAAAGTACTGGTATATTTTTCCTTTAGTAGTTCACATAAAAATATAGTTCTTCCCATATTCCATACTAACACAAAATCTAGGATGTACCATTAGCTGAGACATGTGAGAAACATCTGTACTTTCATCAAATTTGTGCAATAAGTATTGCACACTGTATAATTTATTATAATAACCATTTCTTCACATGACATTTAGCAATATTTTCCAATATTACTTCCTGACAAAGAAAAAATTTAACTTAATTTTGTGCCACTTTTTTCTTTGAATTATTTCAGCAGAAAGCTATGCTTTTCCCTCATGATATGTAACTTTTTGTTCCTTTGATATTACAAGCAAGAAACTGCAGATATTATAAGCAAGAAATTCAACATGACTCCTAAAAACCTATTAGTGAGTTTGGTGAAATATTGTAAAATACTGATTTAAGGATTTCAGGGCTTTAAACATCACTGAAATGGTTGTATCATGTTCTGGGCACCTGTTTTCAAAAGTCTTGCTAATCAGTCTGACCTCCTGATATTCTCAGTTTATATTTCCAGGTACTCTATTGTGATAGTTAATTTTCTTTGTCAACTTGACTGGATCACAGGGTGCCCCAATATTCAACTAAACATTATTTCTCGGTGTGTCTGTCAGGTGTTCACAAAGGAGATTAGCACTGGAATCTGTGGACTAAGTAAAGCAGATTGTCCTCCCCAGTAAGGATGGGCACCATCCAATCTGTTGAGAGCAGGAGCAAAACAAAAGGTGGAAGAAGGGAGAATTCACCCCCTCCGCCTGACTGCTTGAGCTGGAACACCCATTTGCTCCTGCCCTTGGTCTCAAACTTACACCATTATCTCCCCCAGTTCTCAGGTATTCAGATGCAGCCTGAATTACACCACTGGTTCTCTCAGCCTCTGAACTGGTCCCAGTCAAGGCCCTTTGCCATGTCCAGCCTATGACCTAGGTCTCCAGCTGGCAGACAACAGATCATGGGACACATAGTGATATGAGATGAGTTTTTATAAATCTCTTTATATTTAGATAGATTGGGGGGGGGTATAATCTCTTTCTCTGGAAAACCCTGACACTAATGCAGATCTTGGTACTAAGACTAGTTCTAAGGAAACAGAATGCTAAGGATGAATTTTCTGAATTGGTTCTGGAATTTCTTAAATCAGCTCTTTAACCTATTAGATCTAAAGATGTTAATGATGTCTTTTTTATAGCATGTGTTTTATTCTTTTGGGTAGATGCCCAATAATGGGATTGCTGGATCAAATGGTAGGTCTACTCGTATCTGTTTAAGGTATCTCCATATTGCTTTCCACAGAGGTTGCACTAGTTTGCAGTCCCACCAGCAGTGTATGAGTGTTCCTGTCTCTCTGCATCCACACCAACATTTATTGTTTTGGGACTTTTTGATAAAGGCCATTCTCACTGGAGTTAAGTGATATCTCATTGTGGTTTTGATTTGCATTTCCCTGATGATTAGAGATGTTGAGCATTTTTTCATATGTTCGTTGGCCATTCTTCTATCTTGTTTTGAAAAATTTCTATTCATGTCCTTTGCCCACTTTTTGATAGGGTTGTTTGACTTTTTTCTTGCTGATTTTCCAGAGTTCTAAATAGATTCTAGTTATCAGTCCTTTATCTGATGTGTAGCATGCGAAAATTTTTTCCCATTCTGTAGGTTGTCTGTTTATTCTCATGATTGTTTCTTTGGCTATGCAGAAGCTTTTTAATTTAATCAGGTCCCATTTATTTATTTTTGTTGTTGCTGTGATTGCTTTTGGGGTCTTCTTCATAAATTCTTTGCATAGGCCAATGTCTATAAGAGTCTTTCCCACATTTTCTTCTAGAATTCTAATAGTTTCACACCTAAGGTTTAAGTCTGTTATCCATCATGATTTGATTTTTGTGAAAGGTGAAAGGTGTGGGTCCTGTTTCAGTCTTCTACATGTGGCTATCCAGTTTGCCCAGCGCCATTAATTGAATAAGGATTCTTTTCCCCAGAGTATGTTTTTGTCTGCTTTGTCAAAGATTAGATGGCACCTGAATGTTTATAGCAGCATAATTCACAATCGCAAAGATGTGGAAACAACCCAAATGCCCATCAATACATGAGTGGATTAGCAAAATGTGGTATATGTATACCATGGAGTATTACTCAGCTATAAGAAATAACAATGATATAGAATCTCTTATGTTCTCCTGGATAGAGTTGGAACCCATTCTACTAAGTGAAGTATCCCAAGAATGGAAAAATAAGCACCACATGTACTCACCAACAAATTGATTTCCCTGATCATCACCTAAGTGCACATTTGGGAATAACACCAATTGGGTGTCAGGCAGATGTGGGGGGGGAGGGGATGGGTGTATACCTACATAATGAGTGCGATGCGCACTGGCTGAAGAGCTGAGATTGCTGAAAATCAAATAACGAATCTCATCTAGCAACTGACCAAATTACAACACAATTTGAACCTCTAGGCTCATAGGGTGTCTGCTGTTAAATTGAGAGCATTGACTGGGTAAAATAGAATCCTGTAAATTGGGATGGGAACATGTGAGAAAACCTTGATGATGCTGGGGACATTGAGCTCCTAAATTCTCATTAGTTTCCTTTGCCAGTAGAAGAGGCTCCCCCAGCCCCAGCAAAAGCAGCCTTCTCACCCCCAGTTCAAGTGGCCTGCCAACCCCGTGTGGTAGCAGCTTTCCCACCCCGAGTGGAAGTGGCCTCTCCACCCCATCCAAGGGGGTTAACACTGCACTTCCTGGGAAATTGTAATGCACCACTCTGGGAATTTGCCTTGCAAGACAACACTGATTCCCCTCAGGACCCACCCTCATAACCCCTCTTTGCTTCTAGACCTATAACTAGACTCATCCCAGCAGAGCACTAAAAGTGAGGTAGGTACAAAGCATGACTCAAGAGGAAGTACACTACACTCTAAAACAACTACTTGAGTTTTCTAATTTATACAGACAGAAATCCAGGAAACATATGTGGGAATGAATATTTAAAGTTTAGGAAAATGGTGAAAGGAATATAAAGTTGAATCAAGCCAAATTTATTGATATGGGCTAAGCAGAAATTCTGTATTTAATGTTGAGCTTGGGGAGTTACAAAGGACTCTACAGTTTGTTTGGTTGGCTGAAATATGGAACAAAATGTGGCCCACAGCAAGTGAATTGGAAATGCCCAAACTGCCTTGGTTTAATGTAGAGGAAGGGATTCAAAGGCTTAGGGAGATTGTAATGTTAGAGTGGACTTGTCATTTAAGGCCTGCTTATCCACTCTGGGAGGGTCCACCTTTCACCACTGCTATGAGAAATAGATATATGAGAGGGGCCCAAGCATCCTTGAAGAGCTCTGTGATTGCTCTCCTCTGTAGGCCAGACCTCACAGTGGGAAGTACAGCCACTGAATTGGGAAACCTAAATGCTATGTGATCCTGGAGTGCAGGGGCCAACCAGCAGCACTTAACATCCAAAGGCAAGGTGGGTTTGGTTACCAAAATGGAGAGTTAAAGCAGCAGTCAGCATAGTCTGACTTTTGCAGACCTACAGCATGGACTAGTTGATCATGGTGTTCCTAGAAGTAAAATAGGTAGGAAATCTACTAAATTCTTACTTAATGTTGATAAGCAGAAAAGTTCTAGGTCAAGTGAGCAAAGTCTAACCTGTATCATAAAAATAAAGAATGAAAGCCCCTCTATCAATTTCAAGACTTGAGATATTATAATAGTTTACAGACCCAGAACTCCTTGAATGAAGTGGAGTTCGGGTCCATTGAGGAATGATCTAATTCACTACTTAAAATTTATATTAATATTTCTCCCAGCCTTCTCCAAAGGAACCTATGTTCCTTTAGTAGAAGTACAGTAATTGTGCATTGGGGAAAAGGAAATAACCAGACCTCTCTGGGACTACGGAACACTGGCTTTGAACTGACACTAATTCCAGAGACCCAATATGTCACTGTGGTCCCCTAGTCAGAATAGGGGGTTATAAGTGTCAGGTGATCAGTGGAGATTAGCTCCGGTTCATCTCACAGAGGGCCCAGTGAGTCCCTGAACCCATCCTGTGGTTGTTTCCTCAGTTCTGGAATACATAATTGAAATAGATAAACCCCAGAAGCTGGCAGAACCTACACATTGGTTCACTGACTTGTGGAGTAAGGGCTAGTACGGTGGGAAAGGCCAAGTGGAAGCCACTAGAACTGCTTCCACCTAGGAAAATAGTAAACCAAAAGCAATGCCACATTCCTGGACGACTGCAAAAGTTAGTGCCACCATTAAGGACTTGAAGGATGCAGGGGTGGTGATTCCCACCAAATCCCCATTCAACTCACCTATTTGGCCTCTGCAAAGACAGATGGATCTCAGGAAATGGCATAGATTTCATAAGTTTAATAGGTGGTGACTATAATTATACCTGATATAAGAGATGTGGTTTCATTGCTTGAACAAATTAACATATCCCCTGGTACCTGGTATGCTCCTATCGATTTGGCAAATGCCTTATTCTCCATACCTGTTCATAAGGCCCAACAGAAGTAGTTTGCTTTCTGGTGGCAAGGCCAGCAAAACCACTTCATTTTCCAACCTCAGGGGTACAGCCACTCCCCAGTCCTATGTCACAATTTAGTTCTCAGGAATCATGGTCACCTTCCTTTCTGAAAGATAGCATAGTGATCCATTATTCTGATGACACTATGCTGATTGAACCTAGTGCATGAGAAGTAGCTTCTACTCTAGACTTATTGGTGATATGTGGGTGTTAGAGGATGAAAAATAAATACAACAAAAATTCAGGGGTCTTCCACCTCAGTGATATATCTAGGGGTACAGTGGTGTGGGGCAAGTTGCAATATCCCTTCTAAGGTGAAAGATAAATGGTTTCATTTGGCCCCTCACACAACCAAAAAAGAGGCACCATGCCTAGTGAGCCTCTTTGGATTCTGGAGGCAACATATTCCTCATTTCGGTGTGTTACTCTGAACCCTTTAACCATTCAGATTTTGGAGCAAAGCCCTACAATCCTGCACAGATAACTTCAGTCCTCTTGAGAAACAAAGATTGGCCTGCTACTGAGCCTTAGTCAAGACTGAATGCATAACCAGGGGAAACCAAATCACCATGTAGCCTGAGCAGCCCATCACGAAGTGAGTGTTATCTGACACACCAAGCCACAAAGCTGGCTGTGCACAGCAGCACACCATCATCAAAGGGAAGCAGTAATGTGTGATTGGCCTGCGCAGTCCCTGAGGGACAAGTAAGTTACCTCAACAAGTGACCAAATGCATAAGGCCCTCACTCCTGCTCCACTGCCTTCTGCCAGCCTGCACCTGTGCCCTCACAGAGAGTCCCCTACAGTCAAGTGACAGAGGAAGAGAAGACCTGGACCTGGTTTACAGATGGTTCTGCACAATATACCGACACCACCCAAAAGGGGACAGTTTTAGCTACACAGCCCCTTTCTGGGACATCCATGAAGCATAGTGGTGAAGGAAAATCCTCTCGGTGGACAGAATTTGAGCAATGCAAGTGGCAGTTCACTTTGCTTGGGAGGAGGAATGGTCAGACACACAATTATACACTAATTCATGAGCTTGACCAGAGGTTTAGCTGGATGGTCAGTGACTTGGAAGAAACATGATTTAAAAAGTGGTGACAAGGAAATGTGAAGAAGAGGTGTATGGACAGACCTCTCTGTATGAACAGAAAGCATGAAGCTATTGTGTCCCCTGTGAATGTTCTCTAAAGGGCAAGCACAGCAGAGGAGAATTTTAATAATGGAATGGATAAGACGACTTGTTATGTGGATACCAGTCAGCCTCTTTCCCCAGCCACCCCTGTCATTGCCCAAAAGGCTCATGAGCAGAGTGACTTTAGTGGCAGTGATGTAAGTTATGCATGAGTTCAGCAACATGGACTTCCACTCACCAAAATCAACCTGGCTATGGCTACCACCGAGTGCCCTGTGTGCCAGCAGCACCAGTGTGACGCCATTCCCCAGGGAGATCAGACAGCTGTCTGGTGGCAGATTGGTTGCACTGGATGGCTTCCTCATGGAAGGGGAAGTGTTGTGTTCCTCCTGGAATAGACACTTACTCTGGATATGGATTTGTCTTCCCCACACACGATACTTCTGCCAGAACTACCATCCATAAACTTAAGGAATACCTTATTCACCATCACGGTATCTCACGCAGCATTGCTTCTGATCAAGAAACACTTCCCAGAAAATGAAGTGTGGCAATGGGCCCAGCCTCATGGAATTCACTGGTCTTACCTTGTGCCCCACCATACTGAAGCAGGTGGTTTGACAGAATGTTAGAATGGCCTTTGAAGACTCAGTTACAACACCAGTTAGGTAGCAATAGATGCAGTGCTGGGCAAGGTTCCCTAGAAGACTGTATAGGCTCTGAATTATCATCTAATATATAGTGCTATTCCTTCCATAGCCAGAATTCACAGATCCAGGAATCAAGGAATGAGACTAGGAATGGCACCACTTACTCTCACTCCCAGTGACCCACCAGCAAAATTTTTTATTCATTTTCCAGCAACTTTATGCTCTGCTGGTCTAGAGGTCTTAATTCCAGAGGGAGGAATGCTTCCACCAGGAAACACAACAATGATTCCATTGAATTAGAAGTTAAGACTACCACTTGGCCACTTTGGGGTCCTCATGCCTCTGAACCAACAGGGAGCTCTTTTGCTGACTGGGGTAACTGATCTTTACTACCAAGGGAAATTGAACTACTACTTACAGTGGAGGTAAGGAAAAATAGATCTGGAACACAGGGCCTCTCTTATTGTTAATACGCCCTGTGGTTGAGGTCAGTCAAAAATTATAACACAATCTATACAGAATTACTAGTGGCTCAGACCCCTTAGTAACGAAGGTTTGGGACATTTCATCAAGTAAAGCCCCACAATCAGCTGAGGTGCTTGCTGAAGGAAAAGGCAATATGAATGAGTAGTGGAAGAAGGTAGTTATGAATGTCAGCTTTGACCACATGACTAGTTACAAAAATAAGGGCTCTAATTATTCCAAGTGAAGTATCACAAGAATGGAAAAACAAACACCACATGTACTCACTCGTACACTGGAACTAATTGATCAACACTTATATGCATGTATGGAAGTATAACTCAAAGGAAATCAAGCAGGTGTGAGGGGGGAGGAGAGGTTGGGTAAATTCACACCTAACAGGTATAATGCACACTATCTGGGTGTAGGCACATTTATAACATTGACTCAAACTGTACAAAAGCAATATATGTAACCAAAATGTTTGTACCCCCAAAATATTCTGAAATTGAAATAAAAAGAAAAAAAAGAAAATTTTATCTAAGTTTCAGGTAAAAAAAATTAAAAGTTAAAAAAGAAACAAAAACAAGGACTCTAATTGTCACGATTATTTCCTCTTATTTTATGAATACATTTGTGTGTGTGTGTGTATGTGTGTATATATATCTTTGTTTTCTCTCTTCTCTTACTACCTTATCATATAACATAAAATGTATTGACTTTTTATCATGCTACTTAAGTATTGTTAATTTTACCTCACAGTATTTAAGTTACAAGACATCAAGGAGAAGAGTAAACATCACTCAAGGACTTTAACTCCTCTTCTGGGAAAGGGGTTAGTGCATCTTTTATTGTACACAGGATAGTCAAATCACATTAGGTGGAATTATGATCTTGTTATTGTCTTTATTTGAAGGTCAACTATGGTTTCAGGAGACGCATGTGAGTACCAAGTTGGCAAGGGGTTGGCTTGTAATGGTTAATTTTATGTGTCAACTTGAGTGGACCACAGGAAGCCCAGATATTTGGCTAAACATTATTTCTGGGTGTGTCTGTGAGGGCATTTACAGATGAGATTAGCACTTGAATCTGTGGACTAAGTAAAGCTGATTGTCCTCCCCATAAATGGGCATCATCTAATCCGTTGAGAGCAGGAATGAAACAAAAGGTAGAAAAAGGGAGAATTTGCTTCTTCTGCCTGCCTGCTTGAGCTGGAACATCTGTTTTCTCCTGCCCTTGTTCTGAGACTCACGCCATCATCTCCCCTGGTTTTCAGGCATGAGGACTCAGCTTGAACTACACCACTGGCTTTGCTGTGTCTCCGACTAGCAGACAGCAGATCATGAAATTTCTCAGCCTCCATAATTACATGAGCCAATTCCTCACAATACACACACACACACACACACACACACACACGCATCCTATTGGTTCCATATCTCTGGAGAACCCAGACTAATACAACTACATATTGGGCAAGACTCATCATTGATAATAAATCCATTTGTCAAAAAGTGTTGATAATGTCCTATTTTGTGGTCAACTATATATGTCAGACCTGATTAGATCATCCTTATTTTTGCCTTGTTACATGCCCAATATAAAACTTGTGCTAGTTAGAGTTCTCTATCATTTTCTCATTGTTCCTTTGCACTTGCATTGTTAATGTTGTCTTCAAAATCCATGACTTCTTTA
Source organism: Eulemur rufifrons (assembly GCF_041146395.1). Classification (NCBI taxonomy): domain Eukaryota; kingdom Metazoa; phylum Chordata; class Mammalia; order Primates; family Lemuridae; genus Eulemur; species Eulemur rufifrons. Next base: position 84,917,223 of record NC_090990.1, read on the forward strand.
CAGGGAGGCTTTTAAACATGTGTCTCAAATTCTAAGCTTCATTTTCTGTGCTCAGAAACTTTATATTGGGAGCAGAGAGGGGGCCAGATAAAGTTTGTCAATTCATTCACCCAAAATCAAAGATGCATTCCTAAGTTACTCTTCCCATACTCGGCCAAAGGTATAGCACATCTGCAATCCTGAGAAGTGAAAATAATTAATACCTGTACTTACCATAGGACTCTGGAGAAGACACTTTTCCTACTATTAGTTGCCTTCTGTACTTTGCAAGAAAATTTTTGAAATCTCAGCCGTCCCAAACCAGAGCAGAGGTTCTGGGACTCCACACTGCTCCTGTCACAGCTCAGCTGTGTATACATCTAGCCACAACCAAAACCAAACCAGAGGTTATGTTTTAAGATTTAAAAGTGCCCTTTATTTCAATACTTGACCTAGTTTTGTAATGCCCTGGGCTATGCTTCATGCCAGTGTGTATCCCACTTTCATCAGTCAGATGGAATGTATTAAGCCAGTTGGGAAAGTGGTACAAATCTCACACTACTGCTACTGGCAGAGACCATCAGGGCCCAAAACTCATGAATGCATTCTTATACCCCGGGAGCTTTGCAACATAAAGTTTGAAAATGTGACTGTCTGGGTTCTTTTCTAGGAGCTCCCTAGTTTGCAGAAAACTTTATCTCCTGATGCTTTCTATAAGCACAAGGAGCACAAAACAATCAATTCCACATTGACATTTTCTGACAGACACAGAGCACATAAGATTTGAAATGGTAACATCAAACAAGTTAGAATATTGAGTATTCTTTCAACCATTTGGGTTTTGTGTGTACTTGTTTGTGCCTGATTCTAAAAGGGAAAACATAAATGAATAAGACATGGTCCCTGCACAAAGGACATAAGATGTATAAGGATAGACTCCTTGCAGAGCACGAACATAGTCCAGGATAACAGAGCACTAGATTTGGAAGCAAGAGACCCTGTGTCTGTTGAAGCACCATTGCTGACTTACTGTGTGATGTTGGGGCAAGTCCCTTTGCCTCGCATGTAGTGACAAACTCTCAGATCTATATTTGGTATTGATAACTATGCAGGCCTCAGATATGATACCTCCTGGGACCATGATTCTCTAGGAACAGCTCTGTCCCTGAGAGCTAAGCCCCAGGGATGAGAGCTCGTCCTTCCCCAGAGGGAGTGTCTCAGAGCAGCAGCCCAACGCAGAGAGGGAACTAGCACCTACAGCCAGCTGGTACTAAAACAAACAACTATTTTTCGAGAACTTACCATGTGCTAGGTACCATTCTTAGTTGAAACTATTAAGTCATTTAGTCCACACAACAGCCCTATAAGGAGTTATCATTATCCCTCTCCCTGCAATGCTTTTCCCCAAATACCCACATGCTCACCCCCTCCCCTCGTTCAAGTCTTTGTTCAAATGTCACCTTTTCAATGAGGGTGACTCTGACTGCCCTCTTTTAAACTATAACATTCTCCTCCTACCCCACCCCATCCACTTTACCCTGCTCTAAATTTTTTCATCACATTTATCATATTCTAACATATTATAATTTACTTATGCTTATTATTGACTATCTTCCCCTATTAAATGTAAGTTTCCTGAGGGCGGGGATTTCTGTCTGTCTTGCTCACTGAGCTATCCCAAGTACCTGGAACAGGGGACAGCAAGCCTTTCAGTAAAGGCCAGAGAGTAAATATTTTTGGCTTTGTGGGACATACAGTTTCTGTTGCAACTACTCAACTCTGCCTTCACAGACAAGAGCAGCCATAGATAATGCATAAAATGGGTGTGGCTGGGGTCTAGTAAAACTTTATTTGCAGACGTTGAAACTTGAATGCAATATAACCTTCATGTTACAACATATTCGGCTTTTTTTTCCAACTACTTAAAAATGTAAAAACCATTCTTAATTTACAAGCCATAAAAGCGGGCATCTGGATTTGGCCCTCGGGCCATGGTTTGCCAATCTCTGAGCTAGAACATAGTAAGGGTCTAAATGGAAGCTATTATGCCAAAATACTTGAGGGTACTTGAAAGTGTGACGTTAGTTTAAGTGTAACATATTAAACATGGCTTATACAATCACATATATGTTATTAATGTGTTTGTCAGGTGCCTTTTCATAGTCAGTGACAAGGTAAATTTAGCTTTATCCACTGTCTGAATTACGTATGACTCATTTAAATTAATGAGATTATAACAATGAAGTTCTCAATTTTCAATGATAACATAAAAATAGTAGATGGTAAACCATTATGGCCCCAAACATCTCATCCATCTCACATTGTACCTCATCAACAAATCCAAGTTTTTGGTATGAGCCTTGGATTTGATTTTATTATTGTTTAAAAAGCAATTGGCAGAATTAGGAACTAAACTGGTTATGATGATGTGGGCATTTTTGACCATGACTCATACGGAGAAAAGATGGAGCTAATCTCAACAGTACAGAAAAGGCTGCATGGCCTGTGGGTGAGTGTTATTGAATCCAGAGCATGATCTCAACACGTTTCTCACCCACGGGCCCTGTGGATCAGAGCACTCTGGTGAGGAGGTTGGGGTCATGTCGGTTCCCACTCTGGCCAGTTAGTTCAAGGCTACATTCTTATAGACACACCCTGCTCTCCTAAGACTTGGGTAGACATTTCACAATCTCATACTAACACACTCAATGGAAGCAGGGCCTTGGCATATAGTAGGCACTCAATAAATATTTGAATGAATGTATAAATAAATATATGAATAGCTCTGAACCACTAAGGAAGAAAAATGCTCATTCAAGTAAACAGGCCATCAACAATTATTATTTACTCTTCTCTGTTCTTGTCTGCCATGGGAGAAACAAGAGATAGAACCCCCAGTGCCTGACCACTTACTTTTTCACTTACTTCACAAACACACTGAGTACCTGCTATTTTCTAGGAACTCAGCAAGGAATCTAGCCTACAGAGCTAATCAAGACAAAGCAGGGCTGCATTATAACTTTCACAGGCCCCTTCCTCCATTAAAAAAAATAAAATTTTTATTTTACGTTGGCATAAAGATAAATATAATTCAGGCTGGATTCATTGTTATAGCCTTTATTATTGCATTCATTATTTCTTCTGAATTTAAAATAAATTAATGTTCAAATATTGTTATGGGCCCCTAGAAGTATCCTGGGCCCTTGGGACAGTCTTTGTCTTCCTGCCTCCTCCCTTCTGTCCTGAATGATTCAGTCCAAAAGTCATTCAAAGGGGCTGAGTGAGGTGATGGGGATGGGGGTGGAATTCCCAGGTGTGGGAGTCCTGAGGGCTAACTATGGACAGCTTCCAAATGGGGAGCCTGTGGCCATGGGGTAAAGAGAGGTGGTGACAGCAGCCTGTTGAGGGGCATCTGGCTCTGAGCAGGGTGAGAGGCAATCTAGCTGGGGTTTGGAGGGGACAGCAGCAGTGGCAGGCAGGATATTACAGCAGCAGCAGGGTGAGGAGGGTGACATACTGCTCGGGGCAGACTTGTTGGAGCCTCAGTGGAGGAAGGCAGATGTCTGGGCAGGGGAGCAAAGGTGGCGGTGGCGGCCATTACAGAGCCCTGGGGGTGAGGGAGTCTGGGGGGTGAGGGGGAGCAGATGAAACAGCCTGGCATGGGGTGTCAGAGCCTGAGTAGGGTAGATCAAGGGAACCAGCTTCCACAGTCAGAAAAAGGAGTTACAAATCTGGAAAGAGAAAACTAGAATGACTCTGTGCTATTGGATTAAAATTATCAATGTCAGTATGAACTCATGCTTTTCAGTACAGATAAATAGATGATAGATAGATACATAGATATAAAAATAAATATAGGTGTTAAGGGGTGTGTGTGTGTGTGTGTGTGTGTTCACTAGCTCTATACATTGACAGGGTCTGGGAGCAGTGACATCCCAGTAACAAAAAACAAACCTACATCCACAGTATGATTTCTGCTATGGTCTGAATGCTTGTTTAACATAACAAAATTCTTATGTTAAAATCCTAACCCCCAAAGTGATGATATTAGGTGGTGGGAGGGCAGAGCTCCATGTGCGGGGTTAGTGTCCTTATAAAAGAGTCTCAGAGTTTCCCTGCCTCTTCCACCACGTGAAAGCACAACTGGAAGTCCGCCGTCTACCCTGACCAGAACCCAATCATGCTGGCATCCTGATCTTAGACTTCCCAGACTCCAGATCTGTGAGAAATAAATTTCTGTTGTTTCTAAGCCAACCAGTCTATGGCATTTGTTATAGCAGCCCAAACAGACTAAGATAATTTCTAAATACCATTCTCCACTAAAAGGAAACAGGACTCTCAAGAGAAATAGCAGGAAAATTACAAGATGAGCTTCAAATATCTTGTTCCAGAAGGTAAGGAAGTGTACAAAGAAAATAGGGACACTAGCCAAGCTGGGAACAATTTGATGAAAACAGATTAGAAATCAATGAATAAAACAGACTTCCATGAGTTCAAACTAATATAAATGAAAAGTTAGTTAATTAATTAGTTGATTAAGGAAAAGAGAAAATTTTTCCATACAGAACAATGCAAACTAATAAATGTTGAATGAATAATTAAATTATAATTAAAATCACCTCTCTGTCAACCATCATAATAATAATAATATTGATTCATACAGGAAACATCAATGAATACTAAAACTAATAGGTGAATGTTTGATGCAGAATGGGATATTTAAACAGTCTTAAAGTACCTCCCACAAAATACTTATTATAAAGGGAAAAAGAATAAATAAACAAGACTGGCAGATACCTCTTAATTAAGTGATCAAAGTGAACATCACCATTAATAAAATAAATGGAAATTGTGCACCACCTATAGGATGCACTGAGAAGACCATAGTATCACTTCTGTGATATTGCTGCCAAAAATAAAAAGCATTACCTAAATCTAATTCTGAGAGAACACCAGACAAACTCAAATTGAGGAACATTCCACAAAACAACTGTAATTCTGTGAAGTGTCAAGGTCATGAAAATCAAGGAAAGACTGAGAAACTCTCCCACTGTGAAGAAGACTAAAGAGATATGACAACAAAATGCAACACTTGCTCCTGGACTTCTGCAATAAACACATTTATTGGGACAGTAGGTGAAACTTGAATGGAGTGTGCAGATTAGATGTTAATAATGTATCAGTGTTACTTTCCTGATTTCAATGATTCTATTATTGTTATGTAGAAGAATGTCCTTCTGTGCAGGAATTACATGCTAAAATATTGAGAGATGAAGGGCTTGCAACATAATGCCAGAAACTTCCTCTCAAACAGTTCAGGAAAAAAAAGTTACTATACTATTCTTGTAAGTTTTCTTTAAGTTTGAAATTATTTCAAAATGAGAAAGCAAAATTAAATTGAAAATCTTCAAACTTTTTCCAGTAAGGCCGAAGACTACAGAATTTATAACAGAACTATTGTGTATTCCCTGAAAGACATTGGCTTTCAGTGATTTGTAATATTTTTTAAATCAAGTATTTTTTTCTGGCATAAAAATATGACTCCCACACACAAAACTAACCTACAGTGTGAGAAGTGAGGACACTGGTTACCTCGGTGGGAGGATAGCTCTGAAGAGCATCTGCAGTTCTGGTATTATCTGTCTCCTGATCTAGGTGCTGGGGACGTGGGTGTGTACTCTTTATGCATGTGTATACCCTTGAGTGGTACACAGTTAGGATTAGTGCTGTTTTCTGTATGCATATTATACTTAAAAAAAAAAACATAAATTTAAATGGGAAAAAAAGTCTTTGGTCTTTAAAAAATCCACAATCCACTATAAACACAAGATGATAACAATTTTGTCACAACTACATATCTGACACCCACAAATCAACAGAGAACCATCAAACTAACCTACAGTGATGCTCCAAATTTGTGGTTCAGCAGGAATTCAAGAGAGAAGGTCACTGGAACCGTCAAACCCACATACACACACACACACACTCATCAGCTCTCTATGTCATTTTCTCATGCAAAAATGGTAAGTGGGTATCCAGATCCAATTTTACTACCATGTTATTACTGCCTTCCTCTAATAATGGGAGAAACATTCAAAAGTTGTTTATTGTAAAGGTCGGTCAGTACAAAGCCCCCAGTGATGCTTGAACAGTTATGATTGTGTCTAAGTTAGCCCATGTGGTGGCAGTTCTTACGGATGGTGTGGTGTAAGAGGTAGGGAAAGAACAGATTAGAATTCTAGTTATCTGCCCTTTATCGGATGTGTAGCATGAGGATGTTTTCTCCCATTCTGTAGGTTGTCTGTTTGCTCTCATGAGAGTTTCCTTGGCTGTGCAGAAGCTTTTTAATTTGGTCAGGTCCCATTTATTTATTTTTGTTGTTGCTGTGATTGCCTTTCAGGTCTTCTTCATAAATTCTTTGCCTAGGCCAATATCTATAAGAGTTTTTCCAACATTTTCTTCTAGAATTCTTATAGTTTCATGCCTTAGGTTTAAGTCTGCTATCCACGGTGAGTTGATTTTTGTGAGAGTTGAAAAGGGTGCAGATCCTGTTTCAGTCTTCTACATGTGGCTATCCAATTTTCTCAGCACCATTTATTGAATAAGGATTCTTTTCCCCAGTGTATGTTTTTGTCTGCTTTGTCAAAGATTAGATGGCTATATGAGGATGGTTTTATATCTGGGTTCTCAGTTCTGTTCCATTGGTCTATGTCTCTGTTCTTGTGCCAATATCATGCTGTTTTAATTACTATAGCCTTGTAGTATAGCTAGAATGTATACAGAACTCAGGAAAATCAGCAAGAAAAAAATCAAACAACCCCATCAAAAAGTGGGCAAAGGACATGAACAGAAACTTCAAAAAAAGACAGACTAATGGCCAAAAAGCATATGAAAAAATGCTGAACATCTCTAACATCAGGGAAATGCAAATCAAAACCACAATGAGATATCACTTAACTCCAGTAAGAATGGCTTTTATCAAAACGTCCCAAAACAATAAATGTTGGTGTAGATTCAGAGAGATAGCAACACTCATACACTGCTGATGGGACTGAAAACTAGTACAACCTCTGTGGAAAGTAATATGGAGATACCTCAAAGAGCTACAAGTAGAACTACCATTTGATCCAGCAACACCATTACTGGGCATCTACCCAAAGGAACAGAAGACATTGTATTAAAAAAAAGACATCTGCACTAGAATGTTTATAGTAGCACAATTCACAATTGCAAAGATGTGGAAACAACCCAAGTGCCCATCAATACATGAGTGGATTAACAAAATGTGGTATATGTATACCATGGATATCAGCCACAAAAAACAATGGTGATCTAGCACCTCTTGTATTATCCTGAATAGAGCTGGAGCCCATTCTACTAAGTGAAGTATCACAAGAATGAAAAAACAAGCACCACATGTACTCACCATCAAATTGGTATTAACTGATCAACACTTAAGTGCACATACAGTAGTAACATTCATCAGGTGTTGGGCAGTGGGGAGAGGGAAGGCGGATATATCCACACACCTAATGGGTGCCGTGCGCTCTGTCTGGTGGATGGACAACTTGAAGCTCTGACTCGGGTGGGGCAAAGGCAATATATGCAACCAAAACATTTGTACCCCCATAATATGCTGAAATAAATAAAAAAAAAAAAAAAGAGCAGATCAGAAGAGGGCTCATAGAGTCACAGTATCCAGGTTATCACCCAAATGTCCATCACCTCCCACCTGCTGCCAATAAGATGACCCTAGTGCTCCTTGGACTGAGCCTTGGCCTAGGACTTGATTGAAGCTGTGTGCATGCAGCTTTAAACCCCGGTTTCAGCTCACCCTCCTGGTGACCAGGAGCCAGATGACCCCTGCACTCTCAAGCACCTGAGAGCCACGCCTCTGCTTCCGGAGCCTGCTCCAGGGCCCGACACTGCCATACCTGAGCCCAGGGGGTTCCCTTCCCTGGACGCCCCCTTACTATCCAAAGCTGAGCCCCTACTCTTGGGGCCACTATGGTGTCGACTAGGGGGATCTGCCTTCAGGTCCCTGCAGGCTGCGGACCTGGCGCGTTCCGCGGCCACTAGAACCCGGCTGGCATATCTCCTTGGGCCTGGGCGCAGAGCCTCCGGACTCCGACCCCACGCCCCACCATGCCCAGAAGAGTCCCAGGAACGTGGGAGACAACTCCGCTGCAGTCGCCGCCTCCTCGAAGGAGCCCTGCCAGCGTCCGCCCCCGCAGCATCACTGGCCACGGGGATCACCTCGCCTCGACAAGGACCCCTGGAGCCCTGCCACTCGCCGGCCCTGGACCCAAGTCGCCCCAGCCGCGGATCCAACGGTTTGTGCCCAGGAACACCACGGCCCGTGTGCGCCTCCCTGGGCTCCTAGACGGCAGGAGCTTTCTGCCTAGCCCCTTCCTCCCCTGACCCTGGGATCCAGGTTATTGTTCTCCTGCTGCCCCTGCCTTTGTTCAGTGGCCACCTGAGTGGTTGTGGCTTCTGAGGCCTTCATGGGCATTTTCCTATTTGGTCGGCTCTCCCAACAAAATGGTGTGCAGAGGTGAAATTTGGAGGGGAAAAAACAAACAAAAACGAAAAACCCAGTTTCCTGGAACTGACCACGGCAGGATGGAACCCAGGGTTCTGCGGTAAAACCCAAGGGATAGCAGCCCCAGTAGGCAGACACATACCCAGTCTGGACTAGTCCTTGAGGTATTGTTTTTTTTTTCCCCCCTTTGTAAAGGTCTCTCATGCTTCTTTCTTTGACAGGAAAGATTTGGGGGAAGTCCCTCTGATTTCCCCCTGCTGGCATTGGTCCACCTTGGCCCCCTGACGTGTGTGGACTTCCTGAAGTCTCTGTTGCTGTAGACCAGGGCGTCTCACTTTACCCAGGGCCAAATGAAGAGAAGAAAGCATCTACCCACCGGAGACAGGCTTAGTCTACCTTCAGCCTAAGGCAGAGGGGATGTCACCCTTTGCCCAACTGGTAACAGGGGCAGGGAGAGGGGGAAGGTTCAGTCCAGGAGAGCTGGGTTTTATAATAGCTGTGGTTCTGGTTTAGCTGCGTTCTGCCCCCGCTTTGTGATGACAAGCAAATTACTTGTCATGTCCTCACTTTAGTTTCCTAATTTGGAATATAAGAAGGTGCTTTAAATAATTTCTAAAATTCTCTAGAATATAAATTCCATGAGTGTGTCACCTTGCAGAGCAAGCACTCAGTAAATAGTTGATCAAGGAATAGTTAAATGAATCTTTCTAGAGGTCAGTGGCCCCACGTTAGCCTCTTGGCTGCATTTCAGCCACAACCACAGTGGACAGTTCCTGGGAAGCTCAGACTCACCTTGCTATGACTTTCCCCCACCTCAAGGCAAGTCTTTCTGCTTTCTGCCTCCATTTCTAGCTCAGCCTCAGCTCCCCACACCCTCAAATGCAACAAAAACAGGGAACCATTTACTTCTACCTCCCTCAAAAGTCATTAACTTGTTCGTGATCTCAAGAGTGAGCAAAGATCTCCTAAACAGAATAAGTTAAAAACATTAATCATAGAAAAGATTAATAACCTGAACTTACATTCCTAAAAAGACATCATTAATAAAAAGGCAAATGATAGGCTAAGAGAATATATTTGCAATATATGTATCTAATAAAGGACTCATAAGCAGAATAAAGAATATCTGCATGTCAATAGGAAAAAGACCAATAGCCCAATGTTTTCTAGAAATGGGAAAAAGCTGGAACAGACACTTGACAAAATAGGATATCCAAATAGCCAATAAGCATATTTTTAAAAAAATATTCAGCACTGTCAGTCATCAGGGAAATACAGATTAAAACCACAATTTGATACCATGATACTTGATCAAAATGGCTAAAATTAAAGAGACTGACAGTAAGTATAGGCAAGGATGTAGAGCAACTGTTAAGTCTCATATATTGTCAATAAATGTGGTACAATCACTTAGGAAGACTACTTGGCAATATCTATTAAAGTTTTGTGCTTTCTTCTATGACCCAGAAGTTCTCCTGCTATATACACAAAGAAATGAGTGCATATATCCACCAAGATACACACGATAATGTATATAGCAGGATTATTTAATAGTCCCAAGCGAGAAACAACCCAAATGTCTATTAACACTAGAATGGATATACAAATGTGTGGTATAAGTCCTATAATGGGTTACCATACAAGTGTGGAAAAGAGTGAACTAATGCTACATAAAACAACATGGGTGAATCTCACAAACATAATGTTGAGCACAAACAGCCAGATAGCAAATATTGCATACTATATTATACCTTTTATATAGAGTTCAAAAAAGGGTAAAACTTCTATCTATGGTAATAAAAGTCAGAATAATGATTATCTTTGGGTAGAGTATTACAGAGGACTGCAAGGGAGACTGCTGGGCTGCTGGAAATGTTCTAAATCTCAATCTTGATGGTGATTCCACAGGGTATACAATGAATTTCATATAAAATTCATTGAGCTGTATGCTTAAGATTTATGCACTTTACTATATATAAATTATAGTTCAATAAAATAAGGTGGGGATGGAGTCCCAGCCGTCTTAGGTCACATGCTCAGCCCTGCAGCCAAGGGAATACAGTGTGCTGATTGGCTTGGGCCTGGGTCATATGGCCCACCCTAGGGCTGAGGATGAAGCCCACCCAGACCAAAAATAGACAGAGGAGGGGCCCTCAAAGGGGAATTGAGAGGTGTTTCTGGAAGATGAGGAAGCAGATGTTCTAAGGGGGACAAACTAATTTCCAACAGTCAGGACAGAGATGGCTCTTACCTTTAGCAAGTGGGGCCAGAAAACGCAGAAGGGGCAAGACGGAGACAGAGAGACACGGGGTAGCCAGTAACCCATTGCTAGCTTTCCAGTTCTTGGTTCTCACTCCTATGAGTGAAGCTACACTTCCCATTTGGGGCTTTGTAAGTTTCTCCTGTATCTGTGGGGGAACTTGTCATTCTTTTTGGCCATCTGACATTTTAAACTTCCTTTTAATTGTTTGGAGAAGTTCCTCACCTGACAAATCTTGGTGGGAGGCAGAGTCACCTCCCACTCTCAATGCTGAAAATGCCAGTGCTCACTTTCCCAGCCTTCTTTGTAGCATGGATGCACATGGATGATCTAGGCTCTGCTGAGGAGACAGCACCACTCCAGAACTGCAGGGACCACAGGGCACATTAGAGGAGAATTCAATGCGGCAGTGCTGTTGCAATCCCGTGCTCACAGTGTCAGGGGAGCAAGCAGCAGCAGCCAGCGCCCAGCAGCACGGCTCTGCAGACCTCACGCATTCTATGGTGCGGTATTTGGCCCTTTTGCCCAGCTATGAGGCTGCCCCCAAACCTGGTTCTTTGTTTTTTCTGACAGTCCTATGCCCCATTCTGTATCCTTTCAACAGTTCTGTTTTGGCCTAAATCAGCCAGAGTTTATTTATGCTGCTTGAAACCAGAAACTCTAACTAAAAATAGCATACTTGCAAAAAATTCCCTCTTTTCCTTTATACTAATTTGCAAAGTTTCTGTTACTTGCAACATGGAGAAACAAAGCCTGAAGCCAAAAGAATGATTCTACTCTGTGAATTTTTCACACTATCATGTGGTCACAAGGAAGACGTCTGGTGGCAAAAAGCCCTTATCACCCCACAAATCACATGAATGGAGGAGAGGGGAATACACTAACCAACCTGTGTGAACTGCTGGTAGGTCCACAGCTTACATTACGTTTAGTTCTCACAGTAACCCACAAAATAGCTGTTGAATCAGTGTGTTCAGGCTGCCATGACAAAGTACCACAGACTGGAGGGCCTGAACAACAGAAATTTATTTTCTCACAGTTCTGGAGATAAGAAGTCCAAGATCAATGTGCCAGAAAATTCAGTTGCTGGTGAAGCCTCCCTTACTGGTTTGCAGGTATCTACCATGTCACTGGGTCTCACATGGCCTTTCCTCTGTGTGCACACACAGAGAAAGATCTCTGGTATCTCTTCCCTCTTCTCACAGAGACACCAGTCCTATCAGATTAGGTGTCACCTTTATGACGTCACTTAGCCTTAACTGCCTCCTTAGAGGTCCTGTCTCCTCCAAACATAGTCACACTGGAGGTTAGGTCACTAAATGAATTCTTGGGGAACACTATTCAGTCCATAATGGGCATTGTCCCAATATTGCAGAAGAGAAACATGAGGATAAAATCCTTATTCAAGGTCTAAATAAAGCCTTTGTACTTTTCAGTCTTGCTTGTGGTAGAACGTATCAAATCCTAGAAATTCAAGATTCAAAGTACTAGAAGAAAAGTATGTGGATGTCACAGAGTAGTGAGAAATGAATGAACATGAGGTGAAGCCAGTGTGACTCTCCAAAGGTCAGTCCTGGAGCCAGCAGCTGGAATAGCCCAGACATGCCCCCTGGTTCCTCTCTGAGCTCCAACCATGTCTGTGGATGACACATCACTCCTATCACCACTCTGGGTCCTGTGCCTATGTTTGGGTCCTGACTCTCACACACAGACTCCTTCCTTCATTAAACTTTAGTCAGGTTCCTTTAAGCCTTCTTTTTGACTAGGCTACACCCTTAGCCTGCAGAGCCCAGTTCTAGCAACAAATCCTGCCAAATCAGTTTATTGAGAATCCCCCAACCCTTGATATCCAGTCAAGCCCCTCTTTCTCTACCCTTGATACCTAACCAAGTTCCTCTTAACACTTTTTCATCCCCACCCATTGGCTATAAATCCCCACTTATCCCGGATGTATCTGGAGTTGAATTCCCCCTTCTCACCTATTGCAATCATCTTGACCCCACTGCAATGGTATTGAACAAACTCTTCCTTGCCATTTTTAACAAGTATCAGAATAATTTTCCTTTAACAGTTTATTAGGGACAAGACCACATCTCACATTTCTCTTTACATATTTCCATAACATATAGCCTATGGTTCAACCGGTGCTTGGTCAAGAGGCAAGTGAGTGGGTGGGTGGGTGGATGATACCAAAAAGCACCATAGATGAGCTACAGAGAAAAGCCAAAAAGCACTCATGAGGCTCATGAAGAGTGAACAGTGGGAGCAGCCTTAGGAACAGGATGAAGGAGGGTAAAGGGAAGAAAATAGGGAGGGCCAGCATGCATGTCACACTCAGTCAGAATCACCCTTATGCTGTCACTTTGGGACAGTCCAGGAGCAAAGGGCCCCAACCTTGATGGCCTTGAGGGCCGGGGGTCCCAGGGGCAGCATTTGGCAAGGGGACAAACACTGGATAATTACTCTGGCCCTGGCTTTGCTGCTCTTGATTGTGTGAGGTTAGGCAAATCAGCTAACCTCTGTGATGTTCAGTCTTTCCATGTGTGAAATAAAAGTAAAAATAGCTCCCTTGCAGGTGAAAGGTGAGAACGTATGTGAAAGAATTAGTTTCCTTAGTAGTTCCTATTTACTGAAAACAATGCAAATGCTTTTCCAGGTGGTATTAAACAGCTGGTTTGAGTGCCTGTTTTTGTCCATTTGTTTATAGTATGCTTTATCCTAACATACACATCTGTGAAACTGCTAACATTTTGAGAGAAAAATGACAGCTGAGCAAAGCTGGTGCATAGAAGAAAAGCAATTTCATGATTTGACCACCAGGTCTACCAGGCTACTGCAGCAAACTGGTTGGGCAGAGGAGGATCCTGGCAGTAGGTTGGGAGCCAACCAGCCTGAAAGACTGACCGCATCAGGGGCTGGTGGACTGGTGGGCTGGTGGGCTGGTGAGCTGTCTACAACAGCGTCCAAGGAGGTACATCCAACTCAGGCATCTTCTAGGTGGGTCCTCGTCTCCAAAGGCAAAGAAGTGGTGGGCGGTGGTGAAGTGGAAGTGCAGAGCTCTGGGCAGATGTTGGCTGGGTGGCAGCAGCCAGGCTATGGGTAGTCTGCCCAATATGCAGCAGCAGCCTGGCCCACCACTGGGGCTCAGGACACAGTCCAAATTTGCATAGGAGGGGTGCAGGGCTGGCCCGAGTAGGCAGCAGCATGCTTCTGAGCAAAGCCCTGGCCCAGCTGCAGGCAACTGGAGAACCATTCCTAGAACAAAGTCAAGCATCACAGGGGGATAAGGGAGAAAACCAAAGGGCAAGGGAGGGAGGAAACCAAAGGGCACCTCGCAGGCAGCATGTAGGGCCCTCCCCAACAGGGCCCAAGGGTTTCCCAGCCTAGTAACCATTATCTTCATTGCCATACTGGTCAAAACACTGCTTCATTTCATTGAGGACATTATGAATGTTACTTTTAATATACACACACATTCCTAGTGGAAGGTAAGTAAGTATCCTCTGCAACCATTTTCTGAAACATCTTTTAATCATCACAACACAGAGACTGTATTATTATCTCTATTTTACAGACAGGGCAGTGTATACTCCTGGGGCAGCATTTCCCAAATTGTGTTCCATGGAATGCTGAGAAATAATCTTAGTGCTCAATTTAAAAAAATTATTTCTGTAGCCAAATATGTTTCAGAAATAATGCAAGGAGTATGTTCATTAGCACAGACCTAGGAACTAGAGAGACCCAGGCTGGAGGCCGGGCTCTGCCAACTATTAGCTATGTGGCTTGAGCAAGTAATAATCCTAGTCTTCTCATCTGTCAAATGGGAATAATGAAATACCTTCTTCATAAGGTTGCTGTGAGGATTGATATTATGAGATAACAAATATAAAGTTATTAGCACAAACCTGGTGCAAAGAAAGTCCTAAATAAACAAGAGCCCTTATTAGCATTGTAGCAGGTTAAATATGGTTAACATCTTATACCTGGACCTGTAGCTCTTTGTAGGGAGAGCTCAATTTTGTTTAGGAAAACACGTGGATAAACCACCTAGAAACATGGGCAGAGATGAGACTGAAGTTATAAGGCATCAATAACCAAGACCAAACCCTGGAAAACCAAGTTGGAAAAAGCCGGAGTCCCACAGAGGGTGGGTGCTGATTTCTTATCTTGGCTGGTGTTATCACAAAGAGGTCTGGTCACAGAGATGAGGTCTCACCTCACACTCTTCACCTCCCTTTTTTTTGTTGGCACTATTCCACCTCTTTGTACAGTCGCACACTCACACTCACAAATGCACACACACACCTCCCTCTTCAGGAAAAAGCTACAAGCTCCAATTGATTAGGAATCCTACCCTAATCAAGTTTTCTTATTTTCTCTTCACCTCCTGAACTTTAAAGGAATGTATTTCTGTAAAGTTTAAACTATTTGCAATGAGGTGTGTTACCTTTTTAAGCCGGGGGGAAAGCACTTTTTAGAAAAACGTTGAAGCCTCTGCTCAGTCCTTCAGAGCTCCAGGAAGTCTTCCCCAGACATTCCTAAGTCAAGAGCCCCTCTTCTGAGTCCCAGAGCACCCACTTCACACCTATGCTATGGAGCACACTGCCAAGGATGGAAATTCCCCAAGGGGTTTGTGTCCATTGCCTTACCAGGCATCCAGCTCAGCCCGGGCGTGCAGAGGGCCTGGCTTCCTCACCTAGGTATCCCAACATCTCCATCAGTAGCTGGCAGGCGGCAGAGCTATTACTACTGAGCTGCCCCTGGCACCAATGGATCTGTGACTGAATCTGGACATCTTCCCAGGAGAAAAGCACTTGCTTGTCAAGGGATGGGCGGGGATCCGCAAGGCTACCCCCTGCTCGACAGGATGGGCGCTTATACTGTGTACCTTCCAAGGCCCAGAGTGGCATTCTTAATACATCCTGGAAATCCCCTGGTCTGGGGCTTTTGGGGGTGACATCCAGTATGTAAATGCCAGTATCGGGCCCTGCTGAGCTGCAGTGACAGTGCCATGTGTGAAAGTTCCACTGGCAGCAGAGGGCTCTCTCATTAGTCATTTCAACATATACGGCTGTAAGGAATCTGGTGAAGTTTGATTTGGCTGGGGGGAGTGCATTTTCCACTCGTAGGCATCTTGAAAACTTACATGCTAAAAAAAAAAAAAAAAATTAACATCAAGAAAATCATCATAGTCCAAAACGGGAAGCCAGAAATTGAAGGCAGAGAGCTAGGGCAGCAAATGTAATGGAGGGTGTCCAAGACCCAGGCTCCCCCCAGAGCCCTGCCACGGACTTACAGGTATGTGACGGGCTTGGCAAGCCTCACATGCAAATGGAGATCCTAATGCCTCCCAGAAGTCGTGGGTATGAAAGTCTGGGCAGATGCCAGGCAGTATTCCAAGGTGAGGCACTGCTATGGTTTGAATGTGTCCCTCAAATTTCATGCACTGGAATTTTTAATCCCCAAATTCATATATTGATGGCATTTGGAGGTAGGACCTTTGGGAGGTAATTTGGATTGGATAAGGTCATCAGGGTGGAGCCTCCATGGTGGGACTGGTGGCTTTATATGAAGAGGAAGAGAGACTTGAGCTGACAGGTAGACTCTTGCCCTCTCACCAGGTGATGCCCTTTGTCACGTTATGATGTAGCAAAAAAGCTTTCGCCAGATGCCAGTGCTATGCTCTTGGACTTCCCAACCCCTCCAACCCCAGGACTCTATGAAATAAATTTCTTTTTTCATTTTTTAGAGGCAGGGTCTCACTCTGTTACCCAGGATGGAGTGCAGTGGCATAATCATAACTCACTATAACCTCGAACTCCTGGGCTTAAGCAATTCTCCTGCCTTAGCCTCCTGAGTAGCTGAGATTACAGGCATGTGCCACCATGCCCAGCTAATTTTTTTTATTTTTTGTAGAGACAAGGTCTTGCTATGTTGTCCAGGCTGGTCTCAAACTCCTAGCCTCAAGCGATCCTCCTGCCTTGGCCTCCCAAAGTGCTGGGATTACAGGTGTGAGCCACTGTGCTCAGCCTATGTCTTTTCTTTATAATTTATCCAACCTCTGGTATTCTGTTATAACAACAGAAAATGAACAAAGGTAGGCATGATTTGGGTTACACAGAAGGAAAACTGAGAGGTCACAGAAGAAAGAGAAGGGGTAGAAGTTGGGGGAGAAGCACTATTGGAATCAGCTTCCACCCCTCCCTGCAGGACTTGGAAAGACCCGTGGGGACAGAAAGGAGAACAAAGGAAGCAGCCCTTCTTGCCATGGTTGGGTCAGGTCAGAAGGCCAGGACTAGACTCTGCTAATGTCCCTGCTATAATGGACTTGTGGGTTTTTAAGATTTTTTTTAACATAGATTTACTATGAATCCTACAGCTGACTCTACTGGTAGCTTTACCCTGGACTCAGCCTTTCCCTGACTTTGACCTCAGTTTGTTCATGGGTGAGATGAGAAGCTTTGACCCAATGCAACTGTTTGTCTGTTCTTTGTTAGTGTCATTTTACTCCCTTTCCCCCTGATTTTTACCTCATGGTACATTTATGCATTTAAAACAGGTTTTTTGAATCAGCGTCACATGACAGGATGGAAGTAAAAAGCACATTTTTTGTTTCTTTTTTCCTTGTCCTTTCAACCCCATTCTCTGGACTTGCCCTGTCCCTGCCCTTTGGAGGAAAGCTAAGACATATCATCAATTTTCTAGCCACTCTTTGCCATGAAACAGAAAGGCCCCTTGTCTTTGCCTTTAAAAAAAAAAAAAAAAGCAGCCCAATGTAATAATCAGTATTCCACTGGATCTCAAGCTTCTCTCCTCTCAGGCTTGTTCATTTCAGGCTTGGAAACCCACAGCACAGAGCGGGAGGACACGGATTTCACCATTTGCCCTGCTCCACCTCCCTTAGCCAGCTGCTGATTCGCAAGCCTCAAGCTTTGGGAGGGAGGGAACTGGGGGAAAGGACACAGTTGTTCACGGCTCTTACTGTCCTGACACAGCCTTAGGGCCCGCTGGATTTAGCAGAGTTCAAACGCTGACTTTCCTCTAAAGCTCTTCTTAGCACATTGCAGTAGAGTACACGGCCACGAGGTGGCAGGCAAGGCCTTTTTCCTCGCCAGAAGCTCCTAGGATCACATTTCACTTGGCTACGCAATCTCTTTGAATATGCTTTCCTTATGCTTCAAAACAAAACAAGGAAAGTAAATGCCTAAAACCACAAAACGGTCAATGTAGATAACATAAACTAAATAGAATTTAAAGATGATAACCTAGGGGACAAACGCTTTTTAAAAACTTCTTAAGTGAAAGGGTGTCAAATTTGAATATGGGCAGAGAAAGATTTCTCACACAGAGATTAGGATATATAGGAGTAAAAGTTTATTTATTTTGCTGAGAAAGAGAGAGAGATACAGAGAGATGGAGAGAGAAAGAAGGAGGGATTGACCATGGCACACAGAGGAAGAAAGGAAGTGCCAGGCAACTGAGGAAAAGCTGTTTGGATGTTTTTAAAGGGTAAAAAGGAGGGGGTTTCTCCTCTGCTTCAGCAGACTGATAACAGAAGCGGCTGCAAAGTTGCTGCAGGTACTCTTTGCCCGCACCCCTTTTTCTCTGTGAGGCCAGCTTATCTGAGTCCTTGAAATGGGCTTCTGGCAGGAACTGAGGCAGAGAGCTGGCCTGGGGAGCTTGTACCCCTATGTCTGCTTAGGGCTCTTCAAGACTGAGAAACAAACTCTTAGAGATAACAAGTTAGACCACAGGTGTTTAATTAAAACAAAACAGAGCAGGTAGTGGTGAGTTTTCTCTTCAAGGGAGCAATTATGTGCTGTGAATTTATTTTCCTTACTTTCTGATTAATAGTTTATTTTCCTCTGTTAAGTAGCTTATTAGTAAGGCCACCTTTCACTGAGCAGTTAATTAATTATATAATTATATGACTAATTTACTAATTCTCTCCTTTCCCCAAATTATCACTGTGTGATTCTAAATCTTATTTCCAGACCTTAATTATAATTTACCTTCTCCTAATTTAGAGTCAGAAACTTTTCCCCAAGGGCTCCCTGTATGGCAAATTGCCATTTAAAGACCTTTATTACTGTTTCTTTTATACTAATAACATTCATTTGTTTTTTCTATACACCAGTTGTACTCATGTTATAATTACCAGTTATAGTTACATACACAGACTATACATTGTGATAAGACTCAAGTCCTCACAAGACCCCTTACAAGCTAATTACTCATATCACCCCCTCATTTAGGGTTGCCAAATAAAATATAGGATGCACAGATAAATCTGAATTTCAGATAAATAATAAATAATATTTTAATATATGTCCTGTGCAACATTGGGGACATAATTACTTCATGGGGCATAATATTTCATAGGGCATATTTATACTAAAAATTTAGTATTTATATGGAATTCAACTTTAACTGAGCATCCTATATTTTTATTTGATAAATTTGGCAAACTGATCCCCATTTTTTGGGTAAGAAAACTGAGCCTCCAGGAAGTGAGTAACTTGACCAAAGCTAACAGCTGATAAGCAGTGTTGCCAAGCTCTGAACCCCACACCCTCTGGACCCTGTTCCCTCCATTCCATATTGCCCCGTCCTTGTTGTCCAGAAGTCTCGTCTGCCAGCTGCTACCTTCCTCAGGTAAAATAATCCCTGTCACTGTTCCCAGATAAATAAAAGAACAGCTTTTCTTCTCAGCCAAGAAGGATTCACTACAAAGTGAATTCCCACGACTAATTTTCCCAAATCTGTCTTCCTTGCCAATTTACCTTTTTTTTTTTTTTTTTTTGGAAAAACAATGAAAACCTCTGTCATTTTTTCACACTGATATGCATGTTTCTATAACTCTTTCAAAGCTATGTCTAGTAAACTGAAATTTAAATACAACACTCCATCTCAACTTGTTCTTCTGGCTTAAATTACCTGAAATACAATATAGTAATTTAAATCTAAACATAAAGAAAAAACAAAATAAAATGGTAATGTCACTGCACTACAAGGATATCAAGTGTTTAGTACTTCTTTTTGTTGTTGGGTTTTTCTAGCCATATCTGCCAATATTTGAATGATTGTAGACCTAATCACCTGGCTTTCCACTGCAAGATCTATTGTCCTATGGTGGGACTGCAACAGGACAGCACTCCCCACAAAGTCTGCTAGGGTTAGTCCCTAGCAGAAAAAAATTGGCAACAAAGGAAAGTTTAAAGGAGTTTATACATGTAAAATGCTTAGAACAATGCTAGGTAAATAGTAAGTGCTCAGAAGATATGAGCTAGTGTTATTATTAACACCTGGGGACATTATTGATGGTCAGATGAGGAAGTAGCTTTGTAAATAACAAGTCATAAACAATGCAGAATGAGATAGAAGGAATGGTGGTGCCCAGAGGAACAAAAGATAGGTCTGGGAGAGAATGGAGAAAGTCCACTCATTTGTTTAATGCTATGTGCCAATCTTGAAGGGCTGGGGAGCCCAGTGAGAGAGGAAGGTCTTTGTAGTACAGTGTGATAATTGTGCAATAAGAGAGTGAGGCCCACAGCAGCATGGGAGCACAGACAATGGGAACCAGTCTAGGAGGTCAAAAAGGGGTCAGGGGACACCTCAGAGGACTTGTATATGGCCAGTAATTGCTTCCCAGGCTAAGGCTGAGAAGATGGAACATTCCAGATAGAAAAGGCAACAACAAGCAAACGCACAGACTTAACAAAGTATGTGCAAAGGAGGTGGAAACAAACCAACTAATTACTGAGCTATCTAAAGTTACTAGAATGACAGAAGACCCATCTGTGGTTCTCTGCAGAAGGAAGACCAAATGGAAGACTTCTCCCCATCTTCAGCTGACGTGAGCAAGACGGTGGACACCATGAGCAGAGAGAGGTGGTGACATGGGGAAAGGTTTGTCAGCTTCATACACTGATAATTAACTTTAGTAATATCACTTGCAACTAAGAGTTCTCACCGATACGTGAGGCTTTCACATTAATCCTGCTAAGCACTCTGCAATATAGATTTTATTATTCCCATCTTACATATGAGGAAACTGATTTCCAAAGCAATTAAGTAATTTTCTCAAGATCATATAGCCAGTAACAAGAAGAATAAGAACTGAACTTCAATGCCATGCATTATTTTATTCTTCCTTCCTTTCCACCTCTTTAATTAAAGCACAGTCTTCAAGAACCTGCTTGAATCCCACCTCCTCTGAAAAGCTTTCCCTGGCCTACCCCATAGCACATGACACGGAGCCTTTCATATACCAAGCAGTCAATAATAGTTGGTGACTGGCAATGATGATAAGGTAGCAGTTGTCACTGTGTGAGTGTCTTGTGACCACTGGGTAAAGGTGTGACCACAGGGATCTGGATTCAGGAAAGAAGACTAGGAAGAGCAAGGCTTTGAGCCAGGTTTGAGGAAATTGGTACTATGAGTTGATAGAAGCATATGGGGTGGGAAATAGAACATCCCACAGGTGATGGAGAAGTAACAATTTGCACAAAGACACAGAAGCAAAGTAAAAGAAAACTACACCTACTTTCCAGGTCTCTGACTTTAATATTATGTTTTGGCAAATCCTTTATAACTAGAGATTGTCTTAGTTCATTTGTGCTGCTATAACAAAATACCTGAGACTGGGTAATTTATAAACAATGAAGATTTATTTCTCACAGTTCTGGAGTCTGGGAAGTCCAAGATCAAGGTGCTGGCAGGTTTGGTGGGTGGTGAGGGCCCTGTCTCTGCTTCTAAGAAGGCACCTTGACTGCTGCGTCCTCACATGGCAAAAGAGCAGAAGAGAACAAACCCACTCCCTCTAGCTCTTTTATAAGGGTCCTAATCCCATCCATGAGGGCTCTACTCTCATCAAGTCCCCTCCTCTTAACATTATCACATTGGTGATTAAGTTTCAACATCTGAATTTGGAGGAACATGTTCAGACAACAGCAGAAAGAAACAGGAATTCTAGTCAAAGCATGTCTTCCTGTACTTGCTTCCTTATTCCATTCATATTTGGGGTGCCTCTTATGGGCAAAGCTGAGCCAGACATAGACCTTCCCTCACAGACATGTTCACTAGGAGAGGAATCTGTAATGAAAGTTACCAGAAACAAGGTATGGGCTGTGACCAGTGGGAATCTCTATGATGCCTTTCGGAAAGCAGCAGTGTTGCTGCTGGGCTTTCAAGGGTAAGATTTTCGAGGACTGAGATGGGTTCCAGGCCATTCCAGGCAGAGGAACCACGTACGAACAGACATAAAGGTGGGGAAGTTCAAGGTCCAGCAAAGAAGAGTGATGAGTTTGGTTTTACTGCAACATTTACGTATAAAAAGAGTGGGAAGCCAGGTGTGATGGCTAATCCCAGCTACTCAGGAGGCAGAGGCGGGAGGATCAACTGGGTCCAGGAGTTCAAGTCCAGCCTGGGCAACATAGTGAGATTCTGTCTCTTAAAAAAAAAAAAATTAAAAAAAGAAAAGTGGGAAACTAAGTTGTAAACATGGATGAAGCCAGGTCATAGAGTGGAAAGAATAGGGAAATCTGAATTCCTAAAATACATTTTCAATTCTGCCACTACTGCCCATGTGAACTTGGGCAAATTACTTAAATCCCCTGAGCCTCAGTTGCTTCCTAAGTGAAGTGGGATCAGACAGACGGGTCTCCAGGCATACAATAATGTGGTGCCCATTCAGTCGGAGATTCTTTAAATATTTATTCAATTTTTCACAGGAGACGTTGAGCACTGAGTCAGGCAATGCCCCCAGCCTTTCCTGTGCTTTCCCAAGCAGTTTCAATATTCCACCCAGCCAAACATGACCCTGTAGTTAATCTGAGCCCTCTCCTTTCTTTTGAACTGGGGGCACAACCCTTCAACAGGAGTTCCTGGAAAATTGGATTTTTAATGATGTCTTGTAGGTGGTGACTTTGAACCTCTGTCCTCCTGGCCTGCCACTGGGCTTGGCTCAGAGTCATGTGAGGATTAAGGGTGTTCCTTACAGAGTGCTCCGTAAGAACAGCTGTTACTGTCTGACCACAGCTGAAGGAGGAAGAGCTGGGGCCATGGAGACTGGCCAGAGGGTAATTTAGTAAGATTATTTCGTAATCCAAGAAAAGCATCTAAAGGCCTGAAATAAGAGAAAGGCACTGGGAAGACGGAAGAAAGGACAGATTTAAAAGCTTTCATGGAAATGGAATCCCCAGGACTTAGAAAATAATTGGTGTGTTAGATGAGATAAAGGATGAGGTTCAAATCTGGCTCTAGGAGGGTGGGAAAGCCACAAACACTAGTGAAGAGGGGAAGAGGAGCAGGTTTGGAAGTCAACGAATCCGCTTGGGACACATCCAGTTTGAGAGGCCAGCAACAGGACAACCATGTGGAAAAGAGCACCAGGCAGTTAAAAATTCAGTCCTGTTAAAGAGAGAAATGAGATAAAGTAAATGGCTGATGCACACACACCCACGTGTGGCCCGGCTGGTTCTATGAACTAACTAGCCGCAAGCAGTCCGAGCCTGGACACCGTGACCAAATCACAGACTGTTCCCACATTCCAAACATTTTTGTTCTCTTCTCTGTTGAAGTCACTCTTTGTAAATCTCTTGAAGAATTTTTCACAGTTTCTGACTCTCAGTTATATGGGAATGGCAGGCAGAATAATGGCCCCCATAAGATGTCCCTGTTCTTGGAGCAAGAGAACCCTCTCTCTCCCTCATTGAGGTTTGATATTTGAGTCTGAGAAATGAACTTTAAGGTTTGATATTTGAGTCTGAGAAATGAACTGACAAGAGACCAATTAACAGAGAAAAGGCATATAAATTTATTACATGCACGGGGGTATCACAGGAAAGTGAATACCCAACAACCCAATGAAATGTAGAAGCTTATATACTCTTCTTCATCGGGGAGATGGAAGTGGGGGACATAGGCATTTTAGAGGAAGAGTGAATGTTTTCTAGGGGAGATAAATGAACCTGAAGAACAGACAGTAACCTAGGACAAAGTTCCTCTGGGCTCTGGGTGTGATGTCAGCTCTACTCTTCGTTTCTAGGAGTTAATCATCCCTGTTTGATGAGGTTATAGGGAGGGGGCTCAAGATAATTGCTTCCTTCTGGAGGAGCTTCCCTTAGATACTGGAATTCCAGGGAAAGCCCCTCCCTGTGCTTTGGGACAGGCAGGGGGCAAGAGATAGGGGCAGGAGAAGGTCAGAGAGACCTAGGTTCTGAGGCTGCTCCTTTAGTTCAAAATAGCATGTGAAAGGGCCACTTTGGGGTATTGTTTTCTGAGCCCCAATATCCTAATCCCCAGAACCTGTGAATGTGCTACTTTGCACGGCAAAAGGGACTTTCCAATATGATTAGATTAGAAATTTTTAAATAGGGAGATTATTCCAGTGGGCCCATGCATTCTTACAATAAGAATGCAAGGGAGTCAGAGAGAGATTGGAAGATGCTATACTGCTGGCTTTAAAGATTAAGAAAGAGGCCGCAAGCCAAGGATGCTGGCAGCTTCTAGAAGCTGGAAAGGGCAAGTGAACAGGCTCCCCTAGGGCCTACAAAAGGAACACAGCCCTCCTGACAACTTCATTTTAGCCCAGTGAAACCCATTTTTGGACTTCTGGCCTTCAAAACTATATGATAATAAATTTGTACTGCTTAAGCCACTACATTTGTAGCAATTTGTTATAGTAGCAGCAATAGAAAATGAATACAACAGCTGTAGTGGATGGCCTAAGTCTCAGTCAATTGATTAGCACTTGAAAAATTAAAGGTTGCAGACAGATAACCTTTGAGAAGAACTGATGGTTGGCACAGCTGTGATTCTAAAAACCAAGTGTGATTTTGCCCTACCCTCTCTAGGTGATATTTGATAATGTCTGGAGATATTTTTGATTGTCACACTGGGGGTGGATGCTACTGGTATCTAGTGGGTAGAGGCCAGGATGCTGCTAAACATCCCACAATGCACAAAAGAGCCCTCTACAACAAAGAATTATCTGGTCCAAGACTTCAATAGTGTCAAAGTTGAAAAACACTGTCTTACCGGTTCCAACCAAGTTTGGAAACCCCAGTGACACTGTAAATAATGTCATGGGGAAAAAAGAGACAGGAGACTATTCTACCCCTTGTGAAGTCATTTTGACAGAAAAATGGAACCTGAATCTGATCAAGCCCCTAGATCCAATGAGACAGAGAGACAGACCAGGGACCCCTCTTGGGAGCCTGCTGGGTCCCCCAAGCATGGAAATAAAGGAAAAATCTTGAGTCCCTTCAAGAGAAATTCCAGTCATCTAGCCAGCCTTGGAAACTAAATGAGCAACCTGATCAGCAAAAAGATAGTAACAATAGTCTGCCAAGCAAGCCAGAGTCATGAGGTGTTTTTGTTCTTTATAGAACTAAAAGATAACATCTTAACATATATTCTTGAGTTGTTTTTCAGAAACTCCTACCAGATGGAAAATGCCAACCACTATCATGTAGGCTTCAGATTAGGGGGAACTAAGGACTGAACTCTGACCACTATTATTTGTTCTAAATTTCCTCTTGAGGGGCCTGGAAAGAGTCACACCCACAGGCCAAACCTCAACCTTCCTTTCCATTGACCCCAAGTTTATAGACAAGGCCTTACTTCCTTAACCAATGCTAACCAAAGAATCTCTGAATCTACCTATGACCTATAAGCCCCCACTTCAAAAATGTCCTTTTTGAGCCAAACCAATGTCCAACCTCCATGTATTGATTTACGATTTTGCCTGCAACTTCTGCTTTCCTGAAATGAACCCCTGCCTTTAAAAATCCTTACTTGTAAGCCATTGCAGAGTTCAACTCTTAAGTGTTCTCTCTTCGTTCTCCTTGCTATGCACCATTCAATGAAAGCTTTTTTCTCTTGTGGCAAATCTCAGCATCAGTGTCTGGCTTTCCTGCACTGGGCAAGTGGACCCCAGTTTTGTTCAGTTACACCAACTACAGTCATGCATCCCTTAACAACAGGGATACCCTTCTGATAAATGCATTGTTAGGTGATTTCATTGTTGTGGGAACATCATAGAGTGTACTTACACAAACCTAGATGGTATAGCCTACTACACAGCTAGGCTATATGGTATATAGCCTATTGCTTGCCCCTTGGCTACAAACCTGTCCAGCATGTTACTGTACTGAGTACTGTAGGTGAGTGTAACACAAGGCTGTTTGTGTATCTAAACATATCTAAACATAGAAAAGGTCATGTGTTGTGCTACAATGTTATAATGGCTACATCACTAGTCAATAAGTATTTTTCAGCTCCATTATAATCTTATGGGACCACTGTCCTACATGTCTGCAGCCCCCAATCCCCAGGCCATGGACTGGGCCACAGAGCTCCACAGCTCCCTCTTCCCCACCCCCCCCACACCCCCCACCCATCCAGTGGAAAAACTATCTTCCATGAAACTTAGGAACCCAGGGGGGCTGCACAGCAGGAAGAGAGCAGCAACAGGTATGCGAAACTTCATCTGTACTTACAGCCACTCTCCATCACTTGCATCACCACCCGAGCTCCACCTTCCCCACCCCTTTTGTGGAAAAAGTTGTCTTCTATGAAACTGGTCCCGGGTGCCAAAAAGGTTGGGGACTGCTGCTATATGTGGTCCACCAGGTGGTCCAACGTTGACCAAAACATCTTTATGCAGCACATGACTATACTAATTTATAGGAAACAAATGATAAAGGGCACTGGTATATAGCACTACAGGAATCCAGTGGAAATATCTACAGGACAAAGTACAGTTTTTCAGCAGATTGCAAGCGTAACAAAAGAGAGGGATATGGAGGGAGAATTTATGGAATAAAAAAGATTAAGACACAAAGTAACCAGTTATAATATGCATAGCTAATTTGTATCTTATCTTTTCCTTTTTTCTTATTTTAATAGATTTTGGGAGTACAAGTTGAATTCCATTACGTGTATACATGGTATAGTGGTGAAGTCTGGGTTATCTGTATCTTAATTCAAACAAAAAGCTACAAAAAATGCACATACCCATTTATGAGACAATTGGAAATTTACTGACTAGATAGTTTATAATATTAAAGAATTATTGCCAATGTTAGGTGAATTTATTGTCTTGTGGTTACTTTTCTAAAGGAGTCCTTATCTATTAGAAGTACATATTGAACTATTTACAGATAAAACAATATATAAAATTTTCTTCAAAATAATACAGGAGAAGGGATGTGTGTGAAACAAGATCAGGCCATGAGCTGATAATTGCTAAAACTGGACAAAGGGCACATAGGAATTTATTAGACTATTCTCTTGACTTTTATGCATGCTTAAATTTTTCCATATTAAAATATTTTTTAAAAGATCACTATGAAAATATCTAGTTTCTATGAAA
This sequence comes from Eulemur rufifrons, assembly GCF_041146395.1. NCBI lineage: Eukaryota > Metazoa > Chordata > Mammalia > Primates > Lemuridae > Eulemur > Eulemur rufifrons. Next base: position 84,944,382 of record NC_090990.1, read on the forward strand.
AATGCTTATTTTTCAGAAAGAGGGGGAAGAATGGTCTTCTCCTTCTTTCCTATATTTTCTCATCTCTCCAAATGATCTGTTTACATTTGTCATGCTTAGAAATGTGCTCCCAACCAAAACAGACAAGAAAAAGTACGCAGAATTCTCTTACCATCTGTTAGGTGCTAAATAAATAGAGTTCTAGTATAAAATGTGCGGCATTCACTTATGAAGAGAAAGAAGCTGAGAGGGCCTGTCCTTTGTTAGACTCTGCTCATGCTCCATGGCTCCTGGAAACAAGAGCCCAAGGAGGAATTGGTCATCAAAAGACTGAGACCCAGGACTGAGCACAGGCTATGCCACAGCCTCCACCAGCTGTGAGGGAAAAGATCGTGTGGCTCGTTCACCTTGGAATCGCCAGCACCCAGAACTGTGCCTGTCACCTGGTGGGCACTCTATAGATGTTTGAGAAAAAAGGCAGGAAGTTGACTTAGTGGATTTAGCTTTTAAGTGGGCATGAATAAAATGTTTTACGTAACTTTTGCAATATCCTCTAATCCTCATATATCCTTGTTGCATAAGGAGATCTTTTTAAGTGAGAATGTAACCATCACAACACCTTAAAGCAGTGGTCCCCAACCTCTTTGGCACCAGGGACCAGTTTCATGGAAGACAATTTTTCCATAGGATGGGGTGGGGTTGGGGGGTGGGGGACAATGGTTTCAGGATGATTCAAGCACATTACATTTACTGTGCAGTCAAACCTCTCTGCTAATGATAATCTGTATTTGCAGCAGCTCCCCAGTGCTAGCATCACTGCCTCAGCTCCACCTCGGATCATCAGACATTGGATTCTCATAAGGAGCATGCAACCTAGATCCCTCACATGGGCATTTACAGTAGGGTTCACACTCCTATGAGAATCGAATGTCGCCACTGATCTGACAGGATGCGGAGCTTATGAGCGGCTATAAATACAGATGAAGCTTGGCTTGCCTGCCGCTCACCTCCTGCTGTGCAGCCAGTCCCTAACAGGCCAAGGACTGGTACTGGTCCGAAGCCAGGGTCATGGACGGCAGCCTTAAAGTGATACAGTAGGGGCTCTCTGTCTTAGCAAGAACTTTTGGGATGTGCTGCGCTGCAGCTGTCAGCTGTTGCTTTGTAAAATAAGCCCTATAATAGCTACTCCTCACGAAGCTCACTCAAGTGTTACACTTTATTTTTAACCCTTATCAGTCCTTGAGATAGAACATGAAGGACCTTGCCCACAGCCGCTGAGTCAAACCCTGGCCACCTCCGCCCTTCTTGCTCCCCGCTGCTCTCAGCGTTAAAAGGGCAGCTGAGCAACCTCTGTGAAGGAAGGAACACAGGGTCAAGGGGTTCGCGGACACAGACGGTTGCCTGGGAATCTATTATAATTCCCACGCAACCCTGAGAAAAGGCAGCCATGTGGTTTTGAATGGTCTTTATTTACCCAGCCAGGCATCTAACGTACATTTTGTTTCATTTTGAGTGCACAGAATTCACAACAGCTATCTTAGCTCACTCCTGTGGCTCAACAATGTTTTTTTCATGTTTGCATGTTTAATGTGAACAACTTTTATAACATAAAGTCTTCCATTTTCTATCAAGAGATATTATGAACCTGTTCATATAGCTGAGACAACATTAAATAGCCCTGTGGGTTAGGAGAGGGAATGCCAGAGGGAACTCTTTTAGCAAAGTAAAAAGAAAAAGTATTATGGGGGAAGGGATGTAACAGATTTCATTGAATTTAGTTGCTTTCTTTTTTGTTGCTTATTAAGAATTAACTTGGTATTCAAATTCCCTACCAGAATCTTTGAAAAAGTACGTGCATAGCAAGTAGGATTCCATTTAAATGGACACATTAGTATGAAGAGACTATAGAGTTCTTCACTGCAAGAATTAATGTTATACTTTGTATGTACAAATAATTGTATTAAGTGACAGGCAATCCCACCATTTATATAATTTGTTATGTATGTCAGATGTAACTCAGAGGCTGTGTACTTAATCCTAGAGAAATCTCAAGATAATACATTCTTCCCCAGTGTCCATATATCCCACAAACCCCTTCCATTCCCCAGTTCTCAAAGCTCTGCTAGGGTTAGAATAATTGGTAGTCAAGCCTAGGTCTGTGAGGAAGCCTTTTGTAAAACAAAGAATCCATTTGTAGTGTGAATAAGCATTATCTCCAAAGGTGTAAACTAGAACTTTGAATCTCCACCTTTTATCTTAACATTTCTTAGAATGTAGTTCAGCCAGTAATTGCTAGATCATTATTTTTCAGGTTTCCTCATTGCCATCCTTCAAAGAGTTAAAGAGCATGTTATTTGTATTATTAAATTAATATTTTATCCTTATGGGTCTTAAAGTGAATGAATCGCTGTAAATAAGTCTCCAGTTTTCTTTGGAGCATTCTAAATATCTTCCAATATAATCATTTATTTAAGAAAATACGTCGGTTTCCTTAAACTATAACCTTCAGGTTGGGTTTGAAATCCAAAGTACGTGGTCCTGTCCGGGTTAACGCCTTTACCCTCCATTCTTGAGGAAGCTTCTGGGCAGTAGGGGGCGCTCTCAGCACACCGGGACGAGATTGGCAGCGTTCCGTGGATGCGGAGGAGGTGCCAAATGCTGCGAAGCCTCATTGCTGGGCTTTGGGCCTTGCTGGGGCCTCGCTGGGGCCTCCTGCCTGCAGCGAGAAACTGCTGCCTCCCATGACTTCATGGGCCCTCAGCTGCAAAGTGTCAATTAATCTGCCTTTAGTGAACCAAGTGAACCAGCTACTAAGATTTCTCCTCAGGGGGAAGGTTGGCTGCAAAAATTATTCTTTTTGCCATTACTCCTGCTTTCTAAATAAAGTATTTCACGGTGCACAACTGTTACTGCCCAACCAGGTTATACTGCCCCTGCACGGAGAGAAGCCGATAGGCTGAGACAACCAGAGTTGCAGCAGAGAAGGAGTTCAGTATCACAGGGCACTGAGCGAGGGGACAGAAGAAATTTCTCAAATCCACGTTGCAGAGAAATTTTGGGCCAGGGTTTTTAAAGATAGTTTGGCAGACAAAGGGCTAGGAAATGGGATCTGTTGATCGGCTGGGGAGGAACTCACAGGGTTGGGAAGCAGAAATTGTCGTGTGCTGAGTCAGTCCCAGGTAGAGAGTCACAGGACCTGTTGAGACAGTTCCTAAGTATGGTCACTGGTCCAGTTGGTGTCAGTTGGTCCACCCAAATGCAGAGTCTGGAAATATCTCAACGACCAGTCTTAGGTTTTACAATAGTGATGTTCTCTATAGAAGCAATTAAGAAAGCTACCAAGCGTATACCCATCAGTTACATGACTCCTGAGTAGTAAGCAATTATAGGAAGGCAAGCTAGGGAACAATGGCTGATTATTTTTTAACTATGTCTATACCTTTGCAGAGTTCAGATCCCTGCCAAAGTTCCCACCTTGCAGCCCTTTATTAATTTTATAAAGGGTGGGTTCATTACTTTGCACACTATCCTCCACTGATAATATTCCATGATCTTAGGAAGCATGAAATAAAAAGTATGTCCAGGACTGTAACCTGATTTTGATCTTTGATGAAGTTTGGAGTTGGGTTTAGATCTTGCCCAAGTACTCCTTGGTGACCTGAGGATGTTACCTAACTTTTGAGCACCTCTGAACCTCACCATAAAATGGGCTATTAAGAGAATTAAGTAAGGTAATGTATAAAAACCATGTGGTGGGTGCTCCAAAAATGTTAGCTTCCTTTCATTGTATACCAAGGCCTCATGGTGAGGAAATACAGTACCAAGAGCTAGAAAGATTGGAAAAAAACCTTCTGTGTGAAGGCAAATTTGAAAAGGAAAGCCAGATAAAGAGAAAAGGCATCTCTCCCCAGCCCTAGTCTTCTGCAGCCTTCAGTACAGGTTATGGAGACATTGAAAGGGAACCAGAAAGAACCCAGACACCCCCCCCCCCCCCCCGCCGTGCTGGCCATGGGAAGTCCCTCCTGGAGGAATTGGGTGTCTAGGTGAGTGTCATCAAGTCATGTACCTATTTCTTCAGCAGATGTGTTCTCCTTCACCCTCACTTATGCCCAAAGATGACTTGTGAACACAGGGCTGGTGTTAAAGCTCAGCATGGCTGAGCATGGTGGTACATACCTGTAGTCCCAGCTACTCAGGAGGCTGAGGCAGGAGGATCCTTTGAGCGCAGGAGTTTGAGTCCAGCCTGGGCAACACAGTGAGAACTTGTCTTAAAAAAACAAAACAAACAAACACCAAAAAACCCCCAAAAACTCAGTATAGAGCACTCCCGCCCCAGTTAGAATATGTATTTGATGAGAGCAGCAAAGAGCGTAGCAACGCCCTGGGAGGACCTGTAGGAAGCTGGTGAAGGAAACCATGAGGATTGATAACTGATACCTAATAGCTAAGACCTAACAGCTTGGAGGAGTAAGATGTCCTCCACGATCAGCACTTGGTACATAAGAAAGTGAAGCAAGCAACATTGCTTCCTAGGAACATGCTGTAAAGAGGTGATAAAGGATGAGGGGTTGTTTCCCAGTGAAGAACCCAATTCAAACGCAGAGACCAGCTCACTCTCAGACACGCTTCTGAGCCCAAGGCAGCTAGATCTTTGTTACAAAATTGCAGTTAAAACCAGAATGTTATGGACTGAGTTGCGTTCCCTCCCAAATTCATATGTTGAAGCCCTATTCCCCAATGTATCTGTATTTAAAGATAGGGCCTTTAAGGAGAAAATTAAGAATAAATGATATTATAAGGGTGGGGCCCTAAACAAGCAGGACTGGTGGCCTTATAAGAAGAGAAAGAGACACCAAAGACCTTGCTTCACACATGCACACAGAGGAAAGGCCACATGCATGTGAGCACAAAGTAAGAAGGTGACCATCTGCAAGCCAGGAAGCGAGGCCTTCCCAGAAACTGATCCACTGGCACCTTGATGTTGGACATCCAGCCTTTAGAACTGTAAGAAAATAACATCTATTATTTAAGCCACCCAGTCTGGGATATATTGTTATGGCAGCCCAAGGAGACTAATACATATAGGTTGTCGCAACATTGGTGATATTATTTTTGAGGAATCTTTGAGGAATACAGAACTCTCCTGGAAAAAAAACTGAAGGAGCACTAAAACTCAGTTCTAGATGTTTTACCTGTAAACTATGCTGTTCATGTAGAAAGTGTAGCAATTTCTTAGGTAAATTTTGTGCAAATATCTCATTCCATCAAATCTAAGAAGCTACTGGTTGTAAGACACACCATTACTATATTTGCTATTAAGAGAAGGAAACACTAACAATTAAATGATGTATACTACTGTGAGACATATTTCAAATAAATAAATAGATAAATCTTAGCATTGGTTGGTAATTCAATTCAATGTTTATTGACCCATTTGCCAGGCAGGGACTTTATGCCTATGCTAGACACTGGGAAGATAAAAATAAGCGAACAAGATATCAAGTGTTTCAGGTGTACTAACTCACTAACCTGTTGAAGGCATGGAAATATACATGTATTGCTGCAATCCCCAAGACTCCTGGAATTCACACTGCCCTTCTGCAGTCATAATAAGGAGTGTTGCCTCAAGTGCCCCACACACAGTGCTCTTGGTCTAAAATGTACTCATATCCAGCCTTGCACTATCATCTTAAGGGTGGTGGTTGCACCTGATGATTCTGTTCCCAAACAAGGAACAAATAAACATCTCCTAAGAAACTGACTCTTATTCAACTTTTGACCCACCACAAAGAATTCCAAGTTGTTATGGGTTGAATTGTGTCCCCTACAAATTCACACTTTGAAATCCAAACTCTCCAGGACCTCAGAATGCGGCCTTATTTGGAAATAACTTATTTGCAGATATAGTTAGTTAAGATGAACATACCAGAGTTAAGATGTAAGATGTAAGATGGTCCTTAATTCAATTAAAAAGGGAAATTTTCTTCTTCTTTTTTTTTTTTTTGGGATGTTGCCAAGGCTGGTCTCAAATTCCTGGGCTCAAGCCATCCTCCTGCCTCAGCCTCTCAAGTACGTGGGACTACAGGCGCGCACATATGCTTGGGTGTGTAAGTGGTCACTCTACTCTGTTCCATCTATATATTTCAACTTATATCACCCTTATCTTTAAACTCTTTACAATACATATTAATATCCCATTGTGCACATCTTTCCTACATATTGTTCCTATTGAAAATCTTCTTGGCTTTCTTTCCTATTTATTCTTCTATCATATAATTTTCTGCACCCCAAGAAAATGTTTCACTAAGAACATAAAGGAAAAATTAAAAATCACACTGTCAATTCCTATCAGCCCCCACTCCCAAATAAAACCCTACTAGAGTTTTGTATTGGAATTGCATTAAATTTAAAACTAATTTTGAGAAAATTTATATATTTACAAAATTGAATCTTTCCATGCAGGAACATGGTATGTACCACAGTAAATATAAATGCATAAAAAAAATTTTTTCAGTTGGCATTCTTCATACAGGTCCAGCAAGTTTCCTGTTAAACTTGTTAAACTCAAATATTTTTATGACTCTTAATGCACATTGCTACATTAAAAAAATTTTTTTTAAGTTGGCATTCTTCATACAGATCCAGCAAGTTTCTTGTTAAACTCAAGCATTTTTATGATTCTTAACGCACACTGCTACATCATCTCCAGAAAATTTTCACTTCTACCAGCATCATACAAAACTGAATATGTTCCCCTGCCAATTTTAGCAGGTAAAATGTATCACACTGTGGGCTTACAGTGCACTTCTTTGACTTTTTGTGAGGTTGAATACTTCCACTTACATTCATCAGCTAGTTGTAACTCTTTGTGAACTGTGTCTTTTGTCTATTTACTATATTGAGAATAACCACATTTTGACTTACCAGGTAGAAGTATTTTTCCTAGTATGCCACTTAATTTTGTTCATTACATTTCCTGATATACAGAGTTAAACATTTTTCCATGCTTGCAAATATATTCTTTGTGGTTTCTTCACTGGAATTTATACTTAGGAAGTCTTCCAATTCAAAGATCATACAATATTTGTGTATATTTTCTTCTATTCATATATATGTTCTTCTATTTGTTTCAGATCTCATTTTTAAGGTATGAAGTAAAGACTGGGTTTTGTTTTGAATTTTAAGGGTTGGTTGATTTGGCTATCAAGTGAACCTCAGCCATAATCTTTTTGGAGCTTATTCTATGCCAAAGCCATTTGGTTTACTTAGTAATTTTTAAGGACAATTTCTTGGCACACACTCTTCAGTGCAGTAATAAAATGTTCTCATTATGAATGGAATTTAAGCAATTACAGTTGAAGCCCTCTTACTAGCAAATCTGACAAGATACGTTTTAGTTTGAAGAATGAAGAATATCTCAACCAGCTGATGTCCTTTATGAGTCCTCTGAAAGGCTGCAAAGAGAGAAACAGGTTATTTTACCCAGCACCAGCTGTAAAAATGGGTTATTACAATTCCCTTGGATCACTCCCTTAAGGGTACACAGGACTAATTTATAGTTACAAGTTTGGCTGTCTTATAAGAAAGCTCCTCAACCAAAGGAATATGTGACCCTTTGAGAATTTCAGTGTGTTTGGCAGACCAGAGCCAAGATTTCTGGCAACATACTATCTACACAGCAAAGCTAAGGAGCAGGAAAAACATCTCCCAAGATTAGACAGGGTAGCACATAAAGAACATCAAATTTGCTGTCTGAAAAGCTGGACTGGAATCCTTGCACCATCACAGACACTTTGACCTTGGGTAAATCACTTACATGAGTTTCAGTTTCCTCTCCGATAAAATGGGTGACCTCATAGGGTTGTTGCAAAAACTAAATGAGAAAATCTGTTTGTGCAGTGTAAATTGTGAAGCACTGTTCAAATATTAATGATTATTACTTAGCCTATGATTTAACTTATAATATTCTACTTCTCTTGCTGAGGAGGAGAAGAGCACCTCCTTCCAGTATCTGGACACACACCATCTCCTCTAAAGTCATGTCCTGCTTCTGAACCAACATTCAGCACAGCCCAGGAGGGCGTGTGCGAGCATTAACTACATTTCCACCCTTGGGTAGTGTCAGGATTGGGAGAGGGAACAAATGTTACATGCAGATTGGGTGGAGTCCATGCAATACTTGTAGAATGATTAAAAGATTTACTGGCTCAAAGATTTGTTTGTGCAATCTGTAAGACTTTGGCATTCTTTATATGAAACAATGTATTCCATCCCTTTTCATTCTCCTTCGGGTGCCCACTTTCATCAGTCTAGCTCCTTCCCTTTTATCAAGAGGTTTTCCCCTTCTGGCCTTAGATCCCAACTCCTCCACAGGTTATTTTGTAAATTAATTTTGCTTCTCATTGAAAAAGTAATCAGACAAGATTTTAAAAATTCGGACAGCATAAAAGATCATACGACAAAAAATAACTCTTCCTTCTGCCCAGCAGTAACCATTGTCTTTTTTTCTTTCCAAGTTTCCCCTGCATCTGGAGGGATAATAACTGAGTTTTTAAAGCCGGACAGACACTCTCGCACATTGAAAGGAACACCGGTAGTTTCCTGTCTTTTAAGTGATTTTTAGCTAATTAAAGTTGTAAATTTTAAAACCCAATTTTTAGGCTGGGCGCAGTGGCTCACACCTGTAATCCTAGCACTCTGGGAGGCCGAGGCAGGAGGATCACCGCTTGAGGTCAGGAGTTCGAGACCAGCCTGAGCAAGAGCGAGACCCTGTCTCTACTAAAAATAGAAAGAAATTAGCTGGACAACTAAAAATATATATAGAAAAAATTAGCCAGGCATGTTGGCACATGTTTGTAGTCCCAGCTACTTGGGAGGCTGAGGCAGTAGGATTGCTTGAGCCCAGGAGTTTGAGGTTGCTGTGAGCTAGGCTGACGCCACGGCACTCTAGCCCGGGCAACAGAGTGAGACTCTGTCTCAAAAAAAATAAATAAATAAAAAATAAAACCCAGTTTTAAAAGCCTTTAAGTTAGATCCTGATTAAAAAATTTAAAACCTAGTTTTTAAAACCATTTAGGTTTAAATTAAGATTATTGTTATTCTACTCATAGATTCAATAATGCTGGTATAAAAATAAGAATTCTTTTTATTTGTTCTTTGATTAGTCTTTAAACATTTAAAATTGTATCTATAAATTTAATGTATCTAATCATCTGCACCCCTTCTGCCTCCAGACAGGGCAGTCTAAGAAACAGAAAACTATCAAAGCATTTCAGCAACTCCTGCAAATCTAAAAAAAATTGAACATAAATGGGACCAATCAGGTTATTTTAAACATGCAATCGTTGATTACAAATTTAATACTTTTTATATATTTCAAATTAAAATCTTAAGTTTAATATGAAACATTCAGAAACATTTTAAATTAAAATTATAAATTAATATATTTGATCATAATAAAAAACTTTTCAAACATCTTAATTAACAAAGCATACATTACCACAAAGATTACCAACTTATTCCTAATTTAGGAAATTAGGAAATATAAAAAATTAGGAAATATAAAAATATGAATAGCATGGTGTTGTTTCCCTTCATGATTCCTATGCTTACTAATGCACCTTCCCAGGGTTCAAAGTCCTCTATCAAACTAAAGGAGCTAATCTGTCATCTCAGATGTTGCTGAGGTCACTCGGTTGAAGACTCAGGACTGAGATTTAGGTATGGATTCAGGTTTTGGCCTAAAATTCTTGACAAGAACCCAGGACAGGGCTGGGCTCTCTCTCTCTTTTTTTTTTTTTTTATTTCATCTTATTGTTATGGGGGATACAGAATTGCAGGTTACATACGTTGCCCATGTACCGCCTTTCCCCCCAAGTCAGAGCTCCAGGCGTGTCTGTTCCCCAGGTAGTGCGAGTTTAAGATGGCTCTCCCCAGGTCATGATAAAGTCAGACCCCAGCAGGAAGGCACTGAGGAGGGCAGGGGTGTGATCAGAGTTGAGAATGTAAGAGATTACTCTGGGAAAGCTGCAAGAAAGCAGCAGGAACACCTAAGCAGTGGTGTGCTCTTGTGCACATGTCTTCCTAATGCCACGTTCAGCAGTGTCATGTGTGTGGGCTGCGATAGGCCACGGTGTGAGTATTTATACCAAGGAAACTCTAGAATGCTGTGAGGCCGATCTTCCCCCACCTTGCCAGCACACTGCTTGCTGCCTGGGAGGCTTCTACAGTAGCCAGGCAGCAGGGGCCAGGTCCTGACCTAGGACGGTGGCAGCGGAGGTGAAAGGAAGTGAATGGATTTGAAAAGATATTTAGAGATGGAAGTAGGATTTGCTGACACATTGGATGTGAGAAGGGGGGGTTAGGAAGAGGGGAGAGACAAGGGTATCTCCCAGGTTTTGGTGTGAGCATCAGAGGAAATATTTTGAGTTTGACTTTGAGACGGAGAGTGTCCTGGACTCAGGCAATGATGCGATTTTAAAACTACACATGCCACAGTTTCAGTCACTCATGAGCCCACCCCTCCTGACTCACCTGGGCCATTCTCTGCCTCTCTTCCTAGACTCCAGCCCCACCTGCCACCTTGCACTTCTTCACTAGAAGACCTCTGTGGCCTCAGGGCTGTCCCACATCCTGTTCTCTCTGCCCAGAATGTTCTCACAGCTCTGCACGGCTGGCTTGTTTTCTCTCTCTGGCCCCTGCTAATACAGGACTCCACCTGCTCCCAGTGTGTCCCCTCCAACCTTCTCCTCCCCCACAGCACCCAGTCTGTCTCTGCCTAGCACTTATCACAATTTACATTCATGTATTTTTCTGTCTACTTGTTTGTGTTCTGTCTCCCTCACTGGACTGTAAGCCTTTTTTTTTAAATTTTTCTTCATCAGTGATTCCCCAGCATCTAACATAATTTTCTGAATATATAAATGAGAGAAGTAGCCTGCCCAAAGCCTATAGACAACAGAGATCGGTAGTGTACCATCTCTGCAGTGTGGACTTCTAAATGCCCATAATAAAAATCCATATTTAGGAAAACAGTCAAGTCTCTGTAAGGAGCTCGTCTGCAGAACAGGGTAACGACAAGCAGGGGCAGGACCAGGCTCGGGGCGAGTCACACTGCCTGGGCTCTCTCACCTCCCCAAGTCTAGATCCAGCTGAAGACTGAGGAAGTTCTCACTGTGCAGGTGACAAGTGAATAAAGACCTAAGGGAAGTGCGTGTTACCTTTCTATAGTAGTTACAGCTCACAAAAAAAGATTCACCTTTTCATGAATTCTTATGTTAACCTGACGAAGTAGGCAGAGCAGAGATCACTATTCTCTGTGTAGAAATGAGAAAGCTGAAAGGTCAGTGTCTTGTCCCAGCTCATGTGTAACAAGTGTAAAACAAAATCAAAGTCCAGGTCATCTGCCTCCAAGTTTAGAGCTCTTTGCACTATCTATTTTCATTTAGCATATATTTTCATGCAGCTACTATGTGATAAATAAATGAGGGTTCGAGAGAAATAGAAAGCACAATCCCTGACCTAAATTGCACCTATAAAACAATCTGAGACTGTCCCACCCCATCAGGACAAGCTGAGTGTATTACGAGCTCTACACTCACACACGTAGAGACAGAGGGAGCTCTGCAGGCTGACAGCCAGGAGCTGTCAGTGGAGGTGGAGCCGAGTTCTGCAGATCCAGTACTGACTCAATGAGAAGGTGCAGACAGTTCACTGTGTCCCCACCAAGCTCATCTCCTTGACTTTCACTGATGAAGACGTTTCAGAACAAAGAGCCTCTTTGCTAATCAACAACATGATGTACATGCAAATGTCTTATATCGTTACAGCCAGCAAAACCTCTTTCTTGCTCCAGTTATTCCATGATCAGTCTTGCATCCTCTTGTTTCTTTCTTCTGTTCTGCCATTTCTACTTACAATGTTCGATTCCTAATGACTCAGCAGCACACAACACTGCGACTCCAGAACCCCCTAACATCCTAAGATTAGACTCTGCCACTGCTGAGCACAGCTACCTTCCTTGTGATACCACACTGGCAGCCTCGCCTCCATTGCCTGCAGCAGGTGCTAAGGGGGGCCAGCGCCTCCATTATACTGGCTCTTCCTTACCCTGTGTCCTCAGGGCGTGGATGCTGCCTTGGGAAGGCATCACTCTTAAATGCCCTGAGAAACAGCCTGTGGCCACAATCCTACCATCCCTCAGAGAAGCCAGGAAGGAAGGAACAATAGAAAGAAAGAAGAAAAGAAGAAAGTTATTTGTGATGAGAAGTTAAATACCATCCAGCATTGCTGTAGGTGCCAGTTCATGATACTAGGGACACAGGCTGTCTAAGTCAACTAGAAAAGCTGCTGAACGACTCCGAAGGTTTCCTTGTGACCACAACCCTTCCTCTGTTGCCACCACCAAATGCATAGCCTGCAAACAATCAGTCAAACCTTTCCTCCTCCTCCAAGAAACACAGCTCTGTCCATTCGAATGCCACCTTGCTTGAAGGTGATGCTGTTCTTCTGCACCATAGGAGACTACATTGTCTGACAGCAGAAACTTCAAACCACAATATAATGTCCATCCTAGTGGACAACAGGGCCTCATTCTTTTTCTTATTCAACTGAGAACCAAGCACGTTGTTCAAAGCAGTTAAACAAATAAACTAGTGAAGCCTCCAGTTGAAGTACCTTTTCTTACTTTATTTGCTTGCATTGTGTGCTCCGTATACTAGCTCCTAAATAGACTAAAAATACATTTGTTTTTAAATAAACATTGTCTTCAGATGCAATCTCTAGACATTGTGAAATGAGGCATTCTAATCCTCTCCTAAAAATAATGCCATCTGTCAGGTTCAAAATCCATCAAAGCAAAATACAGGGTATATGTATTTATATAATCTAATATTAATTACAAAATCACTAATCTGATCTAATTACTAAATCTTTAATTCTAAGTAATTTCATCACAAGGTGAAGATGTTCAAAATCCTGTGAGAAAATATCCTGTCAAAATTAAACAATAAAGATGGAAAATAAAAATAAAAGCTTCTCTCAGAATACGATTGTTGCTAAATCCCTAGAGCGCTAGTCAGAGCAGGCGTGACCTCCTCCGTGCCCTTTGCCCAAGAGAAACCGGAGCAGTTTAACCCCAACCGCCACCCTCACTGTGAAGCCCGGCGGGCTCCTCACCTTTCATTCCACCGTCCACCATTTTTTCCTACCCACCCTCTCCAGATTTTTCCTCCCCACCTGCTTCCTTCACCTCAGTCTCATTTTCTCCCCCTTTCCTTATGCTCCCCCTCCTTGCCATTAAAAGGCTATAAAATTAAGTCCAAAGATAAATTGTTATTATTGTTTGAAGAACTCTTAGTTTTCATTTTCACTCTAAAATAAAATTTCGTTTTAATGCATGGGTGTACAAGGATGTCTGTTTGTGTCTACGTGTGTTCATGATGTTCCCCCGGTGCAGATAAGCGTGGTTACTTTGTACCTCTACCTGTGGAATGTATGATTAACTGTCCAGGGTAAAGGGCAAGGCAAAAACCAAAACCCCATCCTCAGGAGGGGACTGGTGACTTGGCACCAGGTTCGCTGAAACGGGCCCGACCCATCTGCCACATGAAGCAGCTCTGAGAAGGTAGATCCAATGGCTGAAGTTCTCAGTTGCTCCAAAGTAGGGCTGGAGTGAATTTTGTGCAGGAGCCTGGTAAACAGAAATGAGACGCCAGTGCCATGCTGACAGTGTTTAACAGCCGGGTCTGGAGTGGCGGGGAGGGGTAAAACCTCTGATTCACAGTATTTGCTGATTTCTATGAGTCAAGAGTAGATGCACAATAAGTCCACTGTTATGTAATAAAGCAGGCGTTTCCACCACACAGACCAAGAGCGTCAGGATCAGTCTTTCATTCAGGAAAAGTAAGCCATGTCCTGAAGGGTATCTAAGTGTCCCCACTCCCCAAATCCTCCCGACCCCCCAAAACAAAACAAAACAGCTTTCCCACATACCTAAGAATTTCAGTCATTTGGTTCTAAAACTTCTTTGTTGCCTTTAAAATGAGAATGTCCCTGGGAAATCCAATCCACTCAGTTTATAACGTTTATATTTTAGAGTACGGAAGTCTATCAGACACTTTCCACACAGTGGCCTTGAGCGGGGTGGGGAAGAAGGCAAGCAATGTGTGGGCACTAGTGGGGTCTGTTCTGCCTTTTCCCTTTGGGGCAGCACCAGCGGCCATGGACATCAAGTTAAGAACACATTTAACACGGTATACAGAAGAGATGAGCAGATATACTTTAAAAATTTTTAAATGGCACCAAACAGGATTATAAGGCTGAAAGCATGAGGAGTCAGAACAGTGTTGTTTTTTTTTTAAAGAGAAAAATGCATTATTATTTTAATAAGATGAGCTGCTAATAATAAATGAATTAATAATAACTTGAAAACAACCTCAAGAGAGATAATGGCTAAACAAATTATAGTACTTGTATACATGTCTACAATGATTACAATGGAATACTCACGCATGCAATGAAACACAATGCAGCCATTAAAATAAAATATTTGCATATTTGATATAAGATGTTCAAGATGTATTAAGAGAAAAGAAGATTATAGAATAGTACATGTAGAAGTATCCCATTTTTGAAGATAGATAGACGTAGGTATAGATATAGATACACATGTACATAAATATACACACACACCCCCTCAGACTCTTGGCCCCAGGACCTCTCCCCTATAAAATCACTACTAGTTCTTTTTTGGAGTCTCCACAGGTTACTTCTAATAACTGTTGTCATGTTACTTCACTTTGGCTCTCTTCCCTCTTGTCCCAGCCCATTGCAATTACTGGTTGGATACTGGTTCCCAGCACAAGGCATTGTCTCCTAGGACTCCCCGAAGCTACAAAACGGCTGCACTGCAAAATGCACTAAGAAACCTCAGCACTGACTGCACTGCAGCCCTGCTGTGTCCTGACTGACATGTGAAGAAAGCATCTTCCCCCCTCTTGTTTCCTTTGTCATCTAAGCCTCTTGCCCACAGGCCCTATCTCCATAGGCCTGAGATTTAGTCGACAGAACAGGGTGAGCTCTTTGGGAAAGCAGAACAAAAAGTGACAAGAAAGCACATAACACAACAGTACAAAATTCTTTCCATTCCCTAAATTTTGTACACTAGGAGTTCCCATCTCAAGCCTGTCCAAATACCAAACTCAAACCCTTTATGTAAATCAGCCTTTGCATATCAACACCGGCTCCCCCAGCCCTGCCTCCAACGTAGAAAGGCTGTGATCCCAACTCAGGCTCAAGTGTTCCCACCCTAATCAACCACGCAGCGTGCGTAGTCACACGTGTGGTGCATCCTCCGAATTAAACCAAGTATTCACTTCTGGGTGGTAGGATTATGGGTGATTTTTTTTTTTTTTTCTTTCTGGTTATTTACATTTTCTGTTTTCTCCTACAAAGAGTTTGGATAATGTATAAAATTTTCTAACTTAAATTTTAAAATTTCACTCAAGGTCACATACATAACATTGAGTATTTATCTTTGGATAGTCAGGCTGTTGGGAAATTTTTTTTCTTTGTTTTTTTTTTTTTTTTGAGACAGAGTCTCACTCTGTTGCCCAGGCTAGAGTGCCATGGCATCAGCCTAGCTCACAGCAACCTCAAACTCCTGAGCTCAAGCGATCCTTCTGCCTCAGCCTCCCCAGTAGCTGGGACTACAGGCATGTGCCACCATGCCCAGCTAATTTTTTCTTTCCATTTTTAGTAGAGACGGGGTCTCGCTCTTGCTCAGGCTGGTCTCAAACTCCTGACCTCAAATAATCCTCCAACCTTGGCCTCCCAGATTGCTAGGATTATAGGTGTGAGCCATCGTGCCTGGCCAGGAAATTCTTTTTGTTTTTAATTTTTGAAAACTTTCAGATTTTCTATAATGACTATAATCCCTTTTTAAGTGAAAATATATACCTTCATTATTCTAAGAGATGCAACTGTGGCTCTTTTGGAGAAAAGGAAATTAAAAAGAAGATAGAAATGGGAGCTAAAGATGGGCTTAGTTCTTAGAGGTAATAGTTGATCTCCTGGTAAAGGATAAGATCCTTCCAGACAGAGTAAGCATATGGGTAAGTTGGTTGGAAAAAGGGAGTGGGCTAGGGGTAGAGAAGAGGAAGAATGAATTAGAGGCATAGTAAATAAATTGGGAAGGAAGAGGAAGATTGCTGACCATGGAGGTTAAAACAACTCCATCTTGGATGATAATCCACCATGTGGACTTCTTATTAACCTTTGTTCCATGAATGCCCCTAAGATTTCTACTTTATCTACTGTTATTCTGCCTTTAGGTCAAAACAACCCTGAACATAAGTCATGCAGATTCACACAGCATTCTTGCCTTTCTCTGAGGGGTCCACTTCAGTTGTCCTGCCTACTCCTCCTTCCCTGTGGTGGATAAGCCCTGGGTCTGAGGGGTAATGGTGTGGGATCCGCCACATCGTATCATCCCTCTGCCGTCAGAGACATGGCTTCTGTTTGTTAAGTCCTTTTCTGAGAAACTGGGCTTGTTGGCCTGTTTCTTGGGCCTCTCAGCTTCCTCAGCTTTGGGGGATAGGTCTGCATAGACCTGCTGACCACAGAACACTGATGAAAAGCGTACAAAAGACAGATGACAGGTGTGGTTGCATATTGCATTCTAGTGCTAGTGGTAAACTATGTTTACAATGGTCAGCTTCAAAGTGAATTAAATTTTATTACTCCTGGCTGGTCCGAAGGTAGTGAATTATTTCACTTGATTATTCACCGTCAGGTACAGATTGAACTACTTGTTCTGCTACTTTCTCCCCTTCTCATTACTGCACTTGACTAGTCTTAAAAAAAAAAATTATTATTCCTCAAAAAGCTTTACCTGCTCAGCTAGCATATGAAAACCACAAGTAAAACATCAAAAGTGGCAGGTGCAGTTTTAAAAGGATAGCCATAGTTTTTAGTTCATAGAATAAACAACTAGGATAGGCAGCAGTCATTGTATCTTGGGAGAGTCAGTAGAGATGGAATTGAAAAAAGAATGCCAAAGAAAGCACAGTCAAGAGTGAGTTCACTAAAGCCTATCTCCTCTGCTGATTACAACTAAAAACTCTGGGCAATATACAAACAGCAACTACTTACGGATTCTGAAAAGTAAAGAAATGCAGTCAGATTAGGAAGAGGAGTCAAAGCAATTTGTACAGAGGTGAATTTCTAATTTTATATCCTCTTGTTTCGCATAGCCTTGAATCAAGGGCAGTCACATAATGGAGCACAATGGTGGTGCTACAGACAGCTAATACTTCAAGATAAATTCCTTCTGTCTAGAAACAAATCTGGGAAAAGGGGCCCTTTAAATTGGAGAACATGGGAAGAAATCCCCTGCCCCTTTCCCCCACTCACCTTGCCAAAGGTGGGAACCCAGAAGAGCCAGGGTGGCAAGTGGCATGGTCAACTAAAATCCCAGTAGAGGCCGGGTGCGGTGGCTCATGCCTATAGTCCTCGCACTCTGGGAGGCCAAGGTGGGAGGATTGCTTGAGGTCAGGAGTTCGAGACCAGCCTGAGCAAGAGTGAGACCACGTCTCTACTAAAAATAGAAAAATTAACCAGGCGTTGTGGTGCCCACCTATAGTCCCACTTACTTGGGAGGCTGAAACAGGAGGATCGTTTGAGCCCAGGAGTTTGAGGTTGCTGTGTGCTAGGCTAACACCACAGCACTCTAGCCCAGGTGAAAGAGCGAGACTCAGTCTCAAAAAAAAAAAATTAAAAATTTTTTAAAAAATGAAATAAAATCCCAATAAAAACCTTGCCTTTTTTGGCTAAATAAACAGAAAAGGGCTTCTGTGGTCCAAAGAGTATTGGAGTAAATCACTAGGTAAATTTTCTCTCTTTTTTCTCTCTCCACATATAATTAAAAGTAGTCCTGGTCACAGGACCTGGTAGTAGCACAGGCAGCTAAAACTCCAAAAGAATCTCAGTCTATCTGGACAAAGGATAAGGAATAGGGGACCATGCAGGTTGGTGACTGTAGGGGAATCCTGGAGAGAAGAGAATTAAAGAAAGGCCCAGGCTCAACCCTGAACATACTCAAAGCAGCCTAAGATAGGTTCCAAAAAACTAGGAATGACACTGGAACTGTCACCCACAGAATACAGAGAGTCTGAACAAAACCAAGATGATTCCCTGCTAAATAATCAATTAAAGATTCCCTGGAAGATTTTAATGGGACCAATTTTAATTAAATATTCAAGATGTGCAGGATGCAATCTAAAATTACTCAACACATAAAGAACCAAGAAAAGTTGAAAATGTGCATAGGAAAGACAATCAATAAATGCCACCACTGAGTTGATCAAGATGTTAGAATAATCAGACACATTTTAAAACAGCTATTATAACTATGCTACACAAAGTAAAGATAACTGCTCTTGAACAAAGGGAAAAAACAGAAATATGGGCAGAGAAATAGAAACTATAAAAAAAGAACCATCTTACAAAAGTAAGCATGTCCTTAACATACAATCCAGCAACCACATTTCTTGGCATTTCCTCAAGTGAGTTATAATAAAAATGTATGTCACAAACCTGCACGTGGATGTTTACGGCAGCTTTATTCATAATTGCCAAAATTTGGAAGCAATCAACATGTCCTTCAGTAGAGGAATGGATAAATAAACTGTGGTACATCCCGACAACAATTCAGTGCTAAAAGGAAATGAGTTATCAAGCCATGAAAATACATGGAGGAAACTTAGACACATATTACTAAGTGAAAGAAGCCAATCTGAAAAGGTTAGATACTGTATGATTCTTACTATATGATATTCTGGAAAAGGTAAAACTATGGAAATAGTAAAAAGATCAGTGGTTTCCAGGGCTTAGCAAGAAGGGAGAGATGAATAGGAGGAATACAGAGGATTTTTAGAGCAGTGAAACTATTCTGTACAATACTATTAACATAATGGTTGATGCATGTCATTATACATTTGTCTAAACACATAGAATGTCCAACACCAAAAGTGAACTCTAATGTAAATTATGGACTTGGGGTGATAATGATGTGTCAACATGGGTTTATTGATTGTAACAAAAGTACCACTCTTGTGCCAGACATCGATAGTGGGGAAGGTTGTGTGTGTGTAGGGGGAGGGGGTATATGGGAACTCTCTGTACTTTCCACTCAATTTTGCTGTGAACCTAAAACTTCTGTAAAAAATAAAGTCTATCTTAAGTTTGTTTTAAAGGACCAAATGGAAAACTTAGAAGTGAAAAAATTACACTGCCTGAAATTAAATACTCAATTGATGGGCTCGACAGCAAAATAAAGAAGAAAAGCAAGAAAAGAGTCAGAGAGACCAATGGAAAGTTAGAACAGAGAGGACAACTAGAAAATAAATAATAAAATAAATCCAAGCATATCAATAATTATATTAAATGTCAATAGTCTAGGCACACCAATTAAAACGCAGATTGTGAGATTGGATTAAAAATAAAGAAGACAACTTTCTACAAGAAATCTACCTTAAAAATAAACATATAGAATCCGGCCGCAAAAACTGGCGCAGCGAGCAGGGTCTGTGTTGTTCAGGATGGAGGGACCGAAGAGGCACCCCTTTGGCCATAGAAGGCGATTCTGCCCTGCCCATGTGTAAACACCAAATACTTCTCCAGAAGCGAGAGTGCGTAACCTGATCCCTGGGGACATTGGGCCAAGGCAGACTTTTGCCCGTGGGAGCTGCAGCAACTGGGGCGCTGAGCGAGCGAGAGCCCGTCCTCTCCCCATAGCTAGTACCTTTCCTGCAGATAGAGACAGAAACCTCCCCTATAGAGGAAGAACCAAAGGGAAATAAACAAACAAACAAACAGAATTTCGGTCTACTACTAGTGTGGACCTTGCCTGTCTTCTGAAAGACCACAACACAGTGTCCTAACTCGCCAAAACGGTCTTAGATCACTTCAATCCTCTAGGATTGGACCCATCAGAAGCAGTCCCCCAACTGAAATACAAAAATCTCTAAACAATACACCACAGTCTCTTCCTCTTGCCAAAAGAAGCAACATACCTAGACTGCTTCACAGTTTAAGAATAGAGCACAAAGAGTGCTGTTAACCAGACTAAATCTATAAGAAAAGATCCAACGATAAATCTAGGCGGGAAGGGCCCAGCGAAAAAACACGGGGAGCACAAAGAATCAAACGGAAAGCTCATCCCCAAAGAGAAATACCAGCTCCCAACCATTTGACACAAACCAGACTCAAAACACCAACATGTCACAGGAAGAATTCCAATTATGGATCATAAACAAGCTGAATAATATGCAAGAATCAATGGATAACGAATACAAGGAAACCACAAAAAAAATACAGGATTTGGAGGAAAAATTCACTAAAGAAATTGAAATATTGAAGAAAAACCAACTGAACTCCTAGAAATGAAGAATTCACTCAGAGAGCTACAAAACACTGTGGAAAGTCTCAAGAGCAGGGTAGATCAAACAGAGGAAAGAATCTCAGAAATTGAAGATAACTCCTTCCAACTAAATAAATCAGTCACAGAGATAGATCAAAGAAGTAAGAGAAATGATCTGAGTCTTCAAGAAATGTGGGATTATGTGAAGAAACCTAACTTGAGAGTTACTGGCATTCCTGAGGGTGAAGAAGATAATAAGCAATGGTTGGACAAGCTATTTGAAGACATAATCGAGGAAAATTTTCCAGGCCTTGCCAATACTCTAGACATAAAGATTCAAGAAGCTCAAAGGACCCCTGGGAGATTCATAGCAAATAGGAAAACACCACGCCACGTAGTCATCACGCTGACCAAAATATCCACTAAAGAGTCCCTTCTCCGAGCTGTAAGGAGAAAGAAACAAGTAACTTACAAAGGAAAACCCATCAGAATTACGCCAGATTTCTCAGCTGAAACCTTACAAGCAAGAAGAGGTTGGGGCCCCATTTTCACGCTTCTGAAACAGAATAATGCCCAGCCTAGAATCTTGTACCCAGCTAAGCTAAGTTTTCTACACAAAGAAGAAATTAAGACATTCTCAGATAAACAAAGGTTGAGGGAATTCACCAAGACAAGACCAGCCCTCCAAGAAGTACTCAAAAGAGAATTACACACGGATCAGCACAAGAAAGATCCACGAATGTAAAACTACTCAAGAGCAAAAGATCAAATTCCAGATACCACAATGGCTCAGGAGAGAAAACATCGCAATGAAGTTCTACCCAACAAGCTGAACAAAATCTGTCTCACTTATCAGTTTTCTCAATAAATGTGAATGGCTTGAATTCCCCACTCAAGAGACATAGACTGGCCCAATGGATAAAAAAACACAATCCAAGTATCTGCTGTCTTCAAGAAACTCACCTAACCTGCAAAGATGCATTTAGACTGAAAATAAAAGGATGGAAATCGATATTTCAAGCAAATGGTAACCAAAAGAAAGCTGGCGTGGCAGTCTTAATTTCCAATAACTTAGCTTTCAAACCAACAAAAATAATAAAAGACAAAGATGGCTACTACATACTGGTTAAAGGCACAATTCAACAAGAAGCCATGACTATACTCAATATATATGCACCCAACCTAGGTGCACCCAGATTCATAAAGCAAACCCTACTTGATCTGAACCAAATGATAGATAACAATACTGTAATAGCTGGAGACTTTAACACCCCACTGACAGTACAGGACAGATCCTCTAAACAGAAAATAAACAAAGACATAATGGACTTAAATGGAATGCTAGAACAAATGGGCATGGCTGTCATCTACAGGACATTCTACCCAAAGTCCACAGAATATACATTCTTCTCATCAGCTCACGGGACATTCTCTAAGATTGACCATATCCTAGGACATAAAGCATGTCTTAAAAAATTCAAAAAAATAGAAATTATACCATGCATCTTCTCAGATCACAGCAGAATAAAAGTAATAATGAACCCAAACAGAAACCCTCATTCCCTCATTCCTACTCAAAGGCATAGAAGCTAAACAACTTTCTCCTGAACAATTATTCTATAAAGGAAGAAATCAAGTCAGAAATCAAAAGTTTCTTTGAATTAAATGACAATGGAGATACAACTTATCAAAATCTATGGGACACAGCTAAAGCAGTCCTGAGAGGAAAATTCATATCCATAAATGCCTATATCAAAAAGACAGAAAACATGCAAATAGACAACCTAACGAATAGACTCAAAGAGCTGGAGAAAGAAGAACAGAACGATCCCAAACCCAGCAGAAGGCGAGAAATTACTAAGATCAAATCAGAATTAAATGAAAAGGACAACAAAGAAACTATAAGGGAAATTAATAAAACAAAAAAGTTGGTTCTTTGAAAAGATAAACAAAATAGACACACCCCTGGCTAGACTAACCAAGAGCACAAAAGTAAAATCTCTAATAACCTCCATTAGGAAC
This sequence comes from Eulemur rufifrons, assembly GCF_041146395.1. Classification (NCBI taxonomy): domain Eukaryota; kingdom Metazoa; phylum Chordata; class Mammalia; order Primates; family Lemuridae; genus Eulemur; species Eulemur rufifrons. Next base: position 84,966,802 of record NC_090990.1, read on the forward strand.
ATGAAAGGAGAAATCACAACCGATGCTACAGAGATACAAGATATCATCTATGAATTCTACAAAAATCTTTATGCACACAAACTGGAGAATGCAGAGGAAATGGACAAATTTTTAGAAATACATAGTCTTCCCAGTCTCAACCAGGAAGAAATAGAGTACCTGAACAGACCAATATCAAGAACTGAAATCGAAACAGCAATAAAAAACCTTCCCGGCCGGGCGCGGTGGCTCACGCCTGTAATCCTAGCACTCTGGGAGGCCGAGGCGGGTGGATCGCTCGAGGTCAGGAGTTCAAGACCAGCCTGAGCAAGAGCGAGACCCCGTCTCTACTAAAAAAAAATAGAAAGAAATTATATGGCCAACTAAAAATATATAGAGAAAAAATTAGCCGGGCATGGTGGTGCATGTCTGTAGTCCCAGCCACTCGGGAGGCTGAGGCAGTAGGATCGCTTAAGCCCAGGAGTTTGAGGTTGCTGTGAGCTAGGCTGACGCCACGGCACTCACTCTAGCCCGGGCAACAAAGTGAGAGTCTGTCTCAAGAAAAAAAAAAAAAAAAAACCTTCCCAAAAAGAAAAGCCATGGTCCAGATGGGTTCACACCTGAATTTTACCATACATACAAAGAAGAACTGGTGCCCATCCTACATAAACTATTCTCCAATATTGAGAAGGATGGAATTCTCCCCAACACGTTCTACCAAGCCAATATAACATTGATACCAAAACCTGGAAAGGACGCAACAAAAATAGAGAACTACAGACCAATTTCTCTCATGAATATAGATGCAAAAATTTTCAATAAAATACTAGCAAATCGAATCCAAGTACTTATCAAAAAAATAATCCACCACGACCAAGTGGGCTTCATCCCAGTGATGCAGGGGTGGTTCAACATACGTAAATCTATAAATGTAATTCACCACATAAATAGAAGCAAAAACAAAAACCATATGATACTCTCATTAGATGCAGAAAAAGCATTTGACAAAATTCAACACCCTTTTATGATAAAAACACTTAACAAAATAGGCATTGATGGAACCTACCTAAAAATGATACGAGCCATATATGACATACCCACAGCCAACATCATTCTGAATGGGGAAAAATTGAAAGCACTCCCACTTAGAACTGGAAGCAGACAGGGCTGCCCACTGTCCCCATTACTTTTCAACATAGTATTGGAAGTCCTTGCGAGAGCTATCAGGCAAGAGAACAAAATCAAGGGAGTCCAAATAGGGAAGGAAGAGATCAAACTCTCACTTTTTGCTGATGATATGATGTTATATCTGGAAAACCCCCAGGATTCAACCATGAGACTCCTGGAATTGATTAACGAATATAGCAAAGTCTCAGGCTACAAAATTAATATACACAAATCAGAGGCATTTATATATGCCAATAACAGTCAATTGGAAAACCAAATTAAAGACTCAATACCCTTCAAAATAGCAACAAAGAAAATAAAATATCTAGGTATATACCTAACTAAAGAGGTAAAGGACTTCTATAAGGAAAACTATGAAACACTGAGAAAAGAAATAGCAGAACTTGCAAATAGATGGAAAAATATACCATGCTTGTGGATCGGAAGAATCAACATTGTTAAAATGTCTGTACTACCCAAAGTGATCTACAGATTCAATGCAATCCCTACTAAATTACCAACATCATTCTTCACAGACGTAGAGAAAATAATTATACACTTTGTATGGAATCAAAGAAGACCCCGTATAGCAAAAGCAATTTTAAGCAACAAAAACAAAATGGGAGGTATTAATTTGCCAGACCTCAAGCTATACTGCAAGGCCGTGGTTCTTAAAACAGCCTGGTACTGGCACAAGTACAGGGACACAGACCACTGGAACACAACAGAAAATCCAAATATAGATCCATCCTCATATAGTCACCTAATTTTTGACAAAGCAGGAAAGAATATACTCTGGGGACAAGAATCCCTATTCAATAAATGGTGCTGGGAGAATTGGTTAGCCACTTGTAGAAGACTGAAACAGGACCCACAGCTTTCACCTCTCACAAAAATCAAATCACGGTGGATAACAGATTTAAACCTTAGGCGTGATACAATCAGAATTCTAGAAGAAAATGTAGGAAAGACTCTTACAGACATTGGCCTAGGCAAAGAATTTATGAAGAAGACCCCCAAGGCAATCACAGCAGCAACAAAAATAAATGAATGGGACATGATTAAATTAAAAAGCTTCTGCACAGCCAAAGAAACAGTCACGAGAATAAACAGACCACCTACAGAATGGGAAAAAATATTTGCATACTACACATCAGATAAAGGACTGATAACAAGAATCTATTTAGAACTCAGGAAAGTCAGCAAGAAAAAATCAAGCAACTCTATCAAAAAGTGGGCAAATGACATGAATAGAAACTTCTTGAAAGAAGATATAAGAATGGCTAACAAACATATGAAAAAATGCTCAACATCCCTAATCATCAGAGAAATGCAAATCAAAACCACAAGGAGATATCACTTAACGCCAGTGAGAATGGCCTTTATCAAAAAAACCCAAAACAACACATGTTGGCGTGGGTGTGGAAAGACAGGAACACTCATACACTGCTGGTGGTACTGCAAACTAGTGCAACCCATGTGGAAAGCATTATGGAGGTATCTTAAACAGATTCAAGTAGACCTGCCATTTCACCCAGCAATCCCATCATTGAGCATATACCCAAAGGAAAAAAGATCATTCTGCAACAAAGACACATGTACCCGAATGTTTATAGCAGCACAATTCACAATAGCAAAGATGTGGAAACAACCCAAATGCCCATCAATACATGATTGGATTAGTAAGCTGTGGTACATGTATACCATGGAATATTACTCAGCTATAAGGAATAATGAAGATACGACATCTCTATGGTTCTCCTGGAGAGAGTTGGAGCCCATTATATTAAGTGAAGTATCCCAAGAATGGAAAAACAAGCATCACATGTACTTACCAGAAAATTGGTTTCCCTGAACATCACCTAAATACACATCTGGGAACGACACCAATCGGATATCAGACTGAGGTGGGGGGTGGGGGAGAGGATGAGGGTATGCCTACACAATGAGTGCATTGCGAACTGTTTGGGGAATGGTAACGCTTGAAGGTGCTGACTCAGGAAGGGGGGGTGGGGAAGGGAGGGATATATACCTACATGATGGGTGCAACGCGCACTACCTGGGGAACAGACACACCTGGAGCTCTGACTTGGGGGGAAAGGTGGTACATGGGCAACGTATGTAACCTGTAATTCTGTATCCCCCATAACGATAAGATGAAATTAAAAAATAAATAAATAAATAAACATATAGATGAGTTAGAAGTAATAAGATGGAAGAGATAGCATACAAACACTAAATAAAAGAAAAAGGAAGTAGCTGTATGAATATCAGAAAAAGTAGACTTCAAAACAAGGAATTTTACCAGGGATAAAGAAAGATATTACATAATGAGAAAAGGGTCAATTCATCAAGAAAAACATAACAATCTTAAATGTATGCACCTAATAAGAGAAGTCCAAAAACTTAAGACAGAAACAGATAGAACTGAAATGAGAACTAAATAAATCCACAGTCATAGTTGAAGAATTCAACAGTTCTCTCACAGTAATTGATAGAAGTAGGTGGAAAATCAGTACCAATATATGAGACCTGAACATTATAACCAGCTGACATAATTTACCTTTATAGGATTCTCTATCCAACAAGAGCAGAAAACAATTTTTTTCAAGTATACATGGAATATTCACCATGATAGACCATAGTCTGGGTCCTAAAACAAACCTTCACAAGTTTAGAACAATTGAAATCATACAAAGTAGTATTAGATTTTAATGGAATTAAATTAAAAATTAATAAAAGAAAGATATCTAGTAAATCTCAAAATATTTGGAAACCAACAGACTTCTAAATTTCCCATGGGTCAAAGGGAGTCACAAAGGAAATTAGAAATGAAAATACAACATGCCGAAATTTGTGGATGGCATTTAAAGCAGCGATTCAGGGAAATTTATAGCACTAAATGCTTATATTGAAAAATAAGAACATCTCAAATCAATGATGTAAGTTTGCACCTTAAAAACTAGAAAAAGAAGAGCAAAATAAACCCAAAGCAAGCAGAAGGAAGGAAATGACTAAGAACAGAAATCAATGAAATTGAAAATAGAAAAACAATAGATAAAATTAATGAAACCAAAAGCTAGTTCTTTGAAAACTCCAGGACAATTGGTAAACCTCTAGACAGTATGATTAAATAACAGGACACAAATCACCAACATCAGGAATGAAAGAAGGCACATAACTACTGACCCCACATTAATTAAAAAGATAACAAGGGGCCGGTGGCTCCTGCCTGTAATCCTAGCACTCTGGGAGGCCCCGAGGCAGGGAGGGGGGAGGGGGATTGCTCAAGGTCAGGAGTTTGAGACCAGCCTGAGCAAGAGCGAGAACCTGTTTCTACTAAAAAATAGAATAGAAAGAAATTATGTGGATAACTAAAAATATATAGAAAAAATTAGCTGTGCAGGGTGGTACATTCCTGTAGTCCCAGCTGCTTGGGAGGCTGAGGCAGAAGGATTGCTTGAACCCAGGAGTTTGAGGTTACTGTGAGCTAGGCTGATGCCATGGCACTCTAGCCAGGGCAAAAGAGAGAGACTCTGTCTCCAAAAGAAAAAAGAAAGAAGGTAAAGAGATAACAAGGGAATAGTACTATGAAAAACTCTGTGTTTATCAATTTGACAATGTAGATTAAATGGGCCAATTTTTCAAAAACAAGCTACCAAATTCATTCACAAAAAACAGATAAATGTATATTAAGGAAATCTATTTATTTCCTATGTATATTTTTTAAAAGCAGAATTTGTAGTTTAATGTCTTCCAAAAAGAATACACAAGGCATAGATGATTTCAATGGTCTACCAAACAATGATGGAAGAAATAACAATTCTACGCAATCTCTTCCGGACAAAGAAAAGGAAAGAACTTCTCAACTCATTTTATGAGGTAAGCATTATCCAATAAAACAAAAACATCACAATTAAGAAAATTTCCAACCAATATCTCTCATAAACATAAATACAAAAATCTTACAAAATATTAGCAAATTGAATCCAACAATATATTAAAAGGATAATATGTCATGACCAAGTGGGGTCCACCCTAAGAATGCCAGGCTCATTCAACATTTGAAAAGCAATCAATGCAATTCACCATATCAACGGTTTAAAGAAGAACAACCACATGAGTATCTGATAGGATCGAGGAAAAGCATGAAAACAAATTCAATATCCATTCATAATTAAAAAAAAAAAAACCCTCAGCAAACAAGGAACTGAAGATAACTTTCTTAACCTAATAAAAGGCATCTCTGAAAAACTGATGGCTAACTTCATACTTAATGATGAAAGATTAAATTCTTTCCCCCTAAGACTGGGAACAAGAGAAGGTTCCCCTCTCTTACCATTCCTATTTAACAATGAATTGAAAGTCCTAGCCAGTGTAATAAGGCAATTAAAAAGGAGTAAAGGGCATGTATATTGAAAGGGAAAAAACAAAATATCTTTATCCATAGATAACATGATTTGCTATGTAGAAAATTTTAAAGAATCTGCAAAAAGCTCCTAAAAATAATAAGTGAGTTAGCAAGGTGGTACGATACATATAAGTCAATATACAAAAGTCAATCATATTCCACCAGCAATGGATAATTAAAATTTGAAATTAAAAAAAATGTATGTGTATATGTGTGTATATATATATAAATATATATCATTTGCAATAGCACCAAAAATAAGGGAGGTATTTAGGTATAAACTTAATAAAATATATGCATAATCTGTTTGCTTACTATAAAAGATTGATGAAAGAAATCAAAGAAGAGCTAAATACATGTAGAAACATACAGCATTCATGGATTTGAAGATTCTTTATTGTTAAAATGTCAGTTCTCCCCAAATGAATCTATAGAGTCAATGCAATCAAAATTCCAGCAGGATTTTTTTGTAGGTCAGACAGGCTGACTTAAAATATTATATGGAGTGCCAAAGGAACTAGAATAGCTGAAAGAAAAGGAAAAAAAAACCCAACAACAGAAGTCTCACACTACTTAATTTCAAGACTTTATAGTTGTCAAGACAGTGTGGTATTGGCAAACAGAAATATACATTAATGAAATAGAATTGAGAGTCCAGAAAATAAACTCTTCTATTTATGGTCAATTGATTTTCTACAAAGATGCAAAAGGAATTCAATGGAAAAATTATGGTATTTTTAACAAATGGTGCTGGCACATTTGGACATTCAGATGCAAATAAATGCACGCATATTTACACAGATAGATAGGTAGATAGATACAAAAGATAAACCTGACCTATACTTCACACCTTACACAAAATTAACTCGAATTACAGACTTAAACAAAAAAATCTAAAGCTAGTAAACTTCCAGAAAAAAAAGTATCTTGTGTCTGAGAAGTCTTCTTTTCCTCCCCCTCAAAAACCCTTTAACTACCTCACCTGGAGCAAATGCCTCACAAAAGAGAAGATGCCCACTCTCCTCAAAAACTACCCCAAATACTTGTTATTGCCACTAGACTCATACCTAGGGTCAAATTTCAGCGTGTGCCAGTGCCCTAGAAGTGGCAGCAGGGCTCTGAGTGTAACACTGGCACTGAGCCCAGGTTCCCTCTCCTAGGGAGTCACTGCTCACTCTGCAGAGAGTGAGTATGGGCCCCCACTACCTAAGTTATGTCCGCACTAAACACTTATTATGAAAGAGCTTGAGCTGTGCATAGCTCTCATCTCTGATCTTGTTTCCAACTTTGATCCATGGTTTCTGGCTCCAGTTTAGGAATCAAGGCTGAAATATAAAAACAAACCCCAGCTTAGAAAGGCAGGTGGAAAAGTCACTCTTATTTGGTTTTTATTACAGAATTTGTCCACCAACCACTGAAATACCAGCCTAGCTTCATAGTTTTTATTCACTGCTATCAGTAAATGTTTATTAAGTAAGCACAACAGATTTATTGGGCAAGTAAAAGAGATCATGTGGTAGGCAGCCACAAGAAAACATAAAACCAGAGTCCCCAACCCTCAAGAATCCATTCCAGGCCCGGCACAGTGGTTCACGCTATAATCCTAACACTCTGGGAGGCTGAGGCGGGTGGATCGTTTGAGCTCAGGAGTTCGAGACCAGCCTGAGCAAGAGCGAGACCCCGTCTCTACTAAAAATAGAAAGAAATTAGCTGGACAACTAAAAATATATAGAAAAACAATTAGCCGGGCATGGTGAAACATGCCTATAGTCCCAGCTACTCAGGAGGCTGAGGCAGAAGGATCCCTTGAGCCCAGGAGTGTGAGGTTGCTGTGAGCTAGGCTGACGCCACAGCACTCTAGCCCAGGCAAGAGAGTGAGACTCTGTCTCAAAAAAAAAAAAAAAAAAAGAGTCCATTCTAGACCAATTGTAAACACATGCCTTACTGGAGCCATTCCAAACTGTTTTCTTTTGGGTGACACATCTCTGTATAACTAAATTTTCCAGACCCCAAATGGGCAAGTTAGGTGGGCAGAGAGAATCCCCTAAAACTAAAATTGTTTCAGAAGGAATAGGGGCTGTATATGCTGGAGGTGGACAAAGGGAGACTTTGAAAGGGCAGATGGTTAGAGCTTAAAGTCCAACATTTTGGACCTGATCTCAGCAGAGCACCCAGCATTGTCTGTACCACTCCAATGTCTCCAGTTGTCCCACAAACAGGTGTTGTCGGTGGCAAAGGTAAAATGCAGGAGTGCAGCCCACCATTGCTATAAACCACTAAAACCCCATCCATATCTTCCCAACTTGAGTCATCTGAATCTTAATTATTTTTATTACATACTTAAATAATGTAAGTAAGAGAAAAGGGGGATGGAAAAGGAGAAATGTTTGGAGAAAATGCAATGACAAAGGAATGAGAAAACAGAAGAAACAAGGTAAGGGAAAAGAGCATCACACTATAAGCTCATTGAAGCTTTATACCAGCACCTTGCACACAGGGAGGAGAAATGCTTGTTGAATCAATAAATAAATGGGTGAGTGGGGGGAAAATAAGGTATATAAATAATTTCACTTTGTAAATAGTTTTAAATATTTGCTAAATCTAATAGTCTGTTTAAATGTTAAGTCTACTTTTATATTAAAAAGGCAACACCAATGACATTTCTTCTCAGCTCCTCCAAACAGAATTATGTATTTTCAATTGCTTAGCCTCTACCAGAAATGCTTCTCTCTGAATCAGCCACATATCTTACCCACATCCCCTTATGAGCAGGTCTCAGAGCTGGGACCATGGAACAGAGCAAAATGAATAGGAGCCCACCAGGCCTGAACCCACAGTTGGGCTTTCAGTGGAATTGTGCTATCAGAACATAAGCTGGAAATGAAGGCTGAGTGTTTACTGACAAGAACTGACTACATACCTAAGTGGGTACACAAAAAAATAAGCCAAAGGTATAAGATTGAATTCTGGGCTTCCAATCTACCAATCAAAATTTCACAAAGAGTTTTGATTAATTGTAAAATAAACCTATATGCCTATGGGGACTCTTGGGAAAGACTGTCACTGACTCTATGTCACATGCAAATACTCTGTTTACATAGCTTAAGTGTCTAGGCCCCCGTAAAGTGAAAGAATTTAGTTTAGAGACAGTTGAGCTCAGTATCTAAGGACTAGGACAAGCCTACATTCTTTCCCCTTGGAATACTGAGACCTTCTTCTCTTTCAACAGCTAAATCCAAGCCATTTGCCAAAAACAATTCAGTGTTCATAAAGTTCAGGAGAACAAATCTCAGACAAAAAGAGACAGTCTCTGCCAGATGCCTCATTTCTACCAACCCAAGATTTCTATGCCACCTACGTATCAACAACACAGTCAGAAAGCTAGAAGTATATTTATTTTGCAAATGAAAAAGCAAGAAGGCAATGCCGACAGGTGGAGAATTGAACAACAGTCACCATAGATATGTTTCTTTGGAGAGAATTCCTCTTTTTAAGAGCCTTAAAATTACGTCTCAAATTTAGTTTTTGAAACCATGGTGTTGAAAGAGACTTCTTGAGAGTCTGGAGCCTGGTGTTTGGTGAGGTTATCTTGGCCCACACTCCCTCTGCAAAGCAAATAGTGACTCTTTGGAAGAAGGAGCAAATTTGGGAATCTGGGCTCAGCACCAGAGATATACTCAGAGACCTGCTGCCACTTCCAGGCCACTAGAACATGCTGAAAATTGACACTACTTATGGGTCTAGTGGCAATAGGAGTGTTTGCGGTAGGTTTTGAGGAGAGTGAGCATCCTCTCTTTTGTGAGGTATCTGTCCCAGGTGAGGCAATTGCAGGGTTTTTTGGTTTTTTGGGTTTTTGTTTTTGTTTTTGTTTTTGTTTTGGAGCGGGGAAGACTCCTCAGATACAGAAGGGCAAGCTACTTCCACTAGCAAGGGAGACTTAGAGTGATTCAGGGGCTCAAGATTCTCAGTTTCATTTCAGTACAACCATAGTCCCCATGTCGAGTTTTGGGGTCTCCTTTCTTCCTGATCAATGATCTAAAGTTCACATGGGACACTTGGCAAGGCTGTGAATTCAACTGATGTTGTAATTCTGCAACCTGTACAATTAATTCTTGTGATTAATTTTTAACAACATCAATGCTGTGACTACAAAAAATAAAAAATTCTTTTAGGGCAGCCATGGAAGTTCTCTGGTTCTCAGACCAAGAACTGAACCAAGAGTTTAAGGACCTGAGTGTTTCATTTTCTGTCTGTAAGCACTCCATTATGCTCGAAAATATCCATTCTATACCATGGTTCTGAAAGACATCATTACTGCCATAAGAGTCAAGTGCAATAGCCACTTGGGCCCCCACAGCAGATGCTGCAGTTGGCATTTCATCACAATTGACCATGTGTGATAATTTTATTGTGATGCCATTGAATGTCATGGATTACTACCACTGCATTACCACTGGCAAGGGGCTCAGACCAAAACAACCCCAAAATCAGTATCTGAGAGTCTTTTTCCTGGACTCCTAGTACCAATTTCCATGACAGTCAGGGGCCAGTCAAGAGACAGAAACCCACAGTAATGAAGTGTAATCATAAAGAACTGTTAACGTGGCAAAAAGGTAGTTAGGTACAAAAAAGGGTAAGGAGAATTTCATGGTGGCACATGACATTTCATGAATCACAGACTATGGCTGTCATTCCTACAAATGAGGAAAAGGTAAACACAGAGGAAACTTAGAAACGCAGAAAGGGCCCCACCAGGCTAAGACTCAGGCCTCTAAGGAGATGGCTCAGCTGCTGCAGAAACATGTCACCCACTGCTGGGGTGAAGAAGAAACCTCTGGAGGGCACTCGATCACTGGACTCACAGGAGCAATCCACCAGCACAAGGAATAATGCCAGGGCCAGCTGGGTGCTGATGCAGCCACTGCCATATGGAGGGGAAAATAACAGGAAGAAGATAAGTCCCTTCTTCCTTCTCCAGCCTTGAGGATCCTGTCAGCACACCCGCTGCCCCCAATTGGCTGAACCTAACAGAAAGCCGTCTATCAGAGAAAAAATGTATTACAGTTTGCAGGGTACAGCTCCAGTATCATGAAGTAGGACGAAGAAAGTGGGTTTGAAGCTAAGGGGAATAAATAACTAGCACACCTGAATACAGAGGCTAGGAGTAAAGATGGAGGAAGCTGAACAGTTACAAGATATGCTTTAGAGGCAGAATCACTTGGACTTGGTGTCAAGACTCCTGGGGGAGGTGAGTAAAGGGAGGAGTTAGAATGACCCTTCTTCTAAAGAGAAAGGGAAAATGGGACATTGAGTTGTGGATCAAATGAATTTGCTGTGGTGGGGGAGGGAGAAAATTAAGAATTATATTTTGGATATATTTCAAACGCCTATGAAACATCCAGGTAGGTTTAAATGGGCAGATAGATGGCTATACAAATTTTGAACTTGTCTGAGGACAAAAATGAGCATTATCAGCATATAGAAGTTATTTAAGGCCACAGGACTAAATGTAACGTACAGAGGAACTGCAGGTAAAGGGCCAAGGAATGTGCCCTGGGAAGCACCAACATTCAGAAGTAAGAGAAGGGATGAGACAGAGAAAGTAGCCAGAAAAAGTCAGGAGAGTTTGGTATAATGGAAGCAGAAAAAGAAGCATTTCTAAAAAAAAAACCAAAAAAAAAAAAAAACTGTGTCAAATGCATTGAAAGTGAAGAAAAGTTTCCATTGGATTTAACAAGATGAGTTTCAATGTATGGAGGAAGACAAAAAGAAAAAGATGGACAGAGAAGTGAGTGGTAGCAGGAGGAAATATTGGGTCAAGATTGAACTTTTAGGGTTGGGCGTGGTGGCTCACGCCTGTAATCCTAGCACTCTGGGAGGCCAAGGCGGACAGATTGTTTGAGCTCAGGAGTTCAAGACCAGCCTGAGCAAGAGCGAGACCCCATCTCTACTAAAAACAGAAAGAAATTATATGGATAGCTAAAAGTATATACAGAAAAATTAGCTGGGCATGGTGGCACATGCCTGTAGTCCCAGCTACTTTGGAGGCTGAGGCAGGAGGATTGCTTGAGCCCAGGAGTTTGAGGTTGCTGTGAGCTAGGCTGACGCCATGGCACTCTAGCCTGGGCAACAGAGTGAGATTCTGTCTCAAAAAAAAAAAAAAAAAAAAAAGATTGAACACTTTAAATGTGAAAAAATATTAAAACTGAGCTGTTCAATATGATAGCCAGTAGCCACAAGTGGCTACTGAGCACTTGAAATGTAGCTAGTGCAAATTTAGATATGCTATAAGTATAAATTACATACCAGATTTCAAAGGCTCAGTATGAAAAAATATATACATCTCATTAATAAATTTTATATTGATAACATGCTGAAATAATATTTCATATATATTGGGTTTAAGAAAATACATTACAATTAAGTTTACCTGTATTTTTACTTTTTTAATGTGGCTCCTTAAAATTTTAACTTACATATGTGGTTCACATTATATTTACACTGGAGAGAGTTTACTAGAGCATGTTTGTATGCTAATAGAATGATCCAGTGGAGAATCAGTGATTGATGATGTAGCAGGAGAAACAGTGGAGAAAGAGGGAAGACCTTAATAAGCTTAAGTAGATGGGGGGAGGGGGTGAATATCATAGATAGATCAACAGAAAGGCAGAGAAACAGATGTACACAGGTAATATTTGCTGTGCCCTTTACTTGGTGAGAATTCACTTTTTAAATGGCCACAAGGCACTAATAAACATTTATCAAGGATTAGGTCACATATAAAATCTCAAATACCCAAAAGTACAGATCACATTGTAATAAAATAAAAAATTGACATTATAAAAGAGGTTTCTAAATAACTCTTGGATTAAAGGGGAAATCAATACTATAACACAAACTGTTTAGAAATTAACAATGAAAAAATACTACATTTTATGGGATACCATCAAAGCCTTAATTCGAAGGAAAATTCAGAGCTTTTAGTGATCTTATTCATATATGGAGAAGACTGAAAGTAAATGACCTAAGCATTCAATTCAAGCAACTAAAAAAAGAACATCAAATAAACCAGCAGAGAATAAGTAAAAGAAAATAATAAAAGTAAAAGTAGAAATTAAGGAACTAGAGAACATGACAAAACAAAATTCCATAGACCTGGTAAATAAAACAATTATTTTGGAATAATAATTAGTTTTGGAATAATAAACCATTAGTAAGTCTGAACAAGAAAACGGAGAGAAAATGCAAATATCTACAAAGAGAAAGGAAATATAATCAAAGTTGAAGAAATTTTTAAAATTCTAAAATTTCCAACATTTGCCAAAAAATTAGAAAGTCTACATGACATAAAAAAAATTTTAGGAATATACAAATTACAACATAGGCTCATGAAGAGAGAAAACTAGCCCAATAATCAAAGAAGAACTTGAAAATGTAGCAAAGGCTCTAACTTCAAAGAAAGCACCAGTTCCAGATTGTTTTACTGTAAAGTTCTAATATTTCTTAAAGAACAGATAATTCCTGGGTTATTTAAACAATTCAGATAATAAAAACCATGACAGGCTTCCCAATTTACTTTATTAAGAAATTTAATCCTGATACTAAAATCTAACAATAATAAAAATAAAATAAATCTTGGGTCATTCTCACTAATGAATATAAATTAAAAATATAAAGTAGGGCAGGCGTCGTGGCTCACACCTGTAATCCTACCACTCTGGGAGGCCGAGGCAGGAGGATCGCTTGAGGTCAGGAGTTCGAGACCATCCTGAGCAAGAGCAAGACCCTGTCTCTACTAAAAATAGAGAAAAAATTAGCTGGGTGTGGTGGCATGTGCTTGTAGTCCCAGCTACTCAAAGGTTAAGCTAGGAGAATCACTTGAGCCCAGGAGTTTGAGGTTGTTGTGAGCTAGGCTGACGCCACAGCACTCTAGCCCTGGCAACAGAGTGAGACTCTGTCTTCAAAAAAAAAATATATATATATATATATATGTACGTATATATATAAAGTAAAATATTAGTAAATCTAGTTAAGAATGATTTTGACAGCAAGTAACAGAAACCCTGACTCCAATTACATTTAAAAATAAGTATAGTTCGTATTCAACAGGAACTCTAGAGGTAGGCTGTGGTTCAACGGTATTAAGAATCCACCTAGCACTCTGGGAGGCCGAGGCAGGTGGATCGCTCGAGGTCAGGAGTTCGAGACCAGCCTGAGCAAGAGCGAGACCCTGTCTCTACTAAAAATAGAAAGAAATTATATGGACCACTAAAAATCTATATAGAAAAAATTAGCCGGGCATAGTGGCGCATGCCTGTAGTCCCAGCTACTCGGGAGGCTGAGGCAGTAGGATCGCTTAAGCCGAGGAGTCTGAGGTTGCTGTGAGCTAAACTGACGCCACGGCACTCACTGTAGCCTGGGCAACAAAGTGAGACTCTGTCTCAACAACAACAACAACAAAAAAAAACAGAATCCAGATCCTTTCTGTCTTTCTGTTCTTCCATTCCTGATGTTACGTCATTCCCGGTTTGACAGCAACATGACTGCAATATTTCCAAGCATTCAGGCACCATTTCCAGAGGAAGATGAAAAACTGATTCCTAGATTTCCATTTAGGAGCAAGGATACTTTTCTCAGAAGTCCCCCCAGCAGTTGTCATGTCTCATTAGCAAGAGTTGAATTACACACCCATAACTGAACAGATCCTAATCAACAGAATGGAATTATTTTAGACCAGAGCATTAGCAACTCCTGGAGGATTCCTGGGTCCCATCCCCAGAGTTCCTGATTCAGTAGGCCTAGCATGGATTCTGATAATCTGCATTTCTGACAAATTCCCTGGTAATGTTACTGCTGTTAGCTGGGATCAGTCATGACTATATCTGAAGCTAGTGGTGTGGTCAACTTCCCTAAGGCACCTGGCTGCACTAAGAATGGATAGATAACTGAAAAAGAAAAATGTGACTCTATAAGAAATGAAGAAAAGATAAATGGTTGAGTGTGTCCTCTGTGCAAATATAGGCATATATTAATAAAACAGTATTACCAAACAGGGTTTATCCTAAGAATACAAGGTGATTGAGCATTAGGAAATACATTCATGTATTATACTAACAGATTAAGGAGAAAAGCTTTATGCTTTGCATTACTGAACGCCAAAAGCCATTCAATAAAATTAAAAATCCATTTCTGATTTTAACTCAGTTTCTTCAACTTTGAAATGCTGAATGTTACAGTAAAAATATGGTATATTCTAAAAAAACAAAAACAAAAAAATAAAATGGTGAAGGTGAGAGGGTTGGAAATGGGGTTTGGATTATATGACTGCAAAGTTTCCCTGTAACTCTAAATAAAGATTTATGACTCACACTCTGTAGTGACCATCGGATAAGTTCTGCATAAAGGACATTTTGATGAGCCAAAATGTAAAATCTCTATATTATTTTTATCACTAGGTAATGCCCCACTAACCTCAGATCTTCCCTATTCTTTTTTTCCTCCCTGATCCTGGGTGTGGCTCATACATGAATAACGAAGAGGTGAGGCTGAGCCTCACAAATATGGAGGGGATGTATATTCAAAACATCACGGATCCTTTCTTAAACTGAAGACTACTTACTAAAAGGCAGATATACTGGAGAAATGATTTTCAAGGAAAGCACTGACACTTACTGAGAGACCAGCAGATACCAAACTAATCAAACGCACCACCTGTTGCTGGATTGTTGGTTAGATCAACAAATGAGCAAGTATAGAATTTTATAGAGTAAAGGCTTGCAAAGGTGTCCACTACCCTTGGGCTATCTACTTAATCACAGCCAGGGCCCGAAGCTGAGGAA
Organism: Eulemur rufifrons; assembly: GCF_041146395.1. Classification (NCBI taxonomy): domain Eukaryota; kingdom Metazoa; phylum Chordata; class Mammalia; order Primates; family Lemuridae; genus Eulemur; species Eulemur rufifrons. The sequence goes on from NC_090990.1 coordinate 84,982,198, forward strand.
GCTCACTATTCCTGCTTCCTGGCCCTGGGCTATCAACCATTCAATAAGACTCTACACTCAGGATGCACCTAAACAAAGGTTTCATGGAGAAAGAAAGATCGCAAGAATGTTTTTCATGTGGGCAGAACCTTCCTTGTAGTCATACTGTTGATTGTAACAATTTAGCAACATTTACCAATTTGGATGAGTGATGTTTGTTTTGAAATACTTAGAGTAAGCTTTTTTGAGCAATTCAGGGAAATAATAGCTCGTGTATAATACAACTACTCTAATCTACATACAGCGGTGGTTTCTTTTCCTTTCTTTCATTTTTGTTTTTTTAAGCCTTCTTGAAGTACTATATAATATACACACACAGAAAAGGGCAATTATCTTAAGCACACAGCTTTACGAATTTTCACAAAGTAAACACATGTAACCAGCATCCAGTTCAAGACAACTGGTCCTATACAATCACCGTGTGGCCAGCTTTCCTTAGGAAGGAGCCTGGGCAAGACAGGCATTCTAATAGGTACCACTCGAAGACACCTTCTTTTCCCCCGCTGTTCTTTCTCTCTTCTTCCCTTTCCCAGCTTTTGTGACTTCTTTGCTAACTTCTTTCTCTTTCCCTTTCCCCTCTTTCCTCTCTATGACAGACAGCCTCTGTAGATATACAGATATGAAGCTTTACAAATTTTATTCACTGGCCACTCTGTAAAAATAATATATTCTTTTTTTTTTTTTTTTTTTTTTCCTTTGAGACAGAGTCTCGCTCTGTTCCCCGGGCTAGAGTGAGTGCCCTGGCGTCAGCCTAGCTCACAGCAACCTCAAACTCCTGGGCTTAAGCGATCCTACCACCTCAGCCTCCCGAGTAGCTGGGACTACAGGCATGCACCACCATGCCTGGCTAATTTTTTCTATATATATCTTTAGTTGGCCAGATAATTTCTTTCTATTTTTAGTAGAGACGAGGTCTCGCTCTTGCTCAGGCTGGTCTCGAACTCCTGACCTCAAGTGATCCACCCGCCTCGGCCTCCCAGAGTGCTAGGATTACAGGCGTGAGCCACCGTGCCCGGCCGAGAGTTATTCTTTATTCTAGCATTTTAAAAGCTGTCGTCTTTTATTTTTACCCTCATATTTCCTACTTTGACTTCTCCAGATTTTAGAAGTCCTGTAATAGATATTAATATAATAGGGAAGAGTGACTACATTAAACGTGATAAAGAAGAGCAGTGGAGAAATTATCAGCCCCATTCACACAGCAGGTTGATAGTGCTGCCATTATTAACGGGATGTCTGGGTATGTACGTTTCCTGTGCTCTAGCCTTTTTTTTTTTTTTCTGAAAAGACAATCAAATCTAACAAGAAAGCTATAAGATTTTTTTAAAAAAAACACAATCCCACCATCCTAACGTTAATTTCAAGTTTTATATGTCTCCTCCTGCATGCATAAGGATTTTTACCTAGTTACAATTACAGTCATGGTCACTTAACAACAGGGATACGCTCTGAGAAATGCATCCTTATGCAATTTCATGATTGTGTGAACCCCATAGAGTGTCCTTACACAAACCTAGATAGTATAGCCTCCTACACACCTAGGCTATGTGGTATAACCTATTGCTTCTAGGCTACAAACCTACCTGTCTACTACGTTACTATATTCAATATTGCAGGCAACTGTAACACAATGGTATTTGTTTGTTTAAACATAGAAAAGACACAGTAAAAACACCATATAAAAGATAAAAAATGATACACCTCTATAGGTCCCTTGCCATAAATGGAGCTTGCGGGATTGGAAGTTGCTCTGGGTAAGTCAGTGAGTAGTGAGTGAATGTGAAAGCCTAGGACATTATAGTACACTTAGGCTATACTAAATTTATTTTTAAAGATTTCTTTGTTCAATAATAAATTAACCTTAGCTTACTATAACTTTTTTACTTTATAAACTTTTAAAGTTTTTTAACTTTTTGACTCTTGTAGTAACACAGCTTAAAACACAAACACATTGTACAGCTATACAAAAATACTGTATTTTCTTTCTTTGTATCCTTATTCTATAAGCTTTTTTCTATTTTTAAATTTTTTTTTTTTTACTTTTTAAACTTTTTTGTTAAAAACTAAGACACAAACACACACACTAGCCTAGACCTACACTGTGTCAGGATCATCAATATGTCACGAGGCAACAGGAATTTTTCAGCTCCATTATAATTTTATGGGACCACTGTAGAATATGCAGTCAGACTTGACATAAATGTCATTATGTATCACATGACTGTATGACGAGGGACATACTGCTCTTTTACTCCCAGCTGTCTGCAAACAAGAAACTTTGCTGTTGTGGCTGCAGGAAGGTAGCCAAATGTTTCTCTAATATTTTATGCAACCTAGTCCTCATGCCCACTATGTCTAACAGGTCTCCAATATTCATCAATAAAATATGGTCAAACCTTTAGGAGTTCAACATCTAGTAAGAGAGACAGGCATCATAATACACTGTAGTTCTTCCAAATGGCCATTGCCAATTCCTTCACCTTTTCTTTCAATCTGTTCCAAGCAGGAGAGACAACATGAATCAGCCCAAAGTCACCGACCTCTGCAAATCCCAGCAGTCCCTTCCCTCCTGTCCCTCCAGAGGTAACTATAAGGACTTCAAGGTTCTCTCCAAACCCTACAGCTGAGCAAAAACAACTTTTTCTGGTATCAGAAATTTCACCAGTAATCTTACCACAACTCCTTGTTCAGTGAAGAACTGGGTAAGTATGACTAACATGCACACACATACACAACACATCACTATGATGAAAACTCAGATTGAAGCATGTGAGTCACTACTCAACACTGCCATGCACCTTCCATAAGCCTGCCAACCCCATCCAGAGGATTTTCCCCAGAGCTGAACTCAAACCATTTGTACTTTCCCCCAGCAACCTATACCCTAGAGTTTATCATAATTGCATGTAAATCTGCCTTTCTGGTAAGAGGAGGGACTGTATCTCTCCATTGTATGACCAGGCCTGGGTAGTAGGCAAAGTACAAGTTATTGCATGAGCCATTACCATCATCCAAATAGTAGCTACCATTTCCAGGGCACCTACCATGTGCTCAATAGCTTATCTACATTACCCTGGAGGCTTTCCCAGACCTGACCACCCAATCCAAAAGATCGCTCCAGCTACAGCCCTCTACTACTGTGGTTCCTAACCCCTGTCAGCAGCCTATTAGGGACTGGGCCACAGAGCTCCGATGCACCATCCCCTTCAATCCATGGAAAAATTGTCTTCCATGAAACCATGACACTTAGGAAAGAAGGGGAGGTGGGGGGGGAGGGCGGGGAGGAGGGCGGAAGGTGAGCGGTGAGCGGCCAGCGAGAAAGCGAAACTTCATCTTCTGTGTTTACACCCGGTCCTCCTCCCCATCGCTCACACCCACCAGTCTGCAGAAAAATTATCTTCCATGAAACCGGTCCCTGGTGCCAAAAAGGTTGGGGACCGCTGCTCTAGCACATAAACTTATTTTAGTTCTCTGAATATGACTTAATGCTCTTTAATATATTCTTGTTTAATTATGTGCTTGCTGCCATTTGTCGCTTATCACTACAAGGAAAGCTCCAAGAAAACAGACATCTTATCTCGTGCTTGGCACTTAGAAAGGAAAGAAATGAATCTAAACCTCCCACCTCCCTGGGTGACAGAGTTGACGTGCACACACAGAAGGTCTAAATAAGTATGTTCTAAAATTTACATTTAGAATTCAGGATAACTGTGTTGACTATTTTATGGTTCATAACAAACTGGGGGTAGGGAGCAGAATAAAAATTAAAGTTTGGTTACATTACCCTAGCACTGACATTGGTACGGGAATTTTTGCTGCAATAAGAAAGCCACTTCCTCTGACATAAGTTCACCCACGCTACTGGGTCTTGCCACATCCTCATCATGGCTAGACTGGCTAGAGCGGCCGGGTCTTCAGATGCTCACACTAAAAGAGGGGTGGCCGTCGAGAGGTCGCCCTCAGCCAGGAGCTGGCCGAGAGTAAGAGTTATTGCATGAATCATTAGCATGTTTTCGAGGGTCTGCGCGGACTCGCGCGGCGCGCGTCGCAGCCTGGAGGGCCTAGAGACTCTCCACTTTGAGGCTCTCCTTAACAGTGTTTCGCTTCCTCTCACCCCTAAAGCCTACACGCCCTGCAAGATCGACCTTGTGCACCCCCAAGCCTCCAGGGGGCGACGTATTGAGCCCCGCGTCACGTGCGGAGAGACCGGCGTTAGGGCCCGACAATCCTACCAGGTCCGAGGCCTGGCGGCGCACTGGACAGCGGTCGCGGTTGTCCAGCTCGCGCCCCGCCCCGGGGTCTGCCCTGCTCCCTGCCCCGCCCCGCCCCTCGCTCCCGCCAGCGCCGCCCGCGACCCCGCCTCCCGGGCCCCGCCCCCTCGGCCCAGGCCCCGCCCCCCTCGCCTGCACTTATTCCTGCGCGCGCGGGACCCGCACCTCTGTCGCCAGAACGCGGCTGGTTGCTGTCGCAACTGCGCCTCCTCATCCTCGCGCGTCACCGCTGCCGCCATGCCCGGAGGTCTGCTTCTCGGGGACAAGGCTCCCAACTTCGAGGCCAATACCACCATCGGCCGCATTCGCTTCCACGACTATCTGGGGGACTCGTAAGTGGCCACCGCGTAGCTCTGCCCTAGCCTCGGTTACGCCCGGACTCGGAGGTGCCTTCCCTATTTCTTCTCCCTTCCGTCCTCCCCACCGCGCAGCCCGCTGAGTGCCGCCTGCCTCCTCTGGCACTAGTTCCCGCTCGTGCTTCTCGCCTTGTGGCTCCAGCCCCGCGTCTACGAAGCGCCGCTGGGGGCCGGCAGCTCTTCGGCCCGCCCTGCGCGGGTCACTCGATCCCTTCTCGTCTCTCTGCCCATGGCGTGGCCGTGCTGGCTTGGGGAGTGCGGGGACAACATTGGGTTCCGTGCGCCCTGGGAACTCAAGGCCTGTGCGGAGGAGGGGTTTTTGTCTATTTAACTTGCCTTACTAAACTGTGCAAGTAGCGTGGTCAGGCCGAGGGGGCATGGGCAGGGTGGCATTTGCGGTCACTTTCCAGGACTCGTGCCTGAGGTCGCACCGCCCTCCCTCCCTCCGTTCTGGAGTTTGCTCCCTAGGGAATAGGAGTGACTAAGGCCGAAGTCAGAGGACACTGCTGCCGGCCACAGGTGAGAGGAGGCCCAGAGTGTTATCTGAGGGGGCTGCTAGCTGCAGTGGTATTTGCAGGCTTCTGGGTACAAAATGTAAAATTTAAAACCACCAGCTGCCAAGTAAGTAGCCAAAAGACTTTTTGTCCAGAGCTTCCTCCAGTGGCCAAGATAGGATGTGATAAGGGCTTTGGGAGGAACCAGGAACACTGTATGTAGGTGCGTCCTTCATTCCAGAACTTGTAACACTTTGAGGAAGGGCTTTCTGAGGTTGTTCAGCTGCGGTGATCTATTCTTGCCAGTGTGGGTCTCGTTCCAGCCTCCAGGATGTGCACTTACCCACTCTGAGACCCTTTTGTTTTCCAGTGGTGTGCCCCTCACTGTCCTCTCCCCTTTCTGCCTTGCTGCGGACACGTGGCCTTGCTGGTGATAGCCAAATTGATAACCCATGATTTGGCCTCACAGTCATGCTGCTACAACTAGGAGTAAATTGATGCCTTTTTTTTTTTTTTTTTTTACAACTCCTGAATCAGCAAACTGTTAAGTTACTTAGTTTTCCTTAGAAACATTCCAGGCATGTCAAGTTATATTGTAGTTCTGGAGTTCCAGTGGCCCCACTACACTGTTGTGCTCCAAGGCTTGACAATTCCTGACACCTCCTCCCAGGTTTGTATACAATATACAGGGGTGTGTATATATAGGCAGAGAGAGAGAAGCTTATGAAATTAATGAATGATTGGACAGGGCTATGCAGAGAAACTAGGAGAGATTCTTAGATATCAAGCCTGTTTCCTTACAACCCTTTAAGGCCATTTTCCAGCCACTGATTAAGGAAAAATTAACCTTTGTGAAAGAGAGGACTCTGTTAGCAAAAAGTGAGAAATGGAACATTCAGACTTTGAAGGCACAAAAAGACTTTAGGAGTATGGCCAGTCTCATACTGAGAATCCAGGTATTAATATTTCTCTAAAACTACATGGGATTTTCGGAGTGTATTACCTCCCATTTCTGTATACCTCACCCCTATGAAACATAAAATCTTATCAGAATTCTTAGCTTGGGTGGATTTAATACTAACATAAAGTATATTTACTGTAGCAACAATTATAAATGCTGTCAGTATTTAAGCTATTAATACCATGCTTTTGTTGTTGTTGTTTATTGGCCTCTGGATCTATCTAGAGTTGATTAGAAGTGGTACATTCTCAGGGAGGTGCAAGTAGGAAGATAAGAAAAATATCTGCATTTATAAAACAAGTCTGCCTGGGGTTAGGCATCCTATTCCTTGCCCTACTTGGAAAAGAAATTTGAGCACTTTATATCATTGTAATACGTGGATTTTTGCCTAATTTTTCCAAACTCCATATGATCTGAAGTCAGACTGTCAATTTTTTTTTTTTCGAGCAGAGCCCAAGAATTTATACTTTATTATTTTTTTTTAAATTCAGGATATTATGGGGATACAAACATTTTGGTTACATGTAATGCGTTTACCTCACCCAAGCAAGGCTACAAGTGTGCCCTTCCCCCATACAGTGCACTCCACATCCATTAGTTGTGGGTTTACCGCCACCTGACCCGCACCCAATGAGTATTACTACCATGCGAGGACCCTAGTGTTGATCAGTTAGTACCAATTTGATGGTGAGTACATGTGATGCATGTTTTTCCATCCTTGTGATACCTTACTTCAAAGGATCGGCTCAAGCTCTATCCAGGATAATATAAGAGGTGCTAGTTCACCATTGTTTTTTGTAGTTGAGTAGTATTCATGGTATACATATACCACATTTTATTAATCCACTCATTTATTGATGGGCACTTGGGTTGTTTCCACATCTTTGCAACTGTGAATTGTGCTGCTATAAACATTCCAGTGCATATGTCTTTATTGTCATCTAATATTTGACAAAGCAGACAAAAATATACATTGGGGAAAAGAATCTCTATTCAATAAGTGGTGCTGGGAAAACTGGATATCCACATGCAGAAGATTGAAACTGCATCCCCACCTCTCACAAGAATCAGCTCACAATGGATAACAGACTTAAACCTATGGCATGAAATTTGGGAAGACTCTTTTAGACATCAGCCTAGGCAAAGAATTTATGAAGAAGACTCCAAAGGCAATCACAGTAGCAACAAAAATAAACAAATGGGACCTGATCAAATTAAAAAGCTTCTGCACAGCCAAGGAAACTATCATTAGAGCCAATAGACAACCTACAGAATGGGAGAAAATATTTGCTTTCTACACATCTGATAAAGGACTGATAACAAGAATCTATATAGAACTTAAGAAAATCAACAAGAAAAAAATGAAACAACCCCATCAATAAATGGGCAATTTTTGATCCAGGTATTTTCTGGAGAAAAAAATAAAATAATTTTAAACATTACAGTCATCTACCCTACCCCTGACAATTAGAAACAACTAACGGGGTTTGGGTGCTGCTTTTGGTGGCTTTATTGAGCCTTATCACTGTTCTGTGTGTGGTAGAAGCAGCTTTTTCATAGTACATTGTCACTAAATGAAACGTGTTTTTCAGGGGTTTTCTGGGGCTTAGTAAGAGCGGACCATTCCTCTTAAAGGAGGAAACCTTTTGTCTTTTGAAAATGAGAAAGGCAGGAAATGGGAGAAAGAATTGAATTACTGTGATGAACAGCAGTAGGAAGACTTAGAGGGGAAGGAAGGCCAAGACAAGACGTTCTTGGAGTTTATCCTATTTCGAGCCATGAGTTTGGCCTCTGAGGGAGGGAAGGATATGAAGTGGCTTAAAACCAGTTCCTTAGCATGATTCAGCAAAACAGTCTCTATTGACTCACAATGGAAAAAGAACTAACTTTTCTAATTCATTACCCCTTTAACAATACAAGAAGAAATGCCCTGTCCCATTTCTTCTCAACTTCTGAAGACCTTCTCCTGAGTCTCATCTGACCATTAAATAGGTCCTTTTCCATAGAATAGAAGGCCTAGATTTTTACTCATATTACTTATTTCAAAAGGTATACTGTATGTCCCTCTTATTGCCCTTGACAAGAAGGTAAACATATTGCACACCTCCACAATCTTAAAAACTATTATGTGTTTCTTCCCAGTCTTGTCATAGGGCCCTCCATCCTATTTGGAAGAAGATCTTTTTCTTTCCTGAAACCTTGGGAGCTGAGTGGCAAATGTGGGTGGGAGGGAAGTGCCCTTGTCTTTGCTTTGTTGTTTGTGCTCAGGGAAACTTGCCAAACTTTGGAGAGGTCACCTTAGTATCTGGGCTAGATTTAGTTATCTACTAGTTTAGGATCCTGCCTAAATCACCTAGTTTAGGATGGTTTAAGTCGATGGAAATGTGGAGAACTGAGTGTTAAATTTTCCTTTTCAGTTGAAAGAGTACTTTCTGTCGCCAAGGAGAAGGAAATGGCACCCCCAAATTTCTTGATGACTCAGCTTGAAACGTGCTCAAAATCTATACAAGTTTAACCTTAGACAGTGATGATTTAGATATTAGTATTTTCCTAAGAATCTGTAGTTGTAGAAATCTACGTTGTAGGTTGTCAGTTTTCTACCTCCTTAGTCTGAAGCATGAAGGAAAAGAAACTGCAAATGAAGAGAGATAGGTTAAACTGTTAAGGTGCTATTGTTTTGTCAGGGTACAAGTGTCAGGTGTCTTGTTTGGCAGGTTAGATCAGTAAAGTAGTTTTATAAAAGATTTTATGTCCACTTGCTTCAAAGAAGCCAAGTGTCAACTGTGATTTTACATATAAATAGAGGATAAAAACCTGTTTATTTAAGATTACATAATCTGTTTATTATTGCAACCAGACATTTGTTTGGATTCAGGGCATATTGGGACATCCATTATTGGAGCTGAATGTCAGGGTCTATGCTAGAAAAAAATGCAGAAAAGAATAAGAAGAAATAAAAAGTTATTTCAGCTTGGCTGAAGTAGCACAGATTTTATTAGCTAAAAAGGAGTCAGGGTGGCTCCATAGTTATTAAAGGAGGCAACACCCTAAAATTAGTCTTTTTGAATATTTACCATCTTGAATTTCCCATCTTTGATTGAATTGTACTATAAGCATGGGCTTTTCTGGAGGTAAAAACATTGAAAAGCATTCCTCAACAGAAAAGGTTAAGAGTAAATGTCATCATAAGCATTCATTTAAAAAAGCAAGCCTGGTTTTGGTCCAGAATTTGTGGCTTTTCATTCTACATGATGTTGATAATGACTTTATTCATTTGTGACCTCCTTTTTCCTTCTTCCAGATGGGGCATTCTCTTTTCCCACCCTCGGGACTTTACCCCTGTGTGCACCACGGAGCTTGGCAGAGCTGCAAAGCTGGCACCAGAATTTGCCAAGAGGAATGTTAAGTTGATTGCCCTTTCAATAGACAGCGTTGAGGACCATCTTGCCTGGAGCAAGGTATAGTAGTACCAGTGGGCATGTGCTTGGAGCTTGAGGTTTTAGATCAAGTTAAAAATGACAGAGAATAGCTTGGTTTTGAGATAAAAGTACAAGTAAGCCTCAGGTTCAGAGTTCACTGATTATTTGAAAATTTTACTTGGACTACACAGTGAAAGTGGTCAATTCCCAGTCCTCATCTTGACCTACCAGCAACATTCAACCCAACTCATCACTTTCTCTTCTGAAACATTTTCCTTTCTTGGCTTCCAGAATACCACATTCTAGCTGCGTCTGCTCAGGCTTAGACTGATTGTTCATCATCTCCCAACTCCTAATTTATGCTGAAGTTGCCCTGAATTCATTTCTTGGACCTCTTCTCTTTTCTGTCTACAGCCTTTCCCTGAGTGAGTTCATCCACTCATGTCTTTAAATGCCATCTATATACCATGATTCCTCAAATTTCCATCTCTAGGCTAGACCCTCCTGGCTTCCAGGTTATTCTAACCACTGCCTACTTGGCTTCTCCCCTAGAAGAGCCAGTCATCTCAAACCTAGCATGTCTGAAACTGGGCCCCATTCTTAAAGCCGGGGTTTTATTCATCTCAGCTAATGGCATCTACATTTTTGTAGTTGCTCAGGCCCAAAATCTAGGAGCCATTCTTAATTCCTCTTGTTTTTTCACATCACATGTCTGATTTATCCTCAAACTTGTCAGCTCTACCTTCAAAATTTATCCAGAATCGTACTTGGAAAAAGCACTCCCCAGGTATTTCTCTGGCTTTCCCTCACCTTTCCTGGGTCAGAAGTCAAATGGCACCTCATTAAAGCCCTTCTTATCCTCTTTATCTAAAATTATAACTCCTTTCCACACTCACTGTCCCCTTCAGCTCAGCACTTGTCACCATCTAAAATACTCTGCATATTGCTTATTTTGTTTGTTTCTCTCCAGTAGAGTGTAGGCTCAGCAGGGACAGAGAATCCTGTTTGTGTGCTTCTAGAACAATACTCAGTACATTGTAGGGGGCCAGTCAATATTTGTTGCATGAATGAATTGAAGGAATTGTCTATTTTTAGCAAAAGGGTTTACTTGGACAATAAATTTCTTAGTCTAAACTAACCTTGAAAACATTTTATAGCATGCTACTAAGTAATAATGATAACTGCCTTCTAAGGGACGCTTACTATGTACTAGGCACTATGTGAAGCCCATGCGACTGAATAAAAGATGTACTGTTTTGTGAGATGGTGACCCAGGGCTGCATCCCATGGCCATTTATTGATAATGCCAGTTAGTCCTAAGTGTCAGACTAAAAGAGTCATGTGTAGGAGAAAAAGAAAGGGCAATTATCTTTCTTGAGGTGGGTTTGTTTTTTCATTGCTTACACTTACTTACCAGTGAATGGTAACTGACATTTCTACAACATTCTCCTAGGCAGTTTCTCATTAGATTTTAGCAGAGCCCTGTAAGGTAGGTATATGGTTTTTGCTCTCATTTTTCATTTTCTCATTTTTGTAGATGAGAACAGTTTTTTCACCCAGAGAGTTGGAGGGACTTGCTCAAATTTGCCCAGCTAGAAAATGGTGGCAATGTGATTTGAACCTCAAACCAATGTTCTTTTTGACACTAGGTAACAGTAGGATTTAACCTGATTTAAGGTAAAGCCAAAGCATGTGGTTCTCTGGTGTTCATGGGTATAATGTAATGCCTCTCATGCAAGAGGCAGGGTAGAGAATTAGTACATAGCAATAATTGAAACAACAAATTGCTGAAGGAAGAGTTTAGAGCCCATTATATAATGTCTTTTAAGGTATAGAAGCATACCCAGGTTCATTTTACCTGGTGAGCTTCTGCCTTAGAGGTTTTCAGAGCTTTGATTGCATTAAATATTTCCCAACTATCAGAAGCAGCACCCAAACTGTATACAACTGGTTATACAGGAAACCTCAAGTACAAAATCATCTTGATTATTATTTGGTGTGATCACTTGATAGGCAGCCAGGGACAACAGGAGGAAAGTTAAGATAATAAAATTAGAGAACATGTTAGAATTTGTTGTTACCCATTTCAAAGTTTGTTAATGCCACGTTGACAAATTTACCCTGTCACATCCTGAGAAATCCACAAAGATTTTGTATCTGAAAAGCCCCAGTTTTACTTTCAAAGCTCCACATAATAAATAGACTGACCTTGTTCCAACTTTATTTTATTTTATTTATTTTTTTAGAGACATGGTTTTGCTGTGTCGCCTCAGCTGGAGTGCAGTGGTGCCCTTATAGCTCACTGCAGCCTTAAACTCCTGGACTCAAGTGATATTCCCACCTCAGCCTCCTGAGTAGCTGGGACTATAGCTGTACACCACCGCACCCGGCTAATTTTTTAAAAAATTTTTTTTGTAGAGACAAGGTCTTGCTATGTTACTTAGGATGGTCTTAAACTCCTGGCCTTAAGTGATCCTCACATCTCAGCCTCCCAAAACACTGGGATGACACACATGAGCCACCACAGCCAGCCTGTTATTTCAACTTTAAATCTTCTTTTCCATTATTTCCTAAATTCTGCCCAGCCAAGTTCCTCACTCCTATCAATAATTCATGCACAGGCTTGCTACAGGTCTCATTAATGATGTTTCTCCTCCCTAGAATGCCTTCCTTTTCCCTGGAAAAATCTTATCCATCCTTCAATGGCCCAGGTAGAAGTCCTACCTCTTTCTTGAAGCAATGGGGATGTTCATATACTTCAGCATTTGCAATCTGCCACTGAAACATTACAGTCTTGTTTTTGCTGCCATTTCATATGGGAATCCTCTAACCAAGTTAGAAGTTCCTTTAAGGGCAGGAGCCATGGCTTACTCATTTGTGATCCACATACTTAGTCCACATAAAGTGCTAAATCAGTGCTTGATGAAATAATGAAACAGTTTTTTCCCCAAAAGCTTTCAAAGACAGGAATAGTAGAAATGAACGAATGAATAAAATTTTACTAGTGGAGGAGGGAACTACACCATTTTCCTTTAGTTAAGACTTGAAATGCTTTGTTTTCTATTTGAATTTTCCCCTGGTGTAAGTTTACTTCTGCCTTTTTACCCATTTACCTTAGACTTGTCCTTGAAGTGTATTTTTAACTCTCCATTCTTGTGTATTTGCTTTAAGTTTTGTGATTTTTTTTTTTTTTTTTTTTTCCATTTCTCAGGCTCTGTTTTGTAACTTAATGTCTAAGTCAGGGTGCTTTTAAGGCAGAGACCAGATCTATAGAATGTTCTTTGCACATATCATTATTTCTAAATGTGATAGACTTAATGAACCCACTCTTCCTGATGGTTTTTACAGTATTTGAATACCCCGAGGTACCTTGTATTAGGATCTAACTATATTCTTCAACTTTTAAAGGGTTTACTGCTAAACCCTTTAAAGCAGTAAAAACATGCTAAATTTAATTGGGCATAAAAAGGGCTTTTGTCTATGGTTATAAACTAAATACTGCACCCTACCACTATTCCTATTAATAATTATGATGAGGGGTGTTCATTTATTCGTTGTCTTATTAAAATTGCTTAGAGAAAATTATTACAATTATAGTCCTCTTCCCTATCTTGCAAGGTGATGGCTAACTGATGACACTCAGAGGATGTGTTGGGTTTAGATTTCTCTTTCCTCTTTCACCTGCATTTCAGGATATCAACGCTTACAATGGTGATGAACCCACAGAAAAGTTACCTTTTCCCATCATCGACGATAAGGATCGGGACCTTGCTATCCTATTGGGCATGCTGGATCCTGCAGAGAAGGATGAAAAGGGCATGCCTGTGACAGCTCGTGTGGTAAGTTGTAGAAATGCACTTTCCCACTTTGTAGTCAGCATGACTAATCAGCTGTATGTCCAAATGCTTGGACCAGCTAGAGGAAATAGGGGAATATCTACAATTATGAAATAACTGTATATTGGTGACAACATCATTGATTATCTGTAATACTGATTGATACAAAGTGTCTGAAATTTCCAGCTAAATTTTTAAACTGCTTAATTCATAGTTCTTGGAAATCTACAAAATAAGAAGCAGTTGATCCTAAGATGTCATCTAGAATTGAGAAACCTTTTCTATAGGTTATCTCCTGAGAGCTCTCACCTCTCTTTATAGTGATGGGCCATATCCTTCTCCTTCAGTCAGCTCTGTTTTTAAGAACTTATTTGTTTTGTTCTCCACCCACTAGAGAACGATCCCAGTCCCTCATCTGCATAAATATACAACTCTTCAAGGACCAATATCAACTTCCATTAGTATTTTTTTTTTTTTTTCTGAGACAGAGTCTCACTCTGTTGCCCGGGCTAGAGTGCCGTGGCGTGAGCCTAGCTCACAGCAACCTCAAACTCCTGGGCTCAAGCAATCTTCCTGCCTCAGCCTCCCAAGTAGCTGGGACTACAGGCATGCGCCCCCATGCCCAGCTAATTTTTTCTATATATATTTTTAGATGTCCATATAACTTCTATTTTTAGTAGAGACGGTGTCTCGCTCTTGCTCAGGCTGGTCTCAAACTCCTAAACTCAAATGATCCTCCCACCTAGGCCTCCCAGAGTGCTAGGATTACAGGCGTGAGCCACCTCACCCAGCCCATTAGTATTATTTTTATGCTAATCACCCCCAGTTGACATAGTAACTTCCTGGGGTCTTTCCTGTATTAAATTTGCATATCGGTTTTTCTTACTGGGACAGCCAGAACCAAATATGATTCCCTTCTAATTTTAGAAAAATAACATGGAGAAGTAAATGATCTATATTCTAGCCACCCAGTTTGGTGTATCCTTCTAGATGCTTTGTTTTTGTTTAGTTTTTACACTCTTGAACATTTTTAATGATTGCAGAACTTTCTAAGTGGCTTTAATACCAAAAGCACTCAAAGAACTCCTCCTACGTATGCCTTTTTGTGCTTTGCAGGTGTTTATTTTTGGTCCTGATAAGACACTGAAGCTGTCTATCCTCTACCCAGCTACCACTGGCAGGAACTTTGATGAGATTCTCAGAGTAGTTATCTCCCTCCAGCTGACAGCGGAAAAGCGCGTTGCCACACCAGTTGATTGGAAGGTAAAGATGTTAAAAAAGCAGATATTCAACTTGCCTGGAAGGCCTGAAGGGCCAGTCTCTAAATAGCTACCTCCAGGGTCTATGTCACCTAGGGCTCTATTTCTGGCAAACTGGGAAGATTTTTCCTCATGGCTAAGTTTAAGATTTGTTGAGAGGCCCTTTTCAAGGTCTTTAACACCTTTTATATAAGACACAAACCCCCTATATTGCTTTCTAACTTTCAGAAAATTTGGATAAATTAATTGGTCAGAATGATTCCTTTTTCTAATATAGGTTTAAAAAAAAAAAAAAAAAAAAAAAAAACTTTTATCTAACCCTTCCCTAATGGTAAAATATTTATCACAAAACCTTGACTGACCATTTTTCTTAAATCATGGCTATAAAACTATTGGTATGTTAATGTCATGAAGCATTTCATTTCTCTTATGCTTCAGTCTTTTAAACCTATGTAAAATTCTTTGAAACTTGTTCATAAACTTCTAATCTCCAGGATTTCTGCAAGTATGTAGGACATGGATAATATCACAAGAGTGTATTAACATTGCTACATTTTTTAAATATGCTAACCTGAATACCAGGTTTTGTTGTTTTGTTTTGTGGTTTTTTCTGTCAGACAAATCATTTAAATTCTGTATCCATTAATTGAACATACATGTACTGAGCCCAGGCAGTGGGCACCAGGCACACGGTAAACAATATAAAGTCCCTGTCGTCATAGAACTTCCAGTGGGGAGAGACAAACAGTAAACAAGTTTATGTAATCTATTAAGTGGTAACAACAGGTGCTACAAAGAATAGTCAGGCAGAGGTGGGGAGAATAGGAGCACAGGGGTGGGCGAGTTGGTTTCATATTTGGTTGCCCAGGAATGTCTTCCTCTGACGGGACCTTTGGGAAGGACGTGAAGAAAGCGCATGACCAAGTCCTGCCTGTCTGTGAGGAAGGAGCACTGCAGGCAGAAGGAGCAGTTAGTGCAAGGAGCTTGATCTGCAAGGGAGTTTGGCATGTTGAATGAATAGAAGGAAAGCCAAAGCCGGATGCAGTGGCTCACAACTATAATCCTAGCACTTTGGGAGGCAGAGGCTGGAGGGTCACTTGAGGCCTGAGCAAAAGCGAGATGCTGTCTCTAAAAAAATAGAAAAATTAGCTGGGTGTGATGGTGCACACCTGTCAAAACAAAGAAAAAGCAAGTAAGCAAGCGTGGAAAAGAGCCTCAGGAGGGAGGGGTGGGAGTGGGGGGTTCATCACACAGGGCCTGAGGCCATGATCCACACTGGGGGTTGAAAGGTAGAGTGTTTGGCAAGCCATTGCTGGGTTTAAAGCAGGACTATTTCTTGTTAAGATGGTGAAATGCTTACCTCTTAAAAGTGTCAAAGATCAACTTGTGAAACCAAATTCTTAAGAGGGGAGAGAGTAAAGGATACTTGATTAGGCTCATTAGGACCTATAGGTACTTTTCTGAAGTTAACTCTTGAAGACCTTTAAGCTCCACTGTAAGATTGAATCTCACCACTTTCCATGTCTTTCAACAGGAAGGAGGTAGCGTGATGGTCCTTCCAACCATTCCTGAAGAGGAAGCCAAAAAACTTTTCCCTAAAGGAGTCTTCACCAAAGAACTCCCATCTGGCAAGAAATACCTCCGCTACACACCCCAGCCTTAAGTCTCTCCGAGAAGTTGGTGCCAGAGCTGCTCACGTAGAGCAGTGAGCCAGAGGATGTCGGCTGCCAATCATGTTTTCTTGCAGCAGTTCCCTAAAAACATCCTCATGTGATCGTAGCCATGGTCTTTAGGTTGCTATACTACTGGCTTATTAAATGAAAATGGCACTAAAAATTTCTTCGGGTTCTTTACTATCTACCAACACCAGCACTCTGTTCTGTTCATATATCAGCAGTCTGCTGGCCGTCTCTGAAATATGTTCTACATTTGAGACTCACATCATGTTGGATCTCCATGGGATTTGTGATCAATGACATCATGTTGGATCTCTACGGGGTTTGTGATCAATGAGGTAGTATCGGTTGATGGTTAAGAAAGCTTGCTTCACACCGTAGTAGAATGACTATCAATTCTTTCAGCTGTTCTAATCAAATCCTCTCTTCTGTTACCCATTTTGGAAGCAACAGAACTTGAGGTTCAACTTCCTCTGTAACTATCCACGTATATAACCCAGGAACTTAAAGTAACCCGGATGTTCTCTAACATTCGTTGTTTTGATCACAGCGCTTTTCAATTCTGTACTTTTCTAGTAGATATCTGAAGTGGGAAGAGCAAGGGGAGGGACCTTTAAATATTTTGCTATAAGAAAATTTGCAGTAAACTTCTATCAAAAGGGGGAGACTGCAGAAAAGGCTCCCCTTGCCTGCCAGGGAGGTGTCCCAGAAGTGTGAGCCATCTGACAAATGCACGTGCCTTTCACAGTGTTTCCGTGTGTCAGGCTGCTCCTGATGATGTGTACAGCAAAGGGCACACCACGTGCAGAGAGAAGGTGGTAAAAAATGTTTTATTATAGAACTGTTCTTGCAGTCGGTTGCTATTTTCTGGATTTTGCTCTTTAGGGATCAACAAATAAAATCCTTTGTTAAAACTGGATCAGAGAATTGTGTTGTAACATTTTGAAGTACCAGTTTAGACTCATGTCCTGAGGAGCAGAGGCTTCCTTCTTGCTAGGATGGTCATGAGTACTTTTCTCTAAAGACAGATATTATAAGATTTCCTATAATGAAAATGGAAGAGCAGCTGAAGAACACGTGATTTCATCACCTATCTTGGCCCACTTTGCTCCTTTACATTATAAGCCTGACTCCTAGAATCCTTCCTAAAATGATTTTGTGATCCCCAGTATAGAGAGCTCTCCTAACCTAATGCCTTAATGGGATTGCCACGCTCAAGAATATGAACCTTGAGGATGATGGTACATCTGTGCTTTTTGCTACTGTGAACTGATGGTCTCTCAGACTCCTCTGTCTTCTGTCACTTCCCTGGCTATCGGGTCACTCACCACTCTCTTTGATATTTGCCTTCTTTAGTCCTTGTCTCTCATGGAGAATCTGGCTTCAACTTTTTAATGGTGACAGTTCGAAGTTTAAATCTCCAACATTACTTAATCAAACTTTGAGTCTTATGTTTATAGACCAATGGAACATTTACTGTTGAATCTGCAAATTCATCAATTTTCTTCCCCAACCTCAATAAATCCATTGCCCCTGTCACCACTCATTCAGCCTTGGTATTTTGTTCGGCTGTGTCTATTCTAGCTGCATAGATGATGTCAGTATAACACTACAGAAAGAGCTTAAGGAAAAGGGGTCATAACCTCAAATTGAATTCGGGTCTGTCACTAAGCAGCCTTGAAGCTGTGAGAATCTTGTGAAAGTATTCTTTTCCAAATATAAAATATTACATAATGAATATGCACTTCCAGGAGAGAAGTGATCCTAAGTACATTTTTAAATATAGTCACATGTTGCTTAATGAAGAGGATATGGTTTCCTTCTATTCTTACCTCTATTGTGGTTTTCCCTAAAGTATCATATATTCTTTCAAAGTCTTGTTGAGATGAAAAGGAATAATGGATTCCAAATAATAAACAGCCATAAAATTCAACTTTATTTGACTTTTAAAAATGAAATGAAAAATGACATCAAATAGTGCTATGCAGTATAAGAATGTTAATTTCTCCTAAACTTTGCTTTCAGTAGCTAAGATTTGTGGAATATAGTTCCATTCTTCAATATTGACTACACTGGAGAGGGGAGAATAACTATACTCTAGAAAGTATAAGGGAGGCACTAATTATAGCAGTTTCACAAACAAAAATTATAGGCTTAATGCTTTAGACAGTAATATTTTAGTTGTACAACACTTTTGATAATGTATTCTGTTAAAATTTGCTCTCCCTGGAAAAGAGTTTCATTTGGTAGGCTATAAGTTTTAGGATATATTATCCTGAAAATTTTTTTAAAATCTCAAGTATAATGCAACTACTTAAAATGAAACGTTTTTACAGCAGTCCATCAATTGCTTGCAAAATAAATGGAGCAGTAAACTTCTTCTTTCAGCAGCTTCTAAGTAAACTCCTTGCCAGATAATCCTTCAGCATTTGAGCCAGGCTATTAGCTTGGTCTTTAACCTGACTCCACATCATATTTGCATCATTAATATTATTTTCTAAAATGGTATCCAGTTTCCAACTATAAAAGAAAGTCAAAAGTAAAATATTAGACTATGAACATTTCAAGGAAAAAACTTCTTAGAACCAGAAAACTTATTAAAAAGTTTCCATTTTATTATTTGAAATATTCCTCCGAAAAGATCACTTATTAAGGGTATTGAGTGACCCTAGAAGCATTGCCTAAAGAACTATAATAAGTTGCTTTGTTTAAAGGAACTGCTGTCCTGCATGGTGGCTCATGCCTGTAATCCCAGCACTTTGGGAGGCCGAGGCAGGAGAATTGCTTGAGGCCAGAAATTCGAGACCAGCCTGAGCAAAACGTAGCAAGAGCTCCCCTGTCCCCATCATTACAAAAACTACAAAAACATTAGCCAGTTGTGGTGGTATGTGCCTGTAGTGCCAGCTACTAGAGAGGCTGAGGTGGGAGGACAGACCTAAGCCCAGGAGTTTGAGGCTGCAGTGAGTTATGATCGCGTGCCACCACACTCCGGCCTATAAGGCAGAGCTAGACCCTGTCTCTAAAAAACAAACAAAAAAGGAACTATTGACCATAAGCTTGGCCAGTGCAACTTTCCTTCCCCAGACAAATACACTGCAAACCATGATTATCATAAATGACGATGACAGGATGAAAATTTCTGTTACAAGGGTCTTAGGGAGGCTGTCTGGTTGGGGATGAGGTGGGCCAAGAGACTTCTCTTAAAGCGGCATTTATATAGCATGTCATTTTTCCTTAATGGTCATGTTTACTTGGGGTGACTTGGCATCCAGCTGTTAGGAGATGGGGAGAAGGGAGAATGCCGGAGGTCTCCGACGCCCATCCTTAACACATTACTGCTTCCTGGCACTATTTGCCTAGCACCCCGTTGCCCTGTCAGAGCTATTTGCTCCTTCACTCCACCCAGCAGGGGGCTCTGGCCCAAATGAGCTCTGTGAGGAGCCCTAACAGAGCCCCCCAGAGACACGAGCCCTGTAGGCTGCCCCCCCCCACCAGACTCCCCTCTACTCTGTCCTAGCCCCTTTCGCTCCTCAACTCCCGGCGTGACTTCCAGCACTTCTCAAACTTCTCTAAATTAGTCCTGATCATTGAGGAAAGTAGGAAACAATGCGGGGGAGGGGGCAAAAATCTATGCAACTCTCCATAACAAAATATTTTGAAGCCTCTTATTTTATCTTAAAATTTCATGTAAATCTGTCACCCTGTTTCATAATATGTTTATTTTAATATAAGACGTTTTAGATAACATGACAGTTAAAAGAGTTAAGTTTTCCCTTTAAAAAATGCCCAAGTAAAATCAATACTCTGGGAAGATGCCGTGATCAGCGTGTGGCTCCAGGTACACCCAGCATCGCACCCACAGCCGCCCGGGAACGCCCGCTCCCAAGGGAGCAGCACAGACGCCCGGCCCAGACCTATGCGTGATGCATGTCCGGCCCCAGCCCCAATCCCGTAGATCCCGACTCTGAACTAAATATGAGGGGAAGGGAGTGAGGAGGGAAGAAGATGGGTGGGGCAAAATTACATCTTTCAAAAATATTCTGTCATTTTAATTTTTAAGTAACATAGGTAAGCTTGATCCCAATTTGTCCAAATTAATGAGTTGCAGCTAGGAGTCTCTTCCCACCACCCACATTTTGCTACTTGGCCTCATAGTTTACTTCAGCTGTGTAGTTTAATATTCACAATAAGAAAAATCTGAAGTGCTGAGTTTACTACATCATCTTTTCTCTTCCACTTATATTCTCTCTTGGTCGCTGAAGATTAGAGTCGACTGATGCTAACCAAATGCATGTATTCAACAGAAAAAGTGAATTTGGAATTAAGAGTAAAGGCCACAGGATAATATTTTGAAATATCAGTTTGCTTTCTTCTTCCTTTCATATAGGCACTTTACTTTCTTCCCTCAGAGGTCTGCAATAAGCTCCCAAAAGTGCAATACAAGGGCTGACAAACTCAGAGAACAGGCAGATCACGCAAACAAATGAAGTGGTCTGCATGAAGACGAGGGCGTGGTACAGAGACCATGGCAAACTAGAGAGCAGAGCATCTGCTCCCTCTATAGAAGCCAGCTGACACTCAGCTCTGTCTAATTGTCACCACATACAGGAATGAGGGCTGAGTGTTGGTAGACCTCATTTTTTCATGAAAACCTCAAAATCTGCATTTTAAAAATGTGAAACTTCTGTATGTTTCAAACTTGGCAACTAATTTAAAAATTTTAAAAGAAATGTGTGGAGGCCAAACCCAGTGTACTGCCTAGATCAAGGCCATGGTTGTACCATCTGTGACTTGTGTTTCAAACCCTCTGGGGAATACAGAGTGAAGTGTTTCCTTCAGTCTAAAAATGATTCCAGAGGTCCCGAGGAAGGATAAAGACCTATAAACCCAAGAACAGTAGGGACCTGTGCCCTGCTCCTAGCAGTGCTTACGATCTCTGACTCAATAGCCCTCAGGGTGCCCCACGCAAGGAGACAGTAGACCCTGAGCTCCCAGCCTTGCCGTAGACTCCTGTGCCCCAAGAGTAGTTTGGAAGCAGCAGAGGGGCAGACCTAAGGAGACTGTGAGCTGGGGAGATGGTTATCTCAGTGCTAGCCAACTTGGACAGGTGACCTAGTAGCAGAGGAGGCTCCGTAACTCATGGTGCCACATATGATCCCAGAACAGGGGATGGAAAGGAGACATAAGAATTCAAATTGCTGCTAAAGGAAAAGCATAATTACTTATTTAATGTCTATCTCTCCTCCCCAGGAGTACAGAAACCTCGTCTGGCTTATTCACCAACTAGCACTTGGCACAGTGCCCAGCACACAGTGGGGCTGCATTTTATTAAAATTATGCAAATGAGAAATAGTGAGATAGAAAATATTAATAAAATCTCACTTTCTGCACCAAATTTGAAATCATGTAAATCCTCCCCCCAAATTACCATTAAGAATTGCAAAATATCTAAGCTGGTGGATCATATGAATTATAAACAACTGGGATGGTACAGATTAGAATCACAAATCAAATGACTGTATATTCAGACTGGGGCAGCTGGGAGAATGTTGATATCAGGCTGAGCATGAAATAAAAGATCTTGAGTGTGTTTTCTGTAGAGCGAGGCCTTCTTATCGAGTCTTCTTTGTATCATGCTTAGCACCATGATGCATGCAACTGTGGGCTAATAAACATTTATCAGAGTGTACCTAAGGCAAGTTGTTTGACTCATAGCTGTGACCATGATTTGGAGCCTGGGTCAGGTTCCATATTCCCTTGGGTTGCAGGGAGCAAACCAGTTCCCCACACCTGGGCCCACTGTGAGAGTCTATCCCCTCCCACTTCCTGCACCACCCCCAACAGCACTGTGTGGCTGCAGCCTACCAGGGCAGGAACAGACTGCAACATAGAAGCTGCTCTCTCCCCTGTCACATGTATGGAGGGAGGCACATGGGAGAGGAAGGAGCCACCTAGATTTCAGTGTCTGGAAGTCTCTGATAAGTCTCCCAGCAGCAATGTGGCAGCCACGGTGGGCCCAAGGATGAGGACTAATGATAAGCCCACACAGTGCCCTTGCAAATCACTTTCTAAGAATTAAAGGAATTTTTCATGTGTTGAAGTTCCTTCTTGATGGTTTTCCTACTATGAAAGGGCAATCCCTTACCCATGACGTTGGTGGCATTATTATTTTTGGAAGGCTCAGATGCTTGGATTATCAGCAGCTTGGTTAAATCAGAAGTTCCCTGAACCTAAAGGAAAAAAGTCAAAACTAGTCAAAAGAGCATTCTTTGATCTCTAACATAGCTGCTTCTCAACATTTCCAAAGAATTTAAGAAATAAGCCAAAGCATAGAACTGAATCTTCAACCTCGGCTCTATCTTTTTTATTTCAAATCCTCTTTGATGTTGTTTCAAAAAGTCTTAGATCAGCATACTTGTTTTGTTGTTGCATAGTTACAGACACCAGAGAGGAAATTTCTACACCTTACCTGTAACTAGACAGAAAATCCCAGTTTGGAAAGCAAGGAATCCCCAGCACACAATGAGTTGCTTTTATTCCCATATTGATGCCCAAGGGCTCAAGGCCCAGCCTTCCCAGGAGGGCAGGCCTGTCTTCCTTTCCTAGAGCTTTTGTCCCACATGCACAAAATCTGGCTCTCAGAAGGCCCAGGAGCAGACAAGTAGTAATTATAACTCTCATTTCTAGATGCCGCATATTATCTCATTTAATCCTCATAACAACCCCATCTGATGGCTGCTGTCATTACCCCATCTTACTGAGGAAGAAAGTGAGGGTCTGACAGGTTAGGCAGCTTGCCTATGCTCATGCGCCACATAGGAATGGGGATCTGGTTTTAAATCTAAGCGTGCCTGACTCCAAACCTGGTCTCCTAACAAACTGAACTGTGGGTGTTGCTCTGTTCCCCCCTTGCCTGTCCCCTCCACCCTTCACTTCAAACCTGAAGAGATTTTCATCTTCCATTAAAAATATATAAATTACTCTCATCCTCTGAATTGTTGAAAGGGACAAAATAAGAATGTTATGAAAGAGGCAAATTCACTTTTTAGGTTTACCAACTTTTTTTTCCAGGACATAAAACTTCATTTAATGAATGCCCTTTCACAGTCTGAATGGCAGAAAGGGGAGAAATTTACTATCAGATTAGAGAAATGTCAGTTTTTATCCCGGCCTCTTGATCCTCCCCATTCCTGTGTCCCACCCTCCTGTCACCCCTGTGGGCCAATAGCAGGTAGGCTGGCCCATTAGGGACCTTGCTCTTACCCTCCCCGTGCCCTGTTAGGTCCTAGATTCACACTTCCCCCTCCTTACAGAAGCATGGAGTGATGAGATCAGGGCCCAGGGCATACTATCAAACTGTACCCACAGCCCCTAACATGGCAACAAAGTTATATAGCCCCCACTCAACTCCCTTCCTATCAGCCAGTGCAGACACTTCCAGAGCCACCTAGAATACAGCATCATTGCCTTGGTGTGAACTAGGAAAAACGCATTGCATCCCGGCCTTCCTCTGGGAAGGCACAGCTCCACGCCAGAGCAAATGGCTTGGCAAGCAGCAAGCAGGCAGATTCCAGCCCCCTTGCCCCTTGGGCACACCCTTGAGCAGGGCACCTGTACTACAGTACACCGAATCCCTGGGTACATTTTTATTGTTTTATTAAAGGCAGCTAAGAACTGCAGGGTCTTTACAGGTTTAATTTCTTTTTAAGGTGGTCAGTTGAGTTTTAAAGTCACTTCTAGGGCACCCTGAAAAGCAAAGAACTCTTTAGAAACTATACTCCTTACCTGCTCACAGGTTTTAGGTATAATGCAAGGTGCAAGATACGGTTCCTCCGTCTTAGTATCAATTACACTGCCATACACAATGATAACAAATTTCATGGTCATATTATCAATAGTCATTTCATTATAGCTTGATAAAGTCTCCACATATGCGCGATTGAATAACACACACTTCTGAAACTTTAAGTCCTATAATAAAATTACATTTTTTTCCATAAATCGTACAGACTGACACATGATATCAAGAATGCAGATTCACTGATCTATCTGAAATATTTGAAGATATCAGGAGGCACATGGACCCTGGTACCAACAGACAGAATTTATTTAGAGTTTAGAATGGCCTCTGTCATGTTTCTGAATTCAAAGCTTTTATGTTGTTATTGTGTCATGACCCTCATTTGTGAGCTCTCAGTCGGCCACAGCAGGGTGGTCAGCTATGCCTCAGTGGATTTCTATTTGCACAAGAACCAGAGTCTTAAAGCTTCAGAGGTTTTATCCAGCAGTAAGCAAACATCCCACTTGACAAGTGCACAAACAATAATAAAAAGCCAACGCAAAACAAAGCAAGGCACCAAGTCTGAGCTACACTTCAAGGCTCAGAATCATGGACTGGAACTGGAAGGGAGTTGTTATGGGTTAAATTGTGTTCCCCCATCCCCAAATTCTTATGTTGTAGTCCTAACTCACACTACCTCAGACTGTGACCTCACATGGAAACAGGATCATTGCAGATGCAACTAGTTAAGATTAAGTTATACCAGAGTAGGGTGGGCCCCTATCTCAAAGGACTAGTGTCCTTATAAAAAGGAGAAATGTGGACACAGACTTGCACATAGGGTGAACACCATATGAAGGTGAAGGCAGCCATTTTGCAAGCCAAGGAGGGCGGCCTGGACCCAATTCTCCCTCACAGCTCCTTGGTAGAAACTAACACTGCCAACACTGTGGTTTCAGATTTCTAGCCTCCAGAACTGTGAGACAATAAACGTTTGTTGTTTTAAGCCACCCAGTGTGTGGTACTTTGTTACAGCAGTGCTAGCACAGCAACAGAGGAGCTTAGAGGTCAGTCTAATGGTAGGAATTTCCTGGCCAGTGCCCTGACAGGGGCCATTGGCTCAGTCTGAACGTTTCCAGCCCCCAAAAGTGCACAACTACACAAGCCCATTCTTGAATCTCAGTCACTGACAGGCAAATCAAACACCTACTTGCTGAGAGTGTACCAAACATAAGAAAATTAGCAACTGGAAAATCTAAAAATAAGCTACTTTAGTTTGGTTTTTAAGTGCATGTACGTTTTGAGTTCTGTGGTGTTAGAATGGCAAGAAATAACATAATTTTATCAGTGCCTGGGTGTTGTTCTAAAAAGTCTTAATTGGCTAGTTCTTTAATGGAAAAAGACTGGAGTGAAATAAACCAAAGTATTAAATAGAGATTCTCTAGGGAGTAAAATTGGGGGTAGAAGGTTATTATTCTTTTTTAATGTTTTACATCTGTATTTTCTCATTTACATAATGAATGTGTTGCTTGTGAATTAAAAAAATCCCAAGACATTCACCTTATTATTGAGTCAAATCTGACTCCATATAGTTTCAACCCGTTGGTCCTAATTCTCTCCTCTGGGTTTCATACGACCCTGAATTTGTCCTACTTCTCATGAAGCGGCAAGGTAAAAGGAAGAGTTTCAATCTTCTTACCCCTCCAATAAAATTTTTCTGAAAGTCATTATTGCCACATAGTAAAAAAAAAAAAAAAAAAAACCTGACTGGTTTGTATGACATACTAATTTTTGAATTTCAGTATTTATATCCAGACTCTTATTTCAGTGAATGTTGTTGAACTTCAGGTCTGTCACTTTCCCACTTCCTGACTCATAGTAGGGGTCTGAATAATTATTAACATTAAATAGGATACAAATGTGAGATTGTAAACTGTGCCAGTCCAGGGACAGAACTGAACCACTATTCTTTGGAAGGAAGATTCATGGAAGAGACTCATTCACCTCAGCAAAGATTTTGAAAAGGCCGGAAATTTATATTAACGAAGGTAGAGTGGACTACAATACATACCACATTGAGTGGTCAGTAACATATTCGGATTAACACTATGCTTAGCTCTGGGAGAATTTATCTATTTAATATTTGCTGAATCTACTTTTTATTGTTTTAGGGGAGGATTGCAAATAGTCTGGGAAAACTAGCTGTGACAAGAAGACCGAAAATCTGTAGGAAGTCGGGAGAAGAGAGTGGTCAAATTCTAGTAATCTCATTTTAGAAAATGAGACACAATCTTCCTTTCTATCCTTGTCTCAAAAACATGAAATGCATTTTGTAAAAAAAAAATATATATATACAGTAAATAAAAATTCAATTCATTCATATTTTAATTATATAACTTACCTCATCAATGAGACTTGATTCAAAATACTGATAGGCAGTACTGAGAGCAAGCTTTAGCCATATTTTGTATTCCAGGGATGGCCAGAAGACATCAAAGCCTTCATATAAATCCTCCAGGGAGATAAAGCAGGCCTGAAATAAGACCCCAGGCCACAGCAGCTCAGTTTGGAACTAACTTATAAGACCATCGAAAAACAACATGCCTGCAGATCTAATCTTCGTCTTACCTCTCAGAAAAACTGTCAGTGCTAGCATAATTGTGATACTCTGCCCTTTTAAAGCATCTGTATTGTGGAAAAGGTTGTTTGCTATGTATAAGATGATAAAGTTATGGTCCAATTAAAGCTATAAACTTAATAATAGACCAGTTTCACTTAACAACAGGGATACAAAAAAAAAAATAGACCAGGAAAATTTATATCAGTCAATGGGTACAATGAAGGATACAGCTCCTGAGCCTAGGTTTCAGGAACTGAGACACAGAAACTTGTCTATTCTTTTACAGTAGGTACAGTGGGCGTAGTATTTGTTTCCAGAGGCAAACTGTTTACCTGAATGAAAAAGAAGACTACTTGTTCAGAATTCAAGTTAAATGAACTTTAATTAATTCAATTCAGCCTTGTGACTAGATTCATGCCTTCTATACTCTTCTGGAAATGAAATGGTATGAAACTGCTAAGATAACATTCCCTTCTACTCCACGCACCCCTAAGACTCTGGATCCTGCTCTGTTGCATCGAATAGTCCCAAAAGATTGAGAATTCTTTGCAGCAGGAACTTTGGCTCATATCTATTTGAATTCCCCACACCTAGTGGAACGTCAGGCCACTTATGTGCTGAATAGATAACTTCTTACTTAGCAAGGGAAAAAAATAGAAGAAAGGAACTTTAACAACAAAGAAATACTCTTTAAAAACACTCCTCCCGTGATGGTGGCCATTTTTTGAGCACCTATATGTGTCAGGCATTTTACAAAAGTATTTTCCTAATACTCATAACATCATAAGGTAGGTATTCTCTCTACCTAATAAATAAGAACATTAAGACTTAAGGAAGTTAAATAACTCGTTCCAGGTCCCATGGGTAGGATGTAGCAGAGCTTGGCATGTGAGACCCTAAATCTCCTTTCTCTCAGATAGTCTATGCTGCCTCCCGATAGCTGGTTGAGTGACTAAATAAGATATCAGAACCCAGAGGAAGAAAAAATGCTGACATTTTTTATTTGCTTGAGGAATAAATAATTACCCGTGACAGAACCATTTTCTTACCTCTAATATCGTTTCACAGATGGCAGTATATTCAATTTCACACTTAAGCAGGCAGCTCAACTCTCCGATTATGTCCCCGCTAGTACAGTACTCTGTAAACATGGTTTTAGTCTCTGCAGCAGGCCTTATGCTACTCTCTATTCCAAAGGTAGGAGGTGAACAATGCAACTGCAAAAGGGGAAAAATGTGCAAAGGGAAATAAAAAATGTAAAACCCTTTGATCAAACTGTAGGAGCTCCCACTATTTCTTACATTTATTCTAATGAAAGGCAAAGATTCTTCATGAATCCTATCAGGTGTGAAGGAAGAATTAGGCTGTCACAAAAATCACAGTTTCTTTCACATTTCAATTCCTCAGGGCAAGGATTTGTTTCCAATCTTTAGTTATAAATTTCCAATTTAGTTGTCAATGACCCCTATTTACAACTTTGTACTTATATCTGTCTCATATAAAAATCCCACCAAAACTAGTAATTCCAGTCTGCAACCAATGCAGACCCACTCTGAGTCCACCTGGGCTCATGCCTCAGGCAGAAAATAACTTTTGACTGCATGGGCACATAAATCAGACATTGTAAATTAATATGCTTCCAAAACCAAGCCATGATTTCAGTAAAAACCTAGTCTCTCTTTTAAAGGCTTAAGAATAATTACCATGAAATATCAACAGGAAAATGTTTTAGGATAAACATAGGATGCTCAAGGCACTTCAAGAAGAGAACTGGTAGGCATCAATGGAAAAAGAGGAGAGAAAGATTTCAAGGGGAAGCTGCAAGAATCAAGAGGAGAATTATGGAATTTTCTAGAAAGTTTAGCTGTAAACATCAAAGAAGAAGGCTATTGTTAAGGACACAGGAAACAGGGATCAAAATGTCACCCTCTCCTAGTGATTACCATTCAGACTTTTAGAAGCATTCATGCTTCCAAAGGACTTTGAATTTTTTTAAATGGCCCTAATTTTGAATGTAGTTCAAATGACCTTTAAGCAATGAAGAATGTCTCTGTTTATTACAAACCAAGAAAAGAAGATGACATCTGTGGTAGGCAGCATTCTAATGAAGTCCCCCCAAGATTCCTGCCTGTTATTCAATCAAATAGTAATCTAAGTAAGTACTGCTATGGACTTTGCAGATGGAATTAAGGTTACTAATCAGCTGGCCTTAAGGAGATGATCTTGGATTATTCTGGTGGACCGACAGTAATTACATGAGCCCTTGAAAGTAAAAGAGGAAGGCAGAAGAGCCCGTCAGAGAGATGGGGTAGCTTGAGAAGGATTCCACATGCCTTTGCTTGTTCTGAGATGTGGGGGTTGCATGCAAGGACCAAAGAGAAGCTCTAGGAGCTCAAGGTGGTCGCCAGCTGACAGCCTGCAAATAAGCAAGGACTTCTGTCCTATAGCCATAAGGAACTACTGGATTTTTGCCAACAACCCCCATGAGCCCGGAACAGATTCTGATCCCAGAACTTCCAGAAGGCAATGCAGCCCTATTGACACCTTAATTTCAATGTTGTGAGCACCCAAGCAGATAAGCTAGCAGAGCCCACCAGACTTCTGACCTGTGGAACATAAGATAATGAATCTAAGCTGTTAAATTTGTGATAATTTGTTATAGCATCAATAAAGTACTAACATAACCTCTTCAGACCAAATATCATTGAATTTATGTTTTAAGCAGGCTTAGCTAGTCCAGCCATTGCAAGAAAATTCCCCAAAGGAACATGTACAGTATGTTGCATCTTTTAAGTATTTGATTTGACATATTTCATAAATACTGGTAGCAGCATATTTTTGTTAGGATTCTAATGGGAGTACTGCATAGTGGCTAATCATTTGGATACTGGAGGCAGAGTACATGGGTTCTAAAATGTTCCATGAGCTGATGAGAAGAACTTATATTCAGTAGTTTTGGGGTAGAATGTTCTGTAAATGTCTGCTAGGCCCATGTGTTCCAGAATCACATTTAAGTCCATTGTTTCTTTGTTTATTTTCTGCTTGGAGGATCTGTCCCATTCTGTCAGTGAGGTGTTAAAATCCCCAGCTATTACAATGCTGCTGTTTATCATTTTGTTTAGATCAAGTAGGATTTGCTTTATGAATATGGGCAGGCCTGTGTTAGGCGCATAAATAATTAAAATTGTTAAGTCTTCTTGTTGAATTGTTCCCTTCACCACATTTGTGCTTCTTTACTTTTGTTGATTTGAAGGCTATGTTATCTGATACGAGAATGGCCACACCAGCTTTCTGTTGGTTTCTATTTGCATGCAATATTGTTTTCCATTCCCTTACCCTGAATCTGAATAAGTCCTTGTGGAGTAGATGTGTTTCCTGGAGACAGCAGATATTTGGCTTGTATTTTTTTATCCATTCAGCCAGGCTATGTCTCTTCAGTGGGGAGTTGAAGCCATTTACATTTATTGAAAGAATTGATAAGTGGGGTAGATTTCTGTTCATCCTGTTGAGTAGAACTTTATTGCTTTGTTTTACCTCTTGAGCCATTGTGATAGCTGGGCTCTGAACTTTAGCTTTTGGGTGATTTGACACTGGTGAGTGTCTATTGTATTGATCCATGTATAATGCAGTTCTGAGAACTTCCTGCAGGACAGGTGTAGTCTTGACAAATTCCCTCAGTGTTTGCTTATCTGAGAAAGTCTTTATTTCTCTCTCATATAAGAAACTTAGTTTTGCAGGATACAAAATTCTAGGCTGGTCATTATTCTGTTTGAGAAGACTGAGAATGGAGCCCCAATCCCTTCTGGCTTGTAAGGTCTCAGTTGAGAAGTCTGCAGTTAGGTTGATGGGTTTTCCTTTGTAAGTTACCTGACGCTTTCACCATACAGCTGGAAGGAGTGACTCCTTTGTGTTTACATTGGCCAGCCTGATGACTCTATGTTGGTGGTGATTGCCTCTTCACCATGAATCTCCCAGGAGTCCTTTAAGCTTCTTGTACCTGGATATCTAGATTTCTAGCAAGGTCAGGGAAATTTTCCTCAATTATCCCCCCAAATAAGTTTTCTAACCCTTATATATTTTCTTCTTCACCTTCAGGGATGCCTATGATTCTTATGTTAGTCCTCTTTACATAATCCGATATTTCTTGTAGGTTTTGTTTGTTCTTCTTATTCTCTATTCTTTCTTTTTGACTGACTTGTTTAACTCAAAGGTGTTTTCGTCAAGCTCTGAGATTCTTTCTTCTGCCTGATCTAGCCTATTCTTAAGACTTTCCACCATGTTTTCTATTTCCTTGGGTGAACTTTTCATTTTTAGAAGTTCTGCTTGATTTTTTTTAATAATTCAATTTCTTTAGTGAATTTTTCATTCATTTCCTGCATTGTTTTTGTGGTTTCTTTGTGTTGGGTTTTTATTTTCTCTTGTGTTTCATTCAGCTTCCTTACAATCCATATTCAAAATTCTTCATCTGTCATTTCAATCTTTGCCTTTTGGTTTGTAACCATTGATAAGGAGTTATTCATTTCTTTTGCTCTGATTTATCATGTTTTCAGAGTTCTTTCTCTGATTCCTTCTCATCTGGCCTCTTGGTCAATATCTGGGGGTGCTAGGCCTGGCTTACAGGCCTGTTTCTAGGTCCCCAAAAATTGATCCCTGAGCATGCCAAGGAGAGGAGTGCTGGTCCTGAGTTGACTATAGGGTATTCTAGCAGGTTTGATGAACCTCTCAGTTTACCTCGACTTTTTGTCTTCAGCTCTTCCCAACAGTGTGTAGTGAGTTAGGTCTCCCAGTTTAATCTCCGAGATGGTGGGTGGTATTTGTGAGGACGAATCAGCCACTCCCTGTTTGCTTGAGTCAGAAGGTGCTATACTTAGCTATGAGGTTGTTCCCCCATCATTGATTGAAGTTTGTGTGGAAGAGCCAGATGCTGAGATGGTCTTTTGTGCTCATGGTAAGCTCTGGTCCCCCAGGTGGGGCATATGACTGCCCCAAGCTGTAGGAGGGACCCTCTATCTCCCAGAGGGTTGCTTGATTCCTACTCCCCCTGAGGTGAGGGGACGAGCAAGACAAATCGTGGCTGAATTGCAAGAGCCTGAGAGGCTTTGCAAAGTCTCAGGGGGAGCTCAGAGGTTGCTTATCTGGCCACTAGAGGAAGCCGCTTGCATGAAGTTCAGGGTAATGTCTCCAAGCTAAGAAGGCTGTTCCCAAGGGAGGGGCCTAATCACTTGAGTGCTAAGGCCTGGGCCAGGCTCTTTCCACCCTTGTCCACTAGCATAGTTTCTCTACCAGGTGGAGTGAGTGCCCTCCCTATTTTCTCCCTGGAACTCCACAGCACTCTCCCATCAGATCAGTCTGTGTGAGTTCCCTCACCACCTGAGACCTGCTCTCAAATTATCCCTCAGTCCATGTGTCTGACCCACTAGCATGGGTGCCTGGCAGGTAGGGGGATCCCCAATTGTGCATGCCTGTTCCACCACAAGACCCCAAGTGGAGAGAGGTAGGCCTTTCTGTCCACAGGGGCCTCTGCCAGAGGCATGCTTCCTACCTGGGAGAAGTGGCTGCTCACAAGTTTCTTGGCTCAAGCTGCACTCCTTATTGTAATGAGTCAGGGGAGGGGTCCCCGAGGCATTTGGTTGTCATAGGAACCAGGGGCTAGGCTAATTCATTTCAAGTGCCATGCCCCTATCCAATATGGAGGTTCTCCAGTAGGAGTACAGCATGGGCGTGCTCATAGATCCCCGTTCCTCAGGGCCCCTCCACACTCTTCTGTTGGAAATGTCCATGAGGGCTTCCTTGCCACCCAAGTCCAGGACCAAGACCTCTCCTCTACATCTCCCTGTATCACCCTCTTGTCTTGGGGTGGGGGCACCAAGTCCAGCTCACCTGTCTAAGCTGCCAGTGTACAATCCCGCAAAACGCCAACGGGAAGGAAGTTTGCAAATTGTGGTGGCCCCACTCTCTGGTAGGCTCAGCCAGGAATGCACACCCACTGTAGAGAAGCAGCTGTCTGTGTGCTTCTCAGTTCAGAGTATTCTCACGGTTGCAATGGGGGGGGAGGGGCTGTGGCTACTAGCGGCCTGAGCTAAAATTACTTTCTCTGATGCTGTGATTGGAGGAGGTGCAGAGCAGGAAGTGTCTAGGTGTAAGAAAGCTGTCTCTCCAATCTCTCATGGCACTCTCCCGTGGGGTGTCCCTTTGGAACACCCTCACTCGTGGGGTTCACCGGTTCACCCTGCTATTCCTATTTAGCCACCATACCTGAGTTTGTGGAGGCTGAAAGCACCTCCAGTATGTTTTGTGTCCCGCTGTTCCCTGAAGGTAGCCAGGTAGGGCCGGGGAACCCCCCTTACCCTTTCACTGGGCTCCGAGCCTCTCTGGGTTTGGTCCAAGCCACTATCTTCTCCTCTCTATCTTCTTCTTTCTCAGCTTAGCAGTTTTTCTCAGTTGAGTCCCCAGATGTCTCTGTTGCTTCTGTCTGTGATCCATACCTTAGCTGCAACTGCAGTCTGCTTTTCTCAGTCCAATATTCTACCTTCCAGCTGAGACAATCCGACAAGCGATGTTTCTACTCCACCACTTTGGTTGATCTCTCTGGGTCTTGTGTTTTTATCCATTCAGCCATTCCATGTCTTTTGATCAGAGACTTTAGTCCATTTACATTCGATGTTATTGTTGATAGATAAGGACTTACTACTGCCATGTTGTTATTTGATAAAAGTTATATTTTTTATCCTCATCCTACTTACTTATGAAGAATCTGACTTTTCAGCCCACTTCCTCATTCTTGGACTCTCATTGCCTTTAGGTGAGTTAAACCACTCCAAGTATTGGGTTCCTTGTGTGAACATAGTGAGAAATAATGCTTCCTCCCATGATTGTTGGAGGAATAGGAATAAGTAATGGCTAGGCCAGCATTTTGTAAAATGGGAAGCACATTTCAGGTATTGAGTATTATTATTATTATATCTCAGCTGTAGTGCTCACTTCGAGCAGAAATGTTTTCATGTGGAAAAGAGATTGTTAAAAATTTAAACCTTTTTGGTTTCTAAATTTCTCCTTATCTTACAATTACATATTTCAAAATACATTTTAAGTAAAAAAATTAATAGCCCCTTACAATTGCCATTCCTGAAATAATTAAGTAGATTCCCTGTGGCATTTCTCCTTCTTTACAAATGACATCTCCATAGTCAAAATAAGTAAGTTTGGCTCTTTCCTGAATGAAAAAAAGGAAAAGAAAAGGAGAGTCAATGCAAAAGGTTCATAGCCTACTTTTTTAAATATAAATAAGATTTTAAACCTAAAAGTGGTTTTCAAGTAGCATGCATAAAAATACAAACTATGTTCTTGGTTTACTAATAAATCGTGACATTCTCACATACCACATCAACTTTTAGTAAAAAAGGGACAAGCAAACTGTCGACTTTGTGACAGGATGGTCTCTGGTTCATAGAAGATATGCAACAGATATTTGTTGAAA
The DNA here is from genome assembly GCF_041146395.1 of Eulemur rufifrons. Classification (NCBI taxonomy): domain Eukaryota; kingdom Metazoa; phylum Chordata; class Mammalia; order Primates; family Lemuridae; genus Eulemur; species Eulemur rufifrons. Next base: position 85,016,386 of record NC_090990.1, read on the forward strand.
AAGAGTCCAAATTCCTGTAGCAACACTCAGCTGACTTTGGACAGAGCATGAACTTAAATACACCACAGTTCTCACTGTTCCCTATTATACTTCACCCCGTTGGTTTTAATTTTATCTGCCTGGCCTGTGCAATAATTTAAATTTGAGGCCCTTGTTAAAAAAAAAAAAAAAAAGTCTCTTCCAGAGTGTGCATCTAGATATCCAGAACTCCACAACATAAAACAGAATGGGATTAGTAATAATCAGGAAACATAGAAAGCTCATCCTAAGCAGATAAGCCATCGTGGAAAAAACGATCTTTGCCCTTTAGGCTCAAAAAGAAATCGACTCTTCCTCTGGGCTCTGCTGGGCCTCCGTTTTGGCTTACCCTGAATTGGCCAATATAGGATTCATGCTTTCAATATGTTTTTCTGTTAATCTTGTATTTGGAAGTGGAAAAATGGAAAACAATTACACTAAAATCTGAGCCAGAGAAGAAGGCAGAATCTTTACCTTGAAGAATTCAATGAGAACATCTTTATTTTCCAGCCAAATGATGTTATGAAGGTATTTGTCAGGAGTAGGGGGTGGGATTGCCATTGGAAAGTTATTCAGTGCTTTTATTTTTGTAAGAAGTACCTAAAAACAAACAAAATAATGATTGTCAGGTCCTGTAACAGAAAACTGACATGAGCAAAAACTAAGAAAATCTAAATAAACTACTGTTAGGCAAATATAACCTTGATTTTTGACTACAGCTTCTCTCACTCTATTTAAATTCCTGTAACCCTTTTTTGTTCCTATTCTCCCCCTTATTACTATTCTCACTGATTTTTATTAACTCAGATTGAATCTATCATCTTTATAATCTGGTTAACACTTATCCTACCTACCTCAATATCAAATTTTCTAAACTTCACAGCTGATTGCTGTATGATTTAATGCCATGTTCTCTCAGTTTTTTTTTTTTTCATGTGTATGATTTGCTTCTGTAAGTCCTAATTTTGGAGGATACAGTTCCAACCTTGGGGCCTCTGAGAAGAAGCCTTCTCTGACTTCCCCTACAAGGTCAGAGAAAATCATTTTATCTCCTTTATTCCTATAGTATTGCCTATATATCTCCATCATGGAAGTCATCACACATACTATTATTATTTTTACTTATATGTCTCACCCTTCATATTATATAACTTTTGTTGGATGGATGAACAAATGATTAAATGGTAGAATAGGGAAGAGCCCATGGACTTTGGGGTCAGTGTTGTATTAAATATCCCAATTTCCTCAAGAGTCCAGAGCACTTAGTAGGTCTCCAACATACATTCACTCAATTGAATTGAATAGATGCTCCTATTTCCTTATGACCTGGCATAGATAATTATATCCCTTTTGGTGACAATTAGTCAATGAATTAGTAGGCATTCAATAAGTAACTGTTGGACGATTTAATTTACCCTTTACCTCTCTGAGTAAACCTATAGGGAAAAATTAGTTCCTCTCCTCATACGGGCTATTATTTATTTACCTTAATTAATGGGCATCAAGCATTTGTCTTACACAGCTTTCAAAGTGATAAATGAAAACAATGGAATGCAATACACAGTATGTGTGGTGGTGTAACTTGAAGAACACTCTAAAGTAGCCCTTTTCTTCCCTCAGACAGACATTAAGTCATATTACCCTTTTAGTCTTTTGCTGTGATGTTACTGAAACAAAAGAAATAAAGCCTTAAAGGGGAAAGCTGGCCTATCCCACATTCATTTCCCTTCTGGGGTCATGGAGAGGGACTATGTTCAGGGAATGACTAGACGCACAGTGCATGACGGTCCATAGCTAGGAGCTGCCTGTGACAAGGAAGAACATGCAACTTCCAGTAACAGTGTATCCGTGAGCACACAGACAGAATGCAGGACCAGAACTCCCACCTCTCTGCTGTATGCTAGGAAGCAGACCCTTACATGGGAGTAGAAAGAACACTCTTATTTTGCACAAATACAGTCTTGAATAGAGTTGTAGGACTAAACATGGCTTTCCACTCCCCCCCATCTCAAGTTCCTAATTTGTTTGCAGATAGATTTATAATATTTCAGAAGTCCATTTATTAGCTAATTAGAGTACCTTCTCTGCTCCTCTTCTCTCAGAACTTCCCCTTCCCTGGCCTCCACCAACACACACACACACACACACACACACACACAGACACCTGGTTGGTCCCCTCCCCACCATGTAAATATCATGTGACATCCACCTCCTTTGGCACAGTCAGTGGGACTGGGCAGTACATATTCCAGCAGTGGATGGAAAGGCAGAAAAATCTAGTGAGCTTATAGAGGGAACCAAAGGAAGATGCCACAGAGGGCAATGCTGATAGGAAATGAAGAATCTGGAAACCTTTCCAGGTCCTCATTTTAAGCCTCTTCCTGTGGCCTGGCCACACGGCCTAGCTATTGTGGGCTCTGTAAGACACTCTGTGTCCTTTTAACAAATCCCCTAACCCCATTTATTTACTAAACTTAGCTCAAGTTCATTTTTGTTACTTGCAACCAAGTAATTTTGACTACTGGAATGCATCAGGTAGCATTGACATTGGTTGCCACTGGCATTGTCAGCGTCTGCAGGCAATCACAGGGTTAACACCTGTGGTTAAACGCTTTTTCCCAGTCTCCCTTCTCATTATACTCTGCTAAAGTAACAGTGCAGGCTGGGCTGTTGAGCTGATGGAATTAAGCAAAATGGGAAATTTCTTTGTTACCTTATTCATCTCGATGCCCTCATATTTATCAATAATGCCTCTTGAGCAAAGGAAGGTGAGATTTTTCAGAGCTTTAGAAATCACATTCCGGATTGCCTGCTTAGTCTTCAAAGCAATGACAACATCACGACCCTTATGCTCTATGAGTCCTGAAGCAGATAAAATTCAGTAGGTAACCTATGTAATAACCACAATAACTAATATTTGTATAATAGTTTATAATTTCAAAAATATTTACACAATAGCCTTTTATTCTAGTTTCACACAGAACTCATGAGGCCAGTAGGACTAGAGATATTTTCATCTCCATTTTATGGATGAGAAAGTTGAAAAAACTGACTTCCCCCACCAGCTACGAGAAAGTCTCTCTCTCTCTGCCTTATTCCCATGACATCTCCTCCAAACCTCTATTATGGAACTCATTACATTGCAGTATTACTATTTTTTACTTATCACTTTCACCGCTCCATGTTATGTAATTTTTGTTGGTTGGATGAATAAATTACTGAAGGAAAGAGCCTCTGGACTTTGGCTGATGGGTCTTTCTGAGATCAACTCACATATTCTTTCCACTTTAATGAACATGAGAAATCACGGATTGGACTGTGAGTCAAGGTTAAAATTGTATCTGTTGCATCTTTGCAATCCTAACATTGAGCACAGTGTCCAACCTATGGAAGGTACTTACTCATTTTTTAACTGAAATAACTGACCAGTAAAATGAAAGGTAGCAATGATCCAGAGGTTATAGTGTCAGACATACCTGGGCTAGAGATCTGGTCCACCACTTTCTAGCCATATGGCCTCAGGCAAGTCAACCTCTCTAATAATGGTATTTGCGTCATAGAGTAATTATAAGGATTAAATGAGATAACGCATATAAAGCAGTTAACAGTTAGTTCCTGACATAATAAGCACTCAATAATCAGTTGCAGAACCATATGGAAACAGACACTCCGTTTTATAGGACTGAATCCAGAAAACTTTATAACATTTCATACTGATCTAAAACATAATATAAAGCAACAGTTCCTAGGCCCCTAATCTTTAAAAGCACAGAAATAAAAATCTGCCAATATGTAAATGAAACAGTGGGTCCTGGGTTTTCTGAGACAGTGCCAAAATATTCTGACCTACTGTCTCCAAATTGACTTTCATTCATTAGATCATGTTCTTTCCATTTTGACTGGAAAGCATGATCCTCATAAATCCATATGGCATCTTACAATGTGGTCATGAGTACAAAGTGGTTTTACTTCATTTCTTTTCTGATAGCCTCTATTTATTAAGGGCCTACCATATGCCAGGCCCTCTACCAGATGCTTTTGGATACACCAAGAGCCTGGCCCACAGCCCCCATCCTCTGTATGAGGAAAGCAGACCCAAAAAGCTTGACATAAAATCCTTGGGCTCCTGCTGTGTGCTTCAAGTAAAGGGGAGTGACTGTGGGTGCTCAAGGAATGACATCCTTTGCAATCTACATTCCAGAGTATCCTTGCAAAAAGGGGAAACAAAACAAAAAAACCTTTTCTCAAAGGTAATCTTCAAGTGTCTTTTTCTTTCAACCTTAAGGACTCTGACCTTACTACCTTAATACACTTTCCACACTGCTCCCATTGTTTTCTCTATTTTCCCATAGCAACTAACAGGACTCCTCTAACTTCCTGCAATTATCTGTTGATATGCTCATGCACTCCACCAGACTGCACTTTTTAAATTCTACTCATCTCTGCTTTCCCATACCTGGCTCATTACCTGTGTTCAATAAATGCTTATTGAATGCACAAATGAATAAGTGAATGACAGCACAAACTTGTCTTCCTTCGGTTAAATTATAGGATAATAAGGTGTGACTTTAGAAAATCAGATACTCTACCTACCTACCTAGTTCTTTGATAGCATCTCGTTTGTTGGTTTCCAAAATTTGATACAGTTTCTGTAAGAAATTAAGAAAAACATGCATTTTTTATTACACCAAGTACACTTTTGGCTTTAAATTCTGAGAAAAAGAAGTATGGTAGAGGAAATCTCAGATTTAGGACTGTTTGGCTCAATTCTTCCCTCTGGGTCAATTCTATTGCTTTCCCCAAGCTCAGATATGAATTGCATGACTGAAAGTTGTGCAGTCAGTAGCTTACATAGCTGCTGTGCCTAATAGTTCTTGGGAAAGATTAGTAAGTATTCCACTGTGCTCCAAGGAGAAATCTCATAGACAGAGCCTGATTTTGGGATGAGCCAACTGAGCAGCTATTTGCGGAGCCAGTCTATTTGGAGCACAAAAATAAGTGGAATAATGAGAAAATGTGGTATTGATTAGTTCATGTTTCCTACAGATAACTCCTTACATAACTGAAGAAATTACTCCATTCTCTGTCCAATCAATCATACAACAGATATTTGTTGGATGCCCACTATATCCCAGACACTGTTCCTCATGAAGCTTACTCTCTAGCTCTGAGTCTTTGGGCATCTTGCACTTGACCACACCAACAGTTCTGAGACCAAGCATCTGACAGTTCTCCGGGGTTGTCAGCTACAGATGTCTGGAACGCTGCACCCAAATAATACATGGCAGAGTGCTTTTTATAGGGAACAACTGTTTTGTTATCTAAAGTCTAAGCAAAGTTAAGTTTTTGCTGGATTTTGTGGTTTTTTGTTTTAGTTTAGAAAAAAATCACATGTAATAAACCTCTCATTGTGAATATAAAATGAGGTGTATAATTTTTATTAAATTGTTTCTTCTCGCTTAATAACATTGAATCAATATTGGGAAGGTGCCAAATTACTAGCCTGTCTATGGCACCAACATACCATGGTCCAGCCCTGTTTGCATAAGAGCATAGACAGCAGCTAAACCCCCTTCATACCAAACTAGACTTACAACGACACTGTAAGACTGCTCTAGAATGACATTGCACAAGAGGGCATAGGAACTGGCTCCTGCCTACAAAGAGAGTATAATCATGAAAGCATGGACATATATTTACTTCTCTACAGGTGAGCTGCCACGGGCCAGTTTCCAGAACCAAGTCACTTTCAGAGTAAATACTAGTTTGATAACTAAACTAACTAAACTCAAAAAGGCATTCAAATCTTTACTGAAGTCTCTTTTAAAAATGCCAGTGGAAATTTATTTCATCTCTTACATGTCAAGCCAACTTCCCCTAAATCTCCACATCTTCTCCCAAACCCCTCAAAACACATTCTTAACTAACCCCCCACCTTGTTTCTCTTTTCTCGTCTTCCTGCTTCTGAAATCTCTTCTGTGAATAGCTCTATGATCTTTCTAATGTAGATCAATCTAGCCTTTTAGTAGTTCTTTTAATTTTCTTCTGCATTCTTCAATGTAAATCAACAGGATAGAATCCTGTTATACATTGTTTGATCCAATAAAGGTAGGTATCTTTACAGCCTCCTTCCCTCTTCTGACTTCAATAAGGAAAGAGCCCCTCTTTCTTGACTAAAAAACAGCCATCACAAAAAATAGGCACCACAACCAGAAGACATAACCTCCAGCCCATCTGTGGTTTTATGTACGCACACACAATCATTGTATCTAGGGCTTTAGTAATTAGGATTTAAATTCATCATAGAGTTAGAAATCAGGGCTAGGCATGGTGGCTCACACCTGTAATACAAGCACTCTGGGAGGCCGAGGGGGGCAGATCATTTGAGCTCAGGAGTTCGAGACCACCCTGAGCAAGAGCAAGACCCCCTGTCTCTACTAAAAATAGAAAGAAATTAGCTGAACAGCCAAAAATATATAGAAAAAAATTAGCCAGGCATGGTGGCGCATGCCTGTAGTCCCAGCTACTCGGGAGGCTGAGGCAGGAGGATTGCTTGAACCCAGGAGTTTGAGGTTGCTGTGAGCTAGGCTGACACCACGGCACTCTAGCCAGGGCAACAGAGTGAGACTCTGTCTCAAAAAAAAAAAAAAAAAGAAAGAAAGAAAGAAATCAGGAGTCTCACTTGGGCTGAAAAAATTTCTTTCAACTATCAATACCGTTCAGTTTAGACCCTCATCTACACATAAGAAAATATAGCCAAAATCACCAAACACTGGGGAGTCAGGGAACAGAATGAAAGACAGGAACCAAACACTGCAAATAGGTGAATAAACTCCAAGCAAACAGAATTAACACACAAAGTAAAGAAACTTAAAGAGATTCAAGAGAACATCATATGAATTTTTTAAAAAAAGGAAACAGTTGCTATGAAAAAGAAGCAACCCCAGTTTTGGGAGATCAAAAGTGATTATCAAAAAAAAATACGGTTTAATATATGGGCTGAACAGCAGAATGAACACAACTAAAGAGTGAATTAGTAACCTGGAAAATCAAGTTAAGGGATTCTCATTGCAAAAGGCAAAGAGTTAAAAGTTACAAGAAAAGTTGAAACAGGGACTAACTCTAAAAATTCAAAAATCTGTTTAAAATGGTGCTAGAAGGAGAAAACATAAACAGGGGGGGAAAATAAAGAAATAATGGAAGAAAGATGGGAATCTTTAGATTGTAGGCCCCACCAAGTACTATGTGAGAAATAATGTTTTTAAATCACACCGAGACATATCCTGGTGAAATTTCAGAACTCCAAGGATAAAGAGAAAATTTTAAAAGCCTCCAAAGACAGAAAAAAAGTCATCTACAAAAGCACAAGTAAAATAAGACATATCAGCAATGTTGAAGAGGGGTAACATCTTCAAGTTTTGTAGAAAGAAAATGGTTTTTGAGAGTCAAACTATTAATTATGAGAGCAAAATAAAATAATTTTAGACATTTAATTCCATATGTCCTATGACAAAAATTATAGGCATAATTCAACATAATAAATCAAATGGAAAATAAGAAGAGGGTCACAGGGTTCACGAAAGAGTGACTAAGGAATATCACCAAAAGAAAAAAAAAGAAAAAAATTTCTTAATCCATTTGAATGTTTCATTTAAAACAGTCTCCTTCAAGTAGCAAATTTTTTATAACATCAGATCATATTTCCTTTGTTGTGAACTGAATCAAATGATAGGTTCTACAGTGAATAATGTTTATGCAATCATAACAAATTAAAAGTTGTTTTTTGTTTTCCATTTATAGAGTCACCTATTAAAAATAATGAAGACAGGCCGGGCGTGGTGGCTCACCCTGTAATCCTAGCACTCTGGGAGGCCGAGGTGGGTGGATCGTTTGAGCTCAGGAGTTCGAGACCAGCCTGAGCAAGAGCGAGACCCCATCTCTACTAAAAATAGAAAGAAATTATATGGACAGCTAAAAATACATATAGAAAAAATTAGCCGGGCATGGTGGCGCATGCCTGTAGTCCCAGCTACTCGGGAGGCTGAGACAGGAGGATCGCTTGAGTTCAGGAATTTGAGGTTGCTGTGAGCTAGGCTGACGCCACGGCACTCACTCTAGCCTGGGCAACAGAGTGAGACTCTGTCTCAAAAAAAAAAATAAATAAAAAAAAAAATAAAAATAATGAAGACTTAATTATACTCACAAAATAGAACGTAAATGTTATAGACCTTTACCCTGTAAGAATAGTAGCCCTGAAAATTTAAGACAGGCAGGAAAAGAAAAGGTTAAAGGAGAGGAATGTTCTAATCTCCTTAAGTACATGTGCAGGCCAGGCATGGTGGCTGACACCTATAATCCCAGAACTTTGGGAGGCCAAGGTTGGGAAGATTGCTTAAGGCCAGGTGTTCAAGACCAGCCTGGGCAACATAGCAAGACCCTGTCTCTACAAAAAAAAAAAAAAAAAAAAAAAAAAAGACGAAGTACATACTATTAAAATTATGGTAAGCAGCAGAAGAATTTAACCCAGGAATGGTTACTAGGGGATCTCTCTGGGTAGTGGTAGAAAGCTGGGAGAGATACTTTTACTTCTTTTGTGATATTATTTTCAAGTGGTAAAATTATGGGTGATTATTTTTTGCTGTTTTATTCTGTGTTCTCTCCTATATTTACATTCAAAGACCTTACTCTTTAGGCCATGCAGAGCCACTGAATATTCTTAAGCAGATAGCACACATGAAATGTAAAATAGCCCTTTTAGGAACATTACTAAGTTGCAGAGAGTGGCCTGGAGTGTACGTACCGATATAAGGGAGCCTGTCTAGGAGGTGATTCACTCCATCTGCATGCTCCCATTTGATACCTATCGCATACTGCCTGGAAATGAAGAGGGTCTTGAATGTTAAAAAAATAAACACCACTATTTGCCCACTCCACAATAGCAAGATTCAAGTTTTCACTGTCAAATCTTTGTTCTCTTTTTCTCTCTTCCTCACTGCTTAAGACCTATACTTTCTTTGAAGCCTTGTTCAAGTTTCTACTCCTGCATAAAGCCTTTTCCAAGTGACCTATCTTTTAGAATGTTACAAAGCCAGAGGGAATCTCTTCTCTACTCTGCACTCAGAAAAACAATCGTATATTTGCTGCTATGAAGATAGTAAGTAAATTTGATATTAGCTGACATGTAAAGATCAGACACTATTCTCCTCTGAAGCACCTCATACAATGTCATAAATAATTGAATCCCCTTCAACTGTTGGAATTTGTCAGTTTGGCCAAATACATGTAGAAGTGGTCTTAAATTAATACACCTAAGTGTTATGTTTTTTTCCCCAAATGGCCAGTGCTTGTTTCTCACCTGATATATTGATTCACGGCTAGAAATTTGTTTTACTAAAAGTTTGGCATCTTCTTGACTTTTGACATAGCCTTTTGTAATACTATACATCAAGCTGAGGCGTTTCTTGATCTGCACATCTGTAATATCTATCAGTATTGGTATTAATATCTGGAATAATGGGGAGGTAAAAAAGAAAAACCCTGTAAATTTGATGACACAAAGCACCCTCTAAAGCAGAAGCTCTCAGAGTGTTATCTCTAGACCAGCAACAGCAGCACCCAGAAACTTGTTAGTAATGCACATTCTTGGGCCCCAGCCCAGACCCGCTGAGTCAGGTGCTCTGGAGTGGGGCCCAGCAATCAGTGTTTCAACACATCCTCCAGGTGAGTCTACGCATACTCAGGTGTGAGATCCACTCCCTAAAGGAATTAAAGCCTAATGAACAACTGACTTTGTTAGCCTTAGAGGGAAGTTTCTAGCATTGTCTTTTCCCTCATTCTCTGTATTCCCAGATTTCAGGAGACAAGACTGGTGGCACTGTAACCTAGGTGATAGCTACTAACTGAATAAATCATCTCTCTGCACCGTAGTTTCTTCACATGTAAGATAAAGCACTTAAAGTATCTAAGGTCCTTCTTAGTGCTAGATTTCTCTAATCATAAGCTGAGGCAGGCCAGTCTAGTGACATAAGAGAATGAGATTGTAAATATAAACCTCCCTGGGTTCAAATACCAGCTCTCCTAGTCACCAGCTCTGTGACCTTGAGCAAGTGACTTACTGTCTTTGAGGACTTGGTTTCCTCACATGTATTATAAGGAAAATAGTATCTAAATACCGGAATTCCAGTGAAGCTCCTTCTTAAAAGCAATGCGGTCAGTCACACAGGCAGGGGCTCCCACACAGGTAAAGTTGTGTCAGAGCACAGGGGCAGATGGTGAGGGACAGGGGAACGTGGGAGGAAAAAGTGAACAGGAAAATAGCACCATAGTGAACCAATTACAGGAGCAGAGAGAGATTGTTTTAGCTGCTACGTTTACTTGTGAAACTTTAGGCAAAGGGAGAGATGTTTAAAGAGGATTCTTTCAAAGCTTTGTCCCATGATGCACTGACATCCCCTGAGCTACTCCTTAGATCACCTAAAGATAGCCAATATTCTTTCCAGTTTTCCAATGCAGATTTGTTTCTTTTGAAAGCTGCATGATGCTGAGACTGGCTATTAAGGCACCTAACTACAGAGTGGTGACACCTACCTCACAGGGCTCTTATAATAATTTACTAGATAATGTATGTAAAGTGTTTAACATGGTTCCTGGAAAATAGCAAGTGCTCAGTAAAAAAGCTAATCATAATAATACTAATTCTTTAAATATAGTTCATTGAGATTTGTCAGAGCGTGCTAGACCAAAGCGGCAGCTGGTGCAGAACATTTGCTGGCCACAATCTAGATAGACTTGGCTCCCACAATAATACATTCTTTAAATCTTTGTTTCATTTTAAGTATTTTTCACAAATATGACTTTTAAAATAATTATTTTACATTTCTTAGCACAAGATAGATACTGATTACCTAAAGAAATGTCTACCTTCCATTTTTCCATTTTAAGTCTTAGCCTCGCACAACACATTCTGATTTGTAGAGAAGTCTGTGTTATGGTAGAGTTATATCTTACATGAGCACTTCACTCTAAACTCAGCTCATCAGGCAAAAATCACATAGAATCAAAATTATCCTTGGAAGCAGGTTTTGCATATACACCTCTGTACGGTAATTCTTATGAACTCTAAAGTTTGGTTACACCAATATAGAGTAAAGGAAGGAACAAAAAAAGAAAGTCTGTACACACAAGCTGGAGATGCAAACAATTCTGCCTTAAAGATAACTATTAAAATGTAAAAAGGAATGAATCAATGTCTTTTGCAGCAATTTGGATGGAACTTGAGACCATTATCCTAAGTGGAGTATCTCAAGAATGGAAAAACAAACACGACATGTACTTGCAAATAATTTGGAACTAATTGATAGGTATGCATGGGCACAGAAAAAAGTAAAAATCATTGGAAATTGAGAAGAGGGGAGGGAAGAGAAGAGGAGGCATAAAAACCTACCTAACAGGTACAATAAACACTATTCAGGTTATGGGCACACTAATAGCCCTGACTAAAACATTATAAAAGCTATCCATGTAACAAAAACATTTGTACCCCTTAATATTTTGAAATTTAAAAAAATTAAATAAATAAATAAATTGTATGGAGAATGGGAACTAAGGTGGAGGATTCTAATGTGTGTGTTTTGCCATCAAGGTTTACAGAAATTTTTTAAAAATATTAAGCCTCGGCCGGTCGTGGTGGCTCACACCTGTAATCCTAGCACTCTGGGAGGCCGAGGTGGGTGGATCGTTTGAGCTCAGGAGTTCGAGACCAGCCTGAGCAAGAGCGAGACCCCATCTCTACTAAAAATAGAAAGAAATTATATGGACAGCTAAAAATATATACAGAAAAAAATTAGCCGGGCATGGTGGTGCATGCCTGTAGTCCCAGCTACTCAGGAGGCTGAGACAGGAGGATCGCTTGAGCCCAGGAGTTTGAGGTTGCTGTGAGCTAGGCTGACGCCACGGTACTCACTCTAGCCTGGGCAACAGAGTGAGACTCTGTCTCAAAAAAAAAAAAAAAAAAAAAAATATTAAGCCTCTATAACTTCAATACATACTAATAGGCTTGTTTGATGTAATAAGAATTAAACAACAACAAAAAGAATAGAATGGCAAGTGAAACCATATAAAGCTCCCAAGTTAGAAACTTATATAATGCAACTCCATTGGAAAGAGAGAAAGTAGGTGTAAGAGTTGAGACTGAAAATTTAAAAATCTCTCTTCAGAATCAAAACCAGAGCCATGGAAAGAAGGGATAGTAATTGCTAAGGAGATTGAAGGTCATGGAAAAGTTAAATTCCATAGGCAGCCTGCTATGTGGCTGTGTGGTTATGGAGAAAACATTTTTGTCTCTGCACAGTTCAGGTGACATGAACAAGTTGAAACTCCAAGAACTTGTTTTTGGATGACCCTGCTTCTAGTGGCACCAAGATTTTCATTCTTTCATTTTACAAATATTTACAAAGTACTTACTATATGCCAGACACTCTTCTAGAGCCATAGGTTGCATCAGTGACCAAAACAAAGATCCCTACCTCATGGAGAGTACATACAACATACAGTAAACAGGTGATAAGTGCTTTGGGAAGAAAAAAGTTAAGCGGGTGGAGGGGGATAAGGAGGATGGGGTAGAAATCTGGGGGTGTGGGGCGCATGTTGCCATTTTACATAGGGTGGTCAGGGAAGGCTTCTGTGACAGTGTGAGATTTGAGCCATTCCAAGGTGATGGAATGTACCAAGCAGACACCTATTGGGAGAGTTCTATCCTATTTGTAGTCCAGAAAAAGAGACAACTCCTTCCCTCATTTCTTTCAAAACAATGAGGTTTCTTAACTCATTTAGCAAACAACGTAGGAAAAAAACCCTAATATTTAAAAATGTGAAGTCTTACCTTTAACATAGGAATAAACCTAATTATTCTGAAATATCCTATTATTACTGTAAACTGAATAAGAACCAAGTTGTTTGGTCTCAGTCTGACAAAGTATACACAAAAGACATCAACAATTCCAATAACTACAATTAAAAATTCCAAAGTATTCCAAGGTTGTTGAAAATATATCCTTTTCCAAATTATGATCTGTTTAGAAAACAAATAGATTACATGTCATTTCATAGCACGTATACAGTGATGGGGGGGGATCTACAAATTTAACAGTTAAGTCCTCAACTACAAATGAGTTATATTCCCAAGGTTGAGCTTTAACTTATTCATTCGGAAGCCTCCCAAAATTCTTTTTAATCTCCAACATCAAAAATTATCATTTGATTCAAAATATATAATCTATAATGAAGCTGGAATGCTGAACACAAGCATTAAAAAAGAGCAATAAACAGGTCCATTGCAATACTATTAATAATAAAGCATAGAAACAGTAATGCTGATAAATCATCTTTGAAAAATTTATCCTAAGAAGTTGTTCTCATATTATGACAAAGACCTAGCAAACCAATTTGTTTTTATTCAATTATTTATTTCTTGCAGCATGATAGAAAATATTTGAGGGAAACATCCATGTCTGGATTTGCAATTCTCTTTTACCTGATCCTCGAGATTCTCTCTACTTTTATGATACTTATCTGATGTCTAAGACTGTGACTTGTTATTAAACTCAGAAAACTCAAAAAGGTTACTAAAATTCCAGGCTTTCATCAACTATTATAGCAAATGGCTCCTGGTATCAAGCTATTTCAATAATATGACAAAAATGGATTCAAAATATGTTCTTTCTATAGAATACATTTCTATTTTAAACAGTACCTTCAATGCTGATTGTAATACATATAAAAACATAAAATAGTAGTTTATTGATATCAGTGCTGACACATTTAACTCTCTTGCCATTGGCCACATATGTATTATCATAGGATAAATATACATAAATGTTATAATATGTCCTGCATATTCAAATTCTTCAGAAAATACAATGTGATATACAAAAATCAGAAATTTATTGCTCCTGAAAAAAAATGAGATCAAATAAAATGTCAGATTGCTTAAAAGTAGGACAATTAAGAGCTGAAGTTCAATATTAGTTTAAACAAATCATTAAAATTAATTGTAAGACTATAAATAATATAGAAAAATAGCAAGCAAAAATCAAAAGCATACTTTCTACACATAAAAATTATAATGGAGAAAGATAAAAATATGACTCATTAATCTACATCAGGGATGGGGAGCATTTTTTAAAACCAAGGCTGTAGTACTTAGGAAACAATGCAAAGATTCATAAATCAAAGCAAGAAACAAATTTAGGGAAAAGTGGATTGCACATTTAGGGAAAAGTGGATAGCACACTGGCATTGTTTAAAATTAAGAACAGGAAAAACTATTCTATTCAATAATAACTATGACATATATTTGTTAAAACTTTTCAATCAATCTAAAGTAGAGCATAACAAAAAGAGGTTCCTGGGAAATATGTCAAGACCCTGGAGCTTTAATTTTTTTATTTTTCTGTTTAAACTTATTAAATAGAAGAGAATAAAAATTGTCAGAATTTGTTATAAAAGGTTTTGTTAACACGCACTTACAATCTAGCAGCATTAACACTCCTGGTATGCTCTTGTTTTGACATCTTTTATTGGTAGAAACACCTTGTCTCTTTGCTATGAAAAGTATGTGAGGTCACAATTTATGTAATAAAATAGAGTCTACCCACATTAAGTAAAATCTGTATTTGGTGATATTTTGGAAAATTTGTTATAGGTATCATTAAGAACATGTTGTGTTTTTTCTAATTAGAGACATTAACAGAACCACTCATGGTTCTTTTTCATCAGGCACAGATGAAATTAAACAGAGTTGGCTCTAGTCCACCAGTTAGATTTTTCTTACCCTTGTTTCATGTTATACCCAGAATATGTAAGCAGCCCAGTACACAATATGACCCTAAGACGTACCAATTAAAACTTGAAGAATCCAAATATGACCATCCTTTTCTTCTTCTACCCTACTCTCTAATAGAGATGTTAATGAAGTTGCTAAAGCAGAAAGGAGGAAGAGAAGCAAGATCTCTGTTCATTCCCATTCAATCAATAGGGGTCAACCATAACCTTAGTTTTTTTAAAGAAGAAAAATCAAGGTAATCTATTCTGACAATGTAGAAATGCTCATATTTTCAAGTATATTGCTATTAAAGGTTCACAGTACTTACCCAGGTAGAAGAAAAGGTATCTTTTCTTTACGATATTCCAAGAAAGTTAAAAGTTTTTTAAACTTAACAAGCCAATTTCTGGCTTTTACATAAGTTGAAACATCATATATACTCATGAATCTAAAAGAGAAAAATATACATGTGTGTTATAATAAAAAGCAAGTGCTATACTTAGGATAATAGAAAAAGAGAAGTTATACCCAATATAAATTTTATATGAACCTGTTAAATATGCTCCTAAGCCTCTGCACCCATCCACCTAGCCTTCCATGGTCATAGCACAGGAACATTTTCAGCATGAGACTCCTGCTTCCCCTGTTCCTGCAACCATTCCTGACCTGAGGTAGAACATAAGTACACCTTCTCTAGACCAATTCTTTGGGGTTAAGAATCAAGCCTCTCTTTGTCATGGGTTGCCTAGACCAAGCCTCTCCAAAACTCTGAAGGCCCTACCCTTCCCAAACTTTATCCCAGGGACTGATCATAGGGTCCCCAAATAGGTTATCAGGCTGCTGAAATATTAACTGTCACCCAGCCAGGATCTCCTATCATTGTTGCCTCATAGCTTTGTCTTAGACCATTCATTATCTAATGTTTGCCAGGACTGTGACCAGAAATCAATAAATCTCTGACACTGAGCTTTTCCCACCAGACTTAATTGCATCTATCAACAGGCAGTTGGGTCAGTTCCTCCAGAGCCTGGTCCACCCCAGTGATCAGTCTAATAGCAGCCTCCAGGCTTCTGTACATCTATCCAGAAATTTAATGCATATAGTATAAAGACAAAATAATTATAATAGTAATTGAAGCTATATAGGTTCCATTTTATGGACCCCCTAATCTCTTACCTAATTACACTGCAGTCAGATCTTCCTCCAGAATTCCCTAATGTCACCAAGGTTATAAAACCTCAGGGGGGAAAAATATAAACAAGTAATATGGAAAATACATAGATAGATGGATGGAAGGATGGACAGATGGAAAGACAGAAGATAGATGGACATAGATAGATGAGATAATAGATTGATCAGTTTGGACATTTAATTCTCATTTTGTTCATTTTTTATCATCTGCCTATTCAATTTTGGAAATATCAATTAAAGAAGTGTTACACTCACTTTCCTTGGATGAGGCAATAGCTTTTGGTTGCACCAATTAATATGCGAGCTGCCTCTGCTTCAAGGATTCCATCGTTACACTGTTTTTCAAAGCTACTCTAAACATACAATTTTAAACAAAAATTACAAAAGATCAACACATAAATGTAATGTACTATTCTTAAGCCTTACATAACCCTCACCATTATTACTGAATCCAATATATGAAAATATACTATTACAAGGAAATGTTACATTCAATATTCCCTCTTGGAAAATCTCCAAAAAGTGCCCTAGTAGGAAATAAATTTCATTTCTTTCATTATGCAATATTTACTGAATACTCATTTTTAACAAAGTATAGTCCTGAATGTTACAAGAGATACAAAGGTTCCTAGTTTCAAGAAAATGAAAATCTATGCAACTCATAGTTTGCTTCAGTAATATAAATAGCATTAGTAGCATCATCTTTCTACAGCAGAATAGAGAGTGCAAAATATTGATTCTAAGTGTAACTAATCATTTCAACCCCATAAAGAACTATCTAAAGGGAAAGATAGACTGTATTCTTGTGTCAATTCTCCCCCCAAAATAGGAGAAAAATTACACCTTTTACATGCCACTGGCATTAAACTCAGAAGTTAGAGTTACCTCCTGGGAATACTGTCTAAACTTTCTTCACATACTGACCATGTACTCTTGTCTATCCTTTGTTCAGAAATGTTACCTCCAACCTCCACTACATTTAGCATACTTGCTCAAGTTTTACAATTTTAGGGATGATAGTCACAGCAAGAAAGGAGGGAATTCACTCCACTTATATCTCAAGACAATGGCCATCCATTCATCAGGAGACAGAAAAATGATCCACCAGTAATAGCTTTGATAAAACGTATGCAAACTCTGAAGCTGCCTTCCAAAAGGTATGGTGGCAGCAGCCAGACTACCCCTAATCTGAGGGCAACATGGGCAGTTGATGGATTTCTCCATTGTGTAAGGCTCCATGATGGCCCTGGCAAGATGCCCACTATAAGAAAGTTGTGTCCCAGAAGTTCAGCCCTGAGGCATATATGCAATTATCACACTTGTAGTGTTTCCAGCCCTGCCTGTCCAGAAGTAAGCCCAGCTCAAGAAAATTATAATTGATTAATATGATGGAATGTTTATTTACTCATCCTTTAAGCAAATATTTTTTAAATGCCTACTCTGTTCCAAGCCCTGTGTTAGGGCAATGAAAGTATAATCCAAGGGTTTAAGGAGCTCACAGTCTAGTGGGGAAGGGGGGAAAGTTAGAAGTATATAATTATGAAACAATGTCAGAAATGTAAAAGGATAAAATTAATCACAAGGCATTAATCAAACTTGATGTGGACATGCAGTCTGAGAGAAATTCTTGGAGGAGATACTTCAGTTGAGTTTTAAGGGTGACCATGATTATCCAGATGAAAACTGTATCTTAATCTTGAGACTTAATCTCAATAGGTAAGCTTTTCTTGGAGTGTGATACACTCATCCTGTGAGATATTCCTGAAAACCCCAATCCCTGAAAAACTATTCAGGGTAAGGAAAAGGGAGGAAGAAGGTACTGCATTCAATATTGCCTCTTGGAAAATCTCAGTATACATCAGCATATGAAAAACTCTGAGACATTCTACAAGAAGTTCCAAAAAAAATCTGTTTACCTTTGTTTAAACCAGCATTTTCCAAACTAATTTGAGTACAGAAACTTTTTTTTCATGTAGTCCCTATTAACATCTCATGGAGCAAGTGTACTTTGGAACTCACATTAAAAAATGTAGGCACTGAGGAGTCATGTAGGCTTTTAAGCAGGAATGTGCTGTTGTCACATCTGTCTTTTAGTATGTCTCTGTGATTTGAGAATGGAAATATCGGAGGCAGGGAGACCAGTTGAAGGTTACTATCCAGACGAGAGACTATAGTGGCCTAAATTAAGATACACAAGGAAGGAAAGGGGTATATTTGACAAATATTTAAAAGGTAAGATTGATAGAGCTTGGAGGGGGAGGGATGGAGAGGACTGACCCCGGCAACCACATGGTAATGGTCCCATCACTGAGACCAGGAATACAACAGTAGGCTTGGGATAGTTCAATATGGATTTGAGGTACAGAAAAATGTCCAGGAGAAGGTGTCTACTCACAGCTGGATTCAGGAGTCTAAAGAGCTGGTGGTGAGAGGTTTGGAAGGAACATGATAGATTTCAAGAGCGTCCACAGACAGAATTAAAATAATGAGTGTAGCTGAGAATAAAGAAGGAGAGACTGTAGAGTAAAAACAGTAGACAAAGTTAACAGTCCTGAGGTGCACCAACATTAAAGGGATAAAAAAAAAAAAAAAAAAAAAAGAGGAGCTCATGAAGGAGAATGTAAAGGAAAGGGGTCACAAAAGCACGAAGAATGCCAGAGCAGAAGGTACCCTTGGGAAAGCCATGCAAAGATAACAGGGAGCCAGTCACTCCAAGGAGTTGTTGGGCAAAAAAAGTAAACATGGCCAGGCGCGGTGGCTCACACCTATAATCCCAGCACTCTGGGAGGCTGAGGCAGGAGGATTGCTTGAGCTCAGGAGTTAGAGAGCAGCTTGAGCAAGAGTGAGACCCCATCTCTACTAAAAATAGAAAAAATGAGCGGGGTGCGGTGGCATGCACTTGTAGTCCCAGGTACTCAGGAGGCTGAAGCAGGCGGATCACTAGAGCTCAGGAGTTTGAGGTTGCTGTGAGCTAGGCTGACTCCAGGGCACTCTAGCCCAGGCAACAGAGCAAGACTCTGTCTCAAATAAATAAGTAAATAAATAAAAATAAAGAAGTAAACATGGTAGGGTCCTTTTCACAGTGGCCCCAGTGTATCATGCCTCCCTGTGTCCATGCCCCTTTGCAAGTAGTATATTTGCTCCTCCCATCAAGAGGTGGAATCTACTTCTACACACATGGAATCTGGGCTGGCTCTGTGATTTGCTTTAACTAATAGAATGGAGGTAAAAGTGACATTGTTCAAGTTCCAGAGCCTGGGACTTAAGAGGCCTTGCAGTTTCCCTTCTCGTCCTGTTGGAACCCAGAGACCACTGTGCTGTCAAGAAGCCCAGTCCAGCCTGCTGGAAGAGAATAGGCCATATAGAGGAAAACCATAGTGCCCTGAAAGATAACCAGCATCAACTGCCAAACCTGTGAGTGAAGACATTCTGGACCCTCTAACCCTAGTTGATCTATGAGATGCCTGCAGACACATGAGTCATCCCAAGCCAGATCAACAATAGAATCACCCAGGTTGCCAACACACAGAACCATTACAACAAATAAACCATTGTTGTTTCAAGCCTCCAAGTTTTGGGGTGGCTTGTTACATAGCAAAATATAGCTAACTAAAACAGAAATCAATACCAACTGTGGAAAGCCTCCATAAGTTAAAATAGATGGATGGCATTAACTTTGGGACCGGGTCATGGGCAGAGATTATAAGGGCAGTGAGAAGACTGTTAGTAGAAGCTGGAAGAGCAGTGAGGAAACTGCTGTAGGAGGCTGGAGGGAGGCAGCTGTGCTATGAAAAGGTGGAACACACATTGAGGGTTTCAGCATATAGAGTGAGCTCCAAGATGGCAGACCAGAGACACCACCACCCAGAGCATCTGAGTGAGAAGGAAAAGTTTTAGAAGAAAGAGAAAAAAGAAACAAACATAGATTGGATGAAGGGCTAAAGGAAGGGTGCCAGAACCTTCAGGAGACTCCAAGGGAAGAAGCTGCAGAGCAGAACTGCAAGGACAGAGGTATCAGCAGAGATCAACCACCAAGAGGCTCAGAGACCAGCGAGAAGGGTAGCTTGAGCAGTTACTTTCTCCCTCCCTCACATATGAGACAGTTGGTGGGCTTCCAAGCTGCTAGAGAGAGCTTCTGCCCACACGAGCCCAGAAATTTCTGCCACCAGTGAGCTGGGAGCTTCTTGCAGACAGGGCACCAGGCTCCCAGCCCTGCCCGGGTGCCTCCGGCCTCACAGACCCGAGCCTGGACAACAGGCACCATATTGCTTCTCTACCTACTATGTGACTTTGTCCTCCACAGGGGGCTTCAACTCTTCAGGTTTTGTCTTGCTCATCCCCACACAGATGTTTCCCAACTCCAGCCCAGACTACAGGAACCACAGGGGTCCACTGGGTCCTGGGTGATCTCCATGACTCCAGAGCCTGGTCATTCCAGGTGAACTGCCTCTCAGAGAGAGGGTTGGAGATGACCATAGTGCTGGCTTTCCTCCACCCAGACTCTTTTTCTCCCCTTCCCCCACCCCTCACAGCTGCTGAGAGAGACAATCGAGCTGCCACACAGAGACTTCCACAGAGAGCAAGCTCAGAGCTTTCCTTCTGGGGGTCCTGCAGTGGACTGAGGGGTGCTCAGACTGTGAGCTCCCTGCCTGCTGGCCTTCTCTAGTGCTGCTTTCCTGGTTGCCCCACGAGAACAGGGCATGCCCCAAGGTAGAGGGACATTGAACCAGCTTAGGTACCCTGTGGGTGACTCAGGACCAGCATGCTTCTCCCTGGCATGGTCAACGATTGATCTCTACGGCCCTGGGAATGGGTCCAGAGATCAGATCCCATGCTCCCAGGTCTCGACTACATTGTGCAGGTGCACAGAAGGGATATTTGAGAATATCTGCCCCCAAGGGGCAGATCAGTGGGGAGAGTGCAGTGTGAGTTCTACCTGTGGTGTGCTCAGGATCACCCCTCCTCCCTGAGAGGGGCTGTGCTCCCAGCTTAGGCCAGGATCATGGGCAGGGAACCTCCTGGCCTGCATCACAATTGTAGGGGAGCTCGGCTGGCTTAAGCTTCTCTCTGCTGGCAGAGACCCAGAGGAAACCACAGAATAAAGGAGGGTGGAAAGGAGCGAGGCCTGCTCCAGACTGTCAGATTATGCGTCTCAGACAGGCCTACCTCCACATGCAGACTTTCTGGTTGACTGGGCCCACATCAGCCACTCCCCAGCAGCTTTTCCCAGAGGCAAGGAGCAGACCTTTGACCCCTGCTGAAGCAGATCCCTTGCCAGAATTTGTAGAGCTTGAGGGCAGGCTCACCAAACCCAGGCACTCCCAGCCTCACTCCCCTACCTACACCTGCTGAGGTGGAGAATTAGGACTCATCTGGAAGTTCCAGGGCCCTATCCACCACGTGGGACATTAGAGTGCTTCTTCTGAGAAACTATAGCAGGTCACAGAACCCAAAAACAACATTGCAGCTTCCTCCTTCTGGCAAACATCACTTACTAACAGGGAGGTCAATGTGCACACCCTTTACATTATTTCCTGACTCAGTCATATAGGGTGTGGGTTATTCTCACCCACAAGCAACACCTACTGGCACAGAGATTAAACTGGTCATGTAATTATCTAAACAAAAGATAATCCAAAAGTAAGAAGCAACAGCTGCCCCAGATGAGAAGGAATCAGTGAAAGAACTCCAGAAGTATGAAAAATCAGAGCAAAAGGACACCCACAAAAGGGAACACCAGCTCTCTAGCAAAGGATACCAACCAATACCAGAATATTGAAATGATAGAGGAAGAATTTCAAACATGAATTGTAAGGAAACTCAACAAAACACAAGAGAAAATAGAAACCCAACGCAAAGAAACCACAAAAACGATGCAGGAAATGAATGAAAAATTCACTAAAGAAATTGAATTTATTAAAGAAAAATCAAACAAACTTCTGGAATTGAAAAACCCATTCAAGAAAATACAAAACACAGTGCAAAGCCTTAAGAATAGGTTAGATCAGGCAGAAGAAAAAAATCTCAGAGCTTGAAGACAACACCTTCGAATTAAACAAGTCAGTCACAGAGATAGAACAGAGGAACAAGCAAAGCCTACAAAGAAATATGGGATTATGTAAAGAGGCCTAACATAAGAATCATAGGCATCTCTGAGAGTGAATAAGAAAATGCACAGGGTTGGAAAACTTATTTGAGGGAAGAATTGAGGAGAATTTCCCTGGCCTTGCTAGAAATCTAGATACCCAGGTACAAGAAACTCAAATAACTCCTGGGAGATTCATCAGAAAGAAGCAAACACCATGACACATAGTCACCAAACTGGTCAAAATAGACATGAAAGAGGTGTTCCTACAAGCTGTAAGGTGAAAGTATCAGGTAATTTAAAAAGCCTAACTGCAGACTTCTCAACTGAGACCTTACAAGCCAGAAGGGATTGGGGCCCCATTCTCAATCTTCTCAAACAGAATACTGGCCAGCGTAGAACTTTGTATTCTGCAAAACTAAGTTTTGTATAGGGGAAAAAAAACATTATTAGAAAAGCAAACACTGAGGGAATTTTTCAAGACCAGAGCTGCCCTTCAGGAAGTTCCTAGACTGCATTACACACGGATCACCACAATAGACACACATCAGTGTCAAATGACCCAGAAGCTAAAGCCCAGATATGACAATGGGTCAAGAGATAAAGCAACAAAGTTCTATTAACCACTAAACAGGATGAACAGAAATCCACCCCACTTATCAATTCTTTCAATAAATGTGAATGGCTTCAACTCCCCACTGAAGAGACACAGGCTGGCTGAATGGATTTAAAAAAAGAATACAAGCCAATTATCTGCTGTCTCCAGGAAACATATCTAACCCACAGGGCTCATTCATACTCAAGGTAAAGGGATGGAAAACAATATTCCGTGCAAATGGAAACCAATAGAAAGCTGGTGTAGCAGTTCACATATCAAATAACATAGACTTCAAATCAACAAAAGTAAAGAAAGACCAAGATGGTAATTATGTAATGGTAAAGGGAATAATTCAACGAGAACACATAACAATTCTAAATATTTATATACCTAACACAGGTGTGCCCAGATTCATAAAGCAAATCCTACTTGATCTAAACAAAATGATAAAAATCAGCACTTTATTTTTTTTTATTTTTTTTTTTTGAGGTTAGAATATTTTATGGTATTAAAATTAAAGCCAACAACAAAAATTTTTTGAGGCAATTTAACAACCCACCTTTTTATTGGGAGTGGCCTGACATATTCACTCCTGGGTTGTCTATAAAGGCTAGCTTCTGAAAGTAAAATTCCTTGATTTCCGATTTTATTCTCAGTATCACAGCTAATTAACTAAATGCCTTGCAGTTGAACAGCAACTGTTATGACTCAGATAAGGGCCACTGTTATTTGATTTTTCCTTTGGGTTTCTGCCAAATTCTTCTTCCTAAAGTTATCATTTTTTTTTTTTTTAGTATTTGAGAAGCTCTTTTTATTGCTTTGTACTTATTATAATTTTGCTTTTTTGTTTTTGTTTTTGTTTTTTTTAATCTTAAAATGACACAAATTTATTAACTTACAGCTCTAGTCATAAATCTGAAATGAGTCTCACTGAGTTAGAATCAAGGTGTCGGCAGGACGACGTTTCTTCTGGAGACTGAAGCAGAGAATCTTTTTCCTTTCTGTTTCCAGCTGCCACAGGCTGTCTGCCTTCCTTTACTCTCATCCTTCCTCCAGCTTCAAAGTCAGCTGAAGAGCATTTTCAAATCTCTCTATGACTTGATTCCCTTTTCTACCTCCCTCTCACACTTTAAAGGACCCTGTGATTATACTGGGCCCACCCAGGTAATCCAGGATAATCTCTTTATTTTAAATCCAGATGATTAGCAACTCTAATTCTATCTGTAACCTTAATTCCCCCTTGTCATCTAACATAGTACTTTCCCAGGTTCCATGGATTAGGATGTGGATATCTTAAGGGGGAAGCCATTATTCTGGCTATGATATCAGATTGTCCTTTACTGAAATGCAATGGCTGGACCTTTACACCTCTGCTCCAACCAGTCTTCAAGTGTAGATCCCCATCCCACTGGATCCACAACCCAGGAGGGTTGTGACCTTGGGTAGGTGACTCTCCGTAGCAGAGTCAATTCCTGATAGGCTGAGAGCTGCAGGTTGTCCTCTGACAGTACTCCTAGCAGCTCAGCAACAAGTCCTTACTGAAAGGAAGAACAGGGTGGTCCATTTCAATGTTCATCACAGTCCATCCCTTGAGCCACTTTTTTTTTTTTCAATTTAATTTTACAGAATCAAAGAGTCTAACAGTATATCTTGTTAGATACAGTATGCCCTCATAATGTATACATTATTTCTTGTACAATGATATGAAATAATATGGGAAATATTCATGATAAATTATTAAGTGAACAGTGCAAGTTAAAAACAACAGTTTCATATTTTTTTCCCCACCCCCCCTTTCCCGAGTCAGCACCTTCAAGTGTTACCACTCCCCAAACGGTGCGCAATGCACTCATTGTGTAGGCATATCCCCATCCCCTCCCCCACCCCCCACCTCAGTCTGATGTCCAATTGGTGTCATTCCCAGAAAATCAGCACTTTAATAGCCAGGCAATTCAACACCCTTCTGACAGAATAGGAAAAATCATCCAAACAGAAAATAAACAAAAAAACAATCAAATTAAGCAGAACTCTAGAACAAATGGACACAATAGACATTTATAGAACATTCTACCCCAAACCATTGAATATACATTCTGCTCATTAGCTCATGGAACATTCACTAAGATTGATCACATCCTAGACCACAAAACATGTCTCAACAAATTTTAAAAATCTAAAATTATACCATGCATCTTCTCAGGCTATGGTGGAATAAAATTCAAAATCAATTCCAACAAAAACATTCACCTTTACACAAAGTCATGGAAGTGAAACAACCTATTGCTGAATGATAGTTGGGTCAAGGAGGAAATTAAGATGAAAATCAAAAGATTCTTTGAACTAAATGATAAAGAGGACACAAGTTATCAAAATCTGTGGTATACAGCTAAAGCAGACCTGAGAAGAAAATTCATAGCCATAAATGCCTACATCCAAAAGACAGAAAAATCACAAATCCACAATCTAATGAATCATCTCAAGGAACTGGAAAAGAATGAGCAAACTAATCTAAAACCCAGCAGCAGAAAAAAAATAACCAAGATCAGAGCAGAACTAAATGAAATTCATAATAAAAAAAAAACTATACTGGGCAACGTATGTAACCTGCAATTCTGTATCCCCCATAACAATAAGATGAAATAAAAAAATAAAAATAAAATAAAATAAAATGTAGCCCAGCATGGTGGCATGTACCTGTAATCACAGCTATTCAGGAGGCTGAGGCAGGAGGATTGCTGGAGCCCAGGAATTCGAGGTTACAATGAGCTATAATCAAACCACTGCACTCTCATCTAGGCAACAGAGAGCTTCCACCTTACCTTGGCAAACTGGATGTCACATTTCAAAGAGCATGCCAATGTGAAGGAAAAGATAACCGAATTCCATTACTGAAGGAAGTTTTTGAGGCCTTCCCTAACATTCCCATTAACATCGATATCAAAGTCAACAACAATGTGCTGATTAAGAAGGTTTCAGAGTTGGTGAAGCAGTATAAACGAGAACACATAACAGTGTGGGGTAATGCCAGTTATGAAATTGTAGAAAAGTGCTACAAAGAGAATTCAGATGTTCCTATCCTCTTCAGTCTACAACGTGTTCTCCTCATTCTTGGCCTTTTCTTCACTGGCCTCTTGCCTTTCGTGCCCATTCGAGAACAGTTTTTTGAAATCCCAATGCCTTCTATCATATTGAAGCTAAAAGAACCAGACGCCATGTCTAGAAGTCAAAAGTTTCTCATCTGGCTTTCTGATATCTTACTAATGAGGAAAGCTTTGTTTGATCACCTTACGCTCGAGGCATTCAAGTGTATATTTGGGTATTAAATGAAGAACAAGAGTACAAAAGAGCTTTTGATTTGGGAGCAACTGGGGTGATGACAGACTATCCAACAAAGCTTAAGGATTTTTTACATAATTTTTCAACATAGAAAAAGAGGTACTTGGATGCATTCAAAGAAAACATGAAAAGACCTAAGAAAAAAATATTTCACCATCATTTCCCTAAGCCATTTCCAGAATGGTATCACATGGAAAATGACAGTTCTGTGACTTCAAAAGTTTTAAGAAGCTCATTCTAAAAAGGAAAATAGGGCCAGGTGCGGTGGTTCATGTCTGTAATCCTAGCACTCTGGGAGGCCAAGGCGGGAGGATCGCTCGAGATCAGGAGTTCGAGACCAGCCTGAATAAGAGTGAGACCCCGTCTCTACTAAAAATAGAAAGAAATTATCTGGACAGCTAAAAATATATATAGAAAAAATTAGCCAGGCATGGTGGCACATGCCTGTAGTCCCAGCTACTCAGGAGGCTGAGGCAGGAGGATTGCTTAAGCCCAGGAGTTTGAGGTTGCTGTGAGCTAGGCTGATGCCATGGGACTCTAGCCAGGGCAACAGAGCGAGACTCTGTCTCAAAAAAGGAAAATAATATGTATTAGTTTTGTCTCTTTCTTGTTTGAAGTGGGGAGGTATTATAATAATATTCAATTAATGCTCAAAGGTAATAGCAACAGAATTTAAAGACCTTGAAATGCATATTACAGTTCCTATAAATGAAAGGACTCAGATTATTTTAGAGGAGGAATTTCTCTGTTAAGAATGTTTTGGGGCTCAGAAAAATGACACCCTAAAGGGAAGGCCTAAGAAGCAGCCTCAGTGGCAAAATCTCTCTCTGACCTCCTGCCCATCTACTTTCACTCCTCATGCTACCCCGAGGCAAGCCATAGAAACTAGAATCCCTCTTCACCAAGGCATGTCGTAGAAACAAGAACCCATTTTCCCCCAAGCCAGCCATAAAAACTAAGAATATTATTCTAAACTTCCCCTACCTTTCTGTATACCAGCTGGCCATAAAGAAATTAAAACCCTCATTCCAGAGAGGTCCTATCCCATACCCAGAGGAAGGACTACCGCACAGAAAGGCCAAGAAAAATCTGAACAGACGGACTTTGCTAAATTTCTCCATATAGTCTATTAGCATTAGATCATACTCTTTTTGTCCAATCCTATTTCTACACAGCTGTCCATACTTCACTGAACCTAAGCATAAAAATGAAGTGTTTCCTGTATTTTGGGGTCTTGATTCTGAAGTTTCCCTTGTCATGTAAAACTATGATCAAATAAATTTTTTGTGCCTTTCTCTTGTTAAAAAAAAAAAAACTATACTGAAGATTAATGAAATAAAGAGTTGGTTCTTTGAAAAGATATACAAAATTGACAGGCCTCTTGTTAGCCTAACCAAAAGCAGAAAATAAAAGGCTCTAATAAGCTCAATCAGGAATGAAAAAGGAGAAATTACAACTGATACTACAGAAATACAAAATATCATCTATGAATACTACAAAAATCTCTATGCACATAAACTTGAAAATTTGGAAGACATGGACAAATCCTTAGAAACCCACAGCCTTCCTAGGCTCAATCAGGAAGAAATAAAATTCCTAAGCAGACCAACATCAAGTAACAAATTGAAGCAGCAATAAAAAAATCTTCCAACAAAAAAAAGTCCCAGACCAGATGGTTTCACACCCAAATTTTACTGGACCTTCAAAGAACTGATACCTATCCTGTAGAAATTATTCCATAACATCAAGAAGGAAGAAATCCTCCCCAACATGTTTTATGAAGCTAACATCACTTTGATACCAAATTGAAGAAAGGATTCAACAAAAAAAGAAAATTGCAGACCAATATCCCTTATGAATACAGATGTAAAAATTCTCAATAAAATCCTTAAAAATATAATCCATCATGACCAAGTGGGCTTCATCCAAGAGATGCAGGGATGGTTCAACATACACAAATCTATAAGTGTAATTCACCACATAAATAGAAGCAAAAACAAAAACCACATGATCCTTTCAATAGATGCAGAAAAAGCATTTCACAAAATTCAGCACCATTTTATGATAGCAATGCTTAAGAAAATAGGCACAGACAGGACTTACCTCAAAATTATTAAATACGTATACAACAAACACACAGCCAACATCATACTGAGCAGGGAAAAATAGCAAGCATTCCCACTTAGAACTGGAACCAGACAAAGTTGTCCTCTATCACCACTTCTATTTAACATAGTGTCAGAAGTTCTAGCCAGAGCAATCAGACAAGAAGGCAATCAAGGATATCCAAATGGGGAAAGAAGAAGTGAAACTATCATTCTTTGCTGAAGATATGGTCTTATATCTAGAAAACCCAAAAGATTCTGCCAAGAGGCTACTGGAAATGATAAATAAATTCAGCAAAGTCTGAGGTTACAAAATCAATGTACACAAATCAGTAGCATTAATATACACCAAGCACAGTCAAACTGAGAACAAAATTAAAGACTCAATACCTTTCACAATATCAACAAAGAAAATAAAATACCTAGGAATATATTTAACTAAGGAGGTAAAAGACCTCTACAGGGAGAACTACAAAACACTGAGGAAGGAAACAGCAGAGGACGTAAGCATATAGAAAACCATACCATGCTCATGGGTCAGCAGAATCAGCATCGTTAAAATGTCTGTACTACCCAAAGTGATCTACATATTCAATGCAATCCGTATTAAAATACCAACATCCTTTTTCACAGATCTAGAAAAAATAATTCTACTCTTCCTATGGAACCAGAGAAAACCCCGTATAGCCAAAGCAACCTGAAACAAAAAGAACAAATTGGGAGGCATCAATTTACCAGACTATAAGCTATATCACAGGCTACAGTAACCAAAATAGCCTGGTACTGGCACAAAAACAGAGATCTAGACCAATGGATCAGAACAAAGAACCCAGATATAAAACCATGAATAGAAATTTTTCAAAAGAAGATATAAAAATGGCTAACAAACATATGAAAAAGTGTTCAACATCTCTAATCATCAGGGAAATGCAAATCAAAACCACAATGAGATATCACTTAACTCCAGTGAGCATGGCCTTTATCAAAAAGTCCCAAAACTATACATGTTGGCATGGGTGTGGAGAGACAGGTACACTCATACACTGCTGGTGGGACTGTAAACTAGTGCAACCCCTGTGGAAAGCAATGTGGAGATACCTTAAACAGATTCAAGTAGACCTACCATTCGATCCAGCAATCCCATTATTGGGCATCTACCCAGAAGAACAAAAGTCATTCTATAAAAAAGACACCTGTACCCGAATGTTTATAGCAGCACAATTCACAATAGCAAAGATGTGGAAACAACCCAAATTCCCATCAATTCATGAATGGATTAACAAAATGTGGCATATGTATACCATGGAATATTACTCAGCTATTAGAAATAATGGCGATATGGCATCTCTTTGGTTCTCCTGGAGAGAGTTGGAACCCATTCTATTAAGTGAAGTATCCCAAGAATGGAAAAATAAGCACCACATGTTCTCACCAGCAAACTGGTTTCCCTGAGTGCACATTTGGGAATAACACCAATTGGGTATCAGACAGAGGTCGGGGCTGGGTGGAAGGGATGGGTGTATATCTACTTGATGAGTGCGATGCGCACTGCCTGGGGAATGGACACGCTTGAAGTTCTGACTGGGGGGGATGGGGTGGGGGGAGGGGATGGGTGCACAACTACATGATGAGTGTGATGTGCACTGTCTAAGGAAGGGACACAATTGAAGCTCAGACCCAGGGGGATGGGGAGGCATGGGCAATATATATAGCCTGAACTTTTGTACCCCCATAATGAGCTGAAAAACAAAAAAATAAAAAATAAAAAATAAACCATCCTCATATATCCATCTGATCTTTGACAAAGTAGACAAAAACATACATTGGAGAAGAGAATCCCTATTCAATAAATGGTGCTGGAAAATTGGATAGCTACATGTAGAAGACTTAAACAGGATCTGCACCTCTCATCACTCACAAAGATCAACTCATGATGATAACAGACTTAAACTTAAGGCATGAAACCGTAAGAATTCTAGAATAAAATGTTGGAAAACTCTTATAGACATCAGCCTAAGCAAAGAATTTATGAAGAAGACCCCAAAAGAAATCACAGCAACAACAAAAATAAATAAATGGGACCTGATCAAATTAAAAAGCTTCTGCACTGCCAAAGAAACTATCACGAGAGCAAATAAACAACCTACAGAATGGAAGTAAATACTTGCACCCTGTACATCCAACAAATGGCTGATAACTAGAATCTATTAAGAATTCAAGCAAATCAGCAAGAAAACATCAAGTAACCCCATTAAAAAGTGAGCAAAAGACATGAACAGAAACTTTTCAAAAGAAGACAGACTAATGGCCAATAAACAAGTGAAAAAATCCTCAACATCTCTAGTCATCAGGGATATGAAAATCAAAACCACCATGAGATAGCATTTAACTCCAGTGAAAATGGCTTTTATCAAAAAGTCCCACAACAATAAATGTTGGCATGGATGCAAAGAGATAGGAACGCTCATACACTACTGGTGGGACTGCAAACTAGTACAATCTCTGTGGAAAGCAATATGGAGATACCTCAAAGAGCTAAAAGTAGAACTACCTTTTGATCCAGCAATCCCATTACCTGGCATCTACCCAAAGGAAAAAAAGACATTCTATGAAAAGACACATGCACTAGAATATTTATAGCAGCACAATTCACAATTGCAAAGATGTGGAATCAACCCAAGTGTCCATAATTCCTGAGTGTATTAATAATATGTGGTATATGTATACAATGGAGTACTACTCAGCCATAAAAAGATGAATTAATATCTTTTGCCAAGATCTGGATGGAACTGCAGACCATTCTCCTAAGTGAAGTATTGTAAGAATGGAAAAACAAACACCACATGTACTCACTATTAAATTGGAACTAACTGATAAGCATACAAGTTCACAGAGGGAAGTAAAACTCAATGGAAAGCAACTGGGGGGTGAAAGCAGAGGGGAACAAACCAACCTAATGGGTACTATGAACACCATTTGAGTGATGGGCATAACTAAAACCAGGACTCAAGCATTACAAAAATGATCCATGTAACCTAAAACATTTGTACCCCCCTTAATATTTTGAAATTTTAAAGAAAAGGATGCAACCAAAGAGCTTCTCACCTGGACCAAAAGCAAATCATGAGATACTGGACTTTGAGTCTGAAAGCATAATTGGATGAAGCTTTTGGAGGTCTTGGAAAAGAGTGAGTGTATTTTGCATGTAGGAAGGGTATAAGTAATTATGGCCAGTGGGCAAATGTGGTACGTTAAAGTGGCTATAAATTCTTTACCTCTCTTACCATCCAGAGGTTGAGTCTATTGTCCCACTGCTTGGATTGACATAGCCTTGTTCACAAGTTTGGCAGTTATGTACTGGCTTTTGGCTGTGTGCCTCAGTTTTCCTCTATGTGGCCTCTCATTCTTCAGAGGCTAGGCCAGCTTCCTTGCCTGATAATATCAGGGTGGCATTCAATGTGGAAGAAAGTGGAAGCTACAAATCTTCTCAAGGCCTAGGCTCCAGAATATTTACAAAATTACTTTTGCCACATTTTATTGCATCAAAACAAGTCACAAGAACAGCCCAAATTCAAGAGGTGGGGATAAAACCACTGCTTCTTAATAGGAGGCTCTGCAAAGAATTTGTGGCCATACTTAATCTTTTACTATGGGTGAGAGCCTTTCAAACTCTGAAAATTACTGTATTTTATTTCATTATTTTATTTATTTTATTATTTTTGAGACAGAGTCTCTCTCTATCACCCATGGCATCAGCCTAGCTCACAGCAACCTCAAACTCCTGGGCTCAAGCGATTCTCCTGCCTCAGCCTCCCGAGTAGCTGGGACTACAGGCATGTGCCACCATGCCAGGCTAATTTTTTCTATTTTTAGTGGAGATAGGGTCTCACTCTTGCTCAGGCTGGTCTCAAACTCCTGAGCTCAAGTGATCCTCCTGCCTCAGCCTCCCAGAGTGCTAGGATTATAGGCGTGAGCCACTGCACCTGGATGAGAATATTTTAAATTAAGTGTAGAAATGTTTAAAAGAATGAAAATAATTTTTCTATTAAGAAGAAATATGTTCTTCAAAAAGAAAAAGTGAAACAAAAGAAGAAGGAATTTATAGGTTAACAGAGATTTAAAGGACATATCAACTAATTGCAAAGTGTGGACTTTATTGGAGTTCAATTAGAAAATATAGACTATAAAAATAAACATCACATTTATGAGACAATTGAAAATTTTATTATTGACTCAATATTTGATGTTGCTAATGATTATTCCTTTTTAGATATAATAGTATTTTACTGTATCTTTTAAAAGACTTTAAAATTTAGAGCTACGTACTGAAATATTTACAGATGAAATGATATGATATCTAGGATTTGTTTCAAAATAGTATGGAAGGTAGAGGGCTGAATGAGGATTGGGATAGGGCAGGACTGGTCATGTGTGGATGATTTTTAAGGCTGGGTGATAGGTATGTGGGGGTTCTTTATACTATTCTGCCTACTTTTGTGTATGTTAGGAATTCTCCATAATGAATAAGTTTTTAAAAGAAACTGAAAAGGAAGAAGAAACTCTGGACATAATGAGTATTTTATACACTTGTCATATTGAATAAAATTTGTTCTACTAGAATAAAGCCCCAAATTAAAATGTGCAATTTGATAACTTGATTCAAATTTGATTTTACCAAGTAATTTTCTTATGTTTACAGTAGAACATTTGAATATTGGTATTACAGCACTTTAAGAGAATTTTTGATTTACCAGATTTATTTTAACTTATTACATTTCTTTTTTTTTTTTTTTGTATTTTTTTAATTTACATAGATTTAGGGGATACAAGCGATTTTTGGTTACATGGCTGAATTGCATAGTGGAGAAGTCTAGGCTTTTAATATACCCATCACCTGAATAGTGCACATTGTACCCAATAGGTAATTTTTCATCCTGCACCTGCCTCCAACCTTCCCCGCTTCTGAATCTCCAATGTCCATTAAGTCATTCTGTATGAGTATGTGTATCTATTGCTTAGCCCCCACTTATAAGTGTGAACATGCTTCCCACATTTGGGGAAATTGCAGGGGTCAGCAAATCTGGAGTGCAATGGATAAGGCTTGTCCTGGGGAAACCACCTTTGTGATCATGGTGTCTCCTCTGCCAGGTAAATATTAATTTATTACATTTCTAAGAGTTAAATAAGCATGTGAGAGAATTTTCTGCAAAAGGAACTCAAAGGTGTTAAATTTATAAAAGCAGTTTCAAATATTTGAAGCTGTTTAATTATCTAAGCATGTAAATGGCACCAGACATTATTCTAAGGACATTCAAAAGTGACTGCTAAAACTTGCTAAATTTAGAATCAGTTTAGGTTTGTAACTTGAACTTAAAGAAGAAGGTTTTTTTAATTATTTTTTAACTTTAATAAATCACACAATAATTTTAACAACCAACAGACTATCAAAAGATGAAAAAAAAAAATTCTAGTCACCTGAAAACTATATGTAAGGATTAAAAGCATTGCAAGAAAAGAAATTTAAAAGTGGTTGATGTGAATAGTACCAACCATTTGTATTACAGCCATGTGCAATTTGGCTTCTTCTGTTAAAACTTCATCTGTTGGGGACGCCTCTTTGTCATTACTTGAAGTGCAGGAAAACTGAAAAGCATCAGACTAAGTTATAAAACATGAAGAGATGAAGTTTAAAAATAAGTAAAAATAATTAGAAACTGGCAAATTCTGTACTCAAAAAGATTTCAATAACTCCTATCATAACTTCTGAAATTGCTAAAATAACTCCTATAAATTGCTATGTATAACTTGGATAACGTTTTTCCACATAAGAAGTGTTGCTTTCAATTGTGGTGAAGTAAATATTCATTTGGGAAGATTTAGAAGCCCAATTGTCCAAACCCGTCTATGTTTGACTGCTTTCTAAATCAGCCTGAGTTGTCTGCTTTTTATAACACTTCTACAAGGAGAGATCTCTCATTACCTCCACCTTTTGGAAACATCATCTTGGCAGAGGCCATTGACTGATACTCAAACAGCCAGTTTGTAAAATCATCCACTCTCCTGGTACTTGGCAAATAAGGCTGAAACACCAAGACCTTCTCTTTAAAGACAGAACTCAAAGAAGTCATTTCACCAAAATAGCAAAGCTAGTAATATCTCCGCTCAGTTTTCTGACACCTGAATCAGGGTTTTTTTTTTTACAATAGAATAAAGAAAGAAAGTCAGACAAAGGAAAGGAAAGGAAGACTATTTTTTGCCAGGTATCAACTCACAGGAATGATATAGTCAATCTTTGTTTTTTCTTCTACGAAGGTCCAATTAACATTTGTCAACATTTTTTCTGTTTTAGATAAAGTTATTGTGTTTTGTATTATCTCCTGTATATGCTGACTGACATTTTCCATAGCCATTTGTCTTGGGAGAGAAATAGCACACAAACCTGTAACAAAGAAAAGCAAGGCCCTTAATAGTGAAGACTGCAAAGGAAAGCAAAAATTGTTACATGATTATGCAGTGAAATCTTGAGATCACTTGCATGGAAAAACCAGAGTGGTTAGAATAAGGACAATTTTTGTCCAAAATTTTCTAGAAAATTACCCAACGACCTGTTTCCTTTTGGGTATATAGCTCAACTTTATCGAACTCAACTACTAAAGAATGTTTATTAGTTTCCTTTCCTTCCCTATAGCTAAAGACATGACTTACTACTTCAAGGCACCCAATCATTATTTCTCAAAGTGTAGAAAAATATTTGTGTCTTCTACAAGTAGAAGGGCTGCTTATTAAACTATGCAAATTCCTGGGCTCCACCTTATACCTACAGAATCAGATTGGCTTGGGAATTTGCATTAACAAGTTTTACAACTGTTTCCTATATACTGTATACCACAATTTAAGGGCCACTACAATATAGATTCCTCAAATTTAGCAACTCTGTTTCCTTTTTTTTTTTTTTTTTTTTTTTTGGCTGAGTTTTTCAAACCTAGCTCTAACATTTAAGTGACCCTTCTGGGCCAATGCTGTCCAAAAGAACTTTCTGAGCTGAAGGGAATATTCTAATCTGCACTGTCCAATGTAGTAGCCACTAGCCACATGTGGCTAAGGACCACTTGAACTGTGGCTGGGGCGAGACTGTGGAATTGAATTTTTAGTTTATATAATTTTAAATAGCCACATGTGACTGGTGGCTATTGGATTAGATGGTGCAGATCTAGCCTGTTGGAGGTTTGGCTTCTTCATCTGTAAAATGGCATCTGTGAAACACACCCTAAGTAAGGTTGTTTTGAGGATCGTGGGTTAGAATGCATGCAAAGCATTTCAACATTTGATCTGTGCCCCTAGCCTCATGCCCAGCATGGAGTTCAGGCTCAGTAAGACAACAAAGTGGGACCCTTCAGGTATCCCCCTTTATTTTGGCCTAGAATCGGTACTTTGAGGCCTGACATTAACTGAGGGTTCAGGCAGCACAAGGATTTTGATCAGCACTTGTGCTGAGGCCATGGAAAAGCAATCCATCTTTCAGAGAACTTTTCTATCGGTGGCCAAGAATGTTCTGCATGAGGAAACCTATTAACTGCTTCATGTGAGTGAATATTTACAGGAAGTTAGAAAATGCTGACTTTAGCTGGCAACTCTGTTTCCTGACCAGAAAATCTATACGTTCAAAATTTGTAACCCTTTGTATTTTCTTGAGATATGAATTTGAAGATATAGCTATGACACTCGCCTGTCAAAGAGAAGAATTTAACTAGCAAATGACTTAGCCTACTCATTCACAATTCCATCTCAATAAAGTAGTTCTCTCTTTGTAATTGCATATGAAATATCTCTTAAAGGATTAAAATGGTTTCTGAATGTTTCAGTTTAACTTTATTTCATTCTCCATGGGATACTGTGTGCAATTGAAGTACTTGAAATTCGGGGGACTCAAAAAGGTCTGGAGGCATACCCCTCTCAAGTATCAGGATCAGTTCTCTATGACCCAGAGCACAGATGCTGAAGAGTCAGCAGTTGTTAGCTTGTTGGCTTTAGATTTAAAATTCTCATGGCT
This sequence comes from Eulemur rufifrons, assembly GCF_041146395.1. Lineage (NCBI taxonomy): Eukaryota > Metazoa > Chordata > Mammalia > Primates > Lemuridae > Eulemur > Eulemur rufifrons. The sequence goes on from NC_090990.1 coordinate 85,052,590, forward strand.
AAGACTACAAAAGAAGCAAATGTATTCAGTTGCCCAAGTAGATCCTACCCATATGATGAGGCAACAGCCACTTTCCAGGTGCTCTGGGGAAACATGAGTGTATGTGGGCCACTGGGTGGCACTGGTACATCTGAATGCGCTCCCAGTGTTTAAGATGATCCTGGAGGAACATGAGGAGGGGTCTCTTAAAAGCATTAGACCAGATGGAGCTAGGTGGTTGGAAACTCTTACTGATAAAATTCAATTCTGTCAAGTTCCTGTTAAATGTGTGTCACACATAGTATGTCTAGAAAGGATGAGCATTGATTCGGAAAGGATAAAGTACTTGCTGTGTAATCTTTGTTCTATAATGAATAGAAAAAAAGAAATAGAGGAAGAAAATTCTGAAGTTTAGTTAGTACAACCAAAATGTTATAGAGTGGGAAAAGAAAAGAAAAAAAGCATTACCATGATAGTAAAACTCCTTGCTGATCTCACCTTTGAGTACCCGAGTAGGAGGAATTACAAGAAAGCAAGCATGGGAGAAACACAGACGTTGAATCTTAAGCAAAGAGGGCAGAATGGGTCTGGATCCCCAGGAGCCAAAGGAATTTGGTGGGAAGGAAGGTGTGAGCAAGCCTACTGGGATCAGATTAGCTGCACTCACACTCCAGTGTGGGCTTTTGCTGATTCAAGCACACCTCTTCACTGCAAACAAGAGCAAACCCACAATTTGGGAAAAAGGAAAGCTGTCAAAAATCTGCCCTATTTACTAGCCCCATTCATACATTAGAGCCCTTGGCTTTGAGGTGGGCTGTCACAGGAAGTTCTGCAAGAATATCTATGGGACACAGCTGCAGGAATGGGCAGGACTGTCTGAAAAGACACAAGCAAAGCGATGATGTCTCTATGGGCAGGGCACGGTAAATTAATCAGGCTATTTCCCTACTTAGAAGAACTCTCCTTCAATGCTGCCCTTCCTTTGCTCTCAGTTCCATGCTCTACAAGAAAGCTTCTGATTACCAATTTGGTTTATCAAGGAAATTTATATTCAGAGGTGAATACTCTGATAATATCACAAGTATTCCAGACATAGAAAAAAATCCTCGCTACAAATTAGTCAATTGATTTTATGGTTTATCCATGAACACGGTGAATGTGTTACAGGTATACCTTGATTTATTGTGTTTCACTTTATTTTTATTTATTTGTTTATTTGTTTATTTATTTTAGTTCAGAGTATTATGGAGGTACAAATGCTTTGGTTACATACATCGCCTTTGCACTGCCTGAGTCAGAGCTACAAGCGTGCCCATCCCCCAGACAACACACACCGCAACCCTTAGGTGTGAATTTACCCATCCCCTCCTCCCTGCTACTACCTGCCCAACACCCTATGAATGTTACTTCCCATAGGTACACATTACTGTTGATTGATTAGTACCAATTTAATGGTGAGTACATGTGGTGCTTGTTTTTCCATTCTTTTTTAAAAATATTTCTTATTTCAGCATATTATGGGGGTACAAACATTTGGGTTATGTATATTGTCCTTGCCCCACCCGAGTCAGAGCTTCAAGCGTGTCCATCCCCCAGACAGTGTGCACCACACCCATTAGGTGTGAATATACCCATCCACTCCTCCCTCTTCCCATCTGCCCGACACCCGATGAATGTTATTACTATAGGTGCACTTAAGTGTTGGTCAGTTAAGTCAGTTAATACCAATTTGATGGTAAGTACATATGGTGCTTGTTTTTCCATTCTTGTGTCTCACTTTACTGTGCTTTGCAGATATTGCATTTTTTTACAAATTAAAGATTTGTGGCCAGTCATCGGTGATTTTTTATGTTACTATTGCAATTGTTTTGGGGTGCCACAAACTGTGTCTGTATGAGACAGCAAACCTAATCAACAAATGTGTGTGTTCTGACTGCTCCACCAAGTGGCCTTTCCCATCCCTCCCACCCTCTATGCCCCTCCACCTCTTCTCTCCCTCTGCTCAGGGCTCCCTATTCCCTGAAACAAAACAATATTGAAATTAGGCTATTTAATAAGCCTACAATGGCCTCTAAGTGTTCAAGTGAAAGGAAGAGTTGCATGTTTCTCACTTTAAATCAAAAGCTAGAAATGATTACACTTAGTGATGAAGGCATGTCAAAAGCCAAGATAGGCTGTAAGCTAGTCATCTTGTGCCAAACAGCCAAGTTGTGAGTGCAGTGGAAAAGTTCTTGAAGGACATTAAAAGTATTCTTCCAGTGAATACATGAATGATAAGAAAGCAAAACAACCTTATTGCTGATACGGAGAAAGTTTCAGTGGTCCAGACAGAAGATCAAACCAATCGCAACATTCCCTTAGGCTAAAGCCTAATCCAGAGCAAGACTCTAACTTTGTTTAATTCTATGAAGGCTGAGGAAGGAAGCTGCAGAAGAAAAGTTGGAAGCTAGCAGAGGTTGAGTTATGAAGTTAAAGGAAAGAAGCCATCTCCATGACATAAAAGTACAAGATAGGTAAAGCAGTAAGTGCTGATGTAGAAGCTACAGCAAGTTATCCAGAAGATCTAGATAAGATAATTGATGAAGGTGGCTACATTAAACAACAGATTTTCCATGTAGACAAAACAGCCCTCTATTGGAAGAAGATGCCATCTAGGACTTTCATAGCTGTAGAGGAGAAGTCAATGCCTGCCTTCAAAACTTCAAAGGACAGGCTGACTCTCTTGTTAGGGGCTAAAGTAGCTGGTGACTTTAAGTTGAAGCCAATGCTCATTTGCCATTCCAAAAACCCAAGGGCCCTTAGGAATTATGCTAAATCTACTCTGCCTGTGCTCTATAAATGAAAAAACAAAGCCTGGGTGACAGCACATCTGTTTACAGCATGGTGTACTGAATATTTTAAGCCCACTGTTGAGACCTGCTACTCAGGAAAAAAGATTCCTTTCAAAGTACTGCTGTTTACCGACAATGCACCTAGTCAGCCAAGAGCTCTGATGGAGATGTACAAGGAGATGAATGTTGTTCTCATGCCTGCTAATACAACATTCATTCTGCAGCCCCTTGATCAGGGAGTTATTTCAACTTTCAAGTCTTATTATTTAAGAAATATATTTTATAAGGCCATAGCTGTTATAGACAGTGATTCCTCTAATGGATCTGGGCAGTCAACTGAAAACCTTCCGGAAAGGATTCACCATTTTAGATGCCATTAAGAATATTCATAACTCATGGGAGGAGGTAAAAATATCAACATTAACAGGAGTTTGTAAGAAGTTGATTCCAACTTCTCATGGATGACTTTGAGGGGTTCAAGACTTCTGCAGAGGAGGTCACTGCAGATGTGGTGGAAATAGCAAGAGAACTAGAATTAGAAGTGGAGCCTGAAGATGTGACTGAATTGCTGCAATCTGATAAAACTTGAACAGATGAGTTGCTTCTTATGAATGAGCAAAGAAAGCGGTTTCTTTTTTTTTTTTTTTTTTTGTTGAGACAGAGTCTCACTTTGTTGCCCAGGCTAGAGTGAGTGCCGTGGCGTCAGCTTAGCTCACAGCAACCTCAAACTCCTGGGCTCAAGCGATCCTACTGCCTCAGCCTCCCGAGTAGCTGGGACTACAGGCATGCGCCACTATGCCCGGCTAATTTTTTCTATATAGATTTTTAGGTGTCCATATAATGTGTTTCTATTTTTAGTAGAGACGGGGTCTCGCTCAGGCTGGTCTCGAACTCCTGACCTTGAGCAATCCACCCGCCTCGGCCTCCCAGAGTGCTAGGATTACAGGCGTGAGCCACCGCGCCCGGCCGAAAGCGGTTTCTTGAGATGGAATATACTGCTGGTGAAGATACTGTGTACATTGTTAAAATGACAACAAAGGATTTAAAATATCTCATAAACTTAGCTGATAAAACAGTGGCAGCATTTGAGAGAATTGACTTCAATTTTGAAATAAATTCCACTGTGAGTAAAATGGAACCAAACAGCATCACATGCTGCAGAAAAATCTTTCATGAAAGGAAGAGTCAATCGATGACATAAACCTCACTGTTGTGTTGTTTTAAGAAATTGTCAAAGCCACTCCAACCTTCAGCAACCACCACCCTGATCAGTCAGCAGCCATCAACATAGAGGCAACACTCTCCACCAGCAAAAAGATTAGGACTTGCTGAAGGTTCAGATGATCATTAACAATAAAGTACTTTTAATTAAGGCATATACGTTTTTTAGACATAATGCCATTGCATTATAATAGACTACAGTATAGTGTAAACAGAACTTTTATGTACATTAGGAACCCAAATAGTTTGTATGACTATTTTTTCTTTACTGCAATACTCGCTTTAATGCGCAGACACTCACTTTACTACCATACTTGCTTTACTGTGGTGGTCTAGAACCAAACCTGCAATAGCTCCAAAGTATGCCTGTATCTGTAAATCTCCAGTAGTCTGATCAATTTTAGATACCTGACAAAATCAGGTCTCTGCACTAGCAAAGTTGAGGACCAAGTCATGGCACATCAGACTATACTTAAACCCTACCATAAAATTTTGCCTAATCTTCCCCAATTAGCTTTTCCCCCAGATAATTTCTGGAGAGTGCCCCTAAAAGAAAGCTGCTTACCTTCCATTGCCACACACCCCTCTCCCCACCATTTTCCCCTTCTCGTTAATTGGATTGTAGAGATGGTGGCAGTGAGCAGGCTTCTACCCTGTAGATAAGAGCAACACCTTAGGGAATGGAGGAGCAACAAAAGAAAAGGAATCTGGATCTCAGGACAACCTCGTGGAGCAGAACCATCTCACTTGTCTGGACTTCTTGTTGGAAGGGAAAGAAAACCCCTCTGTCTTGTTTAAGCCTCTGTTCATTGGTTTCTGTTAAACAGGCAGAACCAATATCCCAATTACTACAGCATCTATATACAATGAGTGAATGAAAATGAATAATTTCTAAACCAATTCCTTGAGCTCCATGAGAAATGTCCCCATGACTCCCAACAATAACCTATTTGCATTATTCTCCCCAGTTAATTTGTGCATAATTCATATACTTTACCTAATGTCTTGGCTGACCAAATCATCAGATATGAATTTATTCCCATGGTCAGTAATGATATTGCTTGCACATAGAATATAAACTAAAAATAAAACACATTAAATAGTTAGAACCAAAACATTAAATAAGATCTCCAAAGGTAATGATTGTTCAATTAACCACCAACAAAATTCTATCTTAATCCACATTTTTGAATCCTGCCCCTAATAAGTAAGTTGAGGCCAAAGGGCTATTCTGTGGACACTGCTTGAATATAATGTACTGGGGCAGAAATTAATTTTTGATCTGAATGAGGAAAAAAATACATCATATAGATCCTGGGTTAAGGACACTGAGGAAAGAGCTCTCTACAGTTTCCACTTTTGGCAGCAGTCATGCAAGGACAGCAAGGTGGTAGCATCACAGACATGACCATGGAACTTACAGGGTGGGGAGAAAGCCTAGCAACAACAGGCAAGGGTGACTGTGGACAGGGGAGGGAGGTGTGCCTGCCACCGGCATTTACTTTAGCTGTACAAGAAGCTCTGAAGGAGCAGGCAGGAGCCATGGTGGGGTCTGGAGGGGTGCTGTGCAGCAGCAGAAAGACAACCACTTTTATAGGCTATGGCTGTGCTATTTTTCAACCATGTGATCTGGGGTCAGTTAACCACTGTAAGCCTCATGTCCTTCACTGAAAAATGGAGTTAGTAGCAGTGTCTTCTCCAGAGAGTGTTTCCCAAACTTGACTGCTAACAACAATCACCTGAAGTGTTTGTTAAACATACTGACTCCCAAGCCCCTTCTCTGCAGGTTGTGATTCTAGAGGTCATAGGGTGGAGCCAAGGAGATTCTTAACATCAGACAGAATTAGGACACACTGTAAAATGATAATCAAATGTTAGTTAACTTCTTACTGACTTGGTTTTAGGCCAATTCCCTGTATAAAAGAGAATTGAAGAAGCTCAAATGTTGGTTATTATACTTTTCCTTTGGAACAGGGAAGGACTCAAAGTCTTTGCAAAACAGGTATACTAGAACTCCAACTTAATGCCCTGACATGGCCACAGATATAAATCCTCAGGAAATATGTGGTGAGGAATATGCTACTCCATCAAAAAAAGCACTTCCTCTTTTGGGAGTTAGGGCACCTGAGTTCTTTTCCTATTGTGGTACATATGGAAGGCTACTCTCTTATTTTGATTTCTCCACTTGCAAGATGGAGAGGTTGACAGTTGCTTCCAAAAAGAAAGTATTTGAAAAACACTGTACTGCTTGGGCCTTCTAGGACATGAGCAAAATAGTGAAGAACAGAAAGTCCACTGTAAATCAGACAATATTAGGAAGCTCTGTACATCTACTTCTGGATTCCTTGGTAGAGAGACAGGTGGTCTCAAGTTCATATTATTCAAGTGGTTTTCTCCCTCCTAGAAGGAGGTTTTCGGGCTACTTCACTGGGAGGTGGTGGGAGGCTGATCCTGGGGATTTCTAGCAAGTTCTCTAACTAGTTCACACAGTACTGTCACAAACGACAAGGTACCCTAACACACAGGGTGGCCAGCAGATGCACTAGACTCTCTGGATCTTGCCTGGAGTGTCAGGACCACAGATGCTGCCACCACCAGACTGCCCAGAAATCTACCTGCTAACCCATGGGAAAAAGGCTTTGAGAAAGAGTAGAAAGGAAACACAAGTTTTGTGTTTCACTATAGGTAATGGAGTTTTCAGCAAGAATTTTCTAAGAAATTAATTTTTTTAAATTAGCCCTAAAGACATAAATATAATGAGATGAAATATTTGCAAAATCTTTCTTCTCTCAGTATATGTAACTAGTGTTTCAGGTTTTGTTCTAACAGCTACAGGATTCTTCATAAGGACGTTATTTTTTTCATGCTTTCTGACAGCTATGGAAAAACAGCATTTGTGTCAGGTATTTTACTATGCATCATCTCAATCCACAACTGGAAATTGAGGCTCAGCAAGGCTGGTGAACTTCCTCAAGGTCCCCAGCCTGTGAATGGTAGAGTCAGGATTGGCACCCAATTTCATGTAACACCAAGTCCGTAACCACTACATGACTATTGGTCCCTTTCGTGCTGTCAATATAAATAAATTTCCTACTTAAAAGAATGCATTTTAAAAATCTAATTCAAAACTGGTTAACTTTATTATTGAATACTTTGACAAGTGCTACAAAATAAGTAAAAATGAACAAAAAGAAAAAATCATGACACATAATTTTTCCTACCATTTGTGGTGCATCTACTTTTTCTTCAGACAAATTGTAAATATCAGGAGCCAAGAGTAAACTAACAACTCCTCTAATTCCAGAGCATGTGATAACAACTCCGCATCGCCAATTATATTCATAACTTGAATACATCAAAATAGGGCTCACTAAGGAAATAGTAAGCAATCTGTGGAGAGAAAAATGTTAAAAATAAACAAATCACACCTTATGTATTTTAATGTTATTCACAGTTGAAACCATATACTGAATACTAAATTTCACAGAAAAACTTTCAGGAAAGATAAAACAATGCAGTTTATTGATAATTCATTCAAACTTCATGGAACTAATCAAATCTGCTATCTAAATTTTGCATGTAATACTCAAGTCCAGAAAAATAATGCTAGAAATTCTAAACAAATATAAGGAAGTATCATTAACACCAGTGTGTACTGCTTAGATGATAAACTTCTGCAGGGAAACCTCTTCAAAGAATGTTGACAAACTCTTCTATTCCCCAAAAAGCCATAAAATAACTGAATTCAGAATTTAGAATGGGGGGATAATATGTAGATCATAACCAAAAAGTAAAATTATTGTAGACACATTAGTAAACTTAACCCAACAAATTTTTCTTGAGCTCCCATAAGTATCATACACTAAATGTCACATGAATAATTTCCATTTGTGCCTTCTTGCTCTCCAGATCATTTCCCTGTAGGATCTTCTGCCAAAATTTAAAATCTATCTTTAGGAGATCTACACTGAAAGAATATCAGTACTATTATTCAAATGATTTAGAACAAATGAAACTTCAGCAAAAGTAAAATCAGACATGTTCTTAGCCTCAAAAAGTATATTGCATATCAGTTACTCAGCTAGGAATTATACAAGCCAATTTAGAGAATTCCTATCATTGAGAAACAGAAAATCTATAATCACTACCTATAAAATATATAATTAATTTGGGCAAACTCCTCTGCCTTGCATTCAAGCCTTTTGCAAAGTGACTTTTAACCAACCTTTTTAGCCTTACTAAATAATCTTTCCCTAAAATATCAGAGTCCAGCAAAAATAGGACAACTTTTTGATGTCATTTCCTGATATCAAAAACAGGGAGGCAGTGTAGAAGAGCCTCTGAAGTCGGTCTACCTGTGTCAAATTTAGGCCTGTCATTTACCAACTACATAAACCTAAGCAAGTTATTTAACCTCTCTCAGCTTCTTCATCTGTAAAATGAAGATGATGATAACAATTGTACTTGCCTCAAAGGATTATTGTGACAATTAAATTAAATGAGGCAACACTCATAGGGTTTAGAATCATGCTTTGTATGTGGTCAGCACTCAATACATGATCAATACATAATCATAATTACATATGGTATAATTATGTATCAATACATAATACTCAATTAGCAATGATTATTATGTCCATGACTTTCCATTTCCTTGTCATGTCTCATCCTCTCTGAAGTGTTTTTCTCAGTAAGTCTCTATGGAAAGCCCACCCATACGTTTGGGGCCCACTTAATGATGATTCTGTCCATCAAAGCCTTTCCTCTAGTGAAATGGAGCCATTAGTTCAGCAAGATTTCTGGCACTTATTAGCCATTTGACCTTGGGGAAGGTACTTAGCTTTTCTTGGCCAATTTCTTCATCTATAAAACTGAGGCAATAATTCTCATCTCCTAGTGTTGTTATGAAGATGATATGAGATAATAGATGTATAGCTGAGTCAAGCAATGTGCAAAAAGCCATGTATCTTTCTTTATACTCTGTGACCAATCTCAGTTTGCACACAAGTTTCCATGGTAGAAAGAAATGTAAATTTTCAAATTATACAACTTAGTCTCTTCTAGTTTAAAAGACTCTTTGGATTTGCCTTGGTCTTGCCTGTGCAAACAGTCAATTCAAAGTTCCCTACAAAAAGCAGTTTTTCCTATTTCCCAAGATGTTTCCCCCTGCCCTGCATTTCCAAGACAAGGTATAGGAGAAAATTAACACAGCTCATGGCATCAGGGAGAAGGTTGCAGAGAACTGTCTGTTGATTTAGGTGTCTTGTGTTTGGCCTGTGGCCCCTGTTCTCGACACATTGACTGGGAAGTATCCTTGGTCTATTTTTCTCAGCAAAGCCAGTGCATGGTATTATCATTGCTCAGATTGTCTCACTATCTCCCCTGTCAACTAGACCTCCCACCCATAAGCACTGCAGATCCCTTGAGGTCTGCTGCCTTTCCCATTTGACCCTAGGTTTGGATGGTCTCCCTTGCAGGCTTCAAACTCAGGGTCACTTTGGTGGCCCCCTCTAGCAAACTCACCAAGTATCTCTTAGTTCTCCCCAGAGGAGAAAAGAACTTCTGGACCTCTCCCATGTCATGAAGGGATTAAGTAAGAATCAAAGGCCCTAATCTCAGGCTTACTCTCTGCTACCAAACCAACCGTTTCTACTCAGTAGCATTAGCTGTACACTGGCTCGTGCCACCCTATGAGGCTGCATTTTCTCAGAGTTCCCAACAGGGGTGCGGGGGTGGGGGTGGGGTTGAGGTGAAATGGCATCCCCACCCTAGTCTCAACTCCCTCTCACCTCTCCCTTTCCAGCAATGGTTCTACTTCCTTTCTTGTTTTCATATCCTCCATCATCTATACTATGGCATAAAATAAAAACATATAATCCTAAACTACCAAGCTTGTCTCTTGATATTTAAAAAAAGGTACTTTCAGAATTTAGCAAAGTATTCTCATCTTCAGCAAAGCCTGGCTTTCAGGACTGTTATCTCATTGTGGGGTTTCAGAAATATTTGGAAGTCAAAAGCTGAATACAAACTCTTTCTTTATTTTGGCATTCCATTATAAAACCTTAATACTCCTTCTTTTGGCTATACAGAGGGAAGGTCATATATGAAGAAGTTAAAAAAAAGACACCAACATATTACAAAAAGCACACCCCCTTTTACAGAGGATATTGTGGCATTTCACCTAGGCACTCTCTTCAGGGCTGACATATCAATTCCCCACCTGGTAGGAATCTAAGGCTTTAGTGGGCCCTCGTGGCTCTGTCCCTCACTGCACGTTGCCCCGGCACTCAGGAACCTGCCCCACTCAAAGTTGTTTCTCTTTCAAGAGATGGCCCTTGGCCAACGACTGCATGAGGCAGGGATACCAGGGTCTGACCTCTTGCCTTGAAAGCGGGACAACTCCAAAAGCCCTCCCAACTCACAGCTTCCCATAGCTCAGCTGAGCCTCAAGTGAAACTGTGCTGTGGGTCAGCTTCTCCCTCTGCCCCATGCTGCCTCCTCGCTCGCCCAATACCTTCTGCCACAGTCTCCCAACTCTCTCATAATCTGTTCCCAGGAAACCCAATCTATGACTCCTTTGAATATGTAAATCTGGCACCAAGTGGGCATTCCATAGAACCCCACAACTAGCTATGAAGCCCCATAACACATTTATTAAGCCTCCCTTATGATGCTTATCTTTTCTTATGTTCCAGTTATGTATATACTTATCCTTCTGACTGTATGATAAACTTCTTGAGGAGAGATACTGTCTGTGGCCCTTGAGAATTCAAACAGCAAGACCTGTTGTGTTTATAAAGTTACTCCTTTTAGGTGAAGAGACATGAGGTTACTGTTTGCCTGGAATGGAGGTGGGGGTGAGAGATATCACCAGAGACCAGTGGAAAAAAAGCACCATATTCTTTGGCTTCTAAGTTGAAAGGCCACTTATGTTTTTAAGGCAAGTTTGCATAGCTGTACAACCAAGAGACCTGGAAGTAGAACTGGCTAAACCAGTATCCTCTGTCCCCAGACTAAAAAGTTGCTAGGTACACTGCTGGTGGGACTACAAACTAGTGCAACCTCTGTGGAAAGTAATATGGAGATACCTTAAACAGATACAAGTAGACCTACCATTTGATCCAGCAATCCCATTATTGGGCATCTACCCAAAAGAACAAAAGACATTCTATAACAAAGATATCTTCACCCGAATGTTTATAGCAGCACAATTCACAATTACGAAGATGTGGAAACAACCCAAGTGTCCATCAATACATGAGTGGATTAATAAAATGTGGTATATATATATATATATATATATACACACCATGGAGTACTACTCAGCTATAAGAAACAATGGTGATATAGCACCTCTTGTATTTTCCTGGAAAGAGTTGGAACCCATTCTACTAAGTGAAGTATCCCAAGAATGGAAAAATAAGCACCACATGTACTCACCAGAAAATTGGTTTCACTGATCATCACCTAAGAGCACATTTAGGAATAACATTAATCAGGTGTCGGGTAGATGTGGGTTGGGGAGGGGATGGTGTATACATACATAATGAGTGCAATGTGCACTGTCTAGGGGATGGACACATTTGAAGCTCTGAGTCGGGGAGGTGGGGGGGGCAAGGGCAATATAGGTAACCTAAACTTTTGTACCCCCACACTATGCTGAAATAAGAATAAAAAAAAATGTAAAAAAAAAAAAATAGTTGCTAGGAAACAGTGTCTCTATGCCACCCTCAGTCTGGGGCACCAGGGAGGAGGAAGGGAAAGAGAAGACATGGAATGACACTCTCTAATTGTAAGCAGAGGTGACTGACATGCTGTTTTCCCACTAAAGTGAAAGCCTGAATAATTCCAATAGATCTAAAGTCAGGGACTCAAAGGGGAGAACTTCAAGGTGGGAGAAGCTGTTCAGAGAAATGTGGGGTCCTGCTGATGCCTGCCGTGTGAATAGGAAGTCTGCCAATCTCTCAGGAGTATCACCAACCTAAGGGAGCTGGACACAACACAGTCCTGACTAGAGCCCCTGTCCAGAGAACAGCCTTCAAGGACATCAACTACTGGTGCCAGAACAGGACTGGCCAGATAAAAAGAAGATCACTAGTCCCTTCCCATTGCCACCATGACTGGCCAATCACACATGAACAGGATCAACCGCTTCCACCCGTTCCCACAAGGACTGAAGGACTGACCGATCACATAAGGGATCCACACCCCCCCATCACTTTTAGTGCCAACCCAAGGGCTGAAAAGAACAATATTAGGCTGGGCGTAGTGGCTCCTGCCTGTGATCCTAGCATTCTGGGAGGCCAAGGCGGGAGGATCGCTTGAGGTCAGGAGTTTGACACTAACCTGAGCAAGAGCAAGACCCTGTCTCTACTAAAAATAGAAAGAAATGATCTGGGCAACTAAAAACATATAGAAAAAAAAATTAGCCAGGCATGGTGGCACATGGCTGTAGTCCCAGCTACTTCGGAGGCTAAGGCAGAAGGATCGCTTGAGCCCAGGAGTTTGAGGTTGCTGTGAACTAGCCTGATGCCACGGCACTCTAGCCCAGGCAGCAGAATGACACTTTGTCTCAAAAAAAAAAAAAAAAAAAAGAAAATAACAATATCAGAGGTGGCTTCATGTATGTATATAACATACTAGACCATAACTAACTGGCCTGAGAAGTCACTGGATTGGAATGAATTTACCTAACTGTATGTAAACTAAATCCACCAGGGTCCACTTCATAGTCACACAGTAAAGCCAGTTCTAAAAATAGAAACTTATTTTTTGTATACTAAGATCTGGGCACTATTATAACAGGTATTAAGTTATATGCCCCATATATATAGGACTTAAAGAAGTCCTACTAAGTCTATATGGAAAAAAATTCATTGAGGTCATCCATGTCACTGCCCCAGTCAGAAACTGGCCCATGTCCCCAATGGCTACGGAAGAGAATTCAGAGCTCCCTGGAGGCGCTGACTTCAACATCAAAGAGGCCAGCTTAAACTTTGTCAAGGTGGAAATCAATTGTACTTTCTTTCCTAACTTTGTAACTTATCAAAGCCAAATCCTGAAGTCTGAATAATTTTAAGATACCTTTTAATGAGTTTCATAATTTTTATTTTTCTGATTATCAAAAATGCAAATAACCTCACAAATTCATAGCTTTCAGTCTACCTTCAAAGGCTGTTAATTTTAAATATGCTTCAAAGTTTTGCCACATAATAAAGTTTATTAACAGATTAGTAACAATTTTCTATTAGTCTTAAAAATATACACATCAAGGGTAAGTGATTTCATAAAAGGTAAGTACAAGATTCTCCACAATTCACACCCCTCAGCAGTTGGGCATTTCGGTTGTTTCTAACTTTTCATCACTATGACTGTAACTACAATGAAGACCTTTTGAATAAATCATTGTCTACATTTTCTAAAATATTTTTAACAGCTTTATTAATATATAAAAATCTGCACATATGTACTTAATGTATATGATGTGATGAGTACATTGTTCATTTTTAATAATCACATTCTTAGAATGGAATATGAACATTTATAAGATTATTGATAAAATTTAGTCATTCAACAGATATGTATAAAAATTCTATTCTAGAATACCTACGGATGTTGTAGAGATCAAGATTCCTGCCCTCAAGGATTACATCACACTGGGGAGACAACCACTAAATCATCAATGGTACAAGTAAGCATCCTGTCATACCTGCATTAAGTGCTACCAAGGAGAATCACACAGTTCCAAAGAGCGTAGAAGAGCAGTGCCTGGCCTGTGGTGGCGGGTGGCAGGGGCAGGAAGCAGCGAGGCTTTCCCTAAGGAAGTATCATCTATTCTGACATCTGCAGGATGAAAAGGCATCCAGGCCAAGGGTGAAGGGCAGCAGGAGGACAGCTTGGAAGGGCCCTGAAGGGACAGTGTCTGAGAGACTTGAAGAAGTCCTGCATTGTCTGTACTGAAGACAGAAAGGGCCAGAGAGTCATTTGAGGTGGCTGGTGAGGGGGGCAGGGACACTGTCCAGCAGGGTCCCTTCCATCACACTCTCTCACAGGACCAAAGTTATGGTTTGTAGAACCACTGATTTTATGGCTGAAAAATGGGACCACTTTTCATTTTTTTATATCTTTAATTTCTAGCAAGTTTGAAATTAAAAAAATATTTTAGTTATTCATAATTCCTCTTTTATGAATTTATACCCTTTGTAAATAAATCTATTGGAGACCTGGTTACTTTTCTTATAGATTTGTATGAATCGGGTTTTGATTATTTATTTTATCTTTGGTTTAAATTATAAAATCAATGTATCAAAATTGCAAAAATTTGAAATAGTAAAGAAGTATATGAAATTTTAAAAAGCCAAAATGCCCTGACTTTATTGCCTCTCCAGAGGAAATTAACCACTCTTAAGGGGTTGGTGTACATTCTTCCAGGAGTTTTCTTAGCTCAAAAAATCATTCAGTATGGTGTTCTCTCTCTCTCTCTCTCTCTCTCTCTCTCTCTTTTTTAGTTTGAGGCAGAGTCTCACTCTGTCACCCAGGCTGAAGTGCAAATGGCCTGATCATAGCTCCGTATAACCTTGAACTCCTGGCTTCAAGCAATCCTCCCACCTCAGCCTCTCAAATTGCTGAAGTTGCAAGCCTGAGTCACTGCACCCGGCCCCTCTCTCTTTTTTTTCATAATTAGTGCTCTAACCTCATATTCCTCTGCTCTCCTCTCTCTCTTATTCAGTGACCAAGGCCTCCCCACTGTTTCCTGCACATGCCAGGCCGGCCCCTCCCCTGGGGCCTACACAGCGATGAGTCTCTTCCTAAAAGCCTTTTCCCCCTGCTGTCTGCCTGGCTCCCTTACCTCTTTCAGATCTTCACTCAGATGTCACCTTTTCTCTGTGAGGCCTACCCTGAATATCTATTTAAAATGCAGCCCACTATGCAATACTGGCTCAACCAAATCCTTCCCCCTGCTTTGTTTGTTTTTCATAGTCTTTATCACTTTCTTTTCATTATTTCATATGCTTTTTGGTTTTGTCTGAAAACCCCTATCATGGTGTAAACTCTTTAATGACAGAAATTTTTGTCTTTTAGGGCTATTTTGTCCACTGAAGTGTCCTAAGCACCTAGAACAATGCCTGACATGTAATAGATGCTTGATAAATATTAGCTGATTGAAAAAACAAATACAGTGGTTTGTTGTCATGTTTTAATTTTATTATTTAATAATGTTTTAGTTTTAAAATTAGATCATTTCTTTGGGAAATTCTTTCATTATGTTGAAGTTTCTTTTTTTTTTTTTTTTTTTTTGAGACAGAGTCTTGCTTTGTTGCCCGGGCTAGAGTGAGTGCCGTGGCGTCAGCCTAGCTCACAGCAACCTCAAACTCCTGGGCTTAGGCAATCCTCCTGCCTCAGCCTCCCAAGTAGCTGGGACTATGGACATGTGCCACCATACTCAGCTAATTTTTTTTTTATATATATATTTTTAGCTGTCCAAATCATTTCTTTCTATTTTTAGTAGAGATGGGGTCTCGCTCTTGCTCAGGCTGGTCTCGAACTCCTGAGCTCAAACGATCCGCCCACCTCGGCCTCCCAGAGTGCTAGGATTACAGGCGTGAGCCACCGCGCCCGGCCATTATGTTGAAGTTTCAATTCCAGCATCCTGAGGAAGTAAGGATAGCCATAATAATAGTAAAAATTTAACTTTACTGAACATTTACTATGTGCCAAGCATGGTGCTAAACTCTTGTACTTGCATTACCTCATTTAATTTTCATAGCAACTCTCTGAGATAGTTCTGTTATTATGCCCATTCTACAGATAAGTAAGTTGGAACTTATATTAAGTATTTGCCCAAAGTCACACAGACACAAAGCTCATAAGTGTGGGAGATGGGATTTGGACCCAGAAATATGCTAGGGAGCAATGACTAATTTAAAAATGATTTTTTAAGAGGTCCAGACAGACAGCCAGAGAAAAGATAAGATGGTCACTGATTTGTCAGCTGCATAGGTACAGCTGGCTGGCACCAATGTTAGGCCCAACACTGTTGGGGTAGGGGATAGGGGTGGCACACAGGACTGTGTACATATTCTCCTGTGTGAGATTGACTATCTAAGTTGCACGCAGTGCCTCTGTGTCAGCAGATGCAAGCTTCCATGAGAACATCTTATAAGGTAAGCTCCCTTGGCCACTACCCTGAGTTTTCAGAGACACTGCCATGAATTCTTAGGACAGACACGACTACCACTAGTGGGCAACGGCATTTTGGAAGAAGCATGCTCACGAAGTCAGGTTTAAATCCCAACTCTGCCCTTACAAGTTGGTTGATTCTAGGCAAGTTTCTAAGCTCTCTGGCTTCATCTGTGAAATGATGCAATAACATTTATCTCGCAGGGTTGTATTCACACTAATGGCATATAGTCCATGGTGAGTGTTTAATAAATGGCTCTATCATAGCTATTGATGATAGTTAATGATGATGAAAGTCAACAAAAATGTTAAGAGCCATGAATCTGGTGTAGTGGTGCTCAAACTTTAACCACCTAGAGAGTAGGTTAAAACTGTTTCCTGGATCTCGTCTTTAGAGATTCAATTCAGTAGGTTGGGATGGGCTCATGAATTTGCATTTCTATCAAGCTTACAGGTGATGCCAATGCTGCAGGTCTACCCTTTCTCATTTTATGAATGAAATCTTGAAAAATAAACACTTACCCAAGTTGCACAGCAAGCTTATTGTCAAGGCTTTGACAACAACGCAGGTTTCCTGAATGCATGTCTGAGGCACTTTTTGCTACACTCGCCTGATTCCCAATTCTACTTCTGGGCTTGACAACCTAAGTTCAGTAAAACAAACTTTAAAATATAATTCTTACCTAGCCAAAGTCACTGTTGTAAATAAGATGAACGTGAAAACTATGGTGTAAAACGTATAATACTTGGTTTCTCCACATCCAATCACAATGCCAAAGAAAGTATATATTAAATGTTGGTATACAGATGAAAACATTGTTAAAAACCTAGGATGAATGAAAAGGAAATGACATTTTTAAGCAATGTATTTTAAAAACATTTTCCTTTTCACATAAAATCATGTATCTTATAACTACCATGCTTGTCTTAGCAGAGGTTCCTGCCTTTGTCTCTGTTACAGTAACATTTAAAAGTATTTTGTGGGATCTGAAAACACCTAGTTCCATATTCTCCATTACTCTCATCATACCAATACCCATGGGCTGCTTTTCACAGCAAAATAATAAGAGCAAGACAGAAAAATGAGGACCTCCCCAAGTTGATGATTTATCCGTTTCTCTGGGATTAGCCGGCAGCATATCAACTGTTGGGCCTGCCACAGCTAAGCCCAGAGCTGGGGTTGCTTCAAGGAGGTACCTGGTTAACATTGACTTTGCCATAACTGAAAAGATCATCTCAATGCCCTCTGCACAACTTCTCCTTCTGTGACTTGCATGTGCTCTTCCCCTTACTTTCAACGCCTCTCCTGTCTGCTTTCCCATCTACTGAACTCCTAAAAGTCTTGTAAGGCTAACTCTAAATCCTATGCTGTCCATGAAACCATCTTAAGCACTCTTCTGAATCCCTACAGTGCCAAACGTCTGCACCACCGTGGTTTTTACGCAGAAGAAAGCATTAGAATCATCCAGATTGCATTCTAAATATCTACACACATAGCCCCACCCCCCCACCCCAAGAGATTCTTACTCAGTGACCACAGCCCAGTGGTGGGGGCATTGGCCAAGGCCTCAGCAGAGTCCGTGTTCCTCCGCTCTGTCTGGTTCCGTGTCAGGGCCAGGTGTGAGATCTACAGGCAGATCTCAAGGCCTCCTGTCTCTCGATTGTTCCTCTCAGGACTTTCCCTTTCAGCCTACTAGGTGAGTGTGTCTGCCCATAAACCAGTATCCTTGCAGGTGGGTCTCAAGAGCTACACTCAGAAAGAAGCATTAGGAAGCCTCATTTTTGCTGCAGATATAAACCAAGTTCTCTGATACAGCGTTACCCCAATCAAGGAGATCCTTGATTCCTTGGGTGATGATGCCTCTCTCTTGATTCATCTGCCTCAGAACTCCTATAGGGCAAAGGCACGAGTGGGGGGACCCCAAACCTCATTGCTTAGTTTACTGAAAATTCAGAAGTCATGGAATAACTGAGCGAGTTGAATACTTTTTAAAATCTCTCCACAGGACCTAAAAATTTCCTTACATATAGTAGGATCCCAATAAATACATAATTATTCACACGTACCATTACTTTCTTATATAAATATGTCTACCACTTAACAATGAGCACCTTCTGAGAAGGGTCCTATTTTCATAGCCCCAACCCTAAGATGCAATATCCAGATCACAGCAGACATTTAGAAAGGATTGGCTGAATGGGTAAAAGAATAAACAATTGAGAGAATAGAATAAGTAATTTATAATGATGCTGACAGAAAGCATGACTGAGTTCAGGAACCTGTCTAAATTCAGACACAACACCAAGTGTATGTTCTGTGAACTAGTTATTTCCAAGCTTTTGGATTCAAAAAATCAGTAAAGTTTTATTCACAGACACACAAAAGTGGGATAGTTATAGGTGCCAATTTGACTTTTTTATTTTGCTAAGTAGAAAAAGAAAGTACCATCTTCTATCACTGGAATTTCATAAAAGAAAGGACATTTTGAACAACAGAAAAGTATGAAGGACATCATTTCAAAAGAATGGATAGTCCTTTACATTAAATAAATTAATTTTCATGGGAAAACTCAGGATTATGCCTTATTTTTCTCATTTCGACATTTGCTTTCATCTGACTTGAGAATCTCCACACTAGAATATGATTTGGTGACCAATAATTCTGAACCAATTCTGTAATTCATCATAGTCCCTCAGAGAATGGCTAATTTATTGTCTGAGAAGATCAGCAAATGGTTTTCCCTCTGTGCAGAGATGTCCGCGTGACAATTTGCATCAGCAGGAGTAAAGGGCAGAAGTTTTGCTAGTGCTGCATCTTTTTGCTACTTCTCTTTTCCAGCTTTCCCATAATAGTATACTGTCATTCAGGTACGTTATGAAGGAAACCAAGAGAAAAAGTCTTTATTTTTTTTAAATCTCCACAGTTCAAAGTAAAATTTTATCAGAGAGTTGTGTATATTTAAAAGCACTATAGTCTCTGAGCCACTGATCTTTTATTCATTACAGGAATATCAATTAACGTCAACAATTGTTGGTACCTTAAATTCCTTAAAGATAACTGGTAGCAAAATTTAAAATTTAAAGGTAGAAAAAAATTACCTAAAGGGAGTTTTACTGATGTTCATGAAGGCGAGACTCCTTACGTACTAAACTTCTATGAGATCTCTACCAAGTACATAATAGGAAACTTACTTAGTAATTATGAACTTGATCTTCGGTTTAAAGGTTAAGGAATCTAAGTTCAGTCCTACAGTGACTAAAGCAACAACGCCTGACATTCCCAAAAATTCCACTGGGGAGAAAAAAAAAATGAATAAAATTAAATGCATTTAAATCTATACACTGACGTACTTTATCTTGAGTGAAGAATTGGTAGGAAACTTAAGAGTAGCAGTTCTTGTAAAGTTGCTTCAAGGGAGTGGCCTAATCCAGTAGATCAGGGGCTGGCAAACTTTCTCTGTAAAGGGCCAGATAGTAAATATTTAGTCTTTGTGGGCCATATGGTGCCTGTTACAACAGCTCAACTCAACTTTTGTAGTGCAAAAGCAGCCACAGATAATATGTAAATGAATGAGTGTCCAATAAAACTTATAGACACTGAAATTTGAATTTCACATAATTTTTACATGCCACAAAATAGTCTTCTTTTTTTTTTTTTTTTCATTTCTAGGACATTTATTACTGTTGGAAATTACCTTATTCATTCGTTTACTTTCTTTTTTTAAAAATTTCAGCTTATTATGGGGGTACAAAAGTTTAGGTTATGTATATTGCCCTGCCCCCCCCCCAAGTCAGAGCTTCAGAGCTTCAAGCGTGTCCATTCCCCAGACAGTGCACATCGCACTCATCATGTAGGTATAAACCCATCCCCTCCCCAACCCACATCTGCCCAACACCCGATTGGTGTGATTCCCAAATGTGCACTTAGGTGATGATCAGGGAAACCAATTTGCTGGTGAGTACATGTGGTGCTTATTTTTCCATTCTTGGGATACTTTTAATCCATTTTGAAATGTAAACACTGTTCTTAGCTAACAGGCGGTACAAAAACAGGCATATTTGGCCTAGAGGCTGTAGTTTGCCAAGCCCTGCTGTAGACAATCATTGAGAATAGGGCCAAGGGAAAAATAAGTTTATTAGCCCTCAAGGTGCTCCTTAAGCACCTCAGAAACATTGCCCTACATGTGCTAGCAGTTATGGGCCAAATTCAGTGCTTCCTTAGTGACTGCAGTTCCTGAAGCCTGCTTTTCTTTTACCTGATATAGCCTTCCCTAATTAAAGTTGTAATTCACTGGGCTGTAAACAAAGGTGTAAATGTAGTCTGAGGCAGGAAAACCAAGCATGAAGAATGTCTGAATACCATAAACACCAACAGTCTTAGGCTGCAGAGTCATCGAATAGCACATTTTAAAAAGTCAGACAGAAAGGAAGGGAAAGAACGTGAGAGGAAGGAATGGAAGAGCTTTAGGGCAGGGCAGAGCTGGTTGCTCTTGGAATGCGACCCTCCCCTTTCTCCTCAGTGCCCCTGCATTTAGGAAATAAGTGTAAAACAGTCATGATTCATATAGTTGCTGTGAAGATTGAATTAGAGAACATAAAAAGTGCTTGGCACACTTTTAAAGCAATGAATAAATGATAATCAATATTATTATGCTATTAATTGTTTTATCTTATCACTTTATTGCTTAGTAAATTAATATTGTTTATTAATTTAAAGAGGATTTTATCATTCCTTTGTTTCTCTAATCACCTGAGTTCACTTTAGGCTTCTTTTTATCTACTTATTTAACTGAATGTAACTTAAATAACCAATGACAGCTTGGCACGGTGGTGTGCGCCTTAGTCACAGCTTCCCTGGAGGCTGAGGTAGAGGATCCCTTGAGCCCAGGAGTTCGAGGTTTATAGGGAGCTGTGATCGCGGCTGTGAATCACTACTGCACTCCAGCCTGGGCAACATAGTGAGACTCAATTTTTAGTCTCCAAAAAAGTGATTAATTAATAATCAATGATAGTAAAACCAATGGTGCTGCAAACTGTGAAGACAGGGAAACTGCCTCTCAAAACCTTATTTCCAATTCTCTATAATTAGTATCTTATAAAGAAGGAACAGCGGGAATAATCAGCCCAGTCACAGGCAAGAAAGGGTTGCATGGTTGGTAGACTTTTAAAATGGTAATAAAACTGACTAAAAGTCCTCCTGCTTTTTATTATCTCTGTTCCCCAGAAATTCTAAGTAATGTCACTTGATAAAATATCCCCCCTGCTAGGATAGACCCTCCCCTCTCCCCATCTTGGAATGCCTCTAGCCTGGACTTTTATATAACTCACACTCTTTTTTGAATTATACATCAACGCTCCTAAAGTGCCTTTTGTGCACTAAATTCAAACTTTTTCCATAGGCCGATATAGCAATATCCCTAGGTGCGTCACCTGTCAACCAACCATGCTCCAGAAGCATTGCCTCCTTTGTCGTGTTGCAATGTCTGCACAATTTTGTGACTATATTATTTCATGAAAAAGAATGAATGTGTTGATACGAGTGGAGTGATTTGTAAAAGTCTGAGTTTCGTGAATTTAACACAATAGCAACAAAAATAGAAATTACTATACGTGCTTGGAGAGGTGACTCTCTAACCGCAATCAGATGTTCTCTGGACTGAAGCCAGCTGATGGTGTGTTTATTAGTGAAGGAAAAGAACAAAAATAGATAACTGTGACCGAAATGTTTACATTAGAGGATGTGAAGTGAGAATTTTACCTATGTTTTAGCTTTCTGGCAAGGGAACTTCTCCTAACAGTGCCTGTTTCTGACTTTGCTACCGGGAACTTAAGTGTAAGAGTAAAAGACTTCCTGAGGTGGCTTTTTAATTCCTGATTAAACAACAGAAATGTATTGTCTCACAGTTCTGGAGCCTAGAAGTCCAAGATCAAGGCGTGACCAGGTTTGGTTTCTTCTGAGGGCCACGATGGAGAACCTGCCCCAGGCCTCTCTCTGAGCATCTGGTAGCCTCAGGCATTCCTTACCTTGTAGTTACCATTCTCCCCGTGTCTTTACATCATCTTCCCTCTAGGTGTGTCTGTCCTTGTGTCCAAATTTCCCCTTTTATAAGGGACCCAGTCATATTGAATTAGGGACCATCCTAATGACCTCATCTTGATCATCTGCAAAGAACCTATTTCTAAATAAGTTCACTTTCACAGGTACTGGGGGTTAGGATTTGAGGGAACACAATTCAAACTGTACCAGGAGGCTCCCTAGCAAGCTTCATTCTGAGTAGGGGCACAGTGATGCCTTGAAGCTACAAAGAATCATTGGACAAAATCAGTCCTGACCAAGAGTCCTGCCTTGGGGATATACAAAAGCAGTCCAGAAAGGATCCAGCCATTTTTAATACTATTTTTCATATCATAGGGCTGAGTACTTTCCTATCAGCTCTTGTATGTAAGCCTGAGTGGTTAATGCTAAATTCCTACCTTCTCTCAGTGATTCACACCCTGCAGTAAGACTTACCTAAACAAATGCAACCAAAATAAAGATATTCCCTTTCTGCTGGTAGTAGCTACAATCTCAGAGGCATAAGTTCTAGAGAAAATCATAAATCTCTTTAAGGCCAATACTTAGAGACCTTGTACCTGCTCAGGAAAGTCAGCTGTTACATTTTCGGTAATTGTGGGAGCCAGCTGTAGACCAAAGCCATCCTTGATATTAGCCATGGTGGGTGAATTTATACCATAAAAACTGGCAAACACTACAAATCAGGGCTTTTCTTTATCCCCAGAGAGACAGTTTACCACCCCACCACTACCTAACTCAATTTTCTCATTTTACAGGTGAGGGAACTGAGGCCCAAAAGAGCTAAAGTACTGTGTGAAGTAACATAGCTAGTTGGAGCTAAAGCTAAGACTAGAACCAAGATTCTGGCTCAGTTCTCTGCACTCTATTAAGTCAAAAGTGGCTCATTTGTTTAAAGATCTTATACTCTACAGCTATGTGAATTAAACACTCATAGAAATCAGCTGCAAATATTTTATGATACTGTTTAGTTAGCACAAAATAATTAGACTTCATAATGTTTAAATATATTTTTGGTAAACATTTGATTTGCATTGAATTGAGCTGAACGGATTAAGCTTTTTGGTTGCATACCCAAATGAGCATAAGGAATCCATACTGTTTAACTAGATGACAACCCTATCCCAACTTGAAAAGTTGGATATCAGGACTGGGAATCTTCTAATGTGGAAATGATGTTAAAGACTCAAGAACCCCATCCTATCCCCATGTCCTCAGTTCACGCCCCCATACATCTGATAGGAGGATGCCACGCATTGACTGAAAGTGCCTCCATTTTTCAGAAGTAAAGGAGAAGTGAATCCACATTTATTGACTGCCCTACCTTAAGCCCAGTGGTGTGCTGGTAAATGTTTAAAACCAGCTTTTGGGGGGCATGGGGGAAGAAGCCCTGATTTGTAGTGTTGTAGTGTCTTCCAATTTCTATAGTGTAAAGACCCCCACCATGGCCAATTTCAAACTACCAGCATGATGTCACTTGAACAGAGAGATGGAAAGAGATGTGCATAATGCAGCCAGCCAGTAAGAGCTATCTCCAGCACACCCGCTAAGTGAGTCACACAGCACACATTATCCCATTAGTGCCTGCAGTACCCTCCATATATGAGGTGGTATTATGCCGCTTTTAAAGATGAAGAAACTGAAGCTTAGAGAGGTGAAGTAATTTTCCAAGTCTGCCTAACTCCAAAGCTCTTCAAGGACTAGTATTGGTTTATTCAACCAGTACGTGTTAAATTACTATCAGGCATATGGCAAGCTCCGAACTTAGAAAAGAGAACAAATAAAAAGATGACTAAGAGACAGCCTCCATGTCAAGGAACTCACAGTCTAGCAGAGAGAAAGATTAAATTAAAATTTTTCCTTCAGACATTTAAGGCATCCATAAAAGCTTCACAGGGGGAGAAAAGAAATGAAGAGAGTTGAAGGAAATGAGCCTTCAGTTTCTAAAATTATAGAATATTTTCTATAATTTTACTGATTCAGGGTAGTGAGCAACTCCCAGGTGGCAATTTATCTTTAGAAAAAGCAGTGCTTTGGGGTAACTGAATGAAAAACTCCATCTTGAAACATGAGTTCTTTCATGGATGGAAGTTGCTTCACTGTGTGAGATGAGAGCAAAGGCAGAATTTGACAGTTTGGCCACAGTTACTATGACCCTTGGAGACTGGTTACCGCAGGCCAGTAAACACTTTAATTCCCTGGATTTCACTGAACTGTACTAGCTGAAGGTCCACCAGTGCTGGGCACTCTTAACTCCTGTGATTATTCCACTCTCCTGCTTCTCTTCCAGACGTAAATATACCTGATAGACATATTTATCCAGACAGAAATATACCCTCTCCTTTCCTGCCTACTAGCCTCAGGTAAGAGCCGCCATTTCTACAGTCTTTTCAATTTGGTATCCATTGAATTAAAGGCTGTTGAGCTGGAAAAGACCTCAGGAGCATCTCTTCCAACTTTGTCCTTTTTACAAAGAGGTTGCTCGGGGTCAGAGCAGGAATGAGCTCAGTGTTGGTTCTTCTTCCAGGAGACTGACTTCCGGTGACTATACATAAGGTCTAAGGCAGAGCTCAAAAAGAATAAGAAAGTAACCACAGAGAAGACTGCAAGGGGAAGGGACATGTAGTTGAAATAAAGAGGATATTAAGAGAGACCAGGAAAGAGAGAGAGGTGGCAGTAAGACAACATGACAAGACACACAGAGGGCCCACAAAAAGAAGGAGATGTGAGAAAGAAGTAACTGGATTCAAGATCAGGAAAAAATAAAGATATGTAAAGCTTACTTTAAGGACAGCATTTTTTGTATTTGTTTCTGCCTTACCAATGTAGAAAGTCATGTACACCATTGAAAAGCAGAGAATGATATCAGTCAGCACATTGCTAAAAAGGTCAGTCAATATAAACTTAATGATTTTTGCACACCAATTTCCGAATATTATGCTTCCAAAAATGTCCACAGTGAGTCCCATGATTACAGGTAACTCTAGAAAAAAACAAAAGAAGGAAAGAGAAAATAATAAACAAAAAGTTGAGCTATAACTTTGCTTTCTTTTCATTAATGGCATTTGGGACTGTGCACTTTGGTTTGCTCTTGAGATTTTGAGTGGGGGCCTCATTCTGCAGCAGATGGGAGTGTCTCTGGAAAGTCTGGCAAAAGAGGTGTGCTGTGTTTTTTTCCCCCTTTCTTCTCTACTAATACCACCCTTGGAAACCTAGCAAGGCCATCTCCCAATGAGTTTTTGCCACAGGAATCTGGCTATTGTCATTTCTAGGACCAGATTCTCCAGGACTACATGAACCATTCTGCTTTCACCCTCAGATTTTAATCCAGGACCACACTATTTCTCATTGAGATTCAGACTGATACAGGAAAGAAGTAAATCTGAAGGAGGTGACACAACTGTGCATGTGTGCACACATGCATTTATGCATATTGAGAGAGACGAAATCATTAACATTCTTTCCCCCTTAATTTCCAAGAAAACACATACAGTCATACCTCTGATATCCATGGGGGATTGGTTCCAGAAGCCCCTGAGGATACCAGAATTGAAGATGCAAGTCCCTGATATAAAATGACATAGTATTTGCATATAACCTACAGCACATACTCCTGTACATTTGATTTAAAAGTATGATGATTTAAATCTCTAGATTACTTATAATACCTAATACAAGGTAAATGCTATGTAAATAATTGTTATACTGTATTGTTTTTTAATTTGTATTTTTCTGTTGTTGTATTGGGTTTTTGTTGTTTATTTGTTTTCTAAAAATTTTCCTTCTGTGGTTGGTTGAATCCCTGGATGCGGAAGGCTGACTATAATTGTTTTCTTGGCACCTGATGTATCATTTTAATTGGTCCAAAAGTAAGGTATAGGGAAAGCAGCAAAGTTAAGACATCTTGAATGTATTTTAATTTTAATGAGAATGATTTTAGAAAATATACAGACAAAAAAAATGCTCTTACCTGTAAACCTAGAAATGGGTATTGAGTTGCTCCGAAAAATTCCAAAAAAAATGGATATGAAGCCACAAATGATCAATGATTCTCCTTTAATGACATCAATATACATTTTAGAAATGCCTGGAAAAAGAAACATAAACTATAAATGATGTTCTTGCACAGGAAACAAAGAAGAGATGGGATAGGATAGGAAAAAATAATTTTAAAAAAAAAGAAGAAGAAGGAAAAGAAGGTAACATGACTGGGATGGGACTGAAAGAAAATTACAATCACCATTTTTAAATTTCTCCATTTTGCCTCTGTATTTCCAATGGCAAAGGAACACGGCCCTAGCACTCCTTGTATTGCTCATTGAACTTCAGAAACAGGCAAATATGTCTCAAGGTACTAAGTGTAGCTTGAATCAGACTCCAAAACAATCTCATTTTAGAAGTACAAAATATGACCCAGCAGTTCTACTCCTAGGTATATACCCAAGAGAACTGAAAATGTATGTCCACACAATGATTTGTACATAAATGTTCATAACAGCATTATTCACAATAGTCAAAATGTAGAAACAACTCAACGTCCATCAGCTGATGAACAGATAAATATGTAGTATAGTCCTACAATGGGGCATTATTCCTACACAGAAAAGAATGAAGTACTTATTGATACACGTTACAAAGTGAACGTTAAAAACATTATGCCAAGTGAAAGAAGCCAGACACAAAAGCCACATACTGGTTTGATTTATATGAAATATCCAGAATAGGCAAATACATAGAGAACAAAATAGGTTAGCAGTTGCCAGAGGCTTGAGTAGATGCCACATCCAAATTTCCATCTGATGTCATTTTCTTTCTGCTTGAAGGACTTCCTTTAACATTTTTTGTAGTGCAGGTCTGCTGGTGATAAATTCTTTCAGTTTTTGTATGTTTAATAAAGTCTTTATTTACTTTTGCTTTTGAAAGATATTTTCACAGAATATAGAATTCTCAGACGGCAGTATTTTTCTTCTAGTACTCTAAAAATGTTGCTACACCATCTTCTGGTTTGCATTGTTTCTGAAGAGAAGTCTGTTGTTATTATTTTTCTTCCTCCAAATATAATGTGTCCTTTTTTCTGGCTACTTTTAAAATTTTCTCTTTATCACTGGTTTTAAGGAATTTGATTTTTATGCACCTTGGTGTAGTTATCTTTGTGTTTCTTGGGCTTGGTGTTTATTGAGCTTCTTGAATTTGTGGCTTTAATTTTTAATCAAATTTAGAAATTTTTTCATCTATATTTCTTCAAATATTTTTCGTTTGTCCCTCTCTCCCCTTTCTTTTGGGGATTTATACGTTAGGTCATTTGAAGTTATCCACAGCTCACTGATACTCAATTCATTTTTTCCAGTCTTTTTCTCTCTGTATTTTATTTTAGGTACTTTCTATTGTTATGTCTTCAAGTTCACTAATCCTTTCTTCTGCAGTACCTAATCTGCTGCTATTAAGATAAATTACAATCATCTCATCTTACTACTTGTTACCAACTTTTACTATGACAGAGGGCATCAAAATACTGGTTAAACACATTGGGAGATTATTAGCACATTTGATTTATCTGGTGGAGAAATCCTTTAACTCTTCTCTTAGATTCAGTAAGTTAACTGCAGCAAGTAAACTATAAGATTTGGTGTATAAAGTTTTGGGTTTGACTTACACTTATTTTTAATAGTAAAATACCACAAGAATTACTCTCTACCTTCTTTATTGGCTTAACATGGGACTATCTTATGTTGATTCATTGTAAAACCTGGAAAAGGAAAGAATAAAACAAAAAACCTCTGTAATTTCATGACCCAGATATAACCATTTTAACACTGAAGTTTTTTTTCTGAGCATATAATTCTTTTTATTCAACTGAGATAATACTAAAACTTTGTATTTTCTTCTTTTATAAGATCCTCTTCCAGATTTGCTTTAAAATAAAAATTATTTGGGTCCTATGTGATCTTTTAAAACAGGTAATGAATAGACAAGTTCCTTTTAACTTCCATAGGAACATCCACTACATTTTTCAGGGAGCCAATCCATCTCAGATTTAGGTTGTACAAGTTTTACAATGCACAAGGGCACCTCATCTGAAAAAGCACCATTAACATTGTAGAAGCTGTAGTTTTATATATTATGATAATTTAAGGCATAAGGCAAAAAGTAGTTGTTCCTTTAAAAAATTAATATAACAATTCGATAGAAGTAAACTGCTTTGAAGGACCATTTATCTAATTTATACAAAGGAACTATATGGTGGTCCAGCCAACATCAAAAATAAGTGAGAGTGATTTTCCACATAAAAACAAGTCAAATTTGTCCTACCAGGAAAAAATGCTACTGGATCCAGAACTCATATACTAACTGAGTGTTAGTGACATAAAGAAAATATCAACTAAGAGCCGACCAAATACCTTCATTAGTTTGTCTTAAAGAAAATAGAAGCCTTTCTACTGCTCTTTGGAAAAAAAACTTTAAATTGAAACTGCAATAAATAACATTGATAATTTATTATAACAATTTACAGTTAAGAGATTGCAGAAAAGGGAGTGGGACAAGCGTGAGGTAATAAAACAAGGGCCCATAAAAATGGCTAAAAAGAGAAAGACAGGTAAAGGAAAGACAGAAAAAACATTGTTCAGGGGAATAATGAGAAAAAAGAGAACAGGATCATACTCTTTGAGAAATATGATTACCTTGAAACAATTTCAAACATCACCACAAAAAGTGCCTGAAACCCTCCTACGTTTTCCCAACTGTAGGTATAAATGGGTATAAAAATAGGAATATCACATGCTGGAAAGGTTGGAGGTTTCTCACTCCAATAATAAGGTAATATATTTCTACTAAATACAACCGATACTTCTGATATTTCTGAATCAAAAACAGAAACCATAGCATCTAACCTTCTCATGTTATACTGCTGTGTTAATAAAACATGACAATAGGAGGCTATTTCAGAGCGGAATCATCTTATATCTTACCAAGTAAGATAGGAAGTAGTGCAGGACCCCAAACCCTCTTGGGAATCAGCTTTTATTGAGTAATATATTTGAGAGCCAGACTAAAACTTACTCCTTTTCTTTGCAATAAACTACTGGCCCCCTCTGCCACCTGCCCAAACCTTAGCCATTCCAAAATGAAGGCAGCTCTAACAAGAGGTAGCAAGGCTTTGGAGAAGTCTTGCTGGGGGTCTTTATTTCTTCTCTGAACTGGTAAACAAACTCATCAACTTAGAATCTCTATCTTGTGGCTTAGAATTCACTGGAATGGAATAAGAATGCCAATTTTTATCACCCTCTAGAAAGGTTACATTTTCTTCTTAAAAATATCCTTTGAGATTATAATTGATGCTGTTTATCTCAGATCCTCAGTAGTTATCTTATTTGCACTGTCTCCTTCAAGTCAAGCAATGCTTCATCCCCAAGAAGAGCACAAATTCCTACTCTGCTTGGATGCACAATTCATGCAAAAACTAATAATCAAAAAAATGTATCCTTATATTTCAAAGATAAGAGAGAGAAATAAATTTGACATACCAATAGTTTTCATTGAAGCCACAGAATGAATAGGATCTATAATGCTGAGGGTGATGCTAAAGAGCAGGCAGGATTGCAAATCCCATGAACTTTTATTGAATACCAGAACCATATACCCAATTATGATGAATGCTATAAAAAAGCTAATTAATCCAGTACACAAGACCTGTGAACGAATTTGTAACATAGTATTAGATTTAAAGTCTAAAAATGGCATGACTGCATTTACTTTTGTCCCAAGAGTCAGATATTGGTTATAAATTATATGCAATTACTCTGGAAAATAACTTTAAAAAATATTCTAGTTTAACCACCTGCCTCTAAGAAACCAGCCCTTTCAAACAAACGAAATTCTACCTTCTTGTTAAAAAGACTGTTTAAACTCTCTTTCTTGTTACTTTTCCAGTTTAATAGTTCTCAATATCAAAATGTTCTTAAAACAGAATACAATTTCTCCTGCTTCTATATAAAACATATCCTGGTTTAACCTCTGTGGAAAGTAACATGGAGATACCTCAAAGAGCTAAAAGTAGAACTACCTTACTGGGCACCTACCCAAAGGAAAAAAAGACAGTCTATAAAAAAGACACCTGCACTAGAATGTTTATAGCAGCACAATTCACAATTGCAAAGATGTGGAAACAAACCAAGTGCCCATCAATATATGAATGAATTAATAAAATATGGTATATGTATACCATGGAGTTCTACTCAGCCACAAAAAACAATGGTGATCTAGCACCTCTTGTATTATCCTGGATGGAGCTGGAGCCCATTCCACTAAGTGAAGTATCACAAGAATGGAAAAACCAGCACCACATGTAGTCACCATCAAATTGGTATTAACTGATCAACACTTACGTGCACCTACAGTAGTAACACTCATCGGGTGTTGGGCAGGTGGGAGGGGGGAGGAAGGGATGGGTATATACACACCTAATGGGTGCAGTGCGTACCGTCTGGGGGATGGAAACACTTGAAACTCTGACTTGGGTGGGGCAAAGGCAATATATGGAACCTAAACATTTGTACCCCCATAATATGCTGAAATTAAAAAATAAATAAATAAAAATAAAACATATCCTGGCTTCTTCAGTGTTGAAAGTAAATCGTTACTGACATATTATGTCTAGTACATTACACAAATTTATATACCAAGGCACTAAAATATTCAGAGAAGATTCTCCCTTAACCTTTTATTAATTATAAAACAAATATTTCTACAATAAGGAGGAGAGAGGCCATAAAATGCTTCAGATTAAGTGATTCCCACAGTTTGTAATTTCTCTGAACACATTGTTTATGCCCAAGTATAATAAAATATTTATTTTCCAAAATTATTCCTTAGGGAAAAATAGTTGTATTATTCAACATTCTTATTTTCCATCTCTGTCTTTTGTTCTACTTTCTGTAAGACTTCCACAACTTTCCCATTAAACCGTTTTATTGAATTAGTTCATTTCAGCTATCATATTTTCAATTTTCAAGATATCTTTCTGGTTTTGTTTCTTTTTATAGTATTATGATCTTACTCCTTATTGTTTCTCTAAGGCTATTAATTATATATATTTGGAAGTTTTCTTCTATCCCCTATTTTTATCACAAGTGAATGTTTATTTTTTTAATCAGCCTACATCATGCTTTGATGAATGTTGGTGTTATCAAATGTTTTCTCTGTATCTATTGTGATGTCATATGGCTTTTCTTCTTAAATCTTTTAAGAAGATGAATTACAAAAGAGATTTTTTTTAATGCTAACTTTGTAGTTCTGAAATAAACACAAGTTGATCATGTTTTTATTATTCACATGTCACTGAATATATTTGTGCCAAAAGTTGGTATAGAATTTTTCCAACTATGTGAGTGAGATTGGCCCATAATTGTTCTTTCTCTTACTATTCCTGTCTAGTTTTGGTGTTAAGGTTAAACAAGCTTTATAAAATAAGTGTGGGAGGGTTTCATCTTTTACTTTATCTGTAAGACATATGATTGGAGTTATCTTTTATATTGATTCACAGAACTTATATTTAAAATAGCTTGGGTGTCATATTTTCCTTTTTGGAAGATTTTTATCTACCAAGTCAATTTTTTAATGGCCATGAGACTGTTTAGGTCTTTTTAAATTCTAGAGTAAGTTTTGGCAAATGACATATTTTTAGGAATTTTCCGTTTTATTCAAGTTTTAAAACATTTTTTGCTGAATCACAAAGAAAAGACATCAAAACTAGAGGGATGCAGTTAAAGCAGTGCTTAAAGTGCTTAAGGTAATGCTTATAATTGTAAATGCACATATTAGAAAAGAATAAAGGTTGAAAATTTCAATGATTCAATTAAACAGATTAGACACTACTAAAGAAAAAGTAGTGAATGGGAAGTTGAATTTGAGGAAATTACATAGAATACAGCACAGAAAGATAAAAGAGAATTAAAAGCCATGGAGAATATGATGAGAAAATAACATACAACTAATGGGAATTCAAGAATGAAATAACGGGCCGGGCGCAGTGGCTCATGCCTGTAATCCTAGCACTCTGAGAGGCCGAGGCAGGTGGATCGCTCAAGGTCAGGAGTTCGAGACCAGCCTGAGCAAGAGCGAGACCCTATCTCTACTAAAAATAGAAAGAAATTATCTGGCCAACTAAAATATATATAGAAAAAATTAGCCGGGAATGGTGGCGCATGCCTGTAGTCCCAACTACTCGGGAGGCTGAGGCGGTAGGATCGCTTAAGCCCAGGAGTTTGAGGTTGCTGTGAGCTAGACTGATGCCACAGCACTCACTCTAGCCCGGGCAACGAAGCGAGACTCTGTCTCAAAAAAAAAAAAAAAACCAGAATGAAATAACAAAGTATAGAAAGTATTCGAGATAAGAGCTGAAATGTGTCTAGAATTGGTGAAATATATTAATCCTCAGATGTGGGAAGCAAAAGAAGTCGCAGTATGGATAAAGAAAAAGATACCAACACCCAGAACATCACAGTGAAACCATAGTAGTACCCCCTTATCTGCAGGGGATGTGTTCCAAGACCCCAGTGGATGCCTCAAACCAAGGATAGTACCAAACCCTATATATGCTATGTTTTTTCCTGTACTTACATGCCTATGATAAAGTTTAATTTATAAATTAGGCACAGTAAGAGATTAACAACAGTAACTAATAATAAAATAGAACAATTATAATAACATGCCAGCATCACTACTCTTGCACTTTGGGGCCATTATTAAGCAAAATAAGGGTTACTTGAACCCAAGCACTGCAACACCTAAACAGTCAATCTGGTAAGTGAGATGGCTACTAAATGACTAATGGACAGGTAATGTACACAGAGTGGATACACTGGACCGAACAAAGGATGTTTCACCTCCCGGGAAGGATGGAGTGGGATGGCTCAAGATTTGGTCACACTACTCAGAAAGGCATACAATTTAAAACTTATGAATTGTTTCTTTCTGGAATTTTCCATTTAGTATTTTCGAACTACAGTTGACTGCAGGTAACTGAAACCCTGGAAAGCAAAATCATGGATAAGGAGGGACTACTGTACAGAACACCATAGAAAAAGAGACAATCTTAAAAGGGAGAAAAGACTGGTGCTTACAAAAGAATGACAATTAGACTGATAGCAGTTGTCTCAAAAGTAACAATTAAGCTCAGCTGTTATTCAAATTAAGGCAAAATAAACACATTTTCAGAGAAACAAAGACTACTAAACAAAGATAGATGAGTACTCACAGACCTTTAATGAAAAGGATACAAAATTACAGCTAGAAGGTATTAATAGATAGGACCAAGTTCTAATGTTCTATACCACTGTAGGATGATTATAGTTGACAATAATATATTACATAATTTCAAATAGCTAGAAGGAGGATATGGAATATTCCCAACACAATGAAATGATAAATGTTTGAAATGATAGATATGCTAATTACCCTGATCGGATCACTATACATTTTATGTATGGAAACATCACTATGTACACCATAAATATATACAATTATTTTATGTCAATTTTAAAAATAAAATTTTTTATTTTTTAATTTAATTTAATTTTTTTGTTTTTGGAGACAGAGTCTCATTCTGTTGCCTGGGCTAGAGTGCCATGGCATCAGCCTAGCTCACAGCAACCTCAAACTCCTAGGCTCTAGCAATCTTCCTGCCTCAGCCTCCCGAGTAGCTGGGACTATAGGTGCATGCCACTACGCCTAGCTAAC
This sequence comes from Eulemur rufifrons, assembly GCF_041146395.1. Classification (NCBI taxonomy): domain Eukaryota; kingdom Metazoa; phylum Chordata; class Mammalia; order Primates; family Lemuridae; genus Eulemur; species Eulemur rufifrons. Next base: position 85,086,610 of record NC_090990.1, read on the forward strand.
TTTTTGTTTCTATTTTTAGTTACTTGGCTAATTTTTTTCTATTTTTAGTAGAGATGGAGTCTCGTTCTTGCTCAGACTGTCTTGAACTCCTGACCTCAAGCGATCCTCCTGCCTCGGCCTCCCAGCCTAAACAAAATTTTTTAAAAACCACTAAAGCAACAATACAGGGAAAAGGAAGCTGAATCCAGAAAGATGGAGTAGGATGCAAGAAGGAACAGTGAGCAAAGAAATTAAAATTAGTAAGCACATGGATGAGTGTAGAGAAGCATTAGTACCTAAAACATTTATAATAGTAATAATAACGATGACAACTAATTTCAGAAATGGTAGTCCTATGTTAATAATGTAATAAAATATAAGATGAGAAAGGATGATTGAAGTTAAAGCATTCTGAAGTTCCTGCATTATTTAGAGAAAGACAGATACATTGATTTAGGTTTAGACTTGTTAAATCAAATGTGATTATTAAAAATTTTAGTTTAAAAAAGTATGAAACCATTAAGAAAATTGCATTGTTTAGAAATATAACAATTCTGGCTGCACTTAACAGAAAACAGCACTTACAGTGTCAATAAATGGAGATTTTGTTTTTCTCAAATAACCTTAAGTCCAGAATAAGCAAACTTATGCTGGTAGGGTGGCTCCCAATGCCCTCAAGGACCAAGGCTGTTTTTTCTCTTTTTGTTCAGCCATCCTTAGTACATGTTCTCATGTTCACAACCTCATAATCTCAAGATGGATATTCCTCCTCCAGCCCACTGGAGGGCTCCAGGCAGAAAGACAGATAAAACCAAGACCAAAAAGCACGTGCCAGCTGATTTGGCCCCCTTATTAAGGGCTTTCTAGAAACCTTATCTGGCAAACTTTTGTACACATTTCATTGGCCAAACAGACTTCTTAGGCTACCATAGGTGTAAGGGATGATGTGAAATATGGTCTTTTGCAATGGACCTTCTGTCATACCAAACAATAAATAGTAAGTTTTTGTTAGTGAGAAAGAAAGGGAGAATGCATATTGGATAAGTAATCAGAAGTGTCTGCCACAAAAATAAAAGTAGATTATAAAATTTTTGAACAAGTAGGAAGAACAAAAGGGAAAAAGAAAACTGAATCAATTTGATTGAGAAAGGGAAGAATGAGAAAAAGCAAAGAAAAAGCATGGTAAATACAAAGTACAACATAATATGAGAGAAAAAAATCCAAATACTTTTCTCTTTTGATTTTTTAAAATCTATTTTTAATTTACAAACAGTAAAATTCACTCTTTTGGTGTACAGTTATATGAGTTTTAATAAATGCATACAGTCATGTAACCACATCAACAATTAAGAAAGAAAACATGGCTGGGTCTAGTGGCTCACACCTGTAATCCCAGCACTGTGGGAAGCTGAGTCAGGAAGACTGCTTGAGGCCAGGAGTTCAAGACCAGCCTGGGCAACATAGGGGGAACCCAGCTCTACAAAAAATTTAAAAATTAGCTGAGCGTGGTGGCCTGTGCCTATAGTCCCAGGTGCTCAGGAGGCTAAGGCAGGAGGATTGCTTGAGCCCAGGAGTTCGAGGCTACAGTGAGCTATGTCCATGACACTGCACTCTACCCTGGGCAACAGAGCGGGACCCTGTCTCAATAAAAAAATAAACAGGTCCATCACCCCAAACATTTTCCTCATGCTACCCCTTTGTATTCAATTCCTCCCTCCACCTCCAGTCTTTGGCAACCAATGATCTGTTCTCCAGATCTATGGTTTTGCCATTTCTAGAAGGTCTATGCATGGAATTATACAATATGTATGGACCCTATTGAGTCTGGCTTCCTTCTATTAGCATAATGCATTTTAAATTCTTCCATGTTGTGCCCATCAATCCTCCATTCCTTTTTTATTGCTGAGTAATATTCCATAGTAAGATGTTCCACAATTTGTTTATTCATTGACCAACTGAAGAACATTTGAGTTGTTTCCAGACTTTGAGATGATAAATAAAGCTGCTATAAAGATTAACATAGAAATTTTTACGTGAACATAAGTTTTCATTTCTCTTTGGTATATATATATGTATATATATATATATATATATATATGAGTGAGATTGCTGGGTCATATGGTAAATATATGTTTAACTTTATAAGAAACTCCCAAACTGTTTTCCAAAGTGGCTGTACCATTTTTCATTCTCACCAGCAATGTAAGAAAGTTCTGTTTTCTTCACATCTTCACCAGCACTGGTATTATCAGGTTTGTTGTTATTACTGTTGCCATCTAATAGGTATGCAGTGGTATCTCATTGTGGTTTTATTAGTATTTCCCCAATGACTTATTATGTTGAACGTCTTTCTAAGTGCTTATAGTCCATCCATATATCTTTCTTGGTGTCTCAAATCTGTCCAAATCTTTTGCCCTTCTAAATTTATTTTTAATCACAATAAATATTCATGGACTAAAACTAGTTTAAAAAAAAACAGCAGAGATTCTTAACCTGGATAAGATAAAAAAAAATGCAACTGTATACTATCAAAAGACATCTAAACATAAGAACACTAAAATCTTGAAAATAAAAGGATGGAAAAATCATAGCAGGCAAATACTAACCAAAACGAAGCAGGTATAACTATAGCAATACCAGACAAAATTGACTTAAGGCAAAAAGCATTATTTGGGATAAAAGGGTACCTAAATAATGAGAAAAAAACAAGTAGAAAAATAACAGTACTTGTAGATACTTAATAATTAGCCTCTATATAAAGTAAAAATGAGTAGAATTTCAAGGAAAAGTTGATAATTCCACAGTCATAGTAGAAACTTAGATTGAGCAGAAAAACAATATTGGCAAAGATATATAGAAAAATGAACTTCATAGTTAAGAAAACAATCTGGTGAACAAATGTAGACTCCTATACTCAACAATTAGACAATATACATTTTTGTAAAGCAAAGACAGAACATTTGGGAAAACTGATCATGTACAAGGCTACAAAGCAAATATTCACAAATTACAAGACCTAATATACAAAACACATTCTCTAATTGCAATGTGATAAGAGAAATAATAATAAAAGCCACATTTGGAAAATCTAAGACAACTTCTAAATAATTAATAGGTCAAAAAAGTGTATGAAAATCTAGAATTAGATGATAATGAAAACACTACAATCAAAACATGTGGGATGCCACTAAAAAGAAAATTTAAAACCTTAAATGCACTAAATACAAACAAAAAAGCTAAAAGTCAATCAACTAATGTTAACTCAAGATGTTATAAAGAATCAAATAAAACCAAAGAAAGTAAAATATTTTCTGAAAAGACAAAATAGTTCAATACCATGATTAAGAAAAAAAGAGAGAAGGCACAAAGAACAATCTTTGCAGTGAAAACAGGAGCAAATCTACAGATACAGTGGGATGAAATTAGACGTGGTACTAGAATCCAGGTTTTGCCACTTATCAACTTTGTTTGTGACAGCTGAGCTTCAGTTTGCTCAGATACAAATTGGAGTTGATATTTACTCCGATATTTACACTGAGACTGTCTAGTCACAGTGGTCACTCAGCAAATACTAATTCCTTCCCTCTCTCTTCAACTCTCTTTAATTATTCGTTCGGCAAAATGAAGAGGGCAAAACTAGAAATGTGCAATCTGAAAATTATTCATCTTCTATATAGACAGTCATATTCTCTGTCAACATGCATAAGCAAGAATTGACCATAATTTGTTTTAAAATGTGTTCCTTCAGGCTACAAAATTAATATACACAAATCAGAGGCATTTATATATGCCAATAACAGTCAATTGGAAAACCAAGTTAAAGACTCAATACCCTTCAAAATAGCAACAAAGAAAATAAAATACCTAGGTATACACCTAACTAAAGAGGTAAAGGACCTCTATAAGGAAAACTATGAAACACTGAGAAAAGAAATAGCAGAACTTGCAAATAGATGGAAAAATATACCATGCTCGTGGATCGGAAGAATCAACATTGTTAAAATGTCTATACTACCCAAAGTGATCTACAGATTCAATGCAATCCCTATTAAATTACCAACATCATTCTTCACAGACGTAGAGAAAATAATTATACACTTTGTATGGAATCAGAGAAGACCCCGTATAGCAAAAGCAATTTTAAGCAACAAAAACAAAATGGGAGGTATTACTTTGCCAGACCTCAAACTATACTACAAGGCCGTGGTTCTTAAAACAGCCTGGTACTGGCACAAGTACAGGGACACAGACCACTGGAACACAACAGAAAATCCAAATATAGATCCATCCTCATATAGTCACCTAATTTTTGACAAACCAGGAAAGAATATACTCTGGGGACAAGAATCCCTATTCAATAAATGGTGCTGGGAGAATTGGTTAGCCACTTGTAGAAGACTGAAACAGGACCCACAGCTTTCACCTCTCACAAAAATCAAATCACGGTGGATAACAGACTTAAACCTTAGGCGTGATACAATCAGAATTCTAGAAGAAAATGTGGGAAAGACTCTTACAGACATTGGCCTAGGCAAAGAATTTATGAAGAAGACCCCCAAGGCAATCACAGCAGCAACAAAAATTAATGAATGGGACATGATTAAATTAAAAAGCTTCTGCACAGCCAAAGAAACAGTCACGAGAATAAACAGACCACCTACAGAATGGGAAAAAATTTTTGCATACTACACATCAGATAAAGGACTGATAACAAGAATCTATTTAGAACTCAGGAAAATTAGCAAGAAAAAATCAAACAACCCTATCAAAAAGTGGGCAAATGACATGAATAGAAACTTCTCGAAAGAAGATATAAGAATGGCTAACAAACATATGAAAAAATGTTCAACATCCCTAATCATCAGAGAAATGCAAATCAAAACCACAATGAGATATCACTTAACCCCAGTGAGAATGGCCTTTATCAAAAAAACCCAAAACAACACATGTTGGCGTGGATGTGGAGAGACAGGAACACTCATACACTGCTGGTGGGACTGCAAACTAGTGCAACCCCTGTGGAAAGCATTATGGAGGTATCTTAAACAGATTCAAGTAGACCTGCCATTTGATCCAGCAATCCCATTATTGGACATATACCCAAAGGAAAAAAGGTCATTCTGTAACAAAGACACATGTACTCGAATGTTTATAGCAGCACAATTCACAATTGCAAAGATGTGGAAACAACCCAAATGCCCATCAATACATGATTGGATTAGTAAGCTGTGGTATATGTATACCATGGAATATTACTCAGCTATAAGGAATAATGAAGATACGACATCTCTATGGTTCTCCTGGAGAGAGTTGGAGCCCATTATATTAAGTGAAGTATCCCAAGAATGGAAAAACAAGCATCACATGTACTCACCAGAAAATTGGTTTCCCTGAACATCACCTAAACACACATCTGGGAACGACACCAATCGGATATCAGACTGAGGTGGGGGGAGGGGGGAAGGGATGGGTGTATGCCTACACAATGAGTGCATTGCGCACCGTTTGGGGAATGGTAACGCTTGAAGGTGCTGACTCGGGAAGGGGGGGTGGGGAAGGGAGGGATATATACCTACATGATGGGTGCAACGCGCACTATCTGGGGAACAGACATGCCTGGAGCTCTGACTTGGGGGGAAAGGCGGTACATGGGCAACGTATGTAACCTGCAATTCTGTATCCCCCATAACAATAAGATGAAATAAAAAAAAAATGTGTTCTTACCTGCCAAAATATATTCTTGAGTACATAATAGTCCACATCCAAAGCAGCCGTAAATATAATTAAAGGTAAAAAAAACGAATAAAGTGAAAAACTTGGTGTTCTTAGAAGAGGATAGACAGCTTGGTGCACCTAAAGTAACAAAGACAAACAAGAAATTAGTTCACTGCCATTTTCAAGTATTGGAAATTAGGTTGATGCTATGTCAATCAATATAAATTTTAGAACATTCCAGTTTGCAACTAATGAGAGATTATCTGCAAGGTTGATCCTGGGAGTCTTGGGGTAGATTTATTGCTCTAACCATCCAGACAGGTTTTATATATATTTATATAGTCCTTTATATGCAGAGAGAGAGAATTGTGTGGGTTTTGGCTACATGAACGTTGCTTGTGGTAGGGAACCAGTATTTTCAAAAGTGGTATACTTACCATTGGTGACACCAGAAAAAATTTTAGGTGATTCACAGGTAAGTATTTTTTTTATTTGACTGTTATATGTTTATTTTAATTTACAATAGGCAGGGGAAAGAATCTTAAACAAGTACTTGTGGTTTCACAGACAGTTGCTTAGGATTTAAAATCTTTTAGTGAGTCAGTAGAGAAAAAGCATACATAGATAATAGTACAGATTGTATTTATAAGACATAAATCATGAAGGTTGTACATAGATTAATGGTAAATATAACAACAGTGATTAAAGTGCTATAAATATTCCCTCCTAAAAAGTTTATTTTGGCCCAATGAATAGTTTAACTTTCATTCCTTGACCTCCCTGTGCCTCAGTTTCCTCATCTGTAAAATGGGAATAGAGTACCTACTTCCACTGGGGTGCTGTGAGAGTAAATGATTTAACTGAAGAGTTAATAGGCTAATAAATTAATAAACACAAAACACTTAAAAGAGCCTAGCACATAGTAAACACGCAAAAGATGTTAGGTGGTAATAGTGGTGGTATTTCAGAAGATTAAGAAGAGGCTTTTACAATCCTAGATGGGTATGAGCATTATCTCCATTTTTAGAAAATAAAGGAATGAGTGAAGGCAAATTGTTATTGATCTCATTGCTATACAGTTGAAATTAGGAGTTAATACTAAGTTGATAAATTAATGGTTTTTTTCTTGTACCTATAGTGTATATTATATGATACGTTTTGTTATTGATTGCATTGCTATGCAGTTGAAATCAGGAGTTAATACTAAGTTGATAAATCAATGATTTTTTTTCCTTGTATCTACAGTGTATATTACGTGCTGCATGTTTTACATTGAATCTAGCAGTTAAAAAAGAATAACCATGCCTCATAATGAAAATGACTAGTGGTCTCTACAGGTATTAAAAACAACAGCAGGAAGAAGCCTATAGTATGTCCAGGGGAAGAAAACCAGAGCAAGGCTTCAAAGGCAGATGCCAAGGAACCCAAGAATACAAACAAATTTTCCTCACTTTCAAATTACTGCTTCATTTTCAGTTTCCCTAGTTTATGTGTGGTTTTCATTTTCAAAATTTTTGATATCAGGTGAAATTTTTAGCTGCTCATATAAAAAAAATTCCATGCTTTAGGGGATGAGGTAGGATTGAACCTTGTTTTTGGTATTTGTCCTTTAATTTATTCTCTATTTTATTGTACATACAATACCTCAATAAAATCGTAGGCCAGTCGTCCTATCACAAATCCTGACAGAGAAAGAACTGTCAAAACAAGGACGTCAGAATTCTTTATATATGTCCTCAAAAGCCCTAAAGAAATAATGTGTGTGTTATTTAAACATAATTTATAGTTTCAAAATGATTTCACTAATATTCCTTCTCTCTACTTATTTAAGCGTAAACTTCTGAGTGTCATATCATATGGATAAATAATTGACAACTGTTACAAATCTATCTCTAAAGAACAAGACACACATAATGAGGCATCTCTAACAAGTGAATCTGGAAAATATTGACGTTTCAACAGTGTCCCACTGGCCCACCCAGTGACATGCTAGGATCACTGTATGGGTATCTTAACAATAGATCTGATGGCAAGAAATTATAAAAAGCCAAACTTCATATCTACATAGTACATCTTATATTAATAATCACTCATCCTAAGCTACAGCAACATATGTTTTATAATTTTCCTAAAGCCAGAAATACATTTAACTAAGCTCTAACCATAAAGAAAACTGCCTTTATGAGACAAGTAACAAATGGCACTTATTATTCCCTATCTGCATTTTCTTGCTTTGAAACTCTCTACTCTTTCCAAAACCATTCATTTCGTTCACTCCAGAGGCAAGATATAGGACGAGATTCATTGACACCCTAGATTCTGCATTTGCTACCTTCCAGTTATGGGTTAAGCCAAATCAGCAAATATTTATTGAATACGGATGGTCCTGACTTAAATGATGCTTCAACTTGTGATTTTTCAAGTTTATGATGATGAGAAAGTGATACACATTCAGTAGAAACTGTACTTCAAGTATACATACAACCATTCTGTTTTTCACTTTTATACAATATTCAATAAAATCCATGATTATACGTTATTATAAAATAGATTTTGTGTTAGATGATTTTACCCAAGAGTAGACTAATGTAAGTGTTCTAAGAGATTTTAAGGTAGGCTGTGTTAAGCTATGATGTTCAGTAGGTGTATTAAATGCATTTCAACTTACAATATTCTCAACCTATGATAGGTTTATCAGGACATAACCCCATCATAAATTGAGGAGCATCTCTACTTCTTACGGGTAAGACCAGATAAAGAAATGTTTTTCACACTATTTCTGCAATGCCCTTTCCTCCTGGAGTACTTGTCTCTATAAAGGATCTAGAGCTAGTGAGGTTTTTGGTCATCAGCATCTTGTGAGACCAAAAGGGACCAAAGTCATTAGTAAGTATTTAACGACCCCCAGAGAGAGCAATTTCACTCCTTGATACAGTGGATAAAATTGAAGAAGTTCATTAGGCTTTATTATTTGTTCCTTGATAGTCTTCCTAGTTCAAGAAAGGATTTTAAACCAGCTGACATCTTTCCCAAATAAATTTTCTTTTACAGAAGTCTAGAAAGTTTTCTCTAAAGTTGAATTGTGGAATAAAGCACCTGTGTTGTTGAATATGTTACTTTATCTACATGAATATCATTCCCTATTCCTGTTGAATTTTTAATCATTGTTTAAGAGGCCCTTATTTGTGAAGCCTTTCCTAATTTTCTTCTGGAGGGTGGGGTGGGTAGTTCATCTTTCCTGAAGAAAAATCACATCAAAAGCCATAATGAAACAGATGAAATTAATGACATCAGTTATGTCAATGGTAAACTGTATGTCTGGGCTCTATTTGTCTATTTGCTCCAATTATCAGTCAGGTCAGGTCTGGCCAGGCAGGCTGTATAAGGCTCTCCCTCCTCTGGTGACCAGAGAATCCTGACCATACCTTTAAAGTTATATCTACCACCTTGCATTTTTTGTAATTATTTGTTCACCAATGTCCCCCATAAGAGGGCTGCTCAAGCTTAAGGACTGCCACATTCTCCTTACATGCCTACCACACTGCCATGCTCAGCAAATGTTACTAAATGAAGAATTATAGCATAGATGCTACTTATAATTAAATGACGCTAGACTGACAGCATTCACTCACATCTTATAGCTTCATTGAGCCCCTTCTTTTGATGTAGTTGTGATCACTTTCTGCACTGAGAAGAGGTTCAAAGGACAGAGGAGAGATAAATTTCAAAAACAACCACTTACCTCCCCAAACAACAATGAAACATACAAGTAATGTGAAATATTCCTTTTGAACCAGGTAGTCAGCTGGCCTCCCGCAGAGTAAATCAGGTTTTTTATCATCTTTTTGTGACCAGAAAGATTTCATTTTTGCCACTGCTTTTCCAGCCCTAACTTGATGGATTCGTATGTGTTATTATTGGCACTTTCACTTTTGCAGACTAACCTGTAATAATATGCAAAAAGAACATGAGACCTACCAGGACCCAATTCATCCACACTCTTTCTACCTAAGATTGCACCACACTGAGATCTGAGCATGTCTCTTCTTGTCACAGAGCACATCTTAATACCTCTTGCTCCAAAAACATTTTATAGGAACACTGAAAGTACTGTTGGTGTTTCTTGCACTGCTACATGTATGGGAGAGGGGGTATATGGATTGTTGCACTTACCATTGTAATGATACGGGAATGTGCTTGCCTTCCCCATTGGACAGTGAGTTTCTCAAAGACCAGGGATGAATATTGACTGCATATTAATATTACTATTAAATTAATGTAATATTAACTGAATATTAGGCTGTGCACACATTTTGTGGCACAAGATAGGCTCTCCAAAAGTATTTGATGGGCTGAACTCTTTGAGGTGGAAGGAGCAATGGTAAATATTATGCTCCTCCTTCTCTGTCAGTACAAATCATTCAGGAATTCCACTTTACTACTCCAACCCCAATACCTCTTTTTCCTCTCTCAGCCCCCTCCAAATGCAGAATCGAAATGGGAAACAAGGTCAAAGTTGAGTCACCCCAGTTAAGGTTGGGTGTGAGGATGAGGGTGAATAACCTAAACACAAAGGAAAAGACCAAGGTTAGTTTGATCATATGGTGCCTTTGAGTAAATTTTAAAGAGGCTCCCTTCCTCAGAGCAATGAAGCCTGAAACAGGGCATATGGCTTGGCATGTGAATAACAGGCTAGATTTTGGCCCCAATAGCCCACCTCAGCTGGTACCTTGTGCAGAATGTAGCCTGTGAAAATCTATGCAGTGGTCCTGAGAAGGACTTGTTCTACTTTTCCTTGCAGCTAGCCCTAACCTAAAAGTCCTAGAGGTTCCTGAAGTATGCCCACATATATTTAAAGCTTATCTTTGGTCCCTTGTTTTGCACTTGTTCGGTCTACAGGTCGCAATGATTCTGATGTAAAGCAGAGGGTGGGCCAGAAAAGAGATTCAAAATACTACAAATTCAAATCACTTCACCTGTCCCTCCAGTCCTTCAGGTCCTTGGCATCTTCAAACCCTGCTATCCTTAATGACCCTCAAATAGAGCTCTTCTCCAAACTACCAAGACCAGAGATACGTTCCTCCAAGCCTAAGCTAGTTCAGAGTTGAAATCAAGATGAAGGCTCTCAAAATCCCAAAGATAAATGCTCAGTTCTGTGTCCGTTTGCCAGGGCCAGTACTACCAACTGATACCATGCCAAAAGCCATTTCCATGCCTACTTCCCATTGGTTTCTGACAACCTGCTTTCATTCTGATTGGCTACATACATTATCCTCACCCCCAATCAAGAAGAAGCCAGTGATCTAGTTCCAAGGAAGCTTGCATTTCTTAATGTTCAAGCTGCGTATACACCCACAACTGTTTCAACTGATTTTCTTTGCTTGACATAGTAGCTGAAATGGTCGAAGATATCTCCTTCTAAATATTTTGTAGTATATATACGTGCTGTTTTTCTTTTTTTCTTTTTGAGACAGAATCTCGCTTGGTTGCCCAGGCTAGAGTGAGTGCCGTGGCGTCAGCCTAGCTCACAGCAACCTCAAACTCCTGGGCTTAAGCGATCCTACCGCCTCAGCCTCCCGAGTAGCTGGGACTACAGGCATGCGCCACCATGCCCGGCTAATTTTTTTTTTTTCTATATTTATTTTAGTTAGCCAGATAATTTCTATTTTTGGTAGAGACAAGGTCTCGCTCTTGCTCAGGCTGGTCTTGAACTCCTGACCTTGAGTGATCCACCTGCCTCGGCCTCCCAGAGTGCTAGGATTACAGGCGTGAGCCACCGCGCCCGGCCCATGCTGTTTTTCTTATGCCAACCCTATGTGGTTCAGCCCTAACCCTCTTCCAACACTGTCTTGTCTCCTCTCTCTTTCTCAGTCATGCTTTTCCATTTTCTTTTTCTATCTCTCCTTCCTTTTCAATGTTTCTCATTCCCATTTTCCTCCCTAACTCCTATTAGTCATTGGGTTTTGGTCCTTAATTGGAAGAAATAATGTTGCCTATTCTTCATGAAAGGACAAATACATCCCAAATTCTGTGATGCCTAATTTATATTTTTTGCCTCAAATCTAAACACTAAAAACAAATACAGTATAAATATTAAACAAATGAATAAGCATGAATTGGTAGATTACTTTCAAGGAAGAGAGATTTTGTGACACATTCATCAAGGTATATCCTCTTCCCCAGGGCACCAAGAAGCACATCACAGCAGTAAGATTACTAAATCTATCATCAATCTTCTTCCTCACTATGTACAAGGAACCTTTGACAAATGAAAGTCTCAATTCCTACCTGAGACTAAGCTGTTTCCGTCAATTGCTCTATGTCTGCCCCAACTGTAGTAACCACCATTGGCACCCACACACCACCCCCTAAAATATTCTTTAAATCTTTTTGATTTTGTACAGACTGGTATGGCTCTTCTAAGCCACTAGGCTCAATCCTACCACAAATGCCAGGGACTATGTAAAAAAACAAAAGTTATCTTATTCACAGGCTCTCTCCTGAGACACAGACTCATACTCTTTCCCATCCTGCCTTCACTTAACTCATCTAATTACCAAGTTCACTATCCTTTCTCCCATTTTCATCTTTACCTTATCTACATTGGTGGTCACCTTTATTTCTCTTAACATTAACTTTGACCCTCTCCTCAGCTAGTGCCTCAGGTCATTTTGAGTAACACCCTTCCAGGTTCTCTCTAGCCCCTATCCTACTTCTGTCTCCTCAGGCTCACTTGGTTCACCTACGCCCTATAGATAAGACTCCTGTGGTTTGAATTTAAGTTTCAAAATTCAGATTCTCCATGGCTTTTAGAAAAATCCTTATACTTCAGGAAAATGTGGACAAAATTCATAGAGTCAGCTCTAGCTTACATATGGTTCAGAAAGCTAGAGATAGCACGTAACTAAAATACATAGGTGATCAAATTTGTCTATATTACACCCTTTCCCATAGGGCTTTTACAAAAAGCAACAATAACTTTATATTTCACCATTTTTTGTAAATCAAGCTGAAGTACAATTTGGGAGATTTGGGGAGTTGAGGGCTGAGGGGCTGCCCAGTGTGTTCCCCAACTATCCCATCTTCTGACAGTGGACGATACTACTTGACTGAGATAGACACATAACATAGATGGCATCCCCCTAACATTACAATTGGTTCAGGGGTGAGCATGGGACTCAGACAAGTCTAATCAGGTGGTTCTTTAGGTTAGTATATACCATTATTGGGAGACAGTTGCTCTCTTTCCATTTGGGCTTAGCTGTGATGATGACTTCCCGAAGCAACTAGAGGCCATCTTCCCAGCTCCATGGAGAAAGCCAACCTAAAGTCTGAAAGGTTTTATGAAGCACCACCTTAGATATTTCCGAGGTCTTAACAATTGGCCTTCCAATCCCACCCTGGATTTTATCTTTTCCCAGAAGCTATTTCTTAGAGAACTTTTTGCCACCTAGAGAGGATAGGTATGAGATGGAGTTTTATTTTCAAAGCCAGTAAGTAGTAGCTTTTTTATTCTTATTTTAAATTTTATTTGAAAGCTGAAATACCCTTTTCAGCTTATCTCTTTCCTCTAACATTTTAGTAGAAGCCAGATGGCACTTGCACACTCTGCCTGGAAATATCCTTAGCAGTTTCACTGAGTTCATTACTTAGACAACAGTGTGGCCAAACTTACCACCATCTTATAGCAAAGGCCCCTTTCTCCAGCTTCCAACAACATTTTCCTCTCTTTCCTATAAACTCCCACCTTTTAGAGTCTTTTAGAGTCCCTTAAGGTTTCTGCTAATACTCTACTTGAGTGCCTGTGGGTTTTCACTCACACTCTCCTCTAGGCCTCTCTGGCCTCTGACTATCATTCAGTCCCAAAAACAATGCCAAATATTTTAGGTTTTGTTATGTCAATTTCTCACTTCCAGGTTCCAAAATTTGTATGTTATATACTGCTAGGTAACAAACAAACACAAAACTGAGTAGCTTAAAACAACAACAATCATTTATTTGGCTCACAAATCTGCAATTTTGGCAGGGCTCAGCAGAGAAGGCTTGTCTCCACTCCATACAGCATCAGCCGGGGTGACTTGAATGGAGGATCCACTTCCAGGATGGCTCACTCATAGGGCTGGCAAGGTGGGGATAACTGCTGGCTGGAGCTCAGCAGGGCTGAGGACTGGGGCCTCAGTGCCCTTCCATGTGGCTTTCTCCACATGCTGGTTTTCAAGAAGCAAGCATATCAAAAGAGAGCACCTTTCCTAATTAGGCAGAGGCCACATCACCTTTAGGATCTAGCCTTGGCAATCACAGGGAATCACTTCCACTATAGTGACAGGCCTGCCCAGATTCAAGAGGAGTAGAGACCCACCTCTCTATGTGAGGAATGTCATGACCACATTGTAAGAAGAGCATGTGGGATGGGAGATATGGCCTTCTTGGAAAATACAATCTACCACATGTAAGATAGAACTGTACGGTGACTGTCAACCCTTTACGTCAACCCAAATAGCAGTCTACCTGCTTTAGCTTAAGAAGTTCTCAAAGGCTGGACCATAGGCCAATTCTGATTCATGACAAAAGTTCCATTATACATGGCAAAATGAGAAAAATAAATACAACATAAAGATCTATAATAAAGGTTAATTTACTCAACTTAAAGGATAGAGCCTTATACTGACATCCTATCATCCCTTCTTTTCTGGTGTTAAAATATCTTCTATTAAACGATAGTGATAGCAGACAGTAGCTGTTTTCTTAATGATGTCATATTAATCTCCTCCCTTTATTTTTCTATATTTTTCTGATCAATGAAATACAAAAATCTATAGAACTACTGTCTTAAAGTTATCATAAGATTGAATTTAGCCTTTGATTGACTATTACTGATTCCCAAATAATGTGGAGGCCTTCTTGATTTACTAGCATGCACTTTGACATGGTAATTACTCTGTGGATGTTCAGAAAAAGCCACACAGCTACCTGTGTAACAGCGTAAACTCAAAGCATAAGGGCATTTTAACTCTCCTATGAATATATATATAATTCAATCCAAAATAGGTAACAATGCACTCTGTCTCTCAAAACAGACTAAAGTTATAGATCTATAGATATAAATAAATGTTCAGATCCTCATATCAAAGGAATCTTTGAAGTGAGCTCCAGGAATCCATTGGTAATCACTAGATTCACATGCCTGAAAAGTAACACGACATTCAAGATGAAGCCTTAGAAAATAGGTCAGAGGAGAAACTAGACACAGAGTCATAATGCTGGATGTGTATCTGGCTTGTCTGCTGGCGGAGTAGGAGTCAAAATGTGGTAAGACATGGAGATGAGGTTTGGGAGTCACTTTTATAAAGGTGAACAAGCTCTATAAATGAATGAAGAGGTAATGAGTTCTATGTATAAGATAGTATTAAAACAGAATTCATTCAACTATTATTTACTAAAGTACTATTAATATCTATGGACTCTTTAGGTATGAGCATGAACAAGACAAAGTCCCTACCCTCTAAAAGCTCACAATTCACATGGAGAGACAAACATGTGGACAATTAAATAGAATACAGTATGAGTGTACTAGTACTATGGGAGCCCTAAAAAGGGAAGGATTAGTTCTTCATAATATTGGGGATAGGTAAGATCATGGGGTGCTTCACCAAGGGTTAGGATTGCATTTTGAGAAGTTCCCACAGCTGGGGGCATGATGAAGAAAAAGAGTTGGTAAAGAAAAGCAGTTTAAGAAAGTATAGGAATTATGATTGGCATAAAGGTACCAATACAAGGAGTTTAAAAAAACATAACATCAGCAAATGTATCAAAAGCTACAAAAAGTTTGAGGGTAAGTATAGACAGAGGAATAGAGAGGAAAAGAGAGGTTTATGGTATACTAGAAGTCTCCAGAGAAGCCTTAATCTTATTTAGGAATCTTTGAAGTGAGTTCCAGGAATCCCTCCTTACTCAGGAACACCTGCCTGGAAAGTAATGTATTCAAGATCAAGGGTCAGATGCAGAGTTAGAGTAGAAACAACAAAAATGGCACCTAGCCTTTTTCTAAATTATTGCAGTGCTTTGAGGACACTGGACTTCTCACAGTACACTGTATTAAGAGAATGGAGCAAACACAGATCTCCTTCTTTGTATATAAAGACCCTCCATGAACACCCACTTGGTATAACAGACAGGGTGAGAGTTATTGCACTCTTCTTTGCTTAAGGAAACTGAAACTGAATTCTCATACATTAAAAAGATCTCTAAACTTAAAAATTTGAGAGACATTTAAAACAGGGTTATCTCGAAACCTTGGCTGAGAACATGTTGACTGACAATATGGCTGAATCGCTCATTTCTCTTCCTTCCCCTCATAAGGAAAAACTAGTTTTCCAGGCAGGAAAAAGAAGAGAAAGTCATAAGAACAAAGAATAAATGCTTTTTAAAAAACATTTTCTTTTCCATAAAACTTTTCCATAAAGTCACGAAGTAATTGAAGCCTCAGGGGTTTGATTAATGAACTAGAAAAAAGGACTTTCCAAACCACCACCATGAAAACAACTATGACATTTAAAACCTAGGAAATATAAAAAAGAATAGGAGGAAAAATGGCATGGAATCTAGTCACAATATCTATATTTTCAAACCTATGGAACAAAAAAATCATCTAAATATGAGTATAAAATGATACAGATCTATGTTTATTAATTTAAAGATAGAAAGAGGTTAAAAATAAATAGGTGGTTTGCTCAGAGAATATATCCCACCTTACAGGTGAATTTTAATCTGGACATAAAAAGTAACAGCTATAACCAGAAGCCCCTGATCCAAACAATTCTTATTTCCTTGCTCCAGAATGTCATTTCCTAAGACTTCCTTTTCAGAGAAGGAGAATAAACTTTTCCTCTGGAAAAAGCCACATATGCCTTCTTTAATGGAAAGTCTCAATTACACAGAAAATTACTAGATTCTCTAGGTAGTTTTTAAATACTCCACGTAGTCTCTGTGAGTGATTTATACCCAAGTGCTTTCCTGAAGGAATGCATGCAACTCACACGGGGCTGTGCTTGGAGGAGGGGGCAAGGCCAGACAGTCTGGACATAGGCATGCTGAACAGGGCAAACAAACCAAGGGTGATATGCTGCTGTACTTAAACATTTTTATAAAACCCCACATCTATTTTCTTGACTTTAATTGGCATGATAGGTTTGTCTTTTCAGATACTAGAAGAAAATGTGCTTTTTACAAAATATATGTTCAATAGAAGGTATA
The DNA here is from genome assembly GCF_041146395.1 of Eulemur rufifrons. NCBI lineage: Eukaryota > Metazoa > Chordata > Mammalia > Primates > Lemuridae > Eulemur > Eulemur rufifrons. Next base: position 85,103,557 of record NC_090990.1, read on the forward strand.
ATCTTGACTTCTCTTCTGACCATGGCTTAGACTACAGATTTGGCACTTTTCACTTGACCTGAAAGGAAGCAGATTTTAAAATTACATTTAATTAGCTTGTGATAGTAAACAAAGCCAGTTTTTAAAAACAATGGTCATGGAATAAATCAGTATATCCCCACCTGAACCAGCCATTAATTAAACCCTATGTTGTTGGTATATCAATTCAAATATTCTCCCCTCCTTTATTTTTAATATTTAAAGCCGTAAAGTCACATTTCCCATATAGTCAGCTTATTGTTACTAGTTCTGCCACTGACTAAAGGAACTTTAAATAAACTGCTGAAACTCTTGTCTTCGCTTTCTTCATGGTAAAAGGAGGGGTCATTTCAGAGGTTCCATCAAAACTAATATTAATATTCTATTATATGAAGGTGTTTAGAAGGGATGTGATATAGAAGACTTGAGGAGAGAGGCAATTCTTCTTCAGAGGTGAGAAGGGAGGGAGAGCTGTTGGGTGAGGCTAATGGTAGTGGTGAAGCAAGTAGGAATCAAGCTGGATAACCAATAATTCAGATCTTAATCATTTACCTCCTGGATCACTGCTCTTGCTTTCTCTAGTCTCTTCTTCCAATCTATTTTACAAAGAAAGCCTGACTATTCTCCCCTACTTAATCCCTTTTCTCTCCTACCCTAAAGACTGTTGATGGCAACCCACTGCCCATAAAATAAAGCCCAAACTCCTAAGCTTACTATTCAGTAGTTTTTATAAAATGATCACACCTTAACTTTGTAACCTTATTTTCTACTGTTTCTTAACACAGACTCAACTACAATCAGTCAGATGGGTATCGGCCACGTCCTTACTCCCATATTTAAACCTTTCATCATCATATTATACTTTCATTCTGGAATTTTCTTCATATTCCACCCTGGCTACCCATCCTTTCATGCCAATCCTTCTTTCTTCATGATGCTTTTTCTTTATACTTAGGCTTCTAGGAATATATACAGCACTTAGGTTATCTTTTCAGGTATGTATGTCTTACTCATAAACTAAGTGGTAGGCTCCTTAAAAACAGGGACAGTCTAAAGCCTCTGTCTCCCTTTAGGGTATCCAGGAGAGTGTTATGTATATGCTCGATAAATATTAGTTATAGATGGCAAGGGATATTCTGTCACACTACCTAGACTAGATTATTTAACCTTTTAAAATCCACAACCCCTTTTGATAAACATAAAAATCTTAGGTACAGGATATCCACATGCAAAAGAATGAACTTGGACCCCTATCTCACACCATACACAAAAAATAACTCAAAATGGATCACAGAACTAAATGTTAGAGCTAAAATTACAAAACTCTTAGAAGAAAACAGAATTAAATCTTGATGATCTCAGACTAGGCAATGGTTTCTTAGATATGACACAGAAAGCACAAGCAACAAAGGAAAATTAGGTAAACCGGACTTCATCAAAATTAAATTATTTTGTATTTCAAAAGACATAATTAAGAAAATGAAAAGGCAATCCACAGAATGGGAGGAAATATATTAGAAACATATTTCTGGCCAGGCGTGGTGGCTCACGCCTGTAATCCTAGCACTCTAGGAGGCCGAGGTGGGCGGATCGTTTGAGCTCAGGAGTTCGAGACCAGCCTGAGCAAGAGCGAGACCCCATCTCTACTAAAAATAGAAAGAAATTATATAGACAGCTAAATATATATATAGAAAAAATTAGCCGGGCATGGTGGCGCATGCCTGTAGTCCCAGCTACTCGAGAGGCTGAGGCAGGAGGATCGCTTGAGCCCAGGAGTTTGAGGTTGCTATGAGCTAGGCTGACGCCACGGCACTCACGCTAGCCTGGGCAATAGAGTGAGACTCTGTCTCAAAAAAAAAAAAAAAAAGAAACATATTTCTGATAAGGGACTTATATCCAGAATACATAAAGAACTCATATAACTAAACAATAAAAAGGCAACCCAATTTAAAAATGGACAAAGAATTCAAATAGACATTTCTCCAGAGAAAACATACAGATGGCCAATAAACACATGAAAATATGCTTAAAAGTATTAGTAATTAGGAAAACAAAACTCAGAACTACATTAAGATACCACTTCACACCCACTAAGATGGTTAAAATTTTTTTAAAAGACAGTGACAGGCCGGGCGCGGTGGCTCACGCCTGTAATCCTAGCACTCTGGGAGGCCGAGGTGGGTGGATCGCTCAAGGTCAGGAGTTCGAGACCAGCCTGAGCAAGAGCGAGACCCCGTCTCTACTAAAAAATAGAAAGACATTATATGGACAACTAAAAATCTATATAGAAAAAATTAGCCGGGCATAGTGGCGCATGCCTGTAGTCCCAGCTACTCGGGAGGCTGAGGCAGTAGGATCGCTTAAGCCGAGGAGTCTGAGGTTGCTGTGAGCTAAGCTGACGCCACGGCACTCACTCTAGCCTGGGCAACAAAGTGAGACTCTGTCTCAACAACAACAACAACAACAACAAAAAAAGACAGTGACAAATATTGACAAAGATATAGAGAAACTGGAATCCTCATATACTGCTGGTAGGAATGGAAAATATCGCATAAATATGTACAATTATTATGTGCCAATTAGAAACAAAATTAAAAAAACATAAAAAAATGGAAAACAGTTTGGCAGTTCCTCAAAAGGTTCGCCAGTTACCATATAACCCAGTGATATACCAAAGAAAAATGAAAATATGGCACACAAAAATTTGTACACAACAGTTCACTGCAGCATTATTTATAACAACCAAAAGAGTGGCATTCCAAATGTCCATCAACTGATGAATGAATTAAATTTGTATCCATACAATGGAATATTATTCAGCCATAAAACGGAATGAAGTGCTGACATGGATAAACCTTGAAAACATTATGCTAAATGAGAGAAGCCAACCACAAAAGACAACACATATTGTATGATTTTATTTGTGAAATGTTCAGAACAGGTAAATCCATAGCGACAGAAAATAGATTAGTGGTTGCCAGGGATTAGAGGAGGGATGAATGGGAAATGATTGCTAGTAGGTAGAGTTTCTTTTGGGGGTGGTAAAATGTCCTAAAATTAGATAATGGTGATAATTACACAACTTTGTGAATACACTGCAAAATACTGAATTGTGCCCTTTAAAATGGTGAATTTTATGGTATGAGAATTATTTCTCAATAAATGTGTTATTTCAAAAAGCTTAGGTATGACTGCCACAAAGATTCTGACACATGCACCTTCTCCCTTCTCCGGATGGTATTCCTATAGTGGGTCTTTTCCCCAAATATACAATTATAATACTGAAAGTGCTTTTTCAAATTCTGCCACCCTATTTCCCAGGAGGAGATGCCTTCCTAGATAACAATCCTTGGTCAAAATCAAAGGGAAAGGCCGGGCAAGGTGGCTCACGCCTGTAATCCTAGCACTCTGGGAGGCCGATTGGGAGGCGGCGGATTGTTTGAGCTCAGGAGTTCGAGACCAGTCTGAGCAAGAGCAAGACCCTGTCTCTACTAAAAATAGAAAGAAATTATATGGACTGCTAAAAATGTATATAGAAAAATTAACCGGGCATGGTGGCGCATGCCTGTAGTCCCAGCTACTTGGGAGGCTGAGGCAGGAAAATCACTCCTGAGCCCAGGAGTTTGAGGTTGCTGTGAGCTAGGCTGACACCACAGCACTCTAGCCCGGGCAACAGAGCAAGACTTTGTCTCAAAAAAAAAAATCAAAGGCAAAGGCACAGTAATTACATAAAATTTAATGACTGATGGTGGTAATATTAAGATCAATATTAGGCATCCCCTATAAAAAGAATTCAGTTATTATTAATAGTTAATACTAATATTGAAACTAATAATGAGAATAGGGAACTATATCATGGATTAGTGCTTATAACAAGGCTAATGACTACTTAGTAAAGATTGTTAAAATCAGAATACTGCAGAAAAAACACTGGACCTAATTTTCATCTTTCCTGATTTCAAACCACCTTTTATCCAAAACTTACGTGGTGTAGTCATTTTTGTGAGAATAGGAGTCACAATATCTTCCAATTGTTGTTTCTGCTCAAAAATCTCATTAATGGAAGCTTCTGAATGAGATTCCAACCAGTCATTTTTTGCACGGCATGCATTGAGAACAGTGTTCTAGGGACAGAAATAGAAAATTTACTTTCCACTTATTTATTGAAAAACAAAACTTACCAGCATTGCACGACAGAACTTTCCATGATGATTAAAATGTTCTAAATCTGCATTGTCCAATACAGTAGTCATTACATATAGAAAGCTATTGAGCACTAGAAAAGTAGCTGAATTTTAAATTTTATTTAATTTTAAATAATTCAAATTTAAATACCCATATGTGGCTAGTGGCTACTATATTGGACAGTGCCACTCTAACATTGGTGGAATGTGAGCATAATAAAACTCACCATCAGGAGTCATGAAGCCTTGTGCCAGTCTACACTTTCTCCCTAATTCTTTATTTTCATTGAATTCTGTGACAAAAATAAGTGCTTGCAAAGGCTAGAAAAGAATAGGTGTATGCAACTCAAAAGACAATGCTGATAGCTGATTCCCTCTCAAATGGTTCACAGGAGGAGGAAGTTCAAGAAATGCAAGAAAATTTCCACCTTAATGAAAATTTCTCAGTTTGCATTGTAAAACCATCTCAGTGCATATGTGCAGGAAACTTCTGATGTCTGATTTAAGATATTTACTGATTAACACTATGGTTTGTAATAACAAAGAGAAATAAATAAATTTGTGATATGTCCTGTCCATACTATTAAATAATAAGCAGTAGTATATGGAGAAGAATGTAGAAAGAAGTGGGTTTGGAAAGGTGTTCATAACATATTACTATGAGGGGCAAAAACTAAATTAAAGAATAATATGTACAGTATGACCGCATCTTTATAAAAACAAAATCTCTCATAAAGTTCCAAATATATGTATGTATACGTATGCCCATATAAGTGAAGGAAAAAACATGGTACAGTTAACACAAAATTATTAACAGAACCACAGGGTAATAAGACTGGAGATGGAAAAGGGAAAACTATTAAGTTAGTTTTAGAAATTTCAAATTATTCCTAGTTATTACTATGTGTACACAATATTTTCTAGTTCTAATAACCAAAATTTTAAAAATTGAAATTAAAAGACTTTTCTAGCAACTAGTTTGACAGAGCACATTTCTTTGTGCCAGAAAAATTTTGTTTTATAGAACTAATAGCTCCAGTAGCTATTCTAATAGAATTTTGCCTCTATTTTGTTTGTTTCACAAGAGATTTTGTAGAGTATTTTACAAGACACAAGTGCAATGTATAACCTATCAAGTTCTCAGACTTGGTGATGTCTTACAATTTTAGCAATACCCAATTCCTTTTCATTTAAATTATATGTTACAGGACATTCACAGAGCATCCTACACAGAAATGTATGAAGCAATTTAAAATCAAAACACATTTCTAATACTTTAAGTATTTTTTAACGTACATTCAAAACAATAAACTTGTCCACAGGCAGTACTTAGATACAGTGCTTGGATACGTGGCGAGCTGGCTTTACAATTAGCTATCTTTACATCTGTGTATCTTTTTTCCCATTCTGGAAAATTTGATACATCAAAAAAATATGTAATATATATGTACTAAAATATTTGATGTATATCTAAGTTTTGAAGCAAAATAATGAAATGGATATCAGTGGACCCCAGTATTCAACAGAAGAACCAGAACACTACCGCCACTACTAACACAACTTCTATGTCCCTCCCCTATCCCATCCCCCTGCTTGGCTCCAAGAGATAACTATGATGTGCTTATTTCTTTTCTTTGCTTTTTTAATAGTTTTACCCGCTATGTAGGCATCCCTAAATAATATAGTTTGATTTTGCTTGTTTTTGAGCTTTATAAAAATCTATGTAGTCTTTGATGATTTTTTCACTCAATACTTCATTTGTAAAGATTCATCCATGTTGTTGGATATGATATTTAGTACATCTCTGTGATACTCTTAAATATTATGTCATTTAATTTTGATCAGTCTATCCTTTTTCAATAATTTATAAAGAAAGGAAGGAAGGGAGGGAGGAAGAAGAGGAGAAGTAAGGACCACACCTACCTGTAGAGCAACAGTATAGAAACTAAAATGTAAGATAAAATTCTCAGAAGACTTCAAAACAAGCAATAATCACAAATACACTACCTTGTCTTCCTTAAGGAGCTTTCCTGGTCCCTTTTCTGTGTCAGTAATGGCTAAAGAGACCTTTGTGATATATTTTTTCAGAGCCAGCCTTGCATCTGAAAGAATGGACAGTATATCACACAATGATAAGACAAAAACCAAAAAATATGCTCTCAACTGTTTGTAATGTACTATTATATATTCAGAGCTTTGTAAAGACTGTGTGTAGGAGATTTGCTGTGGTTTCATTCACTGAATTTCAGAAAGATAACACTGAATTAGCACATCATGTTGGGGCATTCAGTATGCTCCTAAAATTGTGCTAAAATTTTTGAAGAACAAATAAAATATTAAACATGACACCTGATCGCAAAGAGACTTTATTTTATTGAAATGTCTACTCTGGAGAAAGGAACAACAAAAAACATTTTCAACAGACAAACTATCACTTGCTTTACTCTTCTTCATCCTTCAAAAACATTCAAAAATAGCTTTCCCTCTTTAAAAAAAAAACAGTGTTTAAAATAATTCCATTCATTATAGGATACATAGTAATATTATCATAAAATTCGCAAAACCTGTTTAAATAAAATTCTAACACTTTTCTGAGAGAAATATAATAAAAGAGTCAAATAAGCAGAAGGGCTTACTGTATTCCTAGATGGGACAATTGAACATTGCAAATTATAGATTAGTCCTAAAATAATTTAAAGGTCTATGTATTGACTGCTGTGTCACATTACCACAAATTTCATGGCTTAAAACAAATTATCACAAATTTATCCTCTTATAGTTCTAGAGGCCAGATGTCTGAAGCTGGTTTCACTGAGCTAAAGTCAAGGTATTGGCAGGACTGATTCCTTTTGGAGACTCTGAGGGTAGACTCTGTTCCTTGCCTTTTTCAATTTGTAGGGGCTTCAATTTCTAGTATTCTTTGGCATGTGGTCCCTTCCTCTATCTTCAAATACGTCACTCCAATCTCTGCTTCCATCATCAAATCACCTTCTCCTCTTCTGTGTCAAATCTCCCTCTGCCTTCCACTTACAAGGACATTTGTGGTACATTTAGGTTCCACCTGGATAATCCAGGATAATCTCCCCAACACAAGATCCTTAATTTAAGAATCTACAAAGTCCCTTTTGTCATATGAGGTAACATTCACAGGTTCCAAGGATTAGGACCTAGATATCTTTAATAGCCATTATTTGTCCTACTAAAGTCTGCCCTCTGCATCCCTCAAAAAATTTCACATCTATCCCACAAGCAAAATATATTCACCCCATCACCAAATTCCCAAAAGTCTGGAACCATTACAATATCAACTTATGTCTAAATTTTCATCTAAATATCATAACTCAAAAGTCTCAAATCTCATAATCTAAATCATCTAAACAAGGTATGGGTGAGACTCTGGGTATGTCAATCCTGGGACAAAATTCCTCTCCATCTGCAGACCTGTGAAACTAGAAAACAAGTTCTCTCCTTCCAAAATACAATGATGGGGCAGGCATAGAATAACTGTTACAGACACTGTCATTCAAATAGGAAGAAGAAGAAAAGGAAGGAGTGAGGAAGGGAGGGAGAGAGGGAGGAGAGGGGGAGGAAAGGAAGGAATCACTAGTTCCAAGAAATTCTGAAATCCAGCAGAGCAAATTCCACTAGGTTTGAAGGCCTGAGAATAATCCTCTATGGCTTGAGACTCTGTCCTCTAGTCCTGAGGCTTTTTCCTCTGGATCTGAGCTTCCACCCTCTAATTCATCCTTCCTTTCTCATAAAAGATATCATGTGTTATCAGTCTGTTTCCTGCCTGTAGAATTTTGGCAGTCCAGCATCCTTTTTCATTTTGTCCTCTCTCTGTCCCTTTGTCCAAGGTGGCATTTCTGCTGGTACACCATTCTCAAATCCTGTGAGTCTCCCTGCACGTCACAGAGATTGACGCCATTAGACAAGAGGCTTCTGCACAGGTCTTCTGCAGATAATCTCATTTCTATTCCTGATGTCTGCTGGGATGGCTGGGAGGGATCAATGAGTCTCACACACATAATCTCTTCAGCACTGGCAAAAAGCTATCCAGCCACATCCTTGGCTTTCTCTCCAGAACACACTTTTTTGCAAGTAAATCTCTTCATTGGAGCACCTTTTACAATCTGGATAGGCTGAGAAGGTCCCAAATCATAAAGTCCTGTTTCCCTTTTGCTTAACAGTTCTTCCCTCAACTCCTCTCTCTCTCTCTCTCTCTCTCTCTCTCTCGAATTTTACTATAGGCAGCAAAAGAAACCAGGTCATGCCTGCAACACTTTGCTTGGAAATCTCTTCAGCTAAATATCCAAGTTCATCTTTACAAGTTCTGGCTTTCCACATAATGGTAGGACACAATTCAGCTAAGCTTTCTGCCATTACGTAACAAGAATGCCTTACCTCAGTTTCCAGTAATATGTTCCTCATTTCCTTCCGAGCCTTCACCAGCAGCACCTTTGTCATTCATATTTCCACCAACATTTGTATGACAACTTACATATTCTTTAACATATTATAGGTTTTCTCTACTGTGCTCTTCCTTTCCTTCTGAGTCCTTAACAGCAGCACGTTAATGGCCCTATTTCCCCCAACGGAATGTTCAAAGAAATCTAAACTTTTTCTACCATGCACCTCAAAATTCTTCCAGCCATCTACCCTTCACCCAAGTCCAAAACCACTTCCACATTTTTAGGTATTTGTTATAGCTGCAACCCATTTCCAGCTACAAAAATCTGTATTAGTTTCCTATGTCTGTTGTAACAAATTACTGCAAACTTGGTAGCTTAAAATAACTTATTCTTTTATAGTTCTGGAGGCCAGAAGTCCTAAATCAGTTTCACTGGACTAAAGTCAAGGTGTTGTCAAGGATGATTTCTTCTGGAGGTTCTGAGGGGAAAATCTGTTCCTTGCCTTTTTCAGCTTCTAGCCAGTGCCTATATTCCTTGGCTTGTGGCCCCCTTCCTATATCTTCAAAGCACATCACCCCAATCTCTGCTTCCATTATCATCACATCACCTTCTCCTTGTCTGTGTCAAATATCCCACTACTTTTCTCTTATAAAAACAGGTGTGCTTATAAAAGAAAATTTACATTTAATGTAATGATTACCAATGATTACATTTAGGGCACACCTGGATAACCAAGGCTAATCTCCCCATCTCAAGACCCTAAACTTAATATCTGCAAAGTCCCTTTTGCCATATAACATTCAAATGCTCCAGCGATTTTGACCTGGATATCTTTGGGGATACTGTGCAGTCTGCCACAATTGGTGCACATACTCTCATGAAACTCCCAACAGGAAGAGTTGAGAGACTCGATGAAATCACTAAAACTCAACTGTGTTATCTCCAGCACCTAACAATCTCTTTAAGCCTCATCTGCCTTTCTGTAAAGTAGACATAATAAAAGTAACTTACATAGTTGAATTCAGACCCGTATCTGGAACAGTATTAATGATTATGAACCAGCTAACTGGTCTTCTTGCTTCCAACTCTTCCACAGCTTTAAACCTATCATTCACATTGCAAGCAGAATTAATTTCCTAAACTGGAATCCAAGGTTTAAGTTTTGGCTCCAATAGTTGGGTGACCTGGAATCATAAGTGGTTCCAGAATTTCAATACACGATGGAGTTTAGGGGAGAAATTAGTTGGAAAAGGGGACTAAGGGACTTGTCATGAAACTGCATTTACATAACAAGCACACTGTTTTTACTGAGAGCACATATTTATTTTGGGTGACTTAGTGGAGAAAGGAGCTTATTGAAAGCATTTCCTTAATGCCACCATATCTTAACCACTCTAACCACTTAATTTCTCATCTATAAAATTAAAGCATTATAGTACAATCTTCATAGGAGTGTTGTGAGGATTATGGTATATAGTATACAGTTTAATGTATAATGTGATATAATGTAGTATATAGTATATAATATATAGAATAATACACATGGTATAATGCAAAGTATAGTATATGACATGCAAATATCTTGGCACAGTGTCTGGAACACAGTAAAGCACTGAATGAATTTATTTTATGTCACTCCTCAAAACTCTATAAATGACTTCCTATTCCCTACTGAATAAAATACAGGGCCCTCTGAGATCTATCTAGCTACAAACTATGTTTCCAACTTCACTCCCTCCAACATTCATTCGAGAGTCTATCTATTCTTCACCTCCTCTTTCCTCTGCCCCCCGTTATCAACGTGGCTCCCTCCTTCAGTGCCTCCAGGGCTCTGCTCAAGCATCACCTTACCAGAGAGCCCTCCCCTAATTTCCCTCTTTAAAGTAACACACACACTCATTCACTTGCTGGCAACATCCTAAACCCCTTACCACTCTATTTTTCTCCATATCACTCCACAGATATAGATATATATATTTAGACAGATACAATTATTTTCCGTGTCTCCCTACTAGAAAGTAAGCTCCATGAAGGTATTCTGTATTGTGCTGAGTTGTAAATGTTTTTTCAGCTCCTGCAACAGTATTTAGAACATAGCAGGCACTCAATATGTATCTGTCGAATGAATGCTTACACATAATTTCTTTGCTTATCATGTTTCCTCAATTTTAGATGCCCTCTCCACATTGCCACCTACCCAAATTCTACTTATTCTTCAAGGCCCAATCAAATATACTTCTTCTGTGAAACGTCCTAATTCCCCCAGGTAGAACTCATTGCTCTCTCAACTGTTTACTCTACCTTGTAATTTTTATTATGTTGGTTTTTGCTTTTACCTCTAGATTGTAAGCTCCTTAAAGGCAGGGCCTATGTTCTGTCTTTTTATCATGCTGCATTACACCTCACCATCTTATCTTTTTCATATACCATGCCACCTTCCTCACCCCTCACCCACTATCTGATAGTACATATGTTAAAAGGGATAAGCACTCAAAATTTGCTGAAATATTTGAGGGGAAGGACATTCCAAAACAAGAAAAGAGCAGTCGATGCTAGGTTCTGTGAAATGGTATAGCTGTCTATTAAGTAGATGTAAAACTGCCATACTTCAGAAGAAGTGTTGGTGAGGTTGTAAGTAAATTGATTCCATGCAATTCTATTAATATGATTACTGTTTGAATTTATTAGCTAGCAAAATATTAGTAAAGTCTTCGTTTTTAAGAAAATTGAACAAGCTCATGCCACTCTGGCAAAAAGCAATAAAAAGTATCTCTAAGAAACCCAAGGTGATTGGTCAAGTGGCACCTTTTAGTTCCCGTGTGGTTCTTTATGATGTCACTGAACTTATTCCTGAATCACTATGACTGATGATGTTACAATAGTCATTAGTGTATATTTTGCTGGGTATATTTTGCTGACTGGCAAGATTATCTGAAATGCCTTGACTGAAGCACCATATTAACTAACAACTCAGGGCACTTTCTTCTCTGTCTCTGACCAATTTTTTAGCTAGAGATATTTTTTCCCAATTGAGAGAGATGTCTAATCAAGGACTATTCCTGATTTTTTCTCTGTTGTTTATCTGCTTCTTCAGGGAGAGCTTCTGCATTTGTGATGGAACTACCTGGACAAAGGTTGGATGGGAGATTTTTCCAGAAGAAGTACACTATCTGAAAGTTAAGCTTTCTCCATCTCACTGTCTACCTTACCCTCTGGACAAACTATGCTGCAACTTTGCTAACATGGATATATTTCAGGGGTTTTTACATCTCATTTATATTTTAGCACAAGCTCTCTCTTTAATCCTATCTGTTTTATCTGTGCATTACCTGTGGATGAAATGGAAGAAACACCAAAAAAAGGTGAATTAGTGATGCAAATAACAGTCAATAAATCTCAAAGAGTTTAGAACATAAGATAATCAGTCTCTTTAAGGGAAAGTATCATGTTCTATTCCTCTTTGTAACCTTCCCCTGCCCCCTATTCATCCCCAGCATCTAGCACAGTGTCTTGTACATACTAGGTGCTCAACAAATGTGTATTGATTTAGAAGGTCTTTATAATTATCTGGTCCAACCTGTAAGATCTTATGGTATTTTTTAAAAAATCATCTAGTCCAACGCCTCTATTTCAAGTTACAAAACACTTTTAAAAAGTAGTGTGCTATCATCAGTAAAATGTATAGGAAATGAGGTTATCTGTGCCCTTAGTTAAGCCATTTGATCTTTCTCAGCTGCCACATCGCTAAAATGAAGAATCTGGAACAAGAGATCTCTTAGAACCCTTCCAGAGCTATCTAAGAAAGCTAAGTACAAAAGTTGGCATGTATTTTTTAAGTGGACTGTAAACTAATTTCTAATGTTAGGATAACTTTCTGGGAAATGGAACTTTTAAACTAATTTCCCACTTTGCCAATAGAGACACTATAGTTTGAGGCAGTCTTAAAAAGCTCATTGACCAAACAAAGAAAAAACCTCAATGACCTTCAGAACAACTAGGTATTTATAAATGTTTTCTTATTTTTAAAATGACTGTGGTTTTATGGTATTATACCTTGAGGTTGTTTAGTAAAGGAAAACATTTTGCTAATATTCATATTTCTCCCAGCAGGGTGCTTTAACCATAGAATGCACTAATTATTTGCTGATTGTGATAATGATCACTCTAATCTTATATGGGGCATATATAGAAGAACATTTCTTTTGCACTTAAGCCTTTCTTCTATAGTAATCCTTCTTTTGTGTAAATAACTGATGTGTGCTGTTTTAATAGAGTTTAAGTTTATATATTTGGAATATAAATTTAATTTGAACTATAGTAAGATAAAATCTATATCATTTGTTTTTCTCCTTTTAGCTGAAAAAACAAGTCTCCGTAGATAAGTTTAGTAATGATCTAGAAAGCCCATCCATCTATGACATTGACCAAATACTCTGCAGACTGGTGGCCACAACATCAATGATGACCAAGTACCTGAAACAGGTGTCCCACCATCCTTCTTCTAAGAAAATTAAGCACCGCAAATTAAAGAGGAAGAAGAGTGAAGGAGAAGGAGCCAGAGGATACTAAACATATGCATATGCAAATGTAGCTCAGTCAAATATAGAGATTACAAAAGAAATCTATTGAGAGGACTCACCTAAGGATAAAAATGGTTCATTGGAAGCCTTTGTAATATTTTTTTTTTTTTTGCCACAATCTTTATTGAAATTTTCCAAAGAAGTCTGGGTTGAAATGTTATTTCCATTCAACTAAAAAAGAATTCATACTTACCAAAGTACTGAGGAAAAGGCTATACACTATCACTGCTATGTGTTTCAGTATTTTGTTCTTTTTAATGTGTTAGATTACTAATCATTAACCAATCTGTAGAATAGAAGGTTAGTTTAGTGTTTCAATAAATCTCTGCTTTAAATAGTATCTGTGATTTTTATTTTGCTGAGCAAATTTTATAACCACAAGAAGACTTTTAATTTCTCATCCCAGATTGATAGAATAGCATGGAAATATTAACGAATGATTAGTTTTTAAAAGCATAATTTTTCCCATTTTTCAGTGTAATAAATGATAAATTACCAATTTTTTTTAAATTTCAGATTTTTTTAATAAGATGCTTCAATTTTTTAAAGTTCAGTTACCACATTTTCCAAAGAAAAACTAGGAGATAGGCCTGAGACTAGGACAGAAGATTTGATTAAAAATATCTTGAAAAATCCCAGAAAAACATGCCATTATCTATGATAAACCTGTCATCATTATAAGGGAGGAAAAAAACTTTTACAAAACAATCCTTGAAACAGTAATAAATAACTACCATTCCCACATTACCATAAATGTTTGTTCCACACCTTCAGAGTTCTGAACTGTCAACTAATTCTAAGAGAACATTAATATATGTTTCTTTTAATGGTGGACTATTGAAGACGTAAGTTCCCAAACCTCTAAAACCCAAAGAAATTAATCTCTAATAACGGAATTTTCAGTAGTATGAAGGAGACTATTGTGGTAAGGAGTCCTCAATCTCATAAATCTCTCTACATGACTCCTACTCTAATCACTAAAATGAGAAATGGAAGTGATGTTCAATCTTGGTAATTCTGAATTAAACAAATGTTGAAGTTAAATTTTATGTTGACTAATGTGTTTCCAACATTCCACAGCTATACTACCATGAAGCTCCAATACTAATAACATCATTGATTTGGAAACACAATTACTAGTTTACTTTTTATAGTCTTATTTTTAATATCATTAAGATGTGTTAGGTATAATTTCTCCAAGAACCTAAGGAGAAACACATGAATATTTGAGGAAAAGAAACCACTGAAACCTCATACCTACAAGCCCCAAGTCATTTCTTTTCAGAAATGTTACAGCAAAATTTGTCCCTGGATTATGATTTTTAAGTACCATGATTCATTCATTCTTCAAAATAGATTTTAAATTATGGAATGTGAATTTCACCTACAATTACTATTCATAGGGGATCAATTGAATTCTTTGCTATTTTTGTTTTCTTTTTATTTACAGATGTAATCATAAAATCAAAGAAATTGACATAAGAAAGATTGTTCCTAGAAAATATTTAGTACAAGTGGACAATTACCTATAAAAATAATCTACAAAGTATAACTCATCTCTTTCTTCCCAAATATGACTCCTTCCTTTAATTTCCTTATTTCTATCAGTTCTCCTAGTCCCCTTCTCATTTTACTGATAAGCAAGCATCTTGTTGCTACCAGCTGAATCTTCCTAAAAATCACTTTCATCCTCTTCCTCTTCTGCATAAAAACTTTCAGTGGTTCCCAGAATAAAAGGAAAACACCTTAGCCTGGCATTTAAGAGTATAATATGGCTATAATAAAAGCAGCAGCATTTTTCAAATGCTGACTACATGTGCTAAGTGCTTTACAACATCACATTTAATTCTCACAACAGCCCTTGAAAGGTAGAAACTATTTTTTTTGGCCCCCTTTTTCAGGGGGGTATAGAGGTATAGAGAAGTACCTTGCCAAGGCCACATAGGTTTCAAGCGCAGATACTAGTATTTAAATTCAATCTCAAGAGGCCATGTACTTAACCCTTTTACTATTCCACCTATATGAAGCCTATCTGCAGAAACTATGACTTGTGGCTCAGTAAGTCAATCTTGTCACTGTCCCACAATATGCTACTTTCATTCTCAGCTCTAAGATTTTGCTCAGGTCCTTTCCCCTTCTATTGTGTATCCAAATTTCATCCATATTCAAGGCCCAGGTCAAGCCCAACTGACTTCATGTTCTGACTTCATGTTTTCTGACTACCCTGTAGCATGGACTGCCTATTCTGCCAATTTTAGCCCTTAAATCATAGTCCTTCTAATACTGCTATATAACTGTTGAATGTGTCTATAGCTTATCATCCTCCACTTAACAAATGTCCAGAGGACAGGAATAACCCATTGTACCTACAGCAGTAGCCATGCTCATATGGGATTTCAATAAATGCTCATATGGGTATTCAGTAAATGCTTGCTAAAAACATGAATGCAGACAACCATGCAAAATGAATGCTGTGACTTTCGTAAGTACTAATTTTTTAACCAATGTTTGTATACATACATAGTTACACAGGTATGTTGTCCTGAAATCTCTTTAAGCTGTATTCTACAGGACTGTGGGAATGATGTAAGCAAAGTATTAGCAAAAGTCAAAACAGCACAGTTTTTTGAATTTTGTATTGAAGTATAACATACACACAGAAAAGCACAAAAATTATATGTACAGCTCTGAATTTTCATAAATGAACACACCCATGTAATCAGCAACCAGATCAAGAAAAAGAACATTACATCCCAGAAGGGCCCCCCCATGCCATGAGAGTAACTACTATTCTGACTACTAACACCATAGATTAACTTTGCCTAAACAAACCATTTTTCAATTATTATTATAACCTTTTATAACTGAGGAATCATATTTTAATTAATATTAATATTAAAATATATAACATAATATTGATATTTTAATAATATTCATAAACTTAATATTCAAATATGCTGTTTTTAAACATTCAAGGAATGGTCCACTTTGCCTAGGTCTCTCAAAAAATGGCTTTGAACATATATTGTACATATATTCTTATAGAAAATTATTGGTGAAATTGTTAGAAGTTGGTAAATCAACAATCTTCCAATTTGTACAGTTCCTATTAAGTACAATGTTTAAGGCCAGTAACAAAATAGAAAAAAATTGGTAGATCATATATTATTGCCAATTGAGACTGTGGTTGTATCTACAAATAAATCATCTCAATGGAAGGTAACATAGCCTACAACCCACAGGAGAAAAATCCATCATATCAGTCAGTTTGCTAACACTTAGTGTACTTACCTGCCCAGTCCAGGAACTCAACACACTCCGTCTGGGAATACCGAGCAGCAACATCTCGAGCTCTTTCTTCCCGGAAGTTCAAAGCTTCTGTGTCAACATCCAGTTCCACTAGTGCTTTCAAAGTTTCCAAACGACCCCAGGCTGCAGCACAGTGTAAGAGCGTATACCCTAATAAACAGAATGAAGATGATCAGATCAAATATATTACGTTGTTTTAGGCTATTTTATGTATGAGAAGATCATAATGGAGGCCGGGCGTGGTGGCTCACGCCTGTAATCCTAGCACTCTGGGAGGCCGAGGCGGGTGGATCGCTCGAGGTCAGGAGTTCGAGACCAGCCTGAGCAAAAGCGAGACCCCGTCTCTACTAAAAATAGAAATTATATGGACAACTAAAATATATATACACAAAAAATTAGCCGGGCATGGTGGCACATGCCTGTAGTCCCAGCTACTCGGGAGGCTGAGGCAGTAGGATCGCTTAAGCCCAGGAGTTTGAGGTTGCTGTGAGCTAGGCTGAAGCCACGGCACTCACTCTAGCCCGGGCAACAGAGTGAGACTCTGTCTCAAAAAAAAAAAAAAAAAAAAAAGAAGATCATAATGGTAATCAAGTATTGAACAGTAACTATGAACCAGGCACTATTCTAAGTGCTTTACATATAGTATACTCATTTAGTTTCATAAAACCACTATGATATCAGAACTACTATAATCCTCATTTTACAAATTAGGAAACCAAAGTCCAGAGAGGTCAAGAAACTTGACCAAGGAACACAGCCAGTAAATGATGGAAGCAAGATACCAACACAGACTGTCTGAAACCTGAGCTCTTCGACATCTTCTAAGGAAGACAGCAATCCCCCCAGCAGTCACCTACTTTGGAACACAACTGGACCTATAACTTTAAGGAATTTTCATCAAACTCTAATTACGCTAGCATTATTGTTAACAATCATACAAATTAGTACAACTGTTATATACATATATATTCATGTGTGTGTGTTTATATATATACATACACATATATACTTGTGTGTATATATATATATATTCTTTGGAAAAAAATTGTGACCTATCAAATTAGAAAGTTATTTCTTAGACTTTCTGAGGTGATTACCATGAGGTATAATTGTAAAGGTGAAAAATATGGAAGGCATCTTTAAAATTTATCCAGACTGATTTTTAAAATGTCAAGTCAAAGATCATTGTTTGAACTCACCCACAAGGATCACAAGGATATACAGGCATACCTTATTTTATTGCGCTTTGCTTTATTGTGCTTCATGGATACCGTGTTTTTTACAAATGGAAGGTTTGTGGCAACCCTGCATCGAGTACATCTATTAGCACTATGTTTGTAACATCATGAGCTCACTTTGTGTCTCTGTGTCAGCATTTTTTTGCAATAAAGTGTTTTTAAATTAAGGTACGTACTTTTTTTAGACAAAATGCTATTGTCCACATAACAGACTACAGTGGAGTATAAATGTAACTTTTATATGCACTGGGAAACCAAAAAATTTGTGTGACTTGCTTTAATGTCATGTGAACATGCAATATCTCCTGGTATCCTGTATTTAAGACTGTTTTAACTGGCCATAGAGGTATGTACTATATTACCACAAAAAGAGTTGAGCAAGAGAATGAACCAACATGTGTTGAATCTATTCAGTAGTAGGCATTTTACGTGTACTTTAATCCTTCCAATACCCTATAAGGTAAATTTTATCATCCCCATTAAAGTATACGATGGGAAGTGAAAATCAGAGAAGCTATACCTTTCCCAATGCCACACTGGTAGTAAGTAACCAAATCAAGATTCAAACCCAGGTCTGTTGCCAGATGGAGGATTTACAAGGAGCAGGAAACACCACCCAAATGTTTGCCTCTAGCTAGACTAGGGAAACAGAAGAGAAAATAATGATTCCACTTACCTGCCAGAAATCTTTCCTCAGCTCCCTATTTGCCACATCCTACAATCCTGGGCCTATCTTAGACCAAGTTATGAACTATCATAACCAGAAGGGATAATAAAAGGCTAATAAAGAATCAAAAGCTCTAGTCTTGGCAACTGCAAGACATGGTCTTTACAAAAAAATAATAATACAAAAATTAGCCAGGTATGATGGTGTACACCACAGTCCCAGCTCAGGCAGGGGTGGGAAACCTGAGGCCTTGGGGCCACATGTGGCCTTCTGGATGCTTGAGTGTGGCCTTTTGACTGAATCCAAATCCAAGTTTGGATTCGGTCGAGGTGCTGTATTTGGGGATCTGGAAGGCCACATGTGGACTGAGGCCACAGGTTCCCCACCTCTACAGGAGTCTGAGGCTGCAGTGAGCTATGATGATGCCACTGCACTCCAGCCCAGGCAACAGAGCAAGACCCTGTCTCAGAAAAAGAAAAAAAAAAAAGAATTAAAGGGAACATAAAGTGAACTACTTTAGGATCAGCCAAAATTGGAATTGCCTCCCCTCTTTGGCCAAACTTTTTTTTTAATATCACAATAAGCAAGAAATTGTAAAACACTAAAAAACAGAGACTGGCCCAGGAATTTTATTATTCTTTTATTCCCTACTGTCTTATTCATTTGTGCTGCTATAACAGAATACCACACACTTGGTAATTTATAAAGAACTAAAATTTATTTCTCACAGTTCTAGGGTCTGGGAAGTCCAAGACCAATCAAGATGCTAGCATCTTGTGTGGGCCTTCTTGCTGCATCCTCACATGGCAGAAGGCAGAAGGGCAAGAGAGAGCAAACTCACTCCCAGAAGCCCTTTTTATAGTGCCATTAATCCATTTATGAAAGCAGAGCCCTCATGACCTGAACACCTCCCAAAGGGCCCCACCTACCAGCTGTTGCATTGGGGACTATGTTTTAAGCACGTGAGTTTGGGGAAACACATTCAGACTTGGCACCTATAAAATGGGAGGCCAAGAAATACCCAAATACTACCCTCTTGTTCCTGCCTTCTGCTTGAAGATGGAATTCTTCAATCAGCTGAACAGTCCAGGGCCCCTGATTTTCTGGGGAGGAAGACATTATCTACAGACAAACCACTGCTGGCATGACCAGCAGGGAGATGTTCTGGATCCTCATATTGCTTTCCTCAAAGTTGAAGTTATAGGCCACTGGTAACCTCTAAACAAAATGTTCTTAAATTCATTTAAGACACTGAAAGGGAGAGATGGAGGGGTCTATTTTTTAATATAATCAGTTAAAAATTAAAAAAAAAAAAAGATTTCTAAACAGTATTTTACCAAGGAATTTGTAACATTCACATGCTTTTTCCCTTGCTGGAGACAGTCCATTTTCTAGTAAGAAATGCACAGCTCCTTGTAGTACATTAACCCCACCACCTTTCCAAGAGAAGGAAAACATCTAAATGAGATGATTTCAGAAAGCAATCAGACAAGAAGGGGATTTTCCTAAAGTTCTCCCTTAATACATGCAATGAGCATTGGGTCCCAGGCGAGGGATTCAGAAGGCCGCATGTTGGAAACCCCCACAGAAAGAAACAGATCACAAATGGAACTGGGAACGATTAAGGTTGCTTCTAAAAGAGGGGAAAAAAAATCTCTTCATGGAAGATTACTGGTTACTAAATACAGAGAGAGTCTATTGAGCAGGTAGTTCATAGCAAGCCCAAAGATCAGACAAGAAGCAAAGAAATCTTTTTCCCTGCACAGGCACTGTTCTGTGTACTTCACAAGTATCAATTCATTTAAACCTCATAGTGATCCTATGGCATAGGTGCTATTAAATAGGATTGTTCTCAATTATGTATAAGGAAATTGAAGCACAGAGAGGATAAGTACTTTTCTCAAGGTTGCTATTAATAAAAACTAATGAATGTGCCAATGATAAGGTCAAATGCAAGAACTGAAATGGTGATGGTCAGAAACAAGTAATAGGCCATGAAGCAAAACACTCACCTTTCTACATTTCTCAACCTGCCTACCAACAGCGGTACTAGACACTTCAAATTCCCCAAATCATGTTGTTTCATGCCTCCATAACTTTGCATATGCTGTTTTTTTCCTGCCTGGAATAGTAACTACAGTAGTGGAATAAAATAATACCAGTTCACATTTTATATTTACTTAGTCTTTATAGTGGTATTTTATAAACCTGGATTTGGAATTCTTTTTTTTAATTAGTGAAATTATTTAATACATTTCAAATAAAAATTAAGGATTAAAAAAGCAAACACTTTAAAATAAAGAGAACATAATTAATCATAAAAATTGCAAATGAAACATTATCTGATCTCTTTTTTTAATATGTTAATAGTATCACCAGGATATTTTTATACAAATTTTTTCAGTTACTGAAGTTTTCCTGATTCAAAGTTAATTGGAATTATAATGAAAAGAAAATATTTTCCTTCAAATTATCCCATCTCTAATTTGAAAATAGAGATATCTCTTTGAACAGCTTTTTGCTTTTTAACTAGCACAGCAGACTTTTTTTTTTGAGAGTAATCTATACTTTTTCTTCCCAAACAAAACATTGTTCATTCACATTTATCTTTTTTAGTTTCCTCATGTACAGAAGGAGATTCTATGACAGTTTCCTGACCAATTTCAAAACCATAGGGTTCACATTCTACTTGTTTTGGAGGTCTTTTAACTTCAGTATTTTTGTCACAACAGAAATTCTGCAATATCACAATACCCCAATAGATCAATAGTATTCTAGTTGCTGGTAGAAAGTATTCCATTCTTATGCCTGAGTAACAGCAGTCTTTCCTTAATTCATAGAAAGTGTTATGATACAAAATTTTCTCAATTTTAAGTTTTTTTCTTGTAATATTTTTCTTAAAATCTTTAGGACCTGCTAGTAAATGACCTAAAACTTAAACAAATTATAAACATAAAAGTTCAGAAATAGTTAATCATGCTTAAATTGTCAACTTAATTTTTTTGTGATGCTTATTGTTGTACTTTTTACTCAAAATAAACTCATTTGATAGCATCAAAAATGTCAAATACCAAATTTTCTATTACATATTTGGGTTTTTGATTTTTTTATTGATATATCATAGCTATTCATATTTTGCAGGTACAAATGATATTTTGACACATGTATACAATGTATAATACTCAAATCAGGGTAATTAGAACATGCATCACCTCAAACATTTATCTTTCCTTTGTGTTGGGAACATCACAATTCTCTCTAGCTATTTTGAAATAGACAATAAACCTTCATTAACTATAATTTCCTTACTGTACTATCAAATACTAGAACTTATTCCTTCTAACTAACTGTTTGTATGATAGAAGAAAATATTATACATTGCTCCACAAAGCATAAAATCTTCTTTTAAAAAATTATGTTTTCACCTACCTAAAAATGATACAAGCCATATATGACAAACCCACAGCCAACATCATTCTGAATGGGGAAAAACTGAAAGCACTCCCACTTAGAACTGGAACCAGACAGGGCTGCCCACTGTCCCCATTACTTTTCAACATAGTATTGGAAGTCCTTGCGAGAGCTATCAGGCAAGAGAGCAGAATCAAGGGAATCCAAATAGGGAAAGAAGAGATCAAACTCTCACTTTTTGCTGATGATATGATGTTATATCTGGAAAACCCCCAGGATTCAACCATGAGACTACTGGAATTGATCAACGAATATAGCAAAGTCTCAGGCTACAAAATTAATATACACAAATCAGAGGCATTTATATATGCCAATAACAGTCAATTGGAAAACCAAGTTAAAGACTCAATACCCTTCAAAATAGCAACAAAGAAAATAAAATATCTAGGTATATATCTAACTAAAGAGGTAAAGGACCTCTATAAGGAAAACTATGAAACACTGAGAAAAGAAATAGCAGAACTTGCAAATAGATGGAAAACTATATCATGCTCGTGGATTGGAAGAATCAACATTGTTAAAATGTCTATACTACCCAAAGTGATTTACAGATTTAATGCAATCCCTATTAAGCTACCAACATCATTCTTCACAGAAGTAGAGAAAATAATTATACACTTTGTATGAAATCAGAGAAGACCCCGTATAGCAAAAGCAATTTTAAGCAACAAAAACAAAATGGGAGGTATTACTTTGCCAGACTTCAAACTATACTACAAGGCCGTGGTTCTTAAAACAGCCTGGTAGTGGCACAAGTACAGGGACACAGACCAATGGAACACAACAGAAAATCCAAATATAAAATCATCCTTATATAGACACCTTAATTTTTGACAAAGCAGGAAAGAACATACTCTGGGGACAAGAATCCCTATTCAATAAATGGTGCTGGGAGAATTGGTTAGCCACATGTAGAAGACCAAAACAGGACCCACAGTTTTCACCTCTCACAAAAATCAAATCACGGTGGATAACAGACTTAAACCTTAGGTGTGAAACGATTAGAATTCTAGAAGAACATGTAGGAAAGACTCTTACAGACATTGGCCTAGGCAAAGAATTTATGAAGAAGACCCCCAAGGCAATCACAGCAGCAACAAAAATAAATGAATGGGACATGATTAAATTAAAAAGCTTCTGCACAGCCAAAGAAACAGTCCAGAGAATAAATAGACCACCTACAGAATGGGAAAAAATTTTTGCATACTACACATCAGATAAAGGACTGATAACAAGAATCTATTTAGAACTCAGGAAAATTAGCAAGAAAAATCAAACAACCCTATCAAAAAGTGGGCAAATGACATGAATAGAAATTTCTCAAAAGAAGATATAAGAATGGCTAACAAACATATGAAAAAATGCTCAACATCCCTAATCATCAGGGAAATGCAAATCAAAACCACAATGAGATATCACTTAACCCCAGTGAGAATGGCCTTTATCAAAAAATCCCAAAACAACACATGTTGGCGTGGATGTGGAGAGACAGGAACACTCATACACTGCTGGTGGGACTGCAAACTAGTGCAACCCCTGTGGAAAGCATTATGGAGATATCTTAAACAGATTCAAGTAGACCTGCCATTTGATCCAGCAATCCCATTATTGGGCATATACCCAAAGGAACAAATGTCATTCTATAACAAAGACACATGTACCCGAATGTTTATAGCAGCACAATTCACAATTGCAAAGATGTGGAAACAACCCAAATGCCCATCAATACATGATTGGATTAGTAAGCTGTGGTATATGTATACCATGGAATATTACTCAGCTATAAGAAATAATGAAGATACGACATCTCTATGGTTCTCCTGGAGAGAGTTGGAGCCCATTATATTAAGTGAAGTATCCCAAGAATGGAAAAACAAGTATCACATGTACTCACCAGAATATTGGTTTCCCTGATCATCACCTAAATACACATCTAGGAACGACACCAATCGGATATCAGACTGAGGTGGGGGGTGGGGGGAGGGGATGGGTGTATGCCCACATAATGAGTGCATTGTGCACCGTTTGGGGAATGGTCACGCTTGAAGGTGCTGACTCGGGAAGGGGGTTGGGGAAGGGAGGGATATATACCTACATGATGGTGCAACGCACACTGTCTGGGGAACGGACACGCCTAGAGCTTTGACTTGGGGAGACAGGCGGTACATGGGCAACGTATGTAACCTCAAATTCTGTATCCACCATAATAAGATGAAATAAATTAAAAAAAAATTATGTTTTCCAGATTTTTCAACACCTAGACAAGATTAAAAATCTCTGTTCTTGGCCGGGCATGGTGGCTCACGCCTGTAATCCTAGCACTCTGGGAGGCCGAGGCGGGAGGATTGCTAGAGGTCAGGAGCTTGAGACCAGCCTGAGCAAGAGCAAGACCCCGTCTCTACTAAAAATAAAAAGAAATTAGCCATACAACTAAAAATATATAGAAAAAATTAGCCAGGCATCGTGGCACATGCCTGTAGTCCTGGCTACTGGGGAGGCTAGGCAGAAGGATTGCTTGAGCCCAGGAATTTGAGGTTGCTATGAGCTAGGCTGACGCCATGGCACTCTAGCCCAGGCAACAGAGCAAGACTCTGTCTCAAAAAAAAAAAAAAAGAATCTCTGTTTTAGTTCAAGAGTTATATGTATTCAGAACTCAGAGAGTCACATGATCCTCTCACAGTTGTTTTTTAAGTACCAGGAGGTAATTATACAAGTAAGTGTGGTGCTATTTATAAGGTCTGGAGATGTCAAAGCTCTTTATCTTGTATCTCTCAGAGTACCCAATCTACATTTTAATAAAAACCTTAAGAGAGGATCTGGTTCTCAACTTTGCATGTTTAAGAACTTGATTTGATTCATTCTCCCAGGGGAACAAGCTCATGAGAACAGAATCATCCCAATCAAACAAGAAATTGACAGGTAGACCTTAATGTAATTCATTATTTTACAATGATTAAAAAAATCATTGCCAAGTTGACTGGTAGAATTCAGTTGACCAGTTCATACATACTTTCCACTGTAAAATCATCTTCATGGAATGTCAAATCTTTATTTTATATAACGCCAGAATAATGCTTAATTCATTTCCTTCCTTGTAAGAAAGTCTACATGGGAAACAAACAGCATCAGAAGATTTAACAGAGGAGATTTCTGTATTGGTTTTCTTTCCTGCTGAAATAAATTACCACAAATTTAACAACTAAAAACAATACCCATGTACTATTTCATTCAGGGGTAGGGAACCTGCAGCCTTAGGGCCACATGCAGGCTTCTAGGTCCTTAAGCGCAGCCTTTTGACTGAATCCATATTTTACACAACAAATCCGTTTATTAAGAGGAGTGCAGCAGAGAAAGATGAAGCTTTTCTTGCCTCTTTTGGTGCTTAAAAAAAGAACAATCCTGGGCCGGGCGTGGTGGCTCACGCCTGTAATCCTAGCACTCTGGGAGGCTGAGGCGGGTGGATCGCTCGAGGTCAGGAGTTCGAGACCAGCCTGAGCAAGAGTGAGACCCCGTCTCTACTAAAAATAGAAAGAAATTATATGGACAACTAAAATATATATATACAAAAAATTAGCCGGGCATCGTGGCGCATGCCTGTAGTCCCAGCTACTCGGGAGGCTGAGGCAGTAGGATCGCTTAAGCCCAGGAGTTTGAGGTTGCCGTGAGCTAGACTGACGCCACGGCACTCACTCTAGCCCAGGCAACAGAGTGAGACTCTGTCTCAAAAAAAAAAAAAAAAGAACAATCTTAAAATCAGAAGGCCACAGGTTCCCCACCCCTGGGAGACTCTGGGGAGAAATCTGCTTCTAAGACCATTCAGGTCGGAGGCAGAATTCAGTTTCTTCAGGTTGGAAGGCTGAGGTCGCTGATTCTTTGCTGGATGTCAGCCACGAAGCTTCCTTCAGCTCTTTAAGCCTACCTGCATTCCTAATCACATTGTTCCCTCTGGCTTCAAACCAGCAACTACATGTCAAGTACTTCTCACACTTCAAACTTCTTTAACAACTTCTGCCAAATCTCTTCTAACCCCAGCTGGACAAAGTCCTCTGCTTTTAAGGACTTACGGGATCAGTTTGGGACCCCCTAAAATAATCCAGGCTAATCTGTTTTAAAGTTCTTAATCTTAATTACATCTGCAAAGTCCCTTTGCCATGTAATGTAACACATTTACAGGTACTAGGGATTAGGACATGGACATCTTTAGAGGGCTAGTCTTCCCACCAGAGTCCACCCATTAGCCTCGTAAAAATGCAAAATACATTCACCCCAACCCAAGGTCCCAAAGGTCTCATCCCATACAGTGTCAACTCAAAGACCAAAAAATCTCATGTAAATGTCATCAACTCAAAAGTCCCAAATCTCATCATCAAAATCATCTAAATCGTGTGATGAGACTCCAGGTATAATCCATTAAGTATAGTTACTACAGCATAATTCCATCTTTGGATATATGAAATTAAAGAAACAAGTTATCTACTCCCAACATACAATGGGATAGGCATAAGATATAGGTTTGGACACTCTGGCTCAAACAGGGGGAAAATGAAAGGTAAAATGGACTCACTGGTCCAAAGCAGTTCTGAAATTGAGCCAGGTAAACTCCTTTAGGTTTCAAAGCCTGAGAATAAGGCTTTGAGACCTAAAGGTTTCACCTCTGCCCTCTAGGTTCTTGGCTTCACCCTCTGGGCTCTCAGGCCTCTGAGCTGTCCTTCCTTCTTCATGAAAGGTAGTACGTGTTTGCAGCTGAATGGCTCATCAGTCTGCTTCCTGACAATAGAATTTTGGGGGTCCAACAGTCTTCCTTCATTTTTTACACTCTCTTTCCCCTTCAGTTCAAGCTGGCAGTGTGTCTGCTGTTATAAAATTCTCAATGACTTTGTAGGTCTACTGTGGGTGTGTCAGGGATTTGATTCACTCACTTAGACAAAAGCAAGGTCCACAAATCCTTTTGAGATAATCCCTGCTTCATTTTTAACTTCTGTTGAGATGGCTAAGGGATAATGCTTTTAAGCTTTCCAGAGGCTCCCCAGTTTGATTAAAGGGATACCCTCAGCCATATCCTTAATCTCTTGTATCTAAATACTCTGAACTTTTGATCTTTCCATAATGTCAACAAAAGGTTGTAGAGTCACACACTCAGGTTTTCTCTAGAGTACGCTTTTCTTTCAGTGAATATCTTAATTTTAATGTCTTTGCCATTAGGATGGGCTTAGAATTTCCCAAATTATCAAGTTCTTTTTTCAAATTATCCCTTTCCTCTGGCATTTTACTATAAGCAGCAAGAAGAAACCGGGATGTACCTTCAACATTTAGTCTGGGAATTTCTCTAAATGAGAAGATTTCATGGTGAGCATGAAATCAGAATGAAGAAATAGATTATCTCAGAGTATATCATCAAGTTCTGAAAAACTGTAAACCTATCCCCACACATTGGGAAATACCTACCAAAAGGATGGTAATATTCATGTCAACTAGTCAGAATACCACCTCCTCCCTTGAATAGTGCTAGGAGCATGCTGTCAAATATTGATTTGGGGCTTTTCTTTTCCTTTATATAGTATGGTTTTTAGATATTACTATTATCCCCATTTTTATATATGAACAAACCATAACACGGAAAGGTTATATAATTTGCCCAAGTCACACAGCCAAGTTAGTAGAAGAGCTGGGATTTGAAGCAAGCAGTCTGGCTCTAAAATCTATGCTCTTAGCCAATCTATTATAGAATCCTTTCGTAATTTGCTTTTTATCTCAATGTTATGTTTTTGAGTAGTATCCATTTTAATAACAAAAGAGCTAATTCATTCCTTTTAATTATTATGTAATATTCCATCGTATGACAGCTCATGATGCATTTGTTTACCACCTGTTGATTTATATTATTTCCAATTATTCACTATTATAAGCAATACATAAATAATCATCAGCATGTGTGAGAGTTTACTAAAGATATATATCTAGAAATGGAATTCTGGATCATTGTGCATGTCCATTTGCAACTTTATATAAATGTTCTTAAACATCATTGCACCAATTTACACTCCCTCTGGTAGAATAAAGGAATTTCTGTTTCCCATATCTTCACCAATACTTAATGCTGCCTAGCATTTAAATTTTTGCCAATCTGATGAGTAGTGGTAGCCAATTGTTTAAATTTGCATTTTAATCGTGAAGTTGAGCATATTTTCATACATTTATTGGCCATGAGAGTTCCTCTTCATGAATTGCTTGTTTCTATCCTTTGCCTATTTTTCTATTGAGTTGAACTTTTCTCATTGATGAGTACACTGTCTTTACACAGATATATCCTTTGTCAGTTGAGAAGATATTGCAAATGTCTTCTACTCTGTGGCTTATTTTGTCACTAGTTTATAGTATATTTTGTGTGTAATTTTTAATCTTTATATATAATATATCAATCTTTTCCCTTTGTGTCCCTTATGTCTTGTTTTAAGAAATCCTGTAATAGGTCAAGAATATAACTCCTGTATTTATTTTTCAGAAAGTTTAAAATTTTTGCTATTCACATTCATATCTTACAAGCACCTGCAATTGATTTTTATGCATGGTATGACGTAGGTATCTAATTTTAATTTTTTTTAATTTATTTTTTGTAGAGACAGGGTCTTATTATGTTGCCTATGCTGGTCTTGAACTCCTGATCTCAAGCAATCCTTACACCTTGGCCTCCTGAAACAGGCAGTGAGCCACTGAGCCCAGCTTAATTTTACTTTTTTTCCAGGTGAATAATCAACATTCTCAGACATCACATATTAAATAGTTCATCATCTCCCCCACTGAAACGTAGGGTCAGCTTCTCAGTTTGCATTTTTTTTTTAAAAAATCTTCTGGGATATTAACTAGATTGATAAATTAATTTGTAAGAATTGATATATTTATGATATTTACTTTCACCACCTGAAATATATACATACTTTGGGTCTTCTTTGATGTAATTCAATAAAGTTTTACCTTTTTGCCATTAATGTCTTGAAATTCCTTTGTCAGATTTATTCCTAGATTCTTTATCATTTTGTTATAAATAAGATTTTTACTTTAATTACATTCTCTAATTGAATAGTGATGATACATAGAAAGCTACTGATTTGGAATATTGGTCTTTTGTTCATATTCTTGCTAAATTCTATTAGTACTAATAGTTAGTAGATTCCCTTAAATTTAAGTCTATGTGCCTGTGGATAACAAGAGTTTTGTTTCATCTACTCTAATCCTTATATTGAGTAGTGAGCTGGTAAATGTATAACAACCAGTTCACTTCAAAAGAAAGAGATAATCAATATTATTGAGCACTTACTACATACCAATTTACTATGTGCCAAGCACTGCAATATTTATATTTATTATCTTATTTAATTCTCATAACACCCTAAAGAAAAATACAATTATCCCCATTTTGCAGATGAAAAAAGAGACAAAAAAAAATCAAGTAACTTGCCAAGTCACATAGCTAATAAATAGTGAAGTCTGTGTTCTAAAATACTAAGCCATACAATATCAACATTGATATATTTACATTACCCACATACATATGCTTATATGTACATATACATATATAATATATGTAAAGCACGAAGCAGGCACATCAAATTTATCCAACCTAAAAGATTGTATATGGCATCTTTAGGTAGAGATAAGTAACACTAATGAGAGAAGAAAGAAAAATACCTCTGGTGGTTTTTTCATTCAGATTCACACCATATTTTGCCAAAGCTCTAATCACATCACTTTGCCCAGCCATGCAAGCTGCATACAACAAATTTCTCCCAACGATGTCTTCTTCCAAGAGTAGCTGCATGGCCTGCTCATGATGAGGATTCTCAGGGTCCTCAAAAATCTTCTGCAAACCTTCTACATCCCCTGTGAGAGCAGGTTGTAAGAGAGGGTTCATGGCAACTGTTTCCTCTGGTTCTTGGGCTGCTTCCTCTTCATCTTCTTCTTCTTCTTGCTGTGAGAAAAATGCTGATTTTTCTGAACTCACTGACTCTGCAGGTCCTTCTGACTCCATTAACTCCAAAAGTACCTAAGATTTAAAAAAAAACAAAAGAAATAAAAATCTACTCAAACAAATCAGTATTTATTTATTTGTTCAGGCAACTGACAATATGGATGAAATGGAAATACTTAGCTATTCGAAAATAATTGTAAAATACTTCAGCCAATCAATAAAGTTATTATGCACCTATTATGAATAAATACACTGCGTGAGTATATACTAAAATGCAAAGGGTGTGATAAAAATAGTAAATTCAATAGGAACAGGAG
This sequence comes from Eulemur rufifrons, assembly GCF_041146395.1. Classification (NCBI taxonomy): domain Eukaryota; kingdom Metazoa; phylum Chordata; class Mammalia; order Primates; family Lemuridae; genus Eulemur; species Eulemur rufifrons. Next base: position 85,133,719 of record NC_090990.1, read on the forward strand.
AAGAAAGAGATCAATGTAAGCTAAATTCATTAGGAAAAGATTGAAAGAGTGTTAAAGTGACCTACCGGCCTAAACAAATATCCCTGCAGGGGAAAAGTGAGAAATATAATTAGATCATTGGAGCCAAGTTATGAAGACTTTAAAAATTAGGCATTTACACTTAGACAGAATTCATTTACTCAGTAATACTTACCAAAAGCTTATTAATATACTAAGTGCTGTGTAGGTACTATGTAAAGTATAAAAAAGAATCAAATTTACTTCCTGCCCTCAACAACTTACTATTTCAAGGGAGAAAATATGACATACACAAAGTTAGTTTAATAAAAGGTGACAAGTGGTTAAGTACCATAACAAATGAAATGCTATGGGAGTTTGGAAGGGACAAGATTAATTCCAGGTAGAATTAATCAAGGAGGTCTTAATAGTGCTGACTCTGGCAGAACACATATTAAATTGGGAATGACTCAGAGAAGAGTACCATAGTCCTCTCATATGTACAGTAATGCTTGTGGCATCACTATTCACAACAGCAAAAAACCTGGAAGGAAAAAACAATGCCTAGGAGGAACAGGATCATAAACTGTGGTATATTTATACAAACTGGTGTGCAGTGGTTAAAAGGAATAAATTACAGTGCTATACTATACAGCTTCTGATATGGCTCCCAACACCCAACCCCTGCCCCTGGGTATTCACACCTTTGTGTAATTTCCTCACCTTGAGTGTGGGCTGGACATACTAAATAGCTTCTAATGACGAGAGTACAGCAACAGCGAAGGGATGTCACTTCTGTAATTCGGTTACAATAGACTGTGGCATTTGTCTTGCTCATATTTTCTCCCTGGCACTTCTCATGTACTGTGAGGGAGAGGGCCACCTTTCGGGAAACTGAGGGTGATCTCTGGCCAAAAGCCAGTAAGAATCTAGGCCCTCAGTCTAATAGCCCATGAGGAACTTAATTCTGTCAACAACCACTGAGTGAGTTTGGAAGTGGATCTGTCCCAGTTAAACCTTGAGATGACTGAGGCCTCAGGCAACGCTTTGATTATATAGCCTCCTAAGAGGCCTTGAAGGAGAGGATCCAGCTAAGCTGTGCCCAGATTCCTGACCCACAGAAACTGTAAGATAATTAATGTGTGTTTTTTCTTACTACTAAGTTTGGAAGTAATTTGCTATATAGCAATAAATAACTAAGACATACAACAGTATAAATGAATCTTAGGAATATAATATTACATGAAAAAAGTAAATCCTAAAAGATTATACATATCAAGATATAGTCTTGATATGTATAATCAATTAAAACAATTAAAGTTAAATAGACGTTATAGGAATACAAGCAGATATATTTTTAAAAATTTTAAAGAAGAAAAGCAAGATTGAACACAAGATTCAAGATAATGTTTACCAGGGGTAGCGGGTGGAGGGAGAAAGGAAGATTCAAGAAATGAGATAAAGGGAATTATATATTTAGTAAAGAATATGGCATTTAAGCTAGGCCATAAAGAATGGGCAAGACTTTGTCTTTCAGAAGTCAGAAGGAAGGGAATTCTAGATAGCATAACCTAAGAGCAGCAAAGCAAAAGTCACACATATGTTTGGGAATGAGTAAGTTGGCCAATTTGGTTAAGTATAGGCCATTCAAAATAAGCAAGAACTATACTCTTAAAGAAAGGCTGAGATTGGATCAATAAAGTTGAACTTAATTTTGCAGGCAACTAGTGGGGGGTAGCCGAAGGTTTTAGTGCTGGAAACTAAGCATGTTTGTAGATTGATCTGACAACCCTGGGTAACATATATTAGAGGAATAAGAGAATAGAGGCAAAAAGAAAGACTGATTAAGACAGTTATTCAGTAAAAGTCTGAATTAGTGGGAATAAGCACCTTAATTACTCACTTGTACAATCCAGTATTTATTGTATTCCTTCCTATATGCCAGGCACTGTCAGGTCCTGAGGATTCAACAAGACAGAAAAGATCCCTCCCATCATGAAGCTATATTCCAGTGACTAGACACAGGCAATAAAAAATAAAACAAATGATGGCCGGGCGCGGTGGCTCACACCTGTAATCCTAGCACTCTGGGAGGCCGAGGCGGGTGGATCGCTCAAGGTCAGGAGTTCAAGACCAGCCTGAGCAAGAGCGAGACCCCGTCTCTACTAAAAATAGAAAGAAATTATCTGGCCAACTAAAATATATATAGAAAAAATTAGCTGGGCATGGTGGTGCATGCCTGTAGTCCCAGCTACTCGGGAGGCTGAGGCAGTAGGATCGCTTAAGCCCAGGAGTTTGAGGTTGCTGTGAGCTAGGTTGACGCCACGGCACTCACTCTAGCCGGGGCAACAAAGCGAGACTCTGTCTCAAAAAAAAAAACAAAAAACAAATGAGATAATTTTAGATTGTGGTAAGTGGTTCAAAGGAAATAAACAGGGTGAAGTGCTACAAGTAACAAGGAAGTGAAGAGAAAAAATTTGAAATAGGAAAGTCGAGGAAATGATATTGAAATAGTACTGCAGAGAATGACAAAGACAATAAAGGCCTCAGGAAAATGGAACAACATTCTAAAGCAGGAATAAAAGGCCAGATGGCAAATATTTTAGGCTTGTGGCCCTACTATCTCTATTGCAACTACTCAACTCTGCAGTTGTAGCATGAAAGTTGTCATAGATAATACACAAATGAATTGGTGGGGCTGTGCTTAAAGCAAACATTACTTACAAAACAGGTGGTGGTCCATAGGCCATAGTTCACCATAGAACTAAACAGTGCTGAAACAAAAGAAAACTGTCATTTAGCTCTATGGTGAAGTAAAGAAAAGAAATGGGCTAATAGTGGAAAGACAATTGTGATATGCATTTTAAATTGGTAAAATGTTAGAACCTTCTCTATCTACTATAGCCCTACATTAATCTCTTCCTCCTATAAATGTGCATAATAGTTGTAAGCTGTTAAAATACAGAATTCTTTGATTACAAATAATAGAAAAGCCAAACAAGATTGACTCTTTAAAAGTAGGAGATTCTTTTCCCATATAACAAGAAATGTAAAGATGGAGATGGTTCAGCAGCTCAAAAATATATATCCAAGCTCTTTCTATGATTCTACTCTATCATACTTAGCATGTAAGACTTTCATCTTCATGACTGTAGCCTCATGGTAACAAGATAGCTGTCATAACTCCTGCTATTGTAACAGAGGGAATGGCCTGGAAAAGGGTAAAATGTTTTACAAGGTGTCTTTAATTTAAAAAAAAAAAAATCACACTCTATTTGGGAAATAAAACATGCATCCCTGCCTGAGGCCAGTAAATCAGAAGGGCAAGGGAGTATTCTTTGTTTTTTTGTACCACAGGAAATGGCTCAACAGAACTGTCTGGACAGAGGCCACAAGATTGTCTTTGCCAGGGATGGGGTAGATCAAGACCATCAACTACAATTGAAAAACAATAGCCCCAAGCTGAAAACTCCCTTTAAAAGCTCTGTATTTCTGCTCATGGACAGGACCAGAGTACTTTGAGAGTCTCCATCCTCCTCATTTGCTGGCAAATTAATAAACTTCTCTTTTCTTCTCCTCAAACCACTTGTCCTCATTCTTCTGATGTGGCCTCAAGATTTCATGGCAGGAAGAAGAGGGAATCCCCCAGAAGATACCAGTGATATCAAGCCCTTCAAATCTCTTTTAAGAAGCAAAACAAAATCTTTCCTAACAAGTCTCAGCAAGCTTCCAGCTATATCTCAAAGGCCAGACTGTATAAAGTAACTACCTCATCTTTAAGAAAAAGAAAAAAAAAGCAAGTTTCTTGATTTTTCCAGCTATAATGGCTGGAAGCAACGTAAATGGCTCTGGGAATAGGAGTTGAGTTAACCAATCATTCATGACTCCTCCATAACACTGAGTCCAAATCTTATTTTTGAGATTGTTTAGTCCAATTCCTTCATGTTATAGATGAAATATAGTGGAAATCTGTAATCCTTCTATTTGTCTGGCATCTAACTTTCCACACTCCCAACCCACTCACACACACACACACACACACACACACTCCTTCCTTAAAGCATCTTTATCTCAGTTTTAGAGAATTTTTCTAATGGAAAATAAAGCTAACTTCCCACTATGGAAGAGAGAGGCAAGATTTTCTTTCTCTCCCACTCAGCACAAGCCTGGGGGCAGGCACATGATTTAGATTCAGCCAATCAACTGCTCAATCCCATGATCTTGACTCTTGAACAAGGGATACAAAGACATGAGGCTAGTTGAAGGGCATTGATCACAAGTGACAGAAGCCGTGTGCTGATCAAACTTCCAGCTGTGAGAACATGCTGTGGTTCTTGCAGTTAGACCCTCCAGAGTTCCCTTGGCTTGCTCATATCCAGCCTCCCACTGCTTATGTGGGCCTTTAATATAGTACTCAGATGCAGGCTGTTAGTTGTCTTCCCCAAAATCTAATCTCTCCTTTTGGAATAGAATCCCATACCTTTTCTTCCCAGTCTCTCTTGTAACACAGTGTAGCCATATTCCAAATAATAGGTAATAAGATGTAAGCAAATGTATAGTATGCAACCTCCAGGAAAGTATAATTCTTTCTCACTAGACTGTAAACCTGATGGTTGCTGAAGCTTGCATAGCTAATTTAGACCATGAGGTGGATGTTCTGTTCAAACACATACATATCATAAATTGTATATATTATTTCTATTCTAATATATAGCATATATATTAGACATTTATGACATTTGGTTTTAATTTTATATATGCAAATATGTTTAACTTCTATTAATAGAGTGATCAATTTATTGTTCAGTAGTAATGGATGATTTTTATCCTGAGTGAACTGTATTTATGTATAAGTATATTTATGTATATTTGCATATATACTTTTTTAAACAAAATAATATTTCTCTTTACTACATGTAACACACTGATTTTTTTATTCCACTCTATTTTTTTAAGGCTGGATGTCACCTATTAAATTGATTTCATGACCCACTAAATGGGTTGGAATCCATTGTGTGAAAAAAGATTAGTCTTGAATAACAACTATGGAGACTATACCAAGAAATCAACGAGAAGAAATCTAACAGAAGTTAAACAGCATGTGTTTATAGTTAATGGTTTGAGTGACATATGTATCCAGGACAGTTCTAGTTACTTCTGTTCTCCTTGTGTAATTTTTAATAGCAACCACTTTCACTTTCAAAAGTGTCCATTATTACTAGACAATAATTTGGTCACCCTATTAATAGCAGTTGTGATCTTCTGGAACATTTCTGTTAAAGATATCCGTATTCAAACCTTAGAGAACGGTTTGGAATGCGTTTGGAATGCCATTTCTCATTGGCACAGCAGGGACTCAGACATAAAACCTTGAAGATACTGAGAAAATCCTATTTTTGTTTCATAGTTATTCCTGCTACTAGGCCTAAAATAGCTTTATATTCCCATTCCAACTACCCAAATCCTATTTAGGTCAAGCTATAAATCCATCTTCTTCCTAAAACTTTCCTTGACTCCTCTCTTGAATGTACCCTGGCCTCTCCTTACTCTGAACTCCAAAGGCCATTATGTATAGTTTGTACCAAGTAACTTGCCAAATATATTATTTTCTAATTGTTTGATGCATGTAAGACATCTATCCAATTGGATTGTAAACTTGCTGAGTGCAGGATCAAACTTTGTGTTTCTTTACGTCACTTTCTGAATTACCACAATTCTTGACAGGTCAATATGTGTTTAGTAACTCTTAAAGTCAGGCTTGCAATTTCCAATGCTTTTCTTCTCAACTAAGAGCAGTGGGTTTTGTTTGGAGTCAGAAAGACTCGGTTCACAATCCAACCCTGCAACTTATTAGCTGCCTAATACTTGGCAATGTACATAATTTCTTGTAGGAATAACACTAGAGCCTAGCTTATATGATTGTTCTGAGAATTAAAATAAACTAGATGATGGATGTGCCAAAGCACATGATAAGCAGTCAGTAAGTAGAACCTACCATCATTATCATTATGTTATCATCAATCCTCCAGCAAAGTCATTCATGAAGCAAAAGAAAAGATGGTAATGCTACTATTTCTTTTCTTCTTCTTTTTTAATATAAAGTATTCCTGTGTATGGTGTGAGTAAATAATTTTTTACTCTACTACTACTGGACACTTGATTACAGACAGATTCTTCCACATCTAGAGATCAATCTGATCCCAGGTTAATTCAGAGATTTGGAGACAAACTTTATCAAACCTGGAAATATGATTCAGGCCAGAATACTCAAAGCTACTCTTGATATACCCTTGAAAGCAGCTTAATTTCCATATCAGCTCATAATCAACATGATTAAGGTAGCAGTTCTCAAATTCTTTGATCTCAAGTCTCTTTACAGTCTTAAAAATTGAGAGCCCCAAAGAATTTTGTTTATATGGGCTATATCTATCAATATTTTATATTAGAAATTAAAACTGAGAAATATCTATTAATTCATCTTAAAACAATTACATGTTAACATAAAAAACATAGTTTATGAAAAATAAGTAGGCCTGAATAGAAAAGGTTGAGTAAGAGAGAAGTCACTCCCTCTGCCTGTCTTCAAAGTGAAACATAAGTTTTATACTGCCTTCAGGCTCAGGCTTGGACTGGAACATACACCATTGTCTCTCCTGATTGTCAGGCCCTCAGACTCAGATTGGAACTATTCCAACAGCTCTCCTGGGTCTCCAGCTTGCCCACTGCAGATCTTGAGACTTTTCAAGTCTCTATAATGACATGAGCCAATCCTTATAATAAATCTTTTTGTTTATTCATATACACAGTTGCCCCTCAGTATCCATGGGGGATTGGTTCCAGGACTCCCAAGAATACCAAAATTCACAGATGTTCAAGTCCCATATACAGAATGGTGTAGTATTGCATCTTGTACCTTATGCATATCTTCCCATATACATTAAATCATCTCTAGATTACTTATAATACCTATTATGATATAAATTCTATATTAATAGTAGTTATACTGTATTATTTAGGAAATAGTGACAATAAAAAAGTCTGCATATGTTCAATACAGACACAATCATCCATTTTTTTTTTCCGAACACAGGTATTTTCAATCCACAGTGTTGAATCCACAGATGCTGAACATACAATACAGAAGGCCAACTATCTCATATTGGTTCTGTTTCTCTGGAAAACTCTAATACAATTAGCATTTTAGAAAACTTATAGTGGCCATATCCATATGTCAGCCACTGTGAGCTTAACAGCTTCCCAGTGCTTTTCTGATGAGATCAGTGGTGATATTAACGGAAGAGGAGTTTATTTATATTATAGCATGAAATATGTTAACATTTGGAAAATCACTATAACTAAATGAACCAAAATTTACCAATGACTGCTTTACTGTTCTACAAGATTTGCTTCACTCCCCACCATTTTCCATGATGTTACAAAATCAGGCATGGGTAAAAGATCCATTCAAAGTATAAGACAGACCACTAGATTTTAATGTTACACAGTATGAAAAGTTCACCAATATGGCTTTGGATTCCACATTGCAACTAGTCTGCATTTAAGAAACTACCTCTTGTCAAGTTATGGTATAGTCACAAAGAAAAATATGCACAATTATCTGAAAAAGCTATTAAAATACTACTCCCTTTTCCAATTATATCTCTATTTGCGGAGGAATTTTCTTTATATATTTCAAAGAAACAACATATCACAACAAACTGCAGAAGCAGACATGAGACTCTGCCTCCTATTAAGCCAGAAATTAAAGACATTTTCAGAAATGAAAAACAATGCCACTTTCTTACTACTTTTTTTGTTTTGTAAAGTTATTTTCCATAAGAAATATGTGAGCTTATTTTTGTTATTTTTAAAGGAATTAATAAACTCTTTAAAATTTCTCACTTTAATTTCTAATTCTTACTATATTTCTAATACTTACTATATTGATAGGTTAACCCACATAAAGGAAAACTCTTTAGGATAAATACTTTTTAAGAATATAATGGAGTCCTGAGACCAAAAAGTTTGAGGGCCATAGCTTTCAGACATATATGAGACCCACAAGTAATGAAGAGTCTTGCTGGGGGGCTTGCTGCCACCCTGTTACTGTAGCACGCAAAGAGGCTCTGTAGGGAGGGAGGGCTGTAGAGCAAACCACTCCAGCCAGAGCTGAAGGGAAGTCATGCCAAGAGCTCAGTGCAACTGAGTGAGCCAGGGAGCATGACAGCTGGGGAAAGCCACTGAGTTTTGACCAAACCGGAACAGAACTGTTCCCAAGGCACATGAGCTAAAGGTTATACCTAAGAACACCATAAGGGGAAGGAGAGGCCAGTGTACCAAGAACAACACCCCAGAGCCCAGGGATGGCAAAGAGACCCAGATATTTCCCCATAACTGATTTCATGAGCCATCCACGTGCATCCACATAGCCAGGGCACCATCTCAAGGAGAAAATCAGAGAAGTTATCTGAGAACCTAAACATTTTTATATAAGAGAAATTAAACACTAGCCAAAGAAATCAATTATAGATTGAGCTAAACTTTAAAACTAATTGGGTGTTTACATTATTTCTTTTTTAATAATCAGTAAGTGAATGCTCATGAAAGAAACTGGATCATAGACAAAAATAAATTACATTTTCTTTGCCCACTAAAGTAATAACATGAATCAGATTGTAACTCCACTACATATAACCAAAGTTTCATAGAGAATATGAGCATGGGGAGGGGAGAAGGGAAGCTAGAACTATGAAGGTAAAATGGCATAGCTTTAGCCCTGATTCTGTTATTTATTAATTATGCAATTTTTCTGAAATGAGAATAGCACCTGCTCTGTGTCACTAAATGAGTGTGGGAAAACAAATCTATAAACTTTTCTTTTGAACTATAGAATGAGAACGTTTTTGAGGCTGCTAAGGCACCAATAATAGAAAATCACACGGGTCATGGTCCCTGCCCCATAGGCCTTCACAATCTGGGAGTATGCTGACATACTTATGTCACTGCTGACATAAGTATATCAGCAGTGACAGTGAGATAAGGGATATAAGGAACGTAAGCAAAGAGTGCTTTGAGAGTAAAGAGGATGATGTACTAATACATTCGACTCGGGGTGGGGTGCAGAGGTGCTGGAAAGGCTTCCCAGAAGAGGTCTTTTAAGGAGGAGAAAAGGGCGGTCCAGGCAATGGGAATAGCATAAACAAAGGGCAAGAAGACAGATGAGGCAGCCTGAAGTTGTGAGAGAGGAGTAGATCCTGAAGGGCCTTTTAAGCCAATTGAATTTTTTCTTAAAAAGAAGCGTAGTCCCTTAAGGATTTTAAGTCCCAGCTCAAGGAGAAGGACCCCAAGGGCAGCTCTGGGCACACAGGTTAAACAAAGGGAAGGCCTGAGGAACAGGACAGAGAGTGGCAGCCCCGCCGCGGGATGCAGGAGGTCCCGCGGAGGCGGGAGCCGTCACTTCAGGACACTGGAGTTCGCCAGTCGGCCTGAATGCCCCCCGGGGCCTTCTGGGGTCCTGAGCGGCTGCCGGCGGGGCAAGGGTCCGGTGCGCAAAGGTCGGGGCGTAAGAAGCGCCTGAGGACGCCGCGGTTGAAGCCCACTCCCCTCCAGCCCCTGGCCGAGCAACCTGGAGGGAAGATGCCCGTCTAGCCCCTCCTACCCCACCTCGAGGGCCCACCCCGGCCCTCCGCGCGGGGACCCCAGACTCACCGCTCCCGGAGCCCCAGCTTCCGCGGTTACCATGGCGACGGCGCACCAGGCGCGCGACAGCACCTCCCCCAGCGCCGCGGTTCCGGCTGCGCGCGGAGGTCAAGGTTGCAATGGTGCGGGAAGCAAAAGGGGAAAAGCAGAGAGGAATTCATCAAAATGATTAAATTGCTGTGTTTGCACAGTGGTGTGTGGATGATGTGCACATTGGTTGTTGGCCCATCTTAGTCTTTGTCTTTGGCCTTTAAACGGAAGAATTTTCTGGAAAGAGAAGAATGCGTTCTAAAAACTATTATAGCTGGGAGAATTGGTTAGCCACTTGTAGAAGACTGAAACAGGACCCACAGCTTTCACCTCTCACAAAAATCAAATCACGGTGGATAACAGACTTAAACCTTAGGCGTGATACAATCAGAATTCTAGAAGAAAATGTAGGAAAGACTCTTACAGACATTGGCCTAGGCAAGGAATTTATGAAGAAGACCCCCAAGGCAATCACAGCAGCAACAAAAATAAATGAATGGGACATGATTAAATTAAAAAGCTTCTGCACAGCCAAAGAAACAGTCCAGAGAATAAATAGACCACCTACAGAATGGGAAAAAATTTTTGCATACTACACATCAGATAAAGGACTGATAACAAGAATCTATTTAGAACTCAGGAAAATCAGCAAGAAAAAATCAAGCAACCCTATCAAAAAGTGGGCAAAGGACATGAATAGAAATTTTTCAAAAGAAGATATAAAAATGGCTAACAAACATATGAAAAAGTGTTCAACATCTCTAATCATCAGGGAAATGCAAATCAAAACCACAATGAGATATCACTTAACCCCAGTGAGAATGGCCTTTATCAAAAAAACCCAAAACAACACATGTTGGCGTGGGTGTGGAGAGACAGGAACACTCATACACTGCTGGTGGGACTGCAAACTAGTGCAACCTCTGTGGAAAGCATTATGGAGGTATCTTAAACAGATTCAAGTAGACCTGCCATTTGACCCGGCAATCCCATTACTGGGCATATACCCAAAGGAAAAAAAGTCATTCTGTAACAAAGGCACGTGTACCCAAATGTTTATAGCAGCACAATTCACAATAGCAAAGATGTGGAAACAACCCAAATGCCCATCAATACATGATTGGATTAGTAAACTGTGGTATATGTATACCATGGAATACTACTCAGCTATAAGGAATGATGAAGATACAACATCTCTATGGTTCTCCTGGAGAGAGTTGGAACCCATTATATTAAGTGAAGTATCCCAAGAATGGAAAAACAAGCATCACATGTACTCACCAGAAAATTGGTTTCCTTGATCATCACCTAAATACAAATCTGGAAACGACACCAATTGGACATCAGACTGAGGTGGGGGGTGGGGGAGGGGATGGGAGTATGCCTACACAATGAGTGCATTGCGCACCGTTTGGGGAGTGGTAACACTTGAAGGTGCTGACTCGGGAAAGGGGGGGTGGGGAAAAAAATATGAAACTATTGTTTTTAACTTGCACTGTTCACTTAATTTATCATGAATATTTCCCATATTATTTCATATCATTGTACAAGAAATAATGTATACATTATGAGGACATACTGTATCTAACAAGATATACTGTTAGACTCTTTGATTCTGTAAAATTAAATAAAAAAAATAAATAAATAAAAAAAGAAAAAAAAAAGAAAAAAAAAAACCTATTATACAAAAGATTGGAATTATAACAGACAACTTGCTCAATTTTCTAGTTACTGGGGCTCTTTCTCCTGTAGTTTATGGTCATTGTCGCCTACGAGGAGCTTTTCCAGAGATCTCGCAAGTGCCAAGTATAGTAGGTAGGAGCAGAAGGAACTTGGAAACTATACCTCTTGATTCAGGAATTTAAGATCCAAAATACAACTTTAAAAGTAGAGGAGCGATTAGGGGTGTGTGAAAACGAAGTTAGTTTCAGAAGAAACCAGCAGAAATGGGCCAAACTTATCCTTTAATTATATAAATGTTCACATGCATCACAGGGTGAAGAAGGGAAAGTTTTTGTGCTGAAGGCAAGTGTCAAGGAAAATATTCATTTCTTTACTATTTCTACAAGGAAATCATTAAGGAATAGATAATATTTTAGGAAGGCTTTGAACATTTGAGCTGAAGGCTGAATTGCCTAATATTGAAATGAATATTTGGCCTAAGGCCCAAGCAAAATGTCACCATCATAAATCTGAACTTCTGAAATACAAGAATAAATTTGAATTTTTTAAATATAATTATTAGTAAAATTTTCTTACTCAAGTAAAGTTGTGGTGTTATCAAGCAAGCAGTGGGCTCACTGTCCGATGTACATAGAAGTCAATACTATGGCACTGGCTTTTGAGAAAAGAAAGATTTTATTGCGAGTTGGCTGGCAAGGAGACAGGAGACAATGCTCAAAATCTGTTAATGAGCAGGGGGCTGGGGCAAGTTTTATAGGCAGAGGGTAATGAGGTGTGACCTGATTTGATCTTGCAATGAGGTAATGCCAGGAGGCATGATCTGACTGGATCATGCCATAGGGTTATGCTAGGGCTTGATCTGATTGGATCGTGAATCATGCCATGTGGTGTGTCTTTCTTAATTTGGTCCCCCTTTCTTGGTCAGGGCACTTAGGTTGCGCACTTGGCTCATCTGGGCATGCTCAGGTTACATAACTTGCAACCTGAGGGTCCATGGCAACTGAAAAACAATTCACCATTTTATTACACAAAGTTGAACCATATTGGGCTCATTCTATGGTTACAGTGGTAGTCCAAATTTTAGAGTTTAATTAACACTATCAACAGGAACAATAATCTAGAAGCTCTGTCAACTGCAAGCTTGCTCCTGCAGTCACCATATAGCATATTTTCTCTACTAAATATTCATTTCCTACTGAAGTTGGTGAAGAGTAAGATTTATTTTAGGAATTTCACTTTTAATATGTTTTTTTTTCATAGTCTTTGTTTTGGGTTTTTTTTTAAATGGATGGAAGATGACTTACGTCGCATAACTGTACATGATAATACATGATTCTGTTTTTAATTAATCTTCACATGATTTGAGGTGTTCTCAAATATAACTGTTTCTCAAAAGTCTTAAATGGAATTAAATAACTAAAAAATAGAGTTTTTAAAGATTATTTTTAGTGCTCTGAATGATAATACTAGAAAGATGCCAAGACACTAAACGGGTTTGAGAAACCAAAAAGCAAAGGGGCCCTATGCTTTGCTTGAACTCCGTGTCAAAAACAATTACATCGTGATGCATCTAGGCAGACCAGGTTAGAGCCAGACTTATGCAGGAGATTCATGGTCCTGTGTGGCTCAGATGCAGCAGAAAGACTTCCATGATCCCCTCTAACCCCTAGCCACTCCCTCTCCAAGCTTGAGATGAGAGTATTGGAAAAGGCCACTGGATCTGAAGGAGCCAAATTCACATGCGCAAGAGACATCTCAGCAATAAGCTGTGGGTACTAATGATGGAGGTCTGGAAGAGACAGTGAAGGCCTGGTGAACAGATGGCTTAAGGAGCAGATGACATAAGAACTATTCAAACCCTAGAAATTAGATCTGCTTCAGAAAATTGTGGTGGTGGGAAGGTGTCCAAATTGATTGAAATTAGTTTTGCCCACCCTAGGAAAATAGCCTCTCAGAGTGGAAATTAAATTATTATAGAAAAAATTATATTTCCATAATTTATAGACCAGGAGTCATATCCTTTGTACAGTGTTAATTCCTGATGAAAGACCAGGATACAATAGTTGAGAAAGTACTTCAAGGTAACTTAATGTGCTATAATATCTTAATAATCATGTCTCATTGTTTGAAGTCCTATTATATGCTGAGTACTATGCTAAGTCATTCATATAAATTATCTCTAATCTCATACCAACTCTGTGAAAGTGGTATGACTGGTGTAATTATTATTATTCTTGAAACTGACACTGAGGAAGTTTCAGTCACCTACCTCAGACCACACAGCTAGTAAAGAGTTGAACCAGAATTTGAACCTAGATCAGTCTGATTTGAAACACCAGAGAATTGCTTAGCTAATTGGTTAGCTATTATATAAGCTAATTATTATAAATATTAGAGAATGCCTACCCAAAATAATCATTTTACTTCAAAATAACTTACCACAAGCAAGTTTTTCTGGCAGTGACTGGATAATGTTAAAGTCACTTTTCTGGTGTGTGACTAAAAGAACTATTTCTGCATATAGCTAAGCTCCACAGCTGGGGAGGAAGAAGTAGTGAACATCTGTTGTTTTCACCTGCCCAACCTTCCTCTTCTGGTTACAGCACTCCAGTTTTCTCTGAGGGCCCGTTTGGTACACTCTCATCCATGTGTATTGAGTGAGGTTGATCCTACTCCAGATCAAGTCCTAGCTACAGTGATTGGGTCAGGAAAAAACATGGAATACAGATCAGTGGAATCAAAGCTAATCCTGAATTTTTGCCAGAGTAGCAAGTAAAGAGGCATTTTTTTTTCAGCAGGGGTTCATGAGAGGAGAAGTTCAGCCTGAGTTGCCAGTAGCCATCATACCACCTTGACAGAGGAATGAAAGAGCCAAGAGGTGAAAGTGAGATCAAATCTTGATGCTATCACTTGGGTCTTGGATCTAGACATTGCTAAAACAATTTTTTACCTTACTTTTCAATTATGTGAGTAAATAAATTAATTTTTTCTATTTAATCTAAAAAAGGGTTGATTTCTGTCACTTGTAATATCAATTATCCATAATACAGAGAGAAAAAAATACAGTATGTCTTTATTTTAGAAACGTGCTATCCCTAGAGGTACATGCATGAGATTTAGGATGGATAATATTGCAGTTAGGTGGTTTCATTTGGTGATGAACAGCTGTGCTTGAATATATTGGTTAGTGGATCAATGTTAACCTGGAAGCAGTTTTCTAGTAGAATACTCTAGTGCTCTGTCACTCTCTACATTTGAACATCCCTGTATCAATGACTTAAATATAATCTTATAAGGCATACTTATGAGATGATCCAAAGCTCATAATAATATTATAGAGGATGGCAGAGATAACTAGAAATTCAACACGCAAAGGAGTAAGAAAAGGCATTCAAAAGAAATTTGTAAAGGGGCATGAAGGCACAAAGTAAGCAGCAAAGTACATTGGTGAATACCTAAGTGTTTGAACTAGTAGGAGTGGTTGAATATGTGGTTGAGGGAGAGGCAAGAGATGCAGTTAGAGGAATTCGAAGAGGTCAGACAGCAACATGACCTTGGAAGGGGACAAAACTTCAGAGAGAAGCCAAGAGTGGCTTTCGGGTTTCTATTTTTGGTGACTAGGTAGCCTGTGATTTCCTGATTTGGAGATTTTGGAGATCAGGGTTAAAATCAAGATGATGAGTTGAGTTAAATAAAGATAGAAATATCAATGTGTCTCCCACTGACATATATTTGAATCCAAAACTCAGCAAACAAGACTGGGATATAAATACAGATTTGAGAGTCATCATCATGTAGGGGGTAGCTAAAACCTTCAAATAGGATGACCTTCAAAGTCATCCAAAGTGAGTTTTTAAAGGAGAAGAGCAAAGGGCTCAGGGAAGAGCCCTGGGGAAAAAACTACATTTAAGAAGGCAGAGAAAGATAGGGAAAGAATGATTAGAGAATGAACAGCCCAGGCCAATGTGACAACATAGAAGCCAAGAAAGAAGAAGAAGGAGTAGAAGAAAAAGGAGCAGAAAGAGGAAGAGGAAGAAGAGGAGGAGGGTAAAAGGTGGAGGAGAGGAGGAAGAGGAGGAAGGGTAGGAAGAGGACGAAGAGGAGAAGGAATATCACTCCCAAGATAGAAAGATTTCAATGAAATTGACTTGCCACCAAGTGACTGGCTGTTCTCCTTGAGGAACAATACCATGTCAGGGACTCAGTATTGATCTTTATTGCTGGCAATTTGAACATTCAACAGTCATGGTAGGGCAGTAGCTAGACTTGCCTATGTAAGTGTGTGCCCATGATGATGTGCCAATGCATAGCCTCCTTCCATGCCACCATATTTACTCCATTCATGCATCCATTAAGCCAGAACTGAAGTGACCAATGACAGAGGCTGGCTGACATCAATTGACTGAGTCATTTGTCTAGCTCTTCTGTATTGGATGCTTACTGGGGTGGGCATTAACATACAATACAAAGATCTTCACATTCTGTGCCCATTCTTATACGTTTATCTACATGCCTCTGCCCCAAGCCTCCTTTTCCCCATCCCTAAATGTTTTACTTTCTAGGCCTCTGATTGGTCAGCCAAGCCATTCACCACAGCCCATATGTCTTTGTAAATTGTAACCTTAAGCCATTTTAATTTGCACACAAAGATAGGTTACCCAATGTTCTTACCCATTTGGAGAATTTCCTCTCACCTCTCTAGTGCAGCTGCTGACTTGCATCAGTGTCCTGATCCAACCCATTCATGAACCAAGTTCAAGCATTTTCCCACTCCTTCAGGTGGTCATAAGGCAAACCTATGCACCCGTAAGGGTGAGATAAGGGAAAGCACTTATGTAACAGTGATAGTCTGATGATGCTGACACTTTGATCTTGGACTTCTAGCCTCCACAACCATGAGAAAATAAATTTTGGTTGTTTAGGCCACCCAGCCACAATAGCCCTAGAAAACTAATACAGTCCTTTTCCTCCATTATCAGGCCCAGCGTTTCCCTATCCAGGTTATGACTTTCTTGAAACACTTGGGACACTAACTGCTGCAGTTGAACTCCCCAGGAAGCATATTCTGAGATGGAGTTTAGTATGCAGGAATTTTATTAAAAAGTGCTCTTGGCAGCACAGTTCACAATTGCAAAGATGTGGAAACAACCCAAGTGCCCATCAATACATGAGTGGATTAATAAAATGTGGTATATGTATACCATGGAGTTCTACTCAGCCACAAAAAGCAGTGGTGATCTAGCACCTCTTGTGTATTATCCTGGATGGAGCTGGTGCCCATTCTACTAAGTGAAATATCACAAGATGGAAAAACAAGCACCACATCTACTCACCATCAAATTGGTATTAACTGACCAACACTTAAGTGCACATATAGTAGTAACATTCATCGGGTGTTGGGCATGTGGGAGGGGGGAGGAGGGTATATTCACACCTAAGGGGTGTAGTGTACACTGTCTGGGGGATGGAAATGCTTGAAGCTCTGACTCGGGTGAGACAAAGGCAATATACGTAACCTAAATATTTGTACCCCGTAATAAGCTGAAATTAAAAAAAAAAAATTAAAGTGCTCTAGGGATCAATACCTGTGAAAAGAAAGGGACAGAAACAGAACAAAGAGAGAAGTTGAGCTGTAATGTAGTCTCAACAAAGGCCTCTGCAGCTTCTCTAGGAAGCTCTGAAGCTTGAATGACCCTTCAGAATTGTCCCAATTTGGGACAAGAGAACTGTACTTTTATATCTCTGCATCAACTAATGATTGGATGTAGGCTACCCAAGAAAGGGAGTGAAACCTTGGCCAGGCAGTGCTTTTCAGCCAAGGCACTTCCCAGAAACGGCCGACAGCTGAGCTCTTTCTGCCAACAGCACTTTTAGCAGCTGGTGGATTATGTCTCTCATTCCTGAAGGATATCTGGGTGGCACATTACAGAATTAACTATATGCCACCAATCTGACATAGTTAGGTCCATTTGTTTTTTAATATTCAGGGGTTGCTTTTTTTTTCTCTTTTGATTAAATTTGGTTTCAAAATTGTTAAAGACATTAAAATAAAATGCCTTTAATTTTATTAAAATAAAAAATAAATGTTAGGTAAATAATACAATTTTATTTAAATAAAAATAGATTTTGCTTAAGTGAACTTTTTAATTATTGAGAACATTTAATAGGCTGGGCATAGTGGCTCACGCCTGTAATCCTAGCACTTTGGGAGGACAAAGCAGGAGAATCACTTGAGGCCAGGAGTTTGAGACTAGCCTGAGCAACAAAGTGAGACCCCATCTCTACAGAAAATGTTTTTAAATGAGCCTGGTGTGGTGGTGCAGACCTGTAGTCCCAGCTACTAGGGAGGCTGAGGTGGGAGGATTGCTTGAGCTCAGGAGTTTGAGATCTCAGTGAGCTATAATCACACCACTGTACTTCAGCCCCCATGACAGCTTGAGACCCTGTTTCAAAAGAAAGAAGAAAGAGAAAGGAAGGAAAGAAGGAAGGAAAAAAGGAAAGAAAGAAAGAAAGAAGGAAGGAAGAAAGAAAAGAAAGAAAGAGAGGAAGGAAGGAAGGAAGGAAAGAAGGAAGGAAGGAGGGAAGGGAGGGAAAAAAAGAAAAAGAAAAAAGTAAAAAATAATTTTAAAAGAGAACACTTAATAAATAAATATGTAAAACCCAATACTTTCAAAGAAAGCTGTCTTCCTTCATTAACTTTTCTACCCTAGTCGCTCTTTTCCCCTTTAGGTAACCATTTTTATTGATTCTCCATTTATCTTTCCATTTTTGAATATATAAATAAAATTTTAAAATATAAGTAACTATATATGCACATATATACACTTGCACATATTTCTACCTCTTTCTTAAACAAAATTAGCGTGCTATAAACACTGTTCATTTGCTTTTCATTACTTAACAATATGCCTAAAGAACACATCATCTAAGTATTAATATAAAGAGATCTTCTCATTTCTTTTTATAGCTGCATACTCCTCATTATGTGACTATCCCATAGTTTTTTAATCAGTTACCTATTGAGAGGCATTTGGATACTTTCCATTTTTTGCTATCACAAAGAATCCTGCAGTGAATAACCTTGTGCATAACTTGTTATTTTTGCCATTTTTTTACAAGTATTTCCTTGGGATAATGGAATTGTTGGGTCAAAGGGTGAATGCAAATGTAATTTTGCTAGGTCTTGCCAAATCCTCCTCCATAGGAGCTTTATCATTTTTCACAAATGAGAGTTCCTCATTTTCCACAGTCATGTCAACAAAGCAGTTTGCCCAATTTTGGACTTTTACATGTTTGATAGGTGATAAATGAGTCTCAATATAGCTACAATTTGCATTTATTTTATTAGGAGAAACATTGAACATATTTTCAAATGATTAAGGGCATTTTCTTTTTCTGTAAACTGGCTGTTAAAATATTTTGCCCACTTATCTATATTATTTGTTTTTTCTCCATTGTTAGAAGCATTTATATGTTACATTATGAACTATTTATGACATATATTGCAAATATTTTTTCTAGTTCTCATTTGTTTTTTAGTGCATTTATCTATGTGCTCTGGAACTTTTTTGTGCAGTCAAATTTATTAATCTTTTTGCTTCTAGATTTTGAGTCATAGACAGGGAAGTGTTTCTCCATTCTTCATAAAGAAAGTCACCCATTTTATACTATTTTTATGTTTTCATTATTACATTTAGATTTCTGATACATTTGGTTGCTGTGGGTTATAAAGGCCCAGCCTCCTTACTCCGACTTCTGACAACTCTGAAGGACCATTTAGCCTCAGATCTTCCCACAGAGTCTATAGGGGCTTTTGCTGAGACTACGATGGGGTCCAACCCCTTGTATGGAGTAAGAAATGAATCCAATTTCATCTTTTCCCATAGTTGTATCAGAATAATTTATTAAACAGTCCCTATTCCCCCCACTGATTTGAGATATTACCTTTATCACATACTAAATTTACATATGTTCTTAGGTCTATTTCCGGATTTCCTACCCTGCTCCATGTGTCTGTCTGTTTATGTGCCAAAACCACAGTTTTGATTATAGAGGTTTTATAACATGCTTTATAATATCTCTTAGGGTTAGCCTCCCTTTTGCTGCTTCTATTTTTAAGCTATTTCTGGGTATTCTTATTTGTCTATTCTTCCATATGAACTTTATAATCAATTTATCTAGTTCTGTAAAAACTCTGATGTTGATTTTATTTGGTGCTATGGTTTAAATGATGAATGGTGTCCTCTCCAAAATTCATGTTGAAACTCAATGCCCAATGCAACATTATTAAGAGGTGTGGCTTTTGGAAGGTGATAAACCCATGAAAGCTACACCGTCGTCATGAATGGGATTAGCTTCTTATAAGAGGCTCATGGTTGAAGGGAGCACTCTCCTGCCCTTCTGCTATGTGAGGACTCAGCATTCATCGCCTCTGGAGGACACAGCAAGACAGCATCTTGGAAGCAGAGAACAGCCCTTGTTACTGAGCTGTGGACTCGCTGCCCAACATGCATAGAAGCCAATACTATGGCACTGGCTTTTGAGAAAAGAAAGGCTTTATTTTGAGGCTGACGAGCAAGGAGACAAGAGGCCCAGATCAAATCTGTCTCCCTGATTTAGCGTCTGGAACACGTTTTTAAGAGTTGAAGGGCAAGGGAAAGCATTAGGAATGTTGGCGTGGCAGAGTCTGATTGGAGGACTTTAAATTTGACCATTTATGGTAAGGTGTGTTGAGGCAGATTTTCGCGCCAGATTTTCCTAGCCAACAGACTCCTCGCTTCTGAAAGGATTCTGGAATTCAGTTTCTAGTTATGTCCTGGTCTTTTCTTGGCTCTGCAGGAAGGATATATTGGTTCTAGATGTTGTTAGAGGTCAAAGTTTTTTCATTGCACATATCTAGGCTGCATGACTTACTGTATTGGCTCTGTAGTAGCTACAAAATAACTTGACAATTCTGTTATCAACAAAGTGGGACCAGTTAGGGCTGGTCCTGTGGTTACACCCTCATCAGACACTGAATGCTGGCAGCTTGATCTTGGACCTCTCAGCCTCAGAACTGTGAGAAAATAAATTTCTAGTCTTTATATAGTACCCTGTCTAAGGGATTTTGTTATAGCAGCACAAATGGACTAAGACACTGGACTGCATTAAATTTATAAATTAATTTCTGGGGCACTATTAATCTTTATAAAAATCAGTCATCTTATGCAATAACATGGAATGTCTTTCTATCTGCTCAAATCTACTTTTGCTTTCTTCAAGAGTGTATTATAGTCTTCCTAATGCAGATTTCATATAACTAATAACTCTTGCCTGAGAAGTTGTAAAGGATTTAGATGCCATCTTACAGATGAGAAAACTGAGGACCTGATTGACCAAGTGATTGCTTGAGATCACAGGGTTAGCACTGGGACCCAGGTCTTCTAGCTCCCATCATGGTGCTCTCCACTATGACACCCTATAATTTCTATAGCAGCATCCAGGAAACTAGGAAAATGCTTTGTCATTGTCTAATTTGTACTCACTCTTCCTGCTCTGTTCCTGAACTTTCCAAACACTTTCTGTTTTTACTGTTTGTGTCATGCCATTCTTCCCAATGCACTCTTGCCAAGCTGTCCATGCCCCTTGGGCTTTAGTGTCTTTGCCTGGAACATTCCTCCTTCCCTTCCAAATTCTACCTCGTAAATCCCATCATCCTTTATATCCCTATCTTAAGGGGCACTTCCTTAAGGAAGTCTTTTGTGTTAGTTACCTACTGCTGCATAACAAGTTACCCAAAATGTAGTAGCTTTAAAAAAAACAAACATATGATAATGTTTGTGGGTCACAAATTCAGGCATGGCTAGTTAGGTGCTTCTACCTCCAGGTCTTTCATGAGGTTTTAGTCAAACTATCAGAAAAGTCTGCAATTTCATCAGGAGTCTCAACCGAGAGAAGATTCACTTCTAAGCTTACTCATGTTGATGGTGGCAGGATTCAGTTTTTCATGGTCTATTGGACTGAGAGCTTCAGTTCCTCTCTGACTTTTGGCCCGAAGCCTCTCTCAATTCCTTGCCATACAAGCCTCTCCACAGGGCAGTTCACAACATGGTAGGTGACTTCCTCAGAGAAAGCAAGTGAGAGATGACACTTGAGACAGAAACCACGGTCCTTTTATAACCTAATCTGGGAATTACCATTTCATTACTTTTGCCATATTCCATTTGTTAGTCACTAGGTCCAGCCCACACTCACAGGAGGGGATTACACTTAAAGGCTGTCCACCACACTTCCTTTACCCTCTAGATTAGATCTGGGCAATCTACAAGATGTTTTCTCAGCACCCTGTAGGTCACTTTCAATTATCTCAATTATAATTCAACAATTAATTGTGTAACTCATGGTTTAATCTTATAATGTCTGTCTCCTCAAGAATGAAAATTCCCAGCCTTAGCAACATAGTGAGACCCCATCTCTACAAAAAATTTAAAAATTAGCCTGCCATAGTGCCATGTGCCTGTAGTCCCAGCTACTCAAGAGGCTGAGGCAGAAGGATCACTGGAGCCCAGAAGTTTGAGGTTGCTGTGAGCTGTGATGACACCACTGCACTCTAGTACAGGAAATGGCAAGATCCTGTCAAAAGAAAAGACAGACAGAGAGAGAGAGAGAGAGAGAAAAGAGCAGGAAAAGAAAGAAAAGAAAGGAAGGAAGGAAGAAAAGAAAGAAAGAAGGAAAGGATGGAAAGAAAGAAAGAAAGAAAATTCCATAAAACAAGGGGCCCTGTGCATCTTGTTTACTACTGTTAATAGTAAACCTTGGGTCCAAGCCCAGTGTTTTATACATGGCAAACAAGATATAATTTCTGATTGAAAGACTATAAGCTAAGCTCAGAAATCCCTGAAGAATTGTTTGACTGTTGCCACTGCTTCACATCCAATCCAGGGTAAATCTATTTTAGGTATATTTTCAGCAAGAAATTCAGGCTCCCCAAGGACATAGTCTTACTACAGTGGCAGACATACTATAATTATTGAAAATGCCAGGTTTACCATATGCATATTTCTAAATGGAGTCCTCTAGGCCTTGAAATAAATAGAAAGGGTTGGTTCACATTGAACTGCTCCACTTCAAAAGGAAATACAGTAGCAGAAGCATAAACCAGATTGCAGTGGGTTGGGGAGTGAATCATAGATTTACAAAAATAGGAGAGACTGCTCTTATCCTGGCCAGGAGTTTAAAATCAGTCTTTGGTTAGCAGCATTTCTTAATATTTTTGTGCTTTCCTATATTTTACAACAACATGTCTAAGGGTCATTTTGAAGATATCTTTTACAGCAGGTAATTCACAGATGGGAAATCTGAATGCCACCTTCACATATGAAAAGATGTTTCAAGACATGGTGTCACACACCTGTAGTCCCAACTACTCAGGATGCTGAGGTGGGAGGATCACTTGAGCCTGGGAGTTCCCATCCAGCCTGGGCAACATGGCAAGACCCCATCTCTGAACAAAATTTTTTAAAGATGTCTCAATAGTAATCAGATAAATATACATCTGAACCTTAGCAAATTATCATTTTATACCCCTCAGATTGGCAAAAACAAATTTAAAGTTGGAAAACACATGTGTGATAATAATGCAGACCAAAAAGAACCCTCAAACACTTCTGATGGGAGAGGCAACATAGTACTGTGTCTGAAAGCACAGAGTCTAGAGCCATTGTGCATGGTTTCAGGTCCTTGCTCTGCCTCTTAAATAGCTTTGTGACTTTGGGCAAGTTACAAAATGTCTTGGTGCCATCTGTAAAATTGGAATGATGATAATAGATCCTACTTTGCGAGGACTAGTGTGAGTACTGATGAGCTAATATAACATGCTATATAAGTATTTGCAGGTATTATTATTATTAAAATAGAATAATTACTTAAGAGAGCAATTTGACTAGTGCTAATCAACTTGAATCTGTGCATAGCATACAATCTAGCAATTTTACTCCTAGGTGCATACCCTACAGAAACTTTTAGGTGTACACTAGGAGGCATATGCGAAAATTTATATTGTAGCATTGTTTGTAATGGGGAAAACTGGAAACAGTCAAAATATCTATCTGTAGGACAATGGATTTTTTAACAATCTGTGATGCAGTCATACAATGGAATGCTATACAGTAGTGAAAAAAATAAATCAGTACAGTGATTCTCAAACTTTAGTGAGCATTGTAATCACTGGAGAACTTATTTGAACATA
This sequence comes from Eulemur rufifrons, assembly GCF_041146395.1. Taxonomy (NCBI): domain Eukaryota; kingdom Metazoa; phylum Chordata; class Mammalia; order Primates; family Lemuridae; genus Eulemur; species Eulemur rufifrons. The sequence continues at coordinate 85,157,354 of NC_090990.1, forward strand.
GATTACTGGACCCCACGACCACAGTTTCTGGTTCAATGGGTCTGTGATGGAGCCCAAGGATTTGCATTTCCCAACTGATGATGACACTGTCTGTCTGGGACCACACTTTAAGAATCACTGAATTGGATGTTCATTGATCAACATCGACAAATCTTCAAAATAGACTGTTGACTGGAAAAAACAATTTGCCAAAAAAATTGCATGCATTTTTGAAACCATTTATGTAAAGTTTTAAAATGTGGAAAAGAAATGTTACTACATGTGTACATATCACATATATACATGTAGTAAAAATTTGACCAAGATCACAAAGCTAGTTAGTCACAAGACTAGGATTTGAACCTACGGGTGCCTGGATCTAAAGGGGATGCAGTTTCTACCACAAGCTAATTAACAAGAGTTATCCTTGCCCTTCAGAAACAACTACACAAACCTGTGTAGAGTCTATGTAAATAACAGCTAAAGAAAATCTGGTTGAGTTAATGTGTATTCTAGTTTAGTTATCAAGAAATCTGCCACAGTCTTCCATTGGTATTCCTGAAATTGTAATCCTCACCTTACATATATATCACTTGCTTCTTTTCTAAATATATAGTAAAAATCAAGTGGCCGTGTGCTATGGCACAATCTGGAGCAAAAGATAAGTTGAAAAATATACTTCACCCCCACCCGCCCTCGCATACCAAAGGGAGTCCACAGAAGTGTTTGGTGAAGTGTCTGGGGGTGAATACTAAGTAGAAAGGCCAAGCTGGTACAGCCTTAGAGTCTTGGATAAAACCCTGGTGTCTTGAAAGCTGGACTGTGGGAAATCTGAAAGGTCAGGTCTATTTCTGATTTGTCTCTGTATCCTCTCAGCACCTTGCACATAATAGGGGCCCAAAAGATATATGTCGACCCCATGTGTGCATGCATCAATAATTCAACTCATAATTAGGAACAATGTTTTGCCAAATGGAGATCTACGAGCTACAAATAAATCAAAATTCCTGGCTTTCTGTGACTCCTGTCTTTCTATTGCCTTTGCTGGGGAAAACAGAGAAAAGAGAAGGCTTCAGTATTCAAATACTGCCAGTTCAGCCGTGAACTCTCAAAGTGGTCACTATCCCGGTACTAAGAACTGTAAGCAAGGGACAAGTAGTCTTTGAGGTTATCCAAATCCCCAGGAAAGGGCTCCGCTACTTCCGTAGCTGCACCGGAACTTCTTGGCGGAATGTGTGGGTTCCAGTGGGAACGATTTAGGAATAGGACTACTTCCTGCTTCTGGATGTGGGCGGGTGAAGGGAAAGGAAATAGCTCTAGGAGCGGCGTCTTGCCTGCACTAGCGGTGGTGGAGGAGGAGGCGGAGGAGAAGAGGGCGGAGGAGGCAGAGGAGGCTGCGGCAGAGAAGAAAGTGTCAGAGCCGGTAAGTGAGCCGCCGTAGAGCGGCGGCCCTAGACTCGCTTTGCAAATCTGTGGTCCCAAGTTGCCGAGCTGCTCGATGGCTTTGGGGCAGTGCTTGTCGGTCGCCTGTCAGTGGGCGCCCAGAAGAGACTGCTGGGGTGCCGGGGCCGGGCCTCGAGGGGCGCCAGACTGCGCGCCTTCGCTGCTGACAGCCCTATCCCGTAGCCAGGGGAGGCGCTGGGCTGTCCTGCCTGGGGTTGCTGGGGTTCCGCACCACGGACAGCTTTCCCAATGTTTGGAATTGGGGGAAAGAAGGAAATACTGTATGTCATAGTTAACCCTTAGGACCTAGCGAGGTCCTGTCGAAGTGAGTAGTGAACATTGTTTCGGGGACTAAGGGAAGGATTCGTAAAGAGTGTTAGTCTAGAGCCATACTTCACTTGCCCAGTTCAAGCTGCCCGGGTTGTCGGAAGTGGAGTTGTTTGATTTTAAAGGCAAATGCCTCCTCCTCTTCCCGTCACTTTGGGACAAGCCATCAGATCCGTTGTTAAACCAGCGTATTCCCTAGCCGATCTATCAGATTGTTACTCCTGTGGTATCTGGTGATTGTTCTGTAGACACACTTGATGGCGATGTCAAAGTTAAATATCTCCAAGCACTTTTTGAAGAGAGGCAAGACTGACCTAGCAATCGGGACTGCTTAGCGCACTTTCCCTCACTTTCACATATAATCATTTTAGCATGCAGAGTAAGATTGTCATCTTAAAGGTACTAGATTCAGTTACGATTGTGCATCTGCAAAAGGCCTGTGGTCTAATAGGATATAAAAGTCTTGGTAACTGACGAAATGCATGAAATGACTATATCTATTGTTGCTGGAAATATCGGAAATAGCTTTTATTAAGTTACTGCTTTTCTGTTGTCTTAGGTCCGGCTTTAGAGTGTGGTGAAGGGTACTTTTCATGGTGCATGGAAGGAAAGCCAATGCGCAGGTAGGCATTTAGGAAGAAAACCTTTGGTTTCACTGATTGAAATTAAGAATGTAATATTCAAGGCTTCATTTAAATTTTAAAAAGATTTTCAAATCTTACAAAATTCTGCTTGGAACCAATGATTCTTGTTCTAAAATAAATCAAAAGGTATTATCAGGAATTAATAGCTTTTTAATAGAGTAAAATCTAGAAGTTAAATTTCCAAAGAGTGCTGTGGATTTTAATGTGGTGCTTAATATTTCACTTTTCCTTTTTGCATGGTATGTTTTGTGATAAATAATCATTAAGTGCACTATGATACTATGTGAGTTTATTATAATCTACAATTTCCTACACAATGTAGAAGGTTCTGTTGCCATATAAGAATAATAATTTTTTATAATACACTGTAATGCATGCCTAATTATGGTTTTGGTTATTTCATTGATGTTCAATAATGCATTTGTTCTGTTAATTAAAATACCTGCATTGCAGAGAAGATTGTATAAGGAATAAAAAAAAATTTTAAGAATAGTAACTTAGTCCATAGAAAAATTGAACAGTGTGTGGGAAAATATAGACAATTATAGACCCTAGAATTTAGTAATGCTTTTTCTTAATCTCTTCTAACAAATGATACTAGACTCTTTATTGAAACTAAGTCAGCCAAGTTCTATTTCTTCATTTTTTAAGCTCATGTTATATTTATTGAATTCTATTTAATCATTTGTTATTTAACATCAAAGATAGCTCTTACAGACCATTTAAGAGAAAAAACATTTTCCAATGGGGGTATGACTTATTACGCAGAACTAGGAGCAAGAACCAGAATGTATATCTTTTTCCAAATCTGTTGTTGATTTATCAATTGACCTTGAGCTGTTCACCTTCTCTGTACCCCAGTTTACTTCTGACTATGATACTGGGAATTAGTGAGTGTTTGCAAGTGGTTTGAGCTCTCCAAAGGAAAAGATGTTGTCAAGGTGATAAATACCATTATCTTATTTATATCTTACTCTGTAGTAGGAATAATATTTGAAAAGTACACAAAGAAATTAACAACATATATTAAATGCTTCATCACTTTAACTTCTAGCATGACTGCAAAAGCCACTGATTGCTTCTCATCCTCAGCTACCATAAATGTCATATATTATGTAATTGCTAAAATAAGAGCTTATTATTTTTTTAAAAGAAAAGCAGAGTGTGGGGATGTTTGGGTTTATCAGTAATTTCTATATAAAATATTTGTGTAATCTCTCATACCTTCTTTTTTTCTTGCCCTATTATATAATACTGTCAGTTATTTAAAATCATGCTGGATAATTCTAGTGCCATTACTTGTTAAGTTACAGCTCTTTCTTTATCACCATCACTGGCGAGAGCCTGGCCTACCCATTGCTCTCTTGTCTTACTTTTACCTGCTGCTTACGTTGAGTCGTGGTCACAACTTCCTACATTTTTCTTGTTGAGCTGTCATTTTTGCTGCTGCAACACAGAAGACAGTCTCTGTAAAGTAATGTTGGATTTATACTCAGTTGCTATTACAGAAGCTTTAAATGAGAAATAACTCTTTACATTGAGATTATGTGAATACATGTTCATTCTCTGTACTCGATTGTGAGCTCTGAGTCACATATATCTTTGTATGTTTGCATCCCTAGCACCTAATGATTACTGAATAATTTTTGAATGACTGAAAAATTTCTGCAGACTTTTCTCCTCCATTAAAAAAAAAATCTATGAACAAGAAAAGATTGAATATTTTTGTTAAAGGTATTCTAATTCTTAAGTATAAAATTTTATGAAATCAATTGACATTTTATTAGTAAAGTTTTGTTACACTCATTTATTTATATAACTATCATGTGTACGTGATGCAAAATTTAAAAGATACAATAGGATATTCAATTAAAAACAAGTCTTCCAGTGCTGACCCCAGCTCCCACTTGTCCTCTCCAAGGCAACCACTGTAAGCAGTTTACCATGCATTCCTTCAGAGGCATTGTAATGCATATAGAAGCATATATAGGATATCTTCCATTTTTAAAAAAACACTAATGTTAGCATATCATGCACACTCTTCTTTTTCTTTCTTTATTCACTTCACAAAGTATTTTGTAGATTGCGACAAATAAATATAGACCTTCCTTATTTTTTAATAATTACGTAGCATTCCATCATCTGTATGCAGTATAGTTAACCAGTCCCTTTTGAGAGACATTTAAGTTATTTCAACTATTTTGTTCTTACAACCAGTTCTGCAATGAATATCCTTGTAGGTAGTTTTTACCCAAATGTGTAAGTGTAGAATAAATTCTTACATGTAGAATTGGCCAGTAAAAGAGTATGTGTTTTTTTAAATTTTGGTAGATACCGACAAATTTTCCTCCTTAGCAGTCATACCAGTCTACAATCTCACCAGCAATATGCCTGATTTCCAAGATATTATTTTTTAATCATTTAATTTAATTTCAAGATACTAAAATATTTTGTAATTCTTCCATCTTTCCTTAAATATATAACTAGGAAACTAAGCCTGATATTATTAGAAATAGGTTTATTCACATGTATACAGTACCTCCTGTATGCCTGTATACTGCATGTATACAGATGAGGTGATGGAAACATATCATAATACAACATGAACAGAAATTTAATAGCAATGTAAACCCAGAGGAGGGAACTTCTGATCCATGGAAATGGGGAGAGCGTCACAGAGATGGTGATATTTGAGCTGGGCCTTCTAAAAAGGATAAGAGTTTACTTTATAAAGAAGGGAGTTAATTAAAGACACATAACAGAAGGAACAGCTTGTGCAAAAAAATAATAAGAAGAAGACCCAGAAATGTCTGACAGGTACAGAGTGGTGAGTATATCTGGAGTATAAGGTATATGAGGGAAAAAGGGGAAACAGGAAAAAACATTATGAAAAACGAGGCTGCAGCCATGGGAAAGAGTTATCCTTTAGGTATTTAAGAGCAAATGGACATTGTTATACAGATCATAGTTGTTGTTTGGGTTGATTTGTAGGCACATAGAGGATGGACTGGAAAGAAATAATGACAAAAAAAATGAATTTAAAGGAGTTGTCGTAGTTTAGGTGAAAGATTATGAGGACCTGAAGTAGATGGCAGTGGGGATTGGGAGAAGAGGGTGGAATTGAGAGTTTGTTTAATAGTAAAATCAAAAGGATTTGGTGAACATGCAGTGAGAAAAGGGTAATACTATAAATGACTCCAAACTTGGGAAACTGAAGGCTGCCATGATGAGATAAAAAATTCAGGAAAATGAACAGGTTTCAGTAAGCTAAGAATAGATTCTTTTTCCTGCACTTGAAGATTATTATGTTTAGGAAACAGTCAGGTAGAGATATGCAGCATGTAATTGGAATATGAGTCTGAGGCAGAAAAGAGATTTGGGCTGGAAATAAAAAAAATTCTGAGTCATCAATATGCAGAACATTCTTCAAGCTGTAGGATAAAGGAGGGTAGAACAGAAAAGGAGAATGCCGAGGACAGAACCATGGGGAATACCAGGGGTGTTTAAGGTGGGGCCAAAGAGGAAGACCCAGGAAAGTTCTAAAATGGTTAAGAAGCTTTGGGTGCTTTGGGTCTTATTTTATTTGATTGTATCTAGAGTTTTCATTGATCATTTTTTGCTCACAGTGAAAGTCAGATGAGACACTCCTTGGGTTCAATTCAAAAGACAAAAAAAATTTTGAATGATCTCATATCTTTGAAATTTCTGATTTATTCTATGCAGTCTAAAATGTATGCTTAAAGTGCCCCTCTTGCTTTCTCGGTGGTTGGTCTGTCCCTCCCCCTCATTCCCACTCAGCCTTCCTGCAAAACAATAAAAATAAATAAATAAATAAAAATAATAAAATGTATGCTTAAAAATAATAGTAGAAGATATACCTGCTGATTTAACTGTTCCCTGGTGTGGTATGCACTATAGGTTGGCTTGCACCACACCTCTTCTTCCTTTTCTCCCGCTACTATAGACACAAGAAAATTAAATACTCTCTACTTGATTTCTTAGTCTTTTTTGCATTTGGTAATGGCTATGTGGCACAGTGCTGCCAATGAGATGCCAGCAGAAGTTGCTGAGGGTTATTCTAGGAAGGCTTTTTCTTCCTGACATGAAGGGAGACCAGCTTGTGTGTATGGCTATGTTCTTGCCTTGATCACTGGAACAAGGCCCCTAATGCTTACACTCATTTCATCTAATAAGCAGTGATAAGATATCCTGGAGCTAAAACATTCTTGACCTATTTTCAGAAAAAGAGGTTAATACCCTGGCTTTCTGGTTTGGAATCAGGTGTGAAATATAGTGCCTAGTGGGTTCCCTTCTAGTAGGCAGAACTGGCACTTTGAGATGTTATTTCTGTTTTGAGGGTTTATATGGCCAAATCTCTGGTTCTCTCTATTCAAGTGTGTTTAGGACTATAAATGACAATCAGCTCAACTGAACCTTTTTTTTAAGGGCAGGCTGTTAATTTCCAAATTAAAACAAGACTTTGGAAGTGTAAAAGGAGAGGTTTTCATTTACATAGGGAGCAAAAACCGACCAAGGAAAGATTCTGCAGGTCTTTGGACTAAGAGATAAAACTTGGTTATAAATGCCTTAGAATCAAGAGTACGTTTTCTAAATTTCTCCTTGTACTTGATTTTCACATTATCTTTGCCACTTACAGAAAATTTTTCTTTTCCTCAATTAGAACTATTACTTTTAGAATAGATCTAAAGAATGTGTGACTTGATAACTGAAATTTGAAGTTGACTCACTTATTTTGGGTGGGTAGAAATGTTATTTATTTAGAGAAGTATCAAAAATTGTAACATTCCTTTGGTAAACATGAAGTATATTAAGATATTTGATTTGTTTTTTGATTTATGCTTACTATATGCACATGATTTGATTATTGTCTTTACTATCATGAGATATTAATATTCATGGAAATAACCCATCCATTTAGCTAGCCTACATTTCTTTGACTTCCTAAACTCCTGTGACCCACCCTCACTCATTTCAGCAGTTCACTCTTGCTCTCATTCAGAAAAACTCTCTCTGAAATTGTAAGTCCTAATAACTTGTTCCCTGACTATAACCTCTTGAACACCCACTACATCTGTTCTTTGACTTAGTCAAAATCAACGTGCCTGTGCCCTTCTGTTTTCACCCAATTCACATCCTCACACACTTCAATCATTTTCTAGCTATCACTCAACTCCTTAATTTATCTGTGGTGGTTCCCAACTCTAGATTAATCCAGGTATTTATATTATCTGATCTGGGCTGTTGAGTACTGCTGGATAAAACTAGCCACAGGGAGTTCATGCTACTGCATTCATGGTCTTTAATATCATTTGGGCCAATAGTGTTATCCAACAATATTTTTATGAGTCCCTAGTCCATGCTTATTCATTCCATATATCAACTTTTTCACATCCTTACTCATACTTCTCATGATCCCGTCACCACTCCTTTCACTAGCAGCAAATGGCCTGCTCCCCAACTTCTCAACTTCACAGAACAAAAAAGACCATCAGGTATGAATTTTCCCAACTTCCTGATGCCGCCTTACCGTAAAATAAACGTACCTATTTTCATATTATCTCCCTTCCCACCACCTTTCTCTGATCTTCTATGGTGAGCTCTTTATTTTGTGTAAGATGCATTCCTTCTGTATTTTGGTTCTATACACCCCCATTCCTCAAGGATCTTGCTCCATCATTTACTTATATTTTAAAACTTCTTTTGCTTCTTTGCCTCACTGTATAGTCATTGTCCAGTCTTTCCCCTCTTTAAGCAAACAGACACAGTACATGTCTCATCTTTTTGCAGCCAAGCTTCTTTCTAGAAATACTCCGTACACACACTGTCTCTTTTTTCACCTCATTGATCACTGTCATTGAAAATTTCTTTGTTTCCCCCATCCACCGTAATAACCTCAAGTCTATTGAATACTTGAGAGTTTTACTGAAACTTTGGGGATAATTAAGGAGGTTATAAAGCTCTGTAGCCATTCACTAACTGTCTTTCTCCTTTGATTGCAACCTACCACCATTCTTACTCAGTCTCTCTTTCTCTTCTTTTCTAATTTTCCCTTTCTCCCTAAAACTTTCCCTTTCAAAGTTCTGTTACTTTATTATACTGAGCAGTTTAATTCTTTTTGTTATAATCAGTTTTAGATATATCACTGAGATTTACTGAGTTGAGTGAGATTGGGACATTGGTATGGATCTGAATTCACTATTATCCAAGTAGAAGATAGGAATCCTTTAGCCATTCACATATGGGTGATGGGAACGATGAGATTAAATGAGTTCTTCCAAGAGTGTATATAGAGAACAGAGATCTGAAGGCAGAACTCTGGAGAATGACCACATTTAAGAGAATTACTTTCTAAGTTTGAAAACTAGACAGTTGATAAGAGTATAGAAATTACCCATTATTAAAAATCAGAATCTATACTAATGTAATAATAAGAGTACAATTTGTTTTTGTTATGGTATATAGATAAAATACAGGTTACCCACATTGTACTTAGGTGAAATAAAAATTATTTATATCTGAGTTCAATAGTAACATCTTTATGTACATAATTAAGGTTGCAACAATAGTACTTTAATTTTAACATGGAATGTCAGTATTGTAGAAATTTTTGAATTGGCCTTCTGTCTTTAATGGTGATTTTTTTTAAAAGAAGCTTGATTGTACCACTGTTGATTGTACCACCGTTAACCGTGTGATTTATTCTTTCAGTATCTACTGCGTATAAGGCACCATTAAGCACTGTGGTTAAAAGCTTTCTTGATTGTTTACGTGGGCGGTAAAAATTATCGTTTGCTCAACTTTATGTTTCAGTCTTTAAATTGTCAAGTATAAGCAGTGTTGTTTCTACCAGATGTCAGAAATTATGAACAGTTTGTACACTAGAATATAGAATCACCTGTGGATTGAGGCCAAGCATAGAAAGATTGAACTTTTAAGTGTTTTGGAAAAACTAGATTGCAGGTGGAGAAAAGAAGGACCATGTTCTTTGTTTTCACATTTACACCTTTGCAATACATGCTATTTCTTCTTCCTAGCATGTCCTTTTAGGTTCTCTTCTTCCCAAGAGACTGCTTCAACACCCTAGTGTTTTATTATACTGTAGTTCTTGTCAGTGCTTTATGGGTAGCAAACTGATAGCAATATTGTCCCTCTGCAGGCCAGATATTAGACTCTCAATACAGTCATAAATGATTAGTGTCTGAGGGAGACTCACATGAGGCTGTCCTAAAACCCAGAGATCAGAATGCTTGAGTCACCTACTCCCCTTTTAAATAACATGGTACCTTTGGAAGAATTTTTCATCAGAGGACTGCCTAATGGGTCTAGGATCAGAAACAGAAATATAATGATCTGGAGCATGGATGTGAGATACTTCACTTAAGCTCTGGGAAAACACACTGCAGTATTCCTACTTCACAACAAAATGCATGCCGTTATATTAGTCTGATAGCTTATACCTATCAGATCTAGGATTTTTCTGAATGATGTTAAACAAATACTAAATAGATTTGGCCTCTCTGAACCACATTTTTTTCAACTTTATTGCGGCATAATTAATATTCCAAAAATTTTAAATATGTGCATTTTGATGAGTTTAGATATATGTATATACCACTGATACCATCACCACAAGCAAGATATTAAACATATCTGTCACCTCTAAAAATTCCTGCGTCTGAACCACATTTTTTCTATCCTGGTTGCCTTCTTTCTGGTTATTCATGTATCTTCCCCTCTAGATAATTAAGTTTGATTGCCTCTTCATATTCCTTTGACTTTTCCATAGTCCATAGCAAAATGCCTTGTACATTAAAAGCAATTCATAAATATTTGTTAAAAGAATTACTGCCATTTTAATTAAGAGACATAGATTCTCCTTTCTTTTCTTTTTTTCTTTTTTTTCTTTCTTTCTTTCTTTTTTTTTTTTTTGAAACAGGATCTTGCTCTGTTGCCCAGGCTAGAGTTCAGTGGTGTCATCATAGCTCACTGCAGCTTTGAATTCCTGGCCTTAAGCAATCCTCCCACCTTTGCCTCCCTAAGAGCTGGAATTACAGGCATGAGCCACAACACCTGGCCTGCTTTCATCATTTTCTTATCTTCTGTTTTATTTTTTAGTGCTTCTTGTGATGCAGTGAATTTTACAACTAAACCTAGCCCCCATTTACAGCACTCTTTTTTTTTTTTTTTTTTTTTTTGACAGAGTCTCACTCTGTTGCCCGGGCTAGAGTGAGTGCCGTGGCGTCAGTCTAGCTCACAGCAACCTCAAACTCCTGGGCTTAAGCGATCCTACTGCCTCAGCCTCCCGAGTAGCTGGGACTACAGGCATGCGCCACCATGCCCGGCTAATTTTTTGTATATATATATTTTAGTTGTCCATATAATTTCTTTCTAGTTTTAGTAGAGACGAGGTCTCGCTCTTGCTCAGGCTGGTCTCGAACTCCTGACCTCGAGCGATCCACCCGCCTCGGCCTCCCAGAGTGCTAGGATTACAGGCGTGAGCCACCACGCCCGGCCTACAGCACTCTTACTATAGAAAAATATAAACCTCCAAGTAGCCAACATAAAATTAAACTTTTAGAAAACTACTTATTTGTAAATTGAATGACTGTTTATAAACTTACATATTTCTTTTGTAATCATAGTAAAAATTCACTAATTCAAACCAATTTGGTGGGAGCAGTTTGATATATGTAGTACTTTTAAATGAAGCTAATTGTCATATTTCATATCTCTAGACCCAAATTAATCTAACAAGATCTTGATCTGGAGGCTCTTTAGCATCCTGCTACATAAATAATCATCTGACCTGCCATTTTCTTTATTATTTTAATTTTCATAAACTTTTTTTTTTTTTTAGAGACAGGGTCTCACCCTGGCTAGAGTGCAGTGGCATCATCACAGCTCACTGCAGCTCAAACTCCTTGGCTCAAGCGATCCTCCTGCCTCAGCCTCCCCAGTAGCTGGGACTATAGACACATGCCACCACGCCTGACTAATTTTTCCTATTTTTGGTAGAGATGGGGTCTCCCTCTTGCTCAGGCTGGTCTTGAATTCCTAACCTCAAACATTCCTCCCGCCTCGGCCTTCCAGAGTGCTAGGATTATAGGTATGAGCCACCATGCCCAGCCCAATTTTCATAAACTCTGAAGAGATGATTTCTAAGTAAAGATAAGCTTCAATCCAGACTTGCTGAATTATCATTAATGCAAAATTCATCTAAATATTAATCAAACCATGTGAACTTAGGTTAATTTTTAATATGGATAAGCACAACCGAATGTAGATAGTCTTATTACTATTAGCTACAATTTAAAATGGTTACTATATAGCAGGCACTGAACTGAAAGCTTTTATGTGCATTATCTCATTTAGTATTTACCTTAGGCAGTAGATACCCATTTTAGAGCTAAAGAAACTGGGGATTAAAAGGATAAGTAACTTGTCCAGTAATTGTCAGTACTAGGATTTCAACCCAGGTCCTGCTGATTCCAGAGGCCATTTTGATTAGCGAGGGCTAGAAAGACTCTATATAAATATCAGAATTATAACAAAATAGCCATAGTACTCAAGTATCAGAGCTATTAGACTTGGAGGGAAAAAAAGAAGAAAACTTAAGTAAAACTTCACTTTTATGTAACTTTTCAAGTAAAAGTAAAATATTGTAAGACATCTGTGGTTTGACTCAATCCAACTTATGTAGTGAAAGGAATTTTAACTCTTCATACTCATTCATTTCTCTCTCTGACTGATATGTAAAATATTTGATTTGATTCTTTCCCTTGTTAGGAACAAACTATTATAATTAACTTCATGGTTATTTACTGTATTTCCTCACTTAGGACACGGAGTTGATTTAATAACTGTTCAGAAATATAAATACTGGACTTCCTCCACTGAAGTCTTGAACCCCTCAAAGTCATTCATGAGGGTTGGAATCAACTTCTTTCAAACACCTGTTAGTGTTGATATTTTGACCTTCTCCCATGAATCATGAATGTTCTTAATGGCATTTATATTTAGAAATATAAATACTGCATTAAAAGTACAAAAAAATTTTTCTTACTTAGCTGACAATATAGCACATATTTAGCCGTATAAATAACATAGGCACAACTTGGAGATATTGCAGATTCACTTCCAGACCACTGCAAGAAAGCAGATATGGCAATAAATTGAGTCACATTAATTTTTTTGTTTCCCAGTGCATAAACACTTATGTTTACACTGTACTGTGTAATAAGTGTACAATAGCATTATATCTTTTTTAAAAAGTACGTACCTTAATTTAAAAATATATTATTGCTAGAAAATGCTAATGATCATCCGAGTCCTGATCTTTCTGCTGATGGAAGGTCTTGCCTCTATGTCAATGGCTGCTGACTGATCAAAGTGATGGTTGCTGATAGTTAGGGTGGCCGTGGCAATTTCTTAAAATAAAACAACAATGCAGTTTGCCACATCAGTTAACTCTTCCTTTCAGAAAGATTTCTCTGTAGCATATGATACATGTTTGATAATATTTTACCCACAGTAGAACTTCTTTCAAAATTGGAGTCAATCCTCTCAAGCATTGCTGCTGTTTTATCAACTAAGTTTATATAATGTTCTAGATCCTTTATTGTCACTTGAACAGTGTTCACAGCATCTTCACAAGGAGTAAATTCCATCTCAAGAAACCACTTTCTTTGCACATCCGTAAAAAGCAACTCATCTGATTGAGATTGCAGCAATTCAGTCCCATCTTAAGGTTCCACTTCTAATTCTAGTTCTCTTGCTGTTTCCATCATATCTGCAGTGACTTCCTCCACTGAAGTATTGAACCCCTCAAAGTCATCCATGAGGGTCGGAATCAACTTCTTTCAAACTCCTGTTAATGTTGATATTTTGACCTTCTCTTATGAATCATGAATGTTCTTAATGGCATCTAGAATAAGGTTTTCAATTGACTTTACCCAGATCCATCAGAGGAATCACTATCTATAACAGCTATGGCCTTATAAAATGTATTTCTTAAATAATAAGACTTGAAAGTCAAAATGACTCCTTGATCAATGGGCTGCAGAATGGATATCGTGTTAGCAGGTAGGGAAACAGTATTCAATTTCTCGTGTAGCTCCATCACAGCTCTTCAGTAACTAGGTGTATTGTCAATGAGCAGTAAAATTTGAAAGGAATCTTATTTTCTGAGGAGCAGATTGCAACGGTGGGCTTAAAATATTCAGTATACCATGCTGTAAACAGATGTGCTGTCATCCTGGCTTTATTCCCTTTATAGAGCACAGGCAGAGTAGATTTAGCATAACTTTTTTTTTTAAGCCTAGAGTACCCAGTATTGCCAGGTGGTCTCCCACCCAAGTACTAACCAGGCCCAACGCTGCTTAGCTTCCAAGATCGGACAAGATTGGGCCCATTCATGGTAGTATAGCTATAGACTGTTTAGCATAATTCTTAAGGGCCCTAGAATTTCAGAATGGTAAATGAACATTGGCTTTAATTTAAAGTTACAAGCTGCATTAACCCCTAACAAGAGAGTCACTTGTCCTTTGTAGTTTTAAAGCCAGGCATTGACTTCTCTCTAGCTGTGAAAGTCCTATATGGCATCTTCTTCCAATAGAAGGCTGTTTCATCTGCATTGAAAAATCTGTTGTTTAGAGTAGCCACCTTCCTTTAAACCTCGTGAACCAACCTCCACTAGCTTCCAGCTCTTCTTCTGCACCTTCCTCACCTCTCTCAGCCTTCATAGAATTGAACAGAGTTACCACCTTGGTCTGGATTAGGCTTTGGTTTAAGGGAATTTTGTGGCTGGTTTGATCTATCCAGACCACTCAAACTTTCTCCATATCAACCATAAGTCTGTTCCCCTTTCTTATCATTCGTGTGTTCCCTGGAGGAGCAGATTTAATTTCCTTCAAGAACTTTTTCTTTGCATTCACTTGTGCATTTGGCACAAGAGGCCTAGCTTTTGGCCTATCTTAGCTTCCAACATACCGTCCTCACTGAGCTTAATCATTTCTAGCTTTTGATTTTAAGAGACATGCACCTCTTCCTTTCACTTGAACACTTAGAGGCCATTATGGAGGATTATTAATTGACCTAATTTCAGTGTTGTACTGTCTCAGGGAATAGGGAGGCCCAAGGAGGAGAAAGATAGGATGGAACAGATGGTGGAACAGTCAGAACACACACATTTATCAATTAAGTTCACTGTCTTATTATGGGTACAGTTTGTAGCATCCCAAAATAATTACAGTGGTAACATCTAAGATCATTGATCACCATGAAAAATATAATAATAATGAAAAAGTCTGAAATGATGTGAGAATTACCAAAATGTGATGCAGAGACCCAAAGTGAGCACATGGTGTTGGAAAAGTGATGCCAATAGACTTGTTCAATGCAGAGTTGACACAAACCTTCAATTCTTTAAAAAATGCAATATCTGTGAAGTGCTATAAATCAAAGCACAATAAAACAGGTATGCCTGTACTCAGTTTTCTTCAGTATCATAATCAAAATTTGATTCTAAACTTTTCTGTAATTCAGAGACCAAAGAATCCTCTGAATTGTTTGGCTCTCAGCAAGTATCTGTGGTATCACAGTGACACACTACTTAATATAACCTGTGTGTTTGTGATGGGGGGATTCCAGTGTGGGTTTTTTTTTTTTTTCTTTTTTTACATCTTTAGAACCATTGTAATTGTGTAATTTTGAGATATAACAAAGACATATATCCTGTTTGGTTAAATGATAAGACTTTTTTTTTTTTTTTTTTTGAGACAGAGTCTCACTCTGTTGCCCGGGCTAGAGTGAGTGCCGTGGCGTCAGCCTAGCTCACAGCAACCTCAAACTCCTGGGCTCAAGTGATCCTCCTGCCTCAGCCTCCCGAGTAGCTGGGACTACAGGCATGCGCCACTATGCCCGGCTAATTTTTTTCTATATATATTTTTAGCTGTCCATATAATTTCTTTCTATTTTTTTAGTAGAGATGGGGTCTCGCTCTTGCTCAGGCTGGTCTCGAACTCCTGAGCTCAAACGATCCGCCCACCTCGGCCTCCCAGAGTGCTAGGATTACAGGCGTGAGCCACTGCGCCCGGCCAGGACTTTTTAAATGAATTATATATCATTTGGAATAAAATCTGTTCTCTTGAAAGTTAACCAGAAGTTCTCAAATCCTGAGCAATTGTCATTTTCTGATATAAGAATCTGTCACATAGGCCTCTCCTAGCTTTGAAAATTCTATTATTTGTTTCAAGAAATGTAGCTAAAATTTCCATGTGGGGGCAGTAACGACTGATCATAGCCTCTCTATCTGGTAGCTGGCAAGTGTCTTTGACATCAGCTTTAGATGATTTCCAACTTTTATTAAATATTAAACTATGAAAAGCATGCATCTTAGAATCAAAGAAATACAGTATTAAATATAAAGTTAACTTTTTGGACCCTTGCCTATTTTCCTTCTGATCTTTTCATGCAACATGAGCTATATTTTATAGATTTTGTGCTGAACCTTATACAAATTTAAAATAACACCTAGTGAGAATGAGAAACACCAGCTGTTTTAGAAAAATAACAAATATCGAGCTTTTGATTAAACCAGATTTGGGAATTAAACTTCATAGATTTGTTTTGTGCAGAGAGAATCATTTACAAATGTTTTTTATAAATATTTCTTAATGTTGTAAGAAATGTGGTCCCAGATAGTCTGACTATTTCTGGGATGAAAAGAATTGTCCTTTATTTTAGGGAAGTGCTCAGACTTGGAATTAATACCACTCATTCGTCAAGAGACTTTAAGGAAGTTCATGAGTTCTAGAGTTCTTAGAAATGAGGTTCCATGGGGACCTAGTTCTCTCTTTTGGTAATTGCAGGTTTCTCTGTCTCTTGACTTCTGAACATTCTAGGGCAGAAGTGAGCTTATAATAATATTGCCATCTTTTCTCCATCTCACCTCAATCCTTTAGGTGTACCAGCATTCGACCAGGAGAGTCTGGAATGGATGTAACAAGCCGCTGCACCCTTGGAGACCCCAATAAACTGCCAGAAGGGGTTCCCCAACCTGCCCGCATGCCCTATATCTCTGACAAGCACCCTCGACAAACCTTGGAAGTCATTAACCTTCTGAGAAAGCACCGGGAGCTATGTGATGTGGTGCTAGTTGTGGGCGCTAAGAAGATATACGCCCATCGAGTCATTTTGTCAGCCTGTAGTCCCTACTTCCGAGCTATGTTTACAGGAGAATTGGCAGAGAGCCGTCAGACAGAAGTAGTGATCCGAGACATAGATGAGAGGGCTATGGAACTACTGATTGACTTTGCATATACCTCCCAGATAACTGTGGAAGAGGGCAATGTTCAGACCCTTCTGCCAGCTGCTTGTCTCCTCCAGCTGGCAGAAATACAGGAAGCCTGCTGTGAATTCTTAAAGAGACAATTAGATCCTTCTAACTGCTTGGGCATTCGGGCTTTTGCTGACACACATTCATGTCGCGAGTTGCTAAGGATAGCAGACAAGTTCACTCAACATAACTTCCAAGAGGTGAGTTGCACTTGGTGGTTTGAATGCAGTCATAACCTATTTGTCAGGAGAGCAATATGGGTTCACAAGCTGGTAACACTTGCCTGAGTATTTACTGCTGATGCTAACTCATAACATCAAAAGAAATAAGTTGTTATAAACCCTAAACCTGGTTTTTATTTTACAGTCCAGTTTGTGTTCTGTCTGCAAAAGTTAAGGTTTAGGGATTGGTTCTTCCTAGCCATATTCATAAAAAGCTAATTTATAATCTAAAATATAGTTCATTAATTAACAGGAGGATCTGTGCCTGTTGAGATACCTGGTATCAGTCATTTGTGGATTCTTTAGAATAAATGATAAATTAGAGGTTATTTGGTGAATTAATAAGCAGAAAAGATGAATTTAGATGTTATCAAAAGGATTTTCATTAAACCTGCTATTTTTCACTATTCATTTAACAAATATTGGTACACCTACTGTGTTTCAGCCGCTGTGCTTGGGAACATAAACTACAATAGTGAACAAGAAACCTAGACTTTCTGTACTCAAGGAGTTTATAATCTAGCAGTGAAGATAGTCATTAAATGCATAATTATATAAATAATTAGTTACAGTTAATGAGTGCTACAAAAAAGCAGCCCTGGATGATTTAAGAGTGTACTACAGAGAAATTTAGCCTTGGTTTTGGAACAGCTCATGCAAAATCCTGAGACATTAAAAAGCATAAATAGTTTGAAGAACTGAAAAAAAAAACAGTGAGACCCAGAGAACAAGGGGGTGGAAGATGTTACATAATGATTTCAGAGAAAGAAGAGGGACAAATTGAAGTTGATAGACCATGTTAAAAGAATTTGAGATTTAATCTTCAAAGTGATAGAAAACCATTAAAGGGTTTTAACAAAGGAAAAACATGGTCTATTTCATACTTTAATATCACCCTCTGTCTACCAGGAAAACTTCCAATGGCTCAGAGATTTAAACATACAAAATGAAACCATGAAAATATTAGAATGACATGGAACAATTCCCTTATAATCTTGAAGTGAAAAAGTTCTCTCTAACTGACTAATCAGAAGAGACAGAAGATAAAATTGATAGATGTGACTACATAAAAATCAAAATTTTCTGCATGACAAAACAACAATAACAAGATAAAAGTCAAAGACAAACTAGGGGAAAATATTTGCAACTCATATCACAGACAAAAATTTAATCTCTTTAAGTAACCTAGACCAATGACCTAACAGAAAAATGAGCAGTAAACAGAAAAGAAATTTAGATTGCACTTAAACATATGAAAACCTGCTAAAGTTTATTCAAAATAACTAAAACACACAACTGTACCAAAGTACCATTTTGTCTATCAGATTACAAATATCCAGAAATTTGATTATACACCCTGTTGTTAAGGCCGTGGGTAAATAAGTACGTTACTAATGTATGTGGAACTTGATATAACCTTTTTGAAAGGAAATTTGGCAGTATCTATCAAAATCACACACTTTTTTGACTCTGCAGTCCCATTTCTGGGAATTTGTACTACAGATACTGGAGAGTGGAACAGTTTGAGGAGGTAAGATCATGGGTTCTGTTTTAGATTTGTTCAGTTTTGAGAAACCTGTGAGATATCTACATAGAGATATTGAACAGGGGACTGTTTATATAAGTCTGTTCCTTAGAAAAAAGGTTAGGCTGAGATTAAAATTTAGGAGTCATCAACATAGTAATTAAGCCATGGCCTAACCCTTTTTAAGCAGGATGTAACCCAGATGTCATAAAACAAAAGATTGATAAATTTAATTGCATAAAATTTTATAGCTTTTTATAACAAAAGGCACCATCAACAAGGTGAACAAATCAGTACTGATGAGATCACCTGTCAGGGAGAGAGAAGAGAAGAGCCCTAAAATTTTTCCAATATTGAGGGATAATTAGTAAAAGAGCAACTGACGAAGATAACTGGGAATAACTAGAGAAGAGAGAAGAAGAAAACTAGAAGCATGAGTTCATGAAATGCGAAGGAAGGGCTTGTTTTAAGAAGAGGGGAATATTTGTATATGCTGGAATAAGCAGGAAGTTTCTGATAGTTAGTATTAGGTCCATTGGCCTTAAGAAATATTAAAACATTACAAACATTTTGGTACTAGGCAAGGATCTAAGCAGGCTACCACCCAGAAACCATAAAGAAAGAGATTAATAAATTTGATTGCATAAATTTTTTGTTCTTTATAACAACAACAAAAAGCACCATGAACTGAAAAATCAATGTCAAACTCAGAAAACCTGTTTGGAGCATGCATGACAGAAAAAAATGCTAATTCCCATAAAAACTCATACAAATTCAATCAGGAAAAAACAAACACAATAAAAAAACAGGCAAAGGATACAAATAAGCAATGTGTAAAAACAAAGATATTCAAATGGAAATTAAACATATGAAAAGATGTTCAACCTCATGTATTATTAAAGAAACATGCATCAAAACAAGATACTTATCAGACTGGAAAAATAATTTTTAAAATTTATTTGAAAAAAATTCAAATTTACATGAAATTGTAGGAATAAAACAAAACTTTCATATACCCTTTACCCAGATTTACCAATTGTTAACATTTTGCCTCATTTACCTTATCATTCTTTCCTTGCTCTATAAATATTTTTTTCTGAGCAGTTGGAGAGTATGTTACATATATCACATTCCTTTACTCCTGAACACTCCTATACTCTTTTTTTTTTTTTTTTTTTTTTGGAGACAGAGTCTCGCTCTGTCACCCTGGTTAGAGTGCAATGGCATCATAGCTCACTACAACCTTAAAGGCCTGGGTTGAAGCCATCCTCCTGCCTCAGCCTCCCAAGTAGCTGGGAGTATAGGCGTGTGCCACCAGGCCTGGCTAATTTTTCTATTTTTCGTAGAGAGGGATTCTCGCTCTTTCTCAGGCTGGTCCCAAACTCCTGGCCTGGAGTGATCCTCCCGCCTCGGCCTCCTAGAGTGCTAGGATTACAAGTGTGAGCCACCGCCTGGCCCTATGCTCCTTTCATATTCTTTCATTCCTTTCATATTTCTTTCCTCCTGACCACTTACTATGATGGTTGAAAAATTGTGATTTTTTTCTTTTAAACTCCATTTTTCTGTGTATTTCTGCTGTAAGAAAGAACTTTACTTGTCCCTTACTGGTTGGTTGGTTGATTGATTAACATTATGGACTCTTACTCTATTCAGTGGATTATAGTCCTTTGTTGCTATTTATTATTTTGATGATTGATAGATTCTGGTTTATCCTTCCTGTGTTTCCTTTTACAAAATTAAACAGATACCTTTATGTTTTCTTCTTTCTTTTTTTTTTTTTTTTTATTTCATCTTGTTATGGGGGATACAGAATTGCAGGTTACATATGTTGCTCCTGTACCGCCTTTCCCCCCAAGTCAGAGCTCCAGGCGTGTCTGTTCCCCAGGTCGTGCGCATTGCACCCATCATGTAGGTATATATCCCTCCCTTCCCAACCCCCCCCTTCCCGAGTCAGCACCTTCAAGTGTTACCACTCCCCAAACGGTGCGCAATGCACTCATTGTGTAGGCATACCCCCATCCCCTCCCCCACCCCCCACCTCAGTCTGATATCCAATTGGTGTCGTTCCCAGATTTGTATTTAGGTGATGATCAGGGAAACCAATTTTCTGGTGAGTACATGTGATGCTTGTTTTTCCATTCTTGGGATACTTCACTTAATATAATGGGTTCCAACTCTCTCCAGGAGAACCATAGAGATGTCGTATCTTCATCATTCCTTATAGCTGAGTAATATTCCATGGTATACATATACCACAGCTTACTAATCCAATCATGTATTGATGGGCATTTGGGTTGTTTCCACATCTTTGCTATTGTGAATTGTGCTGCTATAAACATTCGGGTACATGTGTCTTTGTTAAAGAATGACGTTTTTTCCTTTGGGTATATGCCCAGTAATGGGATTGCTGGATCAAATGGCAGGTCTACTTGAATCTGTTTAAGATACCTCCATAATGCTTTCCACAGGGGTTGCACTAGTTTGCAGTCCCACCAGCAGTGTATGAGTGTTCCTGTCTCTCCACACCCACGCCAACATGTGTTGTTTTGGGTTTTTTTGATAAAGGCCATTCTCACTGGGGTTAAGTGATATCTCATTGTGGTTTTGATTTGCATTTCTCTGATGATTAGGGATGTTGAGCATTTTTCATATGTTTGTTAGCCATTCTTATATCTTCTTTCGAGAAATTTCTATTCATGTCATTTGCCCACTTTTTGATAGGGTTGCTTGATTTTTTCTTGCTGATTTTCCTGAGTTCTAAATAGATTCTTGTTATCAGTCCTTTATCTGATGTGTAGTATGCAAAAATTTTTTCCCATTCTGTAGGTGGTCTGTTTATTCTCGTGACTGTTTCTTTGGCTGTGCAGAAGCTTTTTAATTTAATCATGTCCCATTCATTAATTTTTGTTGCTGCTGTGATTGCCTTGGGGGTCTTCTTCATAAATTCTTTGCCTAGGCCAATGTCTGTAAGAGTCTTTCCTACATTTTCTTCTAGAATTCTGATTGTATCACGCCTAAGGTTTAAGTCTGTTATCCACCGTGATTTGATTTTTGTGAGAGGTGAAAGCTGTGGGTCCTGTTTCAGTCTTCTACAAGTGGCTAACCAATTCTCCCAGCACCATTTATTGAATAGGGATTCTTGTCCCCAGAGTATATTCTTTCCTGCTTTGTCAAAAATTAGGTGACTATATGAAGATGGTTCTATATTTGGATTTTCTGTTGTGTTCCACTGGTCTGTGTCCCTGAACTTGGGCCAATACCAGGATGTTTTAAGAACCACGGCCTTGTAGTATAGTTTGAGGTCTGGCAAATTAATACCTCCCATTTTGTTTTTGTTGCTTAAAATTGCTTTTGCTATACGGGGTCTTCTTTGATTCCATACAAAGTGTATAATTATTTTCTCTACGTCTCTAAAGAATGATGTTGGTAATTTAATAGGGATTGCATTGAATCTGTAGATCACTTTGGGTAGTATAGACATTTTAACAATGTTGATTCTTCCGATCCACGAGCATGGTATATTTTTCCATCTATTTGCAAGTTCTGCTATTTCTTTTCTCAGTGTTTCATAGTTTTCCTTATAGAGGTCCTTTACCTCTTTAGTTAGATATATACCTAGATATTTTATTTTCTTTGTTGCTATTTTGAAGGGTATTGAGTCTTTAATTTGGTTTTCCGATTGACTGTTATTGGCATATATAAATGCCTCTGATTTGTGTATATTAATTTTGTAGCCTGAGACTTTGCTATATTCGTTAATCAATTCCAGGAGTCTCATGGTTGAATCCTGGGGGTTTTCCAGATATAACATCATATCATCAGCAAAAAGTGAGAGTTTGATCTCTTCCTTCCCTATTTGGACTCCCTTGATTGTGCTGTCTTGCCTGATAGCTCTCGCAAGGACTTCCAATACTATGTTGAAAAGTAATGGGGACAGTGGGCAGCCCTGTCTGGTTCCAGTTCTAAGTGGGAGTGCTTTCAGTTTTTCCCCATTCAGAATGATGTTGGCTGTGGGTTTGTCATATATGGCTTGTATCATTTTTAGGTAGGTTCCATCAATGCCTATTTTGTTAAGCGTTTTTATCATAAAAGGGTGTTGAATTTTGTCAAATGCTTTTTCTGCATCTAATGAGAGTATCATATGGTTTTTGTTTTTGCTTCTATTTATGTGGTGAATTACATTTATAGATTTACATATGTTGAACCACCCCTGCATCTCTGGGATGAAGCCCACTTGGTCGTGGTGGATTACTTTTTTGATAAGTACTTGGATTCGATTTGCTAGTATTTTATTGAAAATTTTTGCATCTATATTCATGAGGGAAATTGGTCTGTAGTTCTCTATTTTTGTTGCGTCCTTTCCAGGTTTTGGTATCAATGTTATATTGGCTTGGTAGAACGTGTTGGGGAGAATTCCATCCTTCTCAATATTGGAGAATAGTTTATGTAGGATGGGCACCAGTTCTTCTTTGTATGTATGGTAAAATTCAGGTGTGAACCCATCTGGACCAGGGCTTTTCTTTTTGGGAAGGTTTTTTATTGCTGTTTCGATTTCAGTTCTTGATATTGGCCTGTTCAGGTACTCTATTTCTTCCTGGTTGAGCCTGGGAAGACTATGTGTTTCTAAAAATTTGTCCATTTCCTCCACGTTCTCCAGTTTGTGTGCATAAAGATTTTTGTAGAATTCATAGATGATATCTTGTATCTCTGTAGCGTCGGTTGTGATTTCTCCTTTCATGTTCCTAGTGGAAGTTATTAGAGATTTTAGTTTTGTGCTGTTGGTTAGTCTAGCCAGGGGTGTGTCTATTTTGTTTATCTTTTCAAAGAACCAACTTTTTGTTTTATTAATTTCTCTTATAGTTTCTTTGTTGTCCTTTTCATTTAATTCTGATTTGATCTTAGTAATTTCTCGCCTTCTGCTGGGTTTGGGATCGTTCTGTTCTTCTTTCTCCAGCTCTTTGAGTCTATTCGTTAGGTTGTCTATTTGCATGTTTTCTGTCTTTTTGATATAGGCATTTATGGATATGAATTTTCCTCTCAGGACTGCTTTCGCTGCATCCCATAGATTTTGATAAGTTGTATCTCCATTGTCATTTAATTCAAAGAAATTTTTGATTTCCATCTTGATTTCTTCTTTTATAGAATAATTATTCAGGAGAAAGTTATTTAGCTTCCATGACTTTGAGTAAGAGTGAGGGTTTCTGTTTGTGATCATTGTTACTTTTATTCCGCTGTGATCTGAGAAGATGCATGGTATAATTTCTATTTTTTTGAATTTTTGAAGACATGATTTATGTCCTAGGACATGGTCAGTCTTAGAGAATGTCCCGTGAGCTGATGAGAAGAATGTATGTTCTGTGGACTTTGGGTAGAATGTCCTATAGATGTCAGCCATGCCCATTTGTTCTAGCATTCTATTTAGGTCCATTATGTCTTTGTTTATTTTCTGTTTAGAGGATCTGTCCTGTACTGTCAGTGGGGTGTTAAAGTCTCCAGCTATTACAGTATTGTTATCTATCATTTGGTTCAGATCTAGTAGGGTTTGCTTTATGAATCTAGGTGCACCTAGGTTGGGTGCATATATATTTAGTATAGTCATGGCTTCTTGATGAATTGTGCCTTTAATCAGTATGTAGTAGCCATCTTTGTCTTTTATTATTTTTGTTGGTTTGAAAGCTAAGTTATTGGAAATTAAGATTGCCACACCAGCTTTCTTTTGGTTACCATTTGCTTGAAATATCGATTTCCATCCTTTTATTTTCAGTCTAAATGCATCTTTGCAGGTTAGGCGAGTTTCTTGAAGACAGCAGATACTTGGATTGTGTTTTTTTATCCATTGGGCCAGTCTATGTCTCTTGAGCGGGGAGTTCAAGCCATTCACATTTGTTGAGAAAACTGATAAGTGAGACAGTTTTTTGTTCAGCTTGTTGGGTAGAACTTCATTGTGATGTTTTCTCTCCTGGGCCATTGTGGTATCTGGAATTTGATCTTTAGCTCTTGAGTAGTTTTACATTCGTGGATCTTTCTTGTGCTGATCCGTGTGTAATTCTCTTTTGAGTACTTCTTGGAGGGCTGGTCTTGTCTTGGTGAATTCCCTCAACCTTTGTTTATCTGAGAATGTCTTGATTTCTCCTTCGTATAGAAAACTTAGCTTAGCTGGGTATAAGATTCTAGGCTGGGCATTATTCTGTTTCAGAAGCGTGAAAATGGGGCCCCAACCTCTTCTTGCTTGTAAGATTTCAGCTGAGAAATCTGGCGTAATTCTGATGGGTTTTCCTTTGTAAGTTACTTGTTTCTTTCTCCTTACAGCTCGGAGAAGGGACTCTTTAGTGGATATTTTGGTCAGCGTGATGACTACGTGGCGTGGTGTTTTCCTATTTGCTATGAATCTCCCAGGAGTCCTTTGAGCTTCTTCAATCTGTATGTCTAGAGTATTGGCAAGGCCTGGAAAATTTTCCTCCATTATGTCTTCGAATAGCTTGTCCAACCCTTGCTTATTATCTTCTTCACCCTCAGGAATGCCAATAACTCTCAAGTTAGGTTTCTTCACATAATCCCACATTTCTTGAAGACTCAGATCATGTCTCTTACTTTTTTGATCTATCTCTGTGACTGACTTATTTAATTGGAAGGAGTTATCTTCAATTTCTGAGATTCTTTCCTCTGTTTGATCTACCCTGCTCTTGAGACTTTCCACAGTGTTTTGTAGCTCTCTGAGTGAATTCTTCACTTCTAGGAGTTCAGTTTGTTTTTTCTTCAATATTTCAATTTCTTTAGTGAATTTTTCCTCCAAATCCTGTATTTTTTTTGTGTTTTCCTTGTGTTGTTTATCCATTGATTCTTGTATATTATTCAGCTTGTTTATGATCCATAATTGGAATTCTTCCTGTGACATGTTGGTGTTTTGAGTCTCGTTTGTGTCAAATGGTTGGGAGCTGGTATTTCTCTTTGGGGATGAGCTTTCCGTTTGATTCTTTGTGCTCTCCGTGTTTTTTCGCTGGGCCCTTCCCATCTAGATTTATCGTTGGATCTTTACTTATAGATTTAGTCTGGTTAACAGCACTCTTTGTGCTCTATTCTTAGGCTGTGAAGCAGTCTAGGTATGTTGCTTCTTTTGGCAAGAGGGGGAGACTGTTGTGTATTGTTTAGAGATTTTTCTGTTTCCGTTGGGGGACTGCTTCCGATGGGTCCAATCCTAGAGGATTGGAGTGATCCAAGACCGCTTTGGTGAGTTAGGACACTGTGTTGTGGTCTTTCAGAAGGCAGGCAGGGTCCACACTAATAGTAGACTGAAATTCTCTTTGTTTGTTTATTTGTTTGTTTCCCTTTGGTTCTTCCTCTATAGGGGAGGTTTCTGTCTCTATCTACAGGCAAGATACTAGCTATGGGGAGAGGACGGTGACCTCGCTTGCTCAGTGCCCCAGTTGCTGTAGCTCCCACGGGCAAAAGTCTGCCTTGGTCCAATGTCCCCAGGGGTCAGGTTCCACACTCTTGCTTCTGGAGAAGTATTCAGTGTTTACACATGGGCAGGGACCCTATATAAGGTCCGTGGACCAGGGGAGAGGGCCGTCCAGGGAGCCTCTTGGTACCCTATTGCTCCGCAGTGACTTGGCTGTGGGCCCTAAAATGGTGATTGCGCACCCGCAGATCGCTGGCACTGGGGGTGACTGCTCAGGATCCGGTATGTACCAGAGCCAGGGACCTGGCCCGTTCCGAAGCTCACCGTGGATCCCCAGTTAGAAGGCGAAAAGAGAGAAGAAAGAAAAAGAAAAAGAAAAGAGAAAAGGAAAGAAAGAAAAGAAAGAGGAGAAGACGAAAGAGAAAAGAAAAAAAAGAAGAAAAAGAAAGAAAAAAAAAAAAAGAAAAACGCAAAAAGCCAAACCAAAAAACACCAAAAACACCAACAAAAATGAACAAAAACAAACTACATAGCACCTCACCACACCGCAAAGCAGAAAGATACACAAATCTGAAGTATATAGTTCAGCGACTCAATTTTTTGTTTGTTTGTTTGTTTTACGCCTTAGCGCAGCTCCGCCCCTTCACGCCCGCCCGGCTGGGTCCCAGGCGGTTTCGCAATGGATTTCAAGATGGCGTCTGCGCGCCCACACAGCTCCGAGGGTGGTGGGGATCCAACCTCCGCGCTCAAAAAGGCGCGGCAGCCAGAGGCCCGGAGGGCAAAGGTGCCCGCCGATGCTGTCTGGCTCGTGAGCCGCCGGAAAAGAAAAGAAAAAGAAAAAAAAAAAAAAAAAAAACCAAACAAACAAAACCCAGAAAAAATTCACCAAGAATAAAATATACAGTTTGGCGAGCCTATTCTTCTTGTTCGTGTTTTTTTTTTTTTTTTATGCCTTAGCGCAGCTCTGCCCCTTCACCCCGAGCGCGGCCCCGGCATATCCCGCACTCCTGGCGTTGGTTCAGAGACCAGCGGAGGGCTCCGGGCAGAGAGAGCTGCTCGGCACTTTATGGCTCCCGAGCGGTTTCGCCCTCGCTTTCAAGATGGCGCCTGCCGAGCTCTGGTGCTGGAGGGATCCGGCTCCCCGGCAGGCAGAGACCGCCACTGCCCGGGGGCTGGCGAGCAAGGACGCGCACCAGGGGTCACCTGCTGGAGAACCGCCAAAAAAGGAAGCACGGGCAGAAAGAGCCGCTGGGCACTTTTTGGCTCCCGAGCGGTTTTGCCCTCGCTTTCAAGATGGCGCCTGCTGAGCTTCGGGGCTGGAGGGGACCGGCTCTCCGGCAGGCAGAGACCGCCACTGCCCGGGGGCTGGCGAGCAAGGACGCGCACCAGGGGTCACCGGCTGGAGAACCGCTGAAAAAGGCAGCACGGGCAGAAAGAGCCGCTGGGCACTTTTTGGCTCCCGAGTGGTTTCGCCTTCACTTTCAAGATGGCGCCTGCAGAGCTCCGGGGCTGGAGGGGACTGGCTCCCCGGCAGGCAGAGACCGCCACTGCCCAGGGGCTGGCCAGCAAGGACACGCACCGGGGGTGACCGGCTGGAGAACTGCCGAAAAAGGCAGCACGGGGTACAACGCTATTTGCTGTCCGGGAGTCTTTTGTGTTTTTTCGCCCTGGTGCAGATCCGTCCCTCCTCGCCAAGCGCTGTCTCAGCTGAGGTCCCCCAGGTTCTAAGGTAATTTCGCAAAAAAGCCTCTTGTCTGCATTGCGCCACGTATCACTCAGTGATTCTGCGCTGGCCTGGGTCAGGGCTCTATTCAATTGGGAGCGGAGGTCAATGAGGAGGGCAAGCCGCTTTCCCAAGAGGCTGCACCCACCCCGGCTGGGGGCGGGTGTATCCGACCCGTGCTCCGCTGGCTAGTGGCTGTCCCGCGTTCCTAATTTTCGTTCACCTCAGACCTCACTCGCTCTGTTTGTCCCACGCTGATTCTCCGTGGATTCACACCGCTGTTCCTGTGTGGGAGCGGTCCTCTAGCGTTGTGGCAGGTCCGGATCGATGCCTTCCTCCCCGGGAGCGCAGATCCAGGCCGTCACCACCACTCCGCCATCTTTCTCTCCTTTCTGTTTTCTTCTTTCTACTTCTTTTCTACACTTTGCCTTTTACTTAATATATTCTGGAATTCATTCCATGTCAGTTCATAGAGATCTTCCTTATTCTTTCTTCATAGCTGCATTGTACTCCTTGTGTGAGTGTACCACTGTTTATTCAGTTAGTCTCCAATGTTTGAGCATTTAGGTAGTTTTAAATATTTTGCCATTACAGGCCAGCACAGTGGCTCATGCCTGTGATCCTAGCACTCTGGGAGGCCTAGGCAGGAGGATTGCTTGAGCTCAGGAATTCAAGACCAGCCTGCAAATGCAAGATCCCATGTCTACCAAAAAATAGCAAAAATCAGCTAGACATGGTGGTTCATGCCTGTAGTCTCAGCTACTTGGGAGGCTGAGGCAGGAGGATTGCTGGAGCCCAGGAGCTTGAGGTTGCAGTGAGCTATGATGATGCCACTGCACTCTAGCTGGAGCAACAGAGCAAAACTGTCTCAAAAAAAAAATCTGCCATTGCAAATAATGCTGCAATGAATAGCCTTGTGTATAAATATTTCAGTATTACTGGAGGTTTTATCTTCAGGATAAATTCCTAGAAATTGGATTGCAGGGCCAAAGTTGAACTGCATATGTATTTTGTTAAGTATCACCAAATTCCCCTTCATAGGGAATGAACCATTCCAACCAGTAATATATGAGGATGACTGTTTCCCCACATCCTCACCAACAGAATGTACTGTCAACCTTTTGATTTTTTGCTAATTAAATAGATGAGAATAGAATTTCAATGTAGTTTTAATTTGCATTTCTCTTCAAATAAGCAAAGTTGAACATCTTTCATATGTATATGGGCCATTTTTATAATTCTTTTGAATTGTGTTTTAATATCTTGTGCCCATTTTCATATTTTTAAAGTTCTCTATGTATTAATAATGATAGCCTTTCATCTGTGATACATGTTACAAATATTTTATTTTAGCGTGTATTTATCTTTCAACTTTGCTTATTGTATTTTTGGCCATGCAAAAATTTTTGGCTTTTTTTAACATTGTCAAATATATCAATCTTTTATTGCATCTAGATTTTGAGGTAGAGTTTGAAAGGCCTCCCCAAACCCAAATTACAGAGAAATTTACACATATTTTTTCCTACCATATGTATAGTCTCTTTGAGTTCATCTTTGTGTATGGTGTGAAATGAACGGATTTTGTCTTTTTCCAAGTGGCCATCTCGTCCCAGTACCATTTACTTAAAAGTCTTTCTTTGCCTCAGTGATTTGAGATAGCATCTTTATTATATACCAAATTTCTATATGTACTTGCTTTTGGACCTTCTGTTCTGGGCTATGTACCAGTACAACATTGTTCTCTATAGTTTAATTACTAAGGCTTTGTAATGTATTTTATTATGCAGTAGGGCTAGTAACCCCTCGCCTCCCGTGTAACTCTTTTTTTTTTTCCAGTGTTTTCCTGTCTTGCATGTTTATTTTTCCAGATAAATTTCAGTAGTAGTAAATTTCTTATCCAGTCCCAAGAAAAAAAACTTATTGGTATATTCATTAAGTTAACTTAAGAAGAACAGTCATTTTTATGATACTGAGTTGTCCCATCCAAGAACAAGATTTCATTTCTTCAGTTCTACTTTTTTTATCTGTCAGGAATGTTTTATAGTTTTATTCATCTAAGTTTTATATTCTTCTTTTTAAGTTTATTTCTAAGTATATTTTTTGTTGCTAGTGAAAATAGGTTTTTTCCTCCATTATTTTTTCTAATGTATTATCAATGTATATGAAAGCTACCTCACTGAATTTTTTTATTCTTTGATTTACTTTTACTATTGATTCTTTAGAGTTTTTTTGACATCCCATGTCATCTCCATATCAGTAGTTTTATTTCTTCCTTTCTGATTGTTAATGTCTTTAATTGTTTTCTTTTGTCTAGTTGCTTTTAGTAAAATGTAGGCCAACTCAGTGGCTCTCCTGTAATCATAGCACTTTGGGAGGCAAAGACAGGAGGATCCCTTGAGGCCAGGATTTGGAGACCAGCCTAAGCAACTCTTTATAAAAAAAAGAAAAATTAGCTGGGTGTGATGGTGTGCACCTATAGTCCCAGCTACTGAGGAGGCTGGGGCAGGAGGATCACTTGCTACTAATTTAGATTATTTTTAACTTAATCAAATGTGTATTTAACTTCCTACTATTTCATTAGACCTAATTTACTTCACATGGTTTTACTCGTGCCCATAAACACAAATTTTAAAATTGTCTTTAAATTCAACAGCACTAAGTTTACCATATACTTCTGTTAACTCCAGATGACTTTGCTTATTCGTTCTTGTTTGTTTTCAGCTTTATTCATTCTTCAAATAGCATCTGCAGTCATCTGAAGAAACTAAAAGTAAGCTGATTACCATAATAGTGTGCGGCTTAAAGTTCTGATCTCCTCTAAACTCTTATTTAAGAGCAGATATTTTGAAGCATTATTTTCTTAAACTGGTTGTTTGGTTCGAGGATAGACTTCAGTGCTAGATTTGCCCCAATGGTATGTCATTAATATCTTTTTGTTGGTGTTGAAAAAAGGAGAAGTGGCATTTTAGCCAGACTTATTATTTTTCCTCTTTGCTCATAGTGCCAAACAAATGTTTTCTCACACAAATTTTCATGTCTTCCTGCCATGTCATGTTTCCATTAAGTGAGTTGTTCATGTCTTTGTGGTTTATTCATAAACTTTAAACTTGGTGATCATTGATAATTATATAACATTTGGCTTATAATCACCATGTTGGGAAAAAATTTATACTCTGACAAGATTTAAAAAGAATGTTAAGACACTTCACAAAGATAACTGTTACCGTACTTGTCCTTACATGAAGAATTCAGAGAGAACGGAAAATGAGGAACAGGAGAGATGCAGCCATAGGTACAATTTTGCATGCTGTGAAGACCATCACACTTGATTGAGGTAGTCCACAAATTTGGCTCGGGACTTTATAGTCTTCATAGTTAACCAACATAGGGTTGACAGGTAAAAATACAGGGCACCCAATTAAATTTAAATTACAAGTAAACAACTAATAATTTTGAGTATGTCTTGTATTTTTATTTGCTAAATCTGACAACCCTACCACACAGAATAAAATGCAACCCATTCTAATTACCACGTTACCTGACTAAGCAACCTCAGCTAAAATTTAAAGGTCACTTATTTAATTCCCTGAATCTCAGAAAGTCTCTCAGATGATGTGAAGACTTATGCCGTAAAAATTGAAGTGCTCATTAGTATTTCTACTGTAAGTATAAACCGGCCTTATGGCCTTTAACTGTTTTCTTTTGAGATTTGCATTTTTTCCTAACATACTTGAGGAAAACAGTCTTAATCAAATATTTAAATTCTTTTATGGCCTATCTCATATCCTGTTAAATATTCTTTTTTGATGAATGTGAGAATGACTCTGTCCCAAGAGAACCCATGATCTACATTGGAGATAGCACACTAGGAATATGAGTTCTTAACCATATCCTGCCTGTGCTAAAAGATATCACACATAGCATGATCTCCTGAGTAATAGAGCAAACCCAGTGAAGGGTAACAGTGCACCCTGTCCTTTTTACACTACATGCTGATGTATAGGCTTACAAGGTCTTGGAATTTGTGGCTGGCCTGCACAAGGTAAGATCCGTATTGCCATTTCGTCTCCCTTTTGACAGATAGTTCTCTAGCCTTCGGTAAAGATAAATTATTGGTGTGTTTGTAGTTTCTCATTGGCATATATATCAGAGTGGTTTGGTCCTCAGAGGTTTTCATTGGTCTGATTATCTTCTCATTATATTCATTCTTGCTTACAAAATTGCTGACACCTTCATTCTTTTTTTAAACTGACCCCTTGGTGTTTCTGCCCTAGACACTGCCCTTTCAACAACTAATCTTCCTCTGAAAGCTTTTCCTGACTTTTTATATGCCTCTCATATTTCTAGAGTTATAATTTGAAGTTAATTTGGCTTATTTTGGATATAAATTTTTATTTCAGTCCTTTATTTTTAAGAATTTTTCTTAAATTGCTGGAATCACAAATGATTATTTTTGCTAAATTTTGTGTCCTCTGGGCTTTCCTTTGTTCTCTTTTTAAACTTTTCTCTTCTTCTATTTTAAACTTCAGTTCCACTGTGGAATAGAGCTTGGCTCCATAACCCTGAAGAAAAACATTGAGACAATAAATGTAATCACAGGTGTTTTTCTTTTCTTCTTACCTAACTTTGAACAGGTAATGGAGAGTGAAGAGTTCATGTTACTTCCAGCCAATCAACTCATTGATATAATATCTAGTGATGAGCTAAACGTTCGCAGTGAGGAACAAGTGTTCAATGCAGTGATGGCCTGGGTCAAATACAGTATTCAAGAAAGACGTCCTCAGTTACCCCAGGTAATGATAGAAATGCTACTCTAAGAAACTGCTTCGTGCTAGATGAAATAATACACATTTGTCTTGCAAAAATGAAACAATTACCACTCTCTTTTAGAGAGTGTAAGAAAGTTCATCTTTCCAAATAATCAAGGAAATAAGGGTTTAGAAGCATTTTGACTGCTTCTTATTATGGACTTTTTGCTCCTTTGCTTCCCTTCTATTTGGGGTCAATTCTACATTTGAGCTGTAGCACAATTCAAAACTATAAAATGAACAAAAGAAAGCAAGGATACTTCTTTCCCTGTGGCTTGGAAATCCTACCACGTTTCCCCTCCCTATAACTTGGAAATTCTGCCACACCTTGATGAGTAAAGAGATGATTTGGGGCACATGTGGTCACTGAGTGAAATGTGTAAGACCCATTCTTGTCATTATGACCATAGTTTTTAGCAATTTAACAGGATATTCTTCTGGATTGTTAATTAATTTGAGACCAGTTATAGAAGCACTTATATTGCTGAAAGCTTAAAGTAGCATTCTAAAGTGACATTAGTATGCTTTTAATTTTCTGATTACTATGCATTACTGAATTGATGGTTAGAATAAATTTAATTTAGTTTTAGTGTTTATGCTTTCCCTCCTTCTTTCTTATTTATGGTATTCAAGTAGATCCCAAAACAATGGGAAGCACAGTAGGGGAGCATGGGTCATGTATTCTCTTAAACATCTTGCAGATGGGAGCTCATGCCTTTAATGGTGTTTATTTCTCATAGGTGCTGCAGCACGTTCGTTTGCCTTTGCTTAGTCCCAAGTTCCTGGTGGGCACAGTAGGCTCTGATCCCCTCATCAAAAGTGATGAAGAATGCAGGTATGCATGGTCCTGGATGGGAAAAAATCAACAACTAATCGTCCCCATTGTCTCTTGATTTCCTTATTTGTATTGCTTCTGAAATATTGTATTTCCTAGTGCTGAAACTAAGGCAATACTTAAGAGGTTTTTCTGCTGGGCTAGGGCCAAGTGGAGGAGAAGGAAGAAGAGAGGACTGAACTTTCATTTTTGCATTCCATTAGTTTTTTACATGTGGTGCTTACTAATGTAGAAGTGGCATTAAAGAGGTATAGTTCTAAGATTTTAATGCAAGCTTGAATTTGAAGAGTCAGTTCCCTGCTAATATTTTTTTTCTTGAGATAAATTGACTAATGCTGTCAACTTTGTTACTGAGTACTTTTTCATTCCATTACATATGTCTTATTGGGGAATAGGGCTAGCCTTGCTTTCTAAGATTATAGATAGTTAAAGATCTACCACCTTCTAAAGTAGCTATGGAAAGATTTCCACTAGAGCTAGCGGAAGTTTCCAGATGTTTTTTGACAAAAGAAACTCTAACTGCTTTTACAAAGGGGAGAAAAACCCCTATTTTACTAGGCTGTCTCTGATATATATATAAAATTTAATAAATTACTTTCCCAATTTGACAGATTTTAAGATATAGGTTCAAATCTGAAACTATCTGGCATTTTTAACAATTTTTCCCCAGCATGCCCCAATTATAACAGTGAAAGAGCAAATCAGTACTCAAAACTCCTTAAACTACACTTTAGGCCTCCCTTGGTGATTAAAGAAATTTGGAATTATCCCTTATTCTAGAACAGAGGTAGAACACATAAATTCACTTGAATTTCTTCTATACACTGAAGCCAGTTCCTTTAACAGGAGAGGCTAGAGGGGGTTTTAGATGTTTGTCTTTTAAATTTAAAACACAAACAAATGGCAATTAATTCCCCTAAATATTTGCAATAGCAGAAAGGAAAACCATATGAATTAGGCATGCTGAAATCTGAAGAAACAATACATAGATGTCCTTCCCTCATTAACTATAAATCATATCATACTGATTCTGATGCAGAAAGTAAGGGTATTTATGAAGTCACTTTTTAAAGACCTTTCCTGATATCCTAACCTCACCATTTACTAGTTGTATGACCTTAGGCAAGTTACTTTAACCTCTTTGTGCTACAATTTCTCCCTCTATGAAGTGGAGATGATAATAGTGCTTATTCCATAAAGCTGTTGTGAGGATTAAATGAGTTAATATATATTAAGCGCTTTAAAAAGAACTAGCACATAGCTATAAGTGTTGTTATTACTATTAATTTTGTGGGTTTGCTAAGTATTATAGCTCTATAATACTCTTTCTAGAAACCTTTGAATGACTTAACAGCTATTAGGAGATCAAAGCCTTTACCTTTAAGTATGGGAAGCTAGAAAAAGCTCTTGATCATCAGCTTGGTTTTTTTGTTTTCCTTTTTAGGATAAATTCAGAAGGGGTCTTAGCAAAGCCTTATATTGGAAAGTGCATTATTGGGTAATACCTAGGACTAGTCTAGCAGGAATAAATTATTCTTTGTAGCATAAATAACAAGAAGAATGAAAATAGAGGTTAGATTAGGAAACACTTTGAGAGTGGGGGGAGAACAGAAGAACAGATTGAATTTGCACTAATCAGGCACTGAATCACTTGAAGGACAGAAGTGAAATAAGTGTATACACAAATAGTTGGTATTAGGATATTGTATTTAACAAGTGTAATTACTAGGTTCCTATCTTAAAGTACCTTAAGTAGACAGAAAAATATTTTGTCTCATTGGACTTGTTGAGAGTAAACCATTCATATGGTACCAGATAGTAAATTGGTGACAGTAAAGTATTTCTCTTTAGCAATCCGATTTTTGACCCAATTTTATTACTTTAATTAATCTAGCAAATATCTAGTGCCCTGGCTGATGTACTGCTTTACCAGTGTCCTGCAGAAGCTAATAAAACTCATTAGAAATTAATAACTCTGCAGGAAGGTAATGGGGTTGTAATTTTTAGTTTTCCATAAGTTATCATTAGCTCTAAGCACGTTGAGCTTTAGGCCAAATTTTCACTGAGATACGAAGTCATGATGGAAGTACCAGGCAATTCACAACTCACAGTGTGATTGGCATCATTGCTTTCATGTGTGTGCCAATTTTAATATTGGCTAACATTCATGATTTGGTTTAATTTATGCTTGTTCCCCGTTGCCAACCTATATATTCCTAAACCATATTGGGACTTGACTAACAATGTTTTTTTGTTTGTTTTAATCTCACAATTTGTACAGGAACTGACTAACAATGTTATTTAGACATTTGGAATAAAGGCACATTTTTTTTTCTACAGAGACTTAGTAGATGAGGCTAAAAACTACCTCCTATTGCCTCAAGAACGACCATTAATGCAAGGACCAAGGACAAGACCACGGAAACCTATTCGATGTGGAGAAGTACTCTTTGCAGGTTTGGGTCTTTTTTTTTTTTTTTTTTCTTTTTTTTTTTAATTTTTTGTGGAGATGAGATCTTGCTATGTTGCCCAGGCTAGTCTTGAACTCCTGGCCTCAAGTGATCCTCCACCTCAGCCCCCCAAAGTGCTGGGATTACAGGTGTGAGCAACTATGCCTGGCCACAGGTTTGGGTCTTAATATACTGTGACTAAACCAAATGTTTTCCCATGCAAGAAATTGTCATTTGAATAATCCTTTGGGCAACTGTGATATCTACTATCATAAGAAACAAATACTAAGTCAGCATGTAGCTTGTCTCTTAGTCCATGATCCAACACTGGTATTCTCCAAAAGAGTGCTCTATTTTTATATAAATCTAAAAATTTCATGTAGTAGATGTTTTGTTGAAATGTGTCACATACATTAAAATTTATTTACCAATGTGCAGATCCCCTCATAATTACACAGAGTTGTCAAAAAACATTATCCTACATCAAACAGTTATACTTGTGCCTGGCTCTATGAGCCTAGGGTCAGCCCAAGACAACCTGCTGTATTCTTAGGCTCCTACTTTCTGCCCCTGAATCTTTGAGATCTTTCAATTTTAGGTGTTTCAATTCTGTCCATGTAAAGTCAGCTCTCTTGTTCACCTAACTAACCACCTTCTCACTGCTTCATAGAACTTCTTACTAGTTCATTCTCTTCAAATTTTTTTCAAATCTTAATTCATGGAGCTAGCTGGGACCTGATGTAGTCTTAGTATTTAAGCTTCCAATTTTCAGTAATTCCGTACTTCTTAGATAAGGGCATCCTGTGATTCTGTTGTCCCATTTTGATATGTGAGGTATTCTATTCCTTTTCATCAAAGAATTTCATGCAATCTCTGAGGCTTAGTTGCCTTCCCATCATCTTAACCACTTGCCTATCTTTTTTCTTGCCAATTTAATTTTCTCTTAAAATGTAGGAATAAATTTTCCCTTGTATTTTAAGAAGGAAAATTTGGTAATTTTTTTTTTTTTAGTTCCTGCTTGCTTTTTCATTTAATTTTCTTTTGTTTTGTTTTGTTTCTTTTTTTTGGAGATAGAGTCTCACTCTGTTGTCCAGGGTAGAGTGCTATGAGTCAGCCTAGCTCATAGCAACCTCAAACTCCTGGGCTCAAGCAATCCTCCTGCCTCAGCCTCTTAAGTAGCTGGAACTACAGGCATGTGCCACCATGCCCAGCTAATTTTTTTTCTATATATATTTTTAGTTGTCCAGCTGAATTCTTTCCATTTTTAGTAGAGACGGGGTCACGCTCTTGCTCAGGCTGGTCTCAAACTCCTGAGCTCAAATGATCCACCCGCCTCAGCCTCCCAGAGTGCTAGGAGTACAGGCGTGAGCCACTGCGCCCAGCCTTAATTTTCTTTATATAGAAGATTGCAACATTTCCTTGAAAAGAAAATTGATAAAAATTTTCTTTTTCTTTCTAATCCTCATTGTGCTTTGTTCCTTTTCTTTTGGGAGTATTTATTTCATTCTTGTTTTAGATTTCAAACTTATTAATTCATCATGCACTGAATTCTCCCATACATCAGTATCTTAATGTCTTATTGTTATTAATAGATTTATAATTTCTATCATCATTTTTATTAATTCCTGTTATTTTCATCCTATATGTGCATGCTTACGTACGTGTTCATGTATTTATGTGGGTTCACACAAGCAGTCGCATCCCACACCTGTACACATTTGTATCCTCACCCTTACGTACCAGTTTATAGTCAAAGGTTTGCAAATAAATTCATTGTTGGATCTAGTTCACAAGGAAGCCTATATAAAATTTTGTTAGCTTTGATGGTTAAATTAGATAAATTACATTTTAAGGGTATTTTATATATAAAAGTAGTTTGCTATGCTAGCTTCCCATACAAGCAAGAATGCAATAAATTTACATTAGAGCTCCTATTTCCCAATTTTGAAAGTCCATTGTCTATTTTTTAAAATTAGAAGACTGCAAAGTCTAATATTTGGTACCTGTGGTTTCATGATGTCATGTTGTTTCAGGAATTCTATAGTAAGGTCGTCTCTGTGGTGGTACAGGGTGAGCACCTTAGTTAGATCCAAAAATCTTAAATCCTAAATGCTCCAAAATCTGAAGCTTTTTGAGCACCAACATGACGTTGAAAGGAGATGCCCATTGAAGCATTTCAAATTTCAGATTTTCAGATTTGGGATGCTTGACTGGAATGTAATGCAAATTTTCTAAATCTGAAAAAAAAAAAAAACCTGAAACATTTCTGGTCCCACACATTTCAAGAAGAGATGCTTCACTTGTATGTCCATTATTATGGAGATCTATTAACTGTCTTATTTGGCTATCAGTTTTAGTGGCTGCAGTAGGGATGATAGACCACTACTGTTTTTTTATCAACTTCAGAATATTCTGGCAATGATTAAGAACTAGGTTAAGGAAGGGGAGAAGGTAATGGGGACTCTGGGGAAAATCGTACAGAAGAGAGCCTCCCTGAAATCACAAGCTAGAGGTTAAGCCAAATAGGTGTACAGCAAGTACATTTCAGTTCCAAGATCCTTTCTGAATTCAGAGAGGGTACCAATCCAGTAAGAGACAACGTAACACCTTTGGGAATACTGAGAGACAATAATGTAGCTCCCTTTAAATAGAAATTTAGTTGTGACTTCACTTGAGTTATTCAACAACTGTCATCTTGATGCTGCTAATTTGTATCATACTCCTTCAGTATGATATTATATATTGTCAGGTGACTTGTTTTCAATGTGTGACCCTCTTCACTAAAACCTCATTTGCCTCTTTTGATTAGATCATGATATTAATGAAGCCACATTTTGCCATCTTTAGCAGCCAGTTAAATTGGATCAGTTTCATGATGTCAAACTTCTGTTATTGGTCTCATAATTGCATATTGCTGATCTGTTATCTGATTCCTTCACTATATTGTTAATTACTTGAGGTCAAGGACCATTTCTAATTTATCTTTATAGTTTTCAGATTGTGTAGAAATCTTATCAATGAAGAATGATTGAATCCTGAGGAATGCTGGTGAGAAATCAGCATTGACTCATCACAATTAATGGAAAAAACCCATAATGAACATGCCAGCAACAATAGTGAATTATGAATGTCACCTTATATATGAAAGATAACTTATTTTTAAGTAACACTTTTTGTTTTCTGACTATAGTGAATAGACATGGAATATAGAAATTTTGGTTAACACAGAAATAGAAAGAAAAGAAATCACCTTTCTTCACTATTAAAGTATCCATTTTCCTTTGTAAAGAAAAGCTATTCTTTTCCTTTACCATTGGCATTGGTTTTCTCTTCTTTCTTAATATTTTTATGTTATCTAAAGCTGATTTCTATTCCTTGAATGATACTGTTCACTGACGTAAAATTAGATCCTTGCCCATTTGTCTCTACTTAACACTTAATCTTCGGTTTGCTTTGGTTTTTATTGCAATTTTGTTTTCATTATCTTTGGGATGCCAAGTCACCAATGCTCACTTAACCTTGGGAAATTGAGTCTTCCTTACTTCATCCCTCTGTGGAAATAAACGCCGGAAGCCTAAAGTCAAATCTATAATCTCAGTAGTTTTTGACTCAGCAGCATTTTGCTCCTATTGATATATTTATTTCGGGCTCTCCTCTTATTTTTCATTGGGCTTTTTGATGCTTATCAATTTTGTGTTTCTGAGATTTTTTTTTTCTTAGTGTTCACAGCTCAATGAACTGTATTCTAGATACTTTCTGATAGTTGCCTTCTTTAAGGTAACACTTTTTCACCAAATCTGGTCTGAAATAATTCTTTCTAGAATCCACATCTCATACGTATAAAACCCTATGTCCACTTTTCTACAATATTTTTCCTTAGGTACATTGCTTAACTCAATTTGTGAGTTCCCAGGATAGGGACTCTACATGTTTTATTATGCTGCGGACAGTATACTACTCAGCTATGATAATAACTGGACTAGTTCTGTTCCAGTCCCAGTGTATTAGTCAGTTTGGGCTGCCATAACAAAATGTCCTAGACTGGGTGACTTAAACAGTAGAAATTTATTTTCTCACAGTTCTGGTCAAGGCTGGAAATCCAAGATGAAGGTACCAGCAGGACTGATTTCTAGTGAAGCCTGTCTTCTTGGCTTGCAGAGGGTACTGCCTCCTGTAGGCTCACATGGCCTTTTCTCTGTGCACATACAAGGAAAGAGAGCTCTCTGGTATCTGTTCCTCTTATAAGGATACCAGTTCCATTGGATTAGGGCCCCA
This sequence comes from Eulemur rufifrons, assembly GCF_041146395.1. Lineage (NCBI taxonomy): Eukaryota > Metazoa > Chordata > Mammalia > Primates > Lemuridae > Eulemur > Eulemur rufifrons. The sequence goes on from NC_090990.1 coordinate 85,197,339, forward strand.
TCTTTATGACCTCCTTAAAGTCACATTGAAGGCTTGGCTTCAACATGTCAGTTTTGGGAAGACATAGTTCAGTTCATAACACCCAGTTGTGCCATGACTTCCTTCCTTGAAAATCATAATGCGTGTAAAATCACCACGAGGCAGCAGAATGAGCAACATTTTCCTTTTATTGATTCCCTGAGTCACAGGGAAAGTTTGGTTTCCTAAAGGCCTATTTTTTTCTTTAGTATTGAAGAACATCATTTATAAAGTGTTATTTGATTTGGAGCTATTAAAACCTTTGAAATCCAGAGGTTTTAATGCCTCTGTTATAAAATTGTGCCTGAGATTTAATGATTAGGTTATTTGATTGTTCTCAGATATTATAAGCCCTTATATTTCTAGCCAAGCTTTATTTTAGAATTTAGGATGCTTTCTCTGATACTAAAACTTCTTGTATATATACAATTACAAAATTCAAATTTAAGCAAATTAATATACACAAAATTTGCTGTGATTTAGTATTTGTTGAATATTCTGATTTAATGAAAGCATAATAAAATAAAATTTACATAGCACATTGAGATTTGAAATAAAGTGAACTTTCAAATTTATCTAGGAGAAGGTTAGAAACATTTTATCCTTTTCAGTTTGGCTCAGGAAATTACTTGAAACCCCTTAGAAACCAGGAGTTTTCAAATATTTTGAAGTTAAAATACCCTTAGACTTCATTTATTAAGCTCTGGAACCCAGCTCTTATTTTGGATTGAAAGAGAGATGATTTGGAAGAGTAACAAATTAAATGTATCTGTCATAACCACACTCACTTTTAGGAGTCATTCAGAGAAGCTTTATGGAGCTAAGTTTGAAACTGTTCTTCGGAATGGTCTGCTCAGTCAGCATAACAAAATACTATAGACTGGAAGGTTTAAACAACGGAAATTTATTTTCTCACAGTTCTGGAGGCTGGAAGTTCAAGATCAGGTTTGACCGATTCAGTTTCTGGTGAGGGCTGGCTTCCTGGCTTCCAGGATGTCTATCTTCTCACCATGTCCTCACATGGCCTGGGCGGTGGAGAGGGAGGGAGAGAGAACGAACTAGAGAATATACTCTATGGTGTCTCTTCTTATGGGAACAATAACACTATTAGATCAGGGCCCCACACTATGACCTCATTTAACCCTGTTTACTTCCTTAGAGGCCCCCATCTCCAAATACAGCCAAACTGGGGGTTAGGGCTTAAACATATGAATTTGGGGGTAGGGGGATACAAACATTCAGTCTGTAACACTCATTTATGAAAAATATAATGTCTTCAGAATGTTTTCTGATCTTAAATGTCATGTTGGGTAATTTAGAATTCAGTACAGATTTCAGATTAAATAGAAAGCAAAATATTTTGTAATAAAAATCATAAGAATTTTTGTACTATTTTTAGTCACAAGGGTACCTATTAAGAGACCAGGAGTAGGTGAACCAAAATATACCTCCCTTAAATATAGTAGTCTCCCACTTATATGCGGTTTTGCTTTCTCCGGTTTCATTTACTTACAGTCAAGCATACTCTGAAAATGTTAAATGGAAAATTCCAGAAATAAACAATTCATAAGGTTTAAATTGCACACTGTTCTGAGTAGCATGGTGAGATTTCTTACTGTTGTACCCTCTCCTGCCTGGGATGTGAATCATCCCTTTGTCCAGTGTATCCATGATGTATACACTAATTGCCCATTAGTCACTTAGTAACCATGTCAGTTATCAGATTGACTGTCATAGTATCACAATGCTTGTGTTCAAGTAACCCTTATTTTACTTAATAATGGCCCCAAAGCTCAAGAGTAGTAATGCTGGCATATTGTTATAATTGTTCTATAGTACTACTAGCCATTGCTGTTTCTTCCCAAGTAAACCCTTTATTTCCTTTTTTTATCTTATTACATTAACTAGGACTCCCGGTATGATGTTGAAAAATAGTGGTGAGAGGAAATATCCTTGCCCTGTTTCTGATCTTAGTGGGAAAGCTTCGAGTTTCTCCCTGTTAAGTATGATACTCGCTGTGGGATTTTTTTAGTATTCCTTCTCAAATTGTCTATTCCTAGTTTACTGAGAGTTTTTATCAGAAAGGAATATTGAATTTTGTTAGATGCTTTTTATGCATCTATTGATATGATCATATGATTTTTCTTCTTTAGCCTATTGATGTGATGGTTTACATTAATTGATTTTCCAGTATTGAACCAGCCTTGCATACCTGGGATAAATCCTCCTTAGTCATGATGTATAATTTTTTTTACATTATTGGTATTATTTCACTTTTTAAATTTTGATTCACTATTTTACAAATGAGGAAACTATGGTTCAGAGAGTTTACAGGATTTCTCTAAGATCAAATAGCTAGCAGAGGCAATAGTTAAACCAATTTTTTAACTAAATTCAGTGTTCTATCCATTATATACCACATTACCTCACAATCTTATTTGAATTAGTGTCATTTCCCTCCTTTGTAAAATGAGTATAAAACTTAACTTATGTAGAAAATTAATTAAAGATTACAGCAATCCCAGTGGAATAAGTTAAAGCCATTACTTGTGTTTTGACCTGCTTTTAGAGTTAGTCCAAGCATTAGGTCATAGTGAGGTTAGCAGTGAATGTTACATTCTATTCTTTATTCTCTTGAATATTTATAGAATATTCTCTTGACCATTTCTGTTACTTCCCCAGTTGGTGGTTGGTGCAGTGGAGATGCCATTTCTAGTGTTGAACGATATGATCCCCAGACCAATGAATGGCGAATGGTAGCTTCAATGAGCAAAAGGCGATGTGGAGTTGGGGTCAGTGTTCTTGATGACCTGTTATATGCAGTAGGAGGCCATGATGGATCCTCTTATCTCAATAGTGTTGAAAGGTGAGTAAAGTCATTTTGAAATTTTTTTCTCTACTATTCATATAGTTTCATTTGAAATATTAATTAGGAAACAGATGTGACTTACTGCTTTAGTATTGCATCTGTGGCACTTGTTGGCACCCTAGACCACTTAGTATGACACACGGGTACTTTATGATCTGATCTCTACCTATTTTTCCAGTATGTCTCCCATGATACACCACCATTCCCTAAACATGCTATCTCAGACCCATCAAACTGCTTGCAGTTCCTCGAACATGCTGTCTTCCTTCATACCTCCTTCCCTATGTGTATGTGTGCATGCCGTTATTTCTTCCCTGGAATATCTCTGCCCCTTTAGCACTTACACTTCCTTCAAGACACAAATGTTACCTCTTATATAAAACCTTCTCTGATACCATACAGATGAAGTTAGTTTCTCGTTCCTCTGCTCTTTCGTAAATATTTTGAACATGCTTATCCACATCACATTGTGCTGTAATTGTTGAAATATCTTTCTCCCTAATATCTATCTATTATAGTGCCTGGGCACATTGGAAACCTACAGTAACTGATGTTTTAATAGCTTCTTGCTCTCTCACACACCGTTTTTCATAGGGCTGTGTTGGTTTACAGTGATCCTTGGTATTTCTATAACGCATCTATGAAACCCAGCAGCATAACAAGTTCTAGAGGTGTAAAGATTGTGTAGGTAAAAAAAGACAGAGGGATTAGTTTCATAGAAGTAAAAAAAAAAAAACAAGTGCACAAACACTTAAAAATAAATTGATGGGTTAAAGTAAAGAAATAAGAAATGACTAAATATTTATAACTTAATAACAATTAAGCCTATATATGTCAAAATGGATAAAATGCAACTAAGATGGTACTCAGAGGCAAATTTATATGTATTTTAACTTATATGCTTTTGTAAATAAGAAAGATGAAAAAAATGAATCATGCTTTTAAATCAAGAAGTTATAAAAAGAGCAACAAAACCCAACAAAACAAAAAAAATTAATGAAAAGAAAAAGTAATGAAATTGCAAAAAATTGATATATCTACAAAAAGAGCATTTTGAGAGTATTTTTTTTAATTAAAAATGAACATACTGGCCGGGCACAATGGCTCACACCTGTAATCCTAGCACTCTGGGAGGCCAAGAACAGAGGATTGCTTGAGCTCAGGAGTTCAAGACTAGCCTGAGCAGGAGTGACACCCCATCTCTACCAAAAAGAAAGGACAAAGAAAAAAAAAAAACCCCAGCTGGGCATTGTGGCACTCACCTGTAGTCACAGCTACCCAGGAAGCTGAGGCAGAAGGAGGATCACTTTGAGCCCAGGAGTTGGAGGTTGCAGTGAGCTACAGTGACACCACTGCACTCTACCCAGGGCAACAGAGGGAGACTCTGTTTCAACAAAAACAAACAAGGCAATTGAACACCCCTCCTCACAATCCCCAATCCCTTAAAAAAAAAAAAAAAATCCTTTGATTCGAAATATGTAAACATAGCCAGGCTTCCTTTGTGTAATACAAACTCTACTCTTGATGTGTTCTTTATAGATATGACCCCAAAACAAACCAGTGGAGCAGTGATGTGGCCCCTACAAGCACCTGCAGGACAAGTGTTGGTGTGGCAGTACTTGGAGGCTTTCTCTATGCTGTGGGTGGCCAGGATGGTGTATCTTGCCTCAACATTGTTGAAAGGTGATTTTTTTTTTTAAGTCATTTTCAATTTTTTTTTAAAAAAAGAACATATAGGGCTCCTTTAAAGGAAACAATTACAGCTGAATTGAGGACACTGTGGGATCCACTATTCAGTGGATTTCACCCATAGGCTTTCAGGAAAAAGTTTTCAGTTAATCTGAAAGTCTAGGAAAATGAGAGATACTAAAAAGATTTTTTATTTTTAGCACATTAACTGCCATCTGAGTTGTATTTAACTCACAGTAGTTTTGAGCCCGGGGCCTTGTGAAGCGTATGTAACCCACACATCTCTTCACCTTGGGAGCCACAAGAACTATTTTTCAAGTTGCATATAACTTGTGCATAGAAAACAATAAAAATAACAAATTTTTCATTAAATTAGAAAAGATTATTTTGTTTTCAAAGTTTTATTCTGTTTTCATAATAAAACACTGTGGCCCCAAGGAAAAAAATATTTTTTCAGTGTGGTAGTCAATGTGTTAATTGACAAAAATTGTATATATTTGTGGCATACAAGATGATGTTTTGACATATGTATATATTGTGGGTGGAATGGCTAAATCAGGCTAACTAATATATGCATTATCTCACATACTTATGATTTATTTGTGGTGAGAATACTTAAAAAATCTACTCTCAAGTATTCAATACATTGTTATTAACTATAGTCACAATGTTGTACATTAGATTTCTTGAACTTATTCCTCCTGTCTAACTGAAATTCTGTATTCTTTGACCCAGTATCTCCCCACTCTCCCCCGCTTCCTTCTGCCTAGCCCCTGGTAACTACCATTCTACTTTCTATTTCTATGAGTTTGACTTTTTTTAGATTTCTCATGTAAGTGAGATCATACAGTGTCTGTCTTTCCGTGCCTAGCTTATTTCACTTAACATAATGTCCACCAGGTTCATCCATGTTGTCACAAATAACAGGATTTCCTTCTTTTTAAGGTTGAATAATATTCCATAGTTTTATCCATTCATCTATTGATGGACACTTAGGTTAATTTTATATCTAGCTATTGTGAATAATGGTGCAGTGAACTTGGAAGTACAGGTATCTTTTCAACATAATAATTTCCATTGGATATATACCCAGTGGTGGAATTGCTGGATCATATGGTAATTCTATTTTTAATTTTTTTGAGGAACCTCCATTCTGTTTTCCATAATGACTATACTAATGTACTTTCCTACCAACAATGTGCAGGGGTTTCCTTTTCTCTACATTCTTGCCAGCATGTTATCTTTTTTGATAATAGCAATTCTAACAGGTATGGTGTGATATCTCATTGTGATTTTAATTTGCATTTCCCTGATGATTAGTGGTGTTGAACATCTCATATATCTGTTGGCCATTTGTATGTCTTCTTTTGAGAAATATCTATTCAGGTCCTTTACCTAGTTTTAAATTGGATTATTTGTTTTCTCCCTGTTGAGTTGTTTGAGTTCCTTACATATTTTGGATAGTAACCTCTTATGAGATGTATGATTTGTAAATATTTTCTCCCATTCTATTGGTTGTCTCTTCACACTGTTGATTTTTTTCCTTTGCTGTGCAGAAGCATACCTCTATGCTTTTGGGGTATAACATAATTTGTTAAGCTCTCACACTGATTGCACCTAACATTGAAGTGTTAGAAATGTATTTTAAATTCCATTGTATATATAATATCAAGCATACCACTTCTGAAATCTGTTCTGATTTTTTCCGCAGTCTGGAGTGTACTTAATGCATGATTCTGCCAAGACTTCCTCCAGAGAAATGATTGAATTAATAATACTTTGTCTAGTGCATCTTATAAAAAGCCCAAAGTATTTTGCATCTGGATTCTCATGAATTATTGACATATGCTTTGGGGAAATCTGGGTGGGCTACCAAGGTCACTTTGTACTTGTGTACAAATTAGTTAATTTTGTTGAAACAGATTTTGTTCTTAATTTCTTCTGTCAGCATTTTGTCATTAGATTTTTAGAGTCCCATGTGTTATGATTACTAAGAATATACCATATTTCATCCTCACTTCTTAAACAGAAATGAATGATATCCTGACTCTTCAGAATTTTTGAGATAGCATTTACTAGTTTGTTTACTATGTTTAAGTTGTTAACTCTGTCCTACATAGAGGTAAAGTTGAAGGTAACTCTTGAAAGCTATGCCAGTTCCTTTTAATCTCTATCAAGAAACCTATTTCTCTACTTTTCACGCTGAATGCAGGAGGATTCAGGGATAGCAGCAGCAACAGCATGATTTTTTTAATATCTCCAAATCTCCATATAAAAGCATTCAGAGCAGTAGATACAAAGCTAAAAACCTATGATCTAGTTCTAGAGATTGGTTGCACAACAATGTGAATATACTTAATACTACTGAACTGTACAGTTAAAAATGGTTAAGACAGTAAATTTTATGTTATGTGTATTTTACCACAATTTAAAAAACAGAAATCTATGGACGACATTTAAAACAAAACTGGGAGAGAGAATATCCTCACGAACCCCAAAATATAAATGGCAAAGACAAACTACCAATAGCCACAAGACCTGCATGATACTATTATCTGTACAGGAGAAAACAGAAAGAAGCAATTGGATATCTGACAGATCTAAGAACAGAACTCCAAAATAGCTAATATGTATTCACTAGAAAGCACAAGGGGAAAATTTTTGAGCAAAAACTGAAACTAAGAACGGTTTTGTCCACTCTCATAAAGAGTAAGTGCAAGTGACCTGCAATAAGATCTAAAGGGCTTACAAGAATGTTTCTCAACCTCAGCACTACTGACGTTTGGGGATGGATAATTCTTTGTTGTGGGGGACTGTCCTGTGCATTGTGTTAATAGGATGTTTAACAGTATCCATGGCCTCCACCAACTAAGTACCAGAAGCATAAGGCTGGTTGTAACAACCAAAAATGTCTCCAGACATTGCCAGATATTTTCTAGGGGACAGGGGGAGCAAGGAGGGAGAGCCAAAAATCACTCCTGGTTGGGAAACAGCTGAGCTAGAGCCATCCAGTCCCTAGAAACTCTCAAAACTGACCAGCCAGGATGACTTTTCAGGTCAGAACCCCACACTGAGGAGAAACCTGAGAGTAGAATCAAAATTAGGTAAGAGGGGAACAGATACCCTTGTTGCCCTTGAAAAGAAAAGGCCAAGAAAAGAGAAGGACACAACAAAAGTAGGGACAGTGAATAAAGTCAATAAGGAGCTCCACAAAGATAGGAAACTAACACAAACCACTCCTCCTACCAAAAGTTCAGGAAAACTCATTTCATGTAAAAATGAGCAACAACAAAATATTGAGATTAGATCCCATACAAAGTTAATATAAGAAGAGAAAATAAGCAGAACATCTCTACAGACAATAAAAGCACACCGGAAAGACATACCTACAGAACAGATCAGAACTTTAATCAACTATTTGAAATGTTATAAAAGACATTAAGAAAATACAAAATATGAAACTATTAATACATAAATCAGAATTAGAAGGACTCAGAATTGGGGTGATAGAACTCAGAAAATATTAGAAATGAAAGGAAAAATCATTTCAGAATGTAATAAATGAAGAGAATAAGCAAAACAGATAATGCCATAAGACAAACAGAAGGTGAAAAAGGAGAAATATTTTAAAGTCAAAAAGAAATTAAGAGATAGAAAGCATTTGAGAGATAGCAACAAATATTGAAAATAGGTAAAAATCTATTATACAGTTAACAGGAATCTATGAAGAAGAAAACCCAAGCAAGGAAACAGAACAAATACTAAAAACTATAATTCAAAATTACTTTCCTGTAATAAAAAATGTGTAAACTGTTTATTGAAAAAATACATTGTATTTTATAAATGCTGACCCAGTACATTCAACACCAAGACATATACTAATAAAATGACCATACCTTGAAGAAAAAGAAAAATATCCTTTAGGCATCTACCAAAAAATGTACATGTTACTTATAAGGGAAAAAAATTTAACCTCCTGAGCTTCAACCTTGTGCCATGTGGGAAGAAAGCCAAGATAGCAGATGAGAGCACCAAGGCTCAGGTCACTTGGCCTGGTGGCCACACAATCTTTGGGAAGATCATCCGCAAGGAAATCCCAGCCAAAATCATTTTTGAGGATGACCAGTGTCTTGCTTTCCATAACATTTCCCTTCAAGCACCAACACATTTTCTGATGATCCACAAGAAACACATATCCTAGATTTGTATAGCAGAAGATGATGATGAAAGTCTTCTTGTATATTTAATGATTGTTGGCAAACACATGCTGCAGATCTGGGCCTGAAGAAGGGTTATCGAATGGTGGTGAATAAAGATTCAGATGGGGGACAATCTGTGTATCACCTTCATTTCCATGTTCTTGGAAGTTGGCAGATGAATTGGCCTCCTGGTTAAGCATGTTTTGGGGATAATTAATTTTCCCTTCTCTAGGCAATGATCAAGTTTGTAAGTTCTGATATGTTAAATAACATTTACTTTTATCTGTGTATGGAGAGATTGAGAAAGTAATTTAAGGCCAGGTGCGGTGGCTCACACCTGTAATCCTAGCACTCTAGGAGGTCGAGGTGGGAGGATCACTTTAGCTCAGGAGTTGGAGACCAGACTGAGCAACAGTGATACTCTGTCTCTACTGAAAATAGAGAAAATTAGCTGAGCGTGGGGGCACATGCCTGTAGTCCCAGCTACTCAGGAGGCTGAGGCAGGAGGGTCACTTGAGCCCAGGAGTTTGCAGTTGCAGTGAGCTATGATGACACCACTGCACTCTACCCCAAGTGACAGATTCTGTCTCAAAAAAGAAAAAAAAAAAAAAAAGAGAAAGTAATTTAAAAAAAAAAAAAAAAACCCCATGCATAATAAAAGACATTGTTGCATGGTTTACCAAAAAAAAAAATTTTTAGATTATCATCAGATTTTTTAAAGCAATATTTTATGCCAGAAGAAAACAGTAACATGTTTAAGACATTCAAGGAAAATGTAAGCCAAGAATTTTTATGTAGAGAAACTGACTTTGAAGTATAAAGGGCACAGATGAACTGTAAACATGTAAGAAACCAGGGAGTATTGTTTCCTTGAGTCTTTTCTGAGAAATGTACTAGAGCACAAGCTTCAGACAAAATTACTAGAAAGACATTGACAGAGTACTGATAGTGAGCATTAAACATACAGTTAATTATAGAACTATGACTAAATGAGGATTAAAAGGGAGAGTGTGTAGCATGCACTAGCTATATGCTCAATCAATGTAAATGTAGTACAACTGTTTTTAAAAGTGAGGGGAGAATGAGAAGAGATACTGTTCTCAGGGATGTTGGAGTGACAATATTGCTATTCTAAGACTGTCATGTGTATAAATGTGGAATAAGGGAAATGAGTGTGGGGAGCGGTCTAGGCCTCCTAGTGTACCCGCCCAGGACATGCGTAGTCAGGCCCTCCACCTATCCCTGTGGGACACGCTTGTGGGACACACCTATCCAGGGCTATAAAAGCAGCTTGCATTTCCTGTTCGAGGTCTCTCGCCATGTAACTGTTGTAGATGCCTCATTAAACTACTGCTGGAAGAACTCCAACTGGTCGTGTCGTACTTGCTGGCAACTGCGGCGCGACAAATGAGTATGGATTATTCTAATTCTGTCTTCTGCGTCCTTGAAAACCAGGGTATGGGAGAAGATAAGAATGTAAAATAGAAGAGGTTAAGTAAAATACTTTGTAGTTTTGAATTTGAAATAAACTCCCCTTTTAAAAAAAATTTCTATATATTCTAGCTCTGTCAACTGAAGAAGCTTAGAAATAAAAACCAACCAAATAGCAGTGAACATCTTTACTCCCAGATTGTGTCTTGAAATTTCATTTCCCACTTAAAGAAACCGGAACTTCTTAGAGAAATGTCTGATTCCAGGTTTAGGACAGGAAATGTATAGATGAGTCTGGATCATGTTGCCATACCAAAGGCCAAGCAAGCTATCAAAGATTACTAGGGCTCAAAAAGATTCAGGAGCCAACTTGAAGATGTTCCCACTGACCAAGGACAAGACAATTTCAACTTTAAAAGGGGTAATAATTGCAATTGATTGAAATACAATAAATATATTTAAATATATGTGTTCCTAATATATATTTTTAAAAACCCTAATTAATTGCCTTTGGAAGATCATAGGGAGCGAATTTATTATCTTGAAAATTTGCAAATAAAGTGAAAGAAGCAAGCATATATACTGTGTTATGTGAACTGTATCATATATGAATTGGGTAACCAAGTAGTTGATAAGAGAATTGTTTCCTTATAAAAATATTCCAGTAAAAGAAAATAAGTGATAGAATGCCACCATTTTGCAACACTCAGTAAATTAATATATCTAGGTATTGATAATTAATCAATTATCAATAGACTAGGAGGTGCTAACACTCCTGTAGTCTCATTGAAGGAACCAAACATGGTCTGATTAAACTTCTGGATCTAGATGCCAACTTGTAGAACATACAGAGGACCAAGCAGCATATTGAACTGCACTATGAATGTACAATCAACCAAGTCCGTGTCATAGGGGAAATTGTCATATGCCCCAGGTTCTAAACCTGAATTGCAAGGGGGAAAAGGAATGAAGGGAAAACCTATAGGTAAAAGAGACTTTAAATAATACCAAAAAAAATGTAGTAAGTGAGACTAAAGTGTCTAGGGATGATAGGGATGACACTTGGGTGATAAAACTATAAAGAAGAACAAGGAAGTGATAGTTATAAAAGTCAGGGTAATAGTTACTTTGTGGGGAGGAGGGGATTGAGATAGGAAAGGGACACATGCAGGGCTTCCAGAGTGGCATGTAAAGTTCTTTTGGCCTGCGTAGTGTTTACAAGTGGTCTTTCCTTATAGCCTTAAACTATGTATTTGTTTTGTGTGGCTTTCTGTATTTGTGTTTTATTTTATAAATAAAACTATGCAAAAGACTTCTACTTCCAAGTAGGATGTAATAGACAGTAACAGAATTCACTCTCACTGCAACAACTAGGAAAAAAAGACAAATTACTGGCCAGGGTGTGGTAGCTCATGCCTGTAATTCCAGAATTTTGGGAGGCCAAGGCAGGAGGATCGCTTGAGACCAGGAGTTTAAGACAAGCCTGGGCAGCATAGCAAGACCCTGTCTCTACAAAAAATTTTAAAAATTAACTGGGCACAGTGGTACACTTCTGTAGTCCCAGCTACTCAGGAGGCTCAGGTAAGAGGATCACTTAAGCCCAGGAGTTTGAGGTTGCAGTGAGCTATGATGATGCCACTACACTCTAGCTGGGGTGACAGAGAAAGACTCTGTCTCCAAAAAATATATATATATATATATATATAATTTTAAAAGACATCGGAGGCATGCAGAAGTAAAGAAATAATTAGAACCAGATGAACTAAACTACTTTCATCGAGGAAAGAACCCATGTTATGTGAGCTGAGGTTATAGGCTGTTTTCTTTCCTGGGGACATTTTCAAAGTCTAAGTATAGACAATAGCTTAATAACTATCATAAGCATATATTTTAAGACTTTTCTTCCAGATAACTAAGGAGAATACGTTAGATTCTAGCGTAATTTCAGACCTTATGAAAAGGCTTCTCTTAATAAGAAGAACTTGCGTTCAATTTGGTTTCTGTCACTAAAGGTATGATCCGAAGGAGAACAAGTGGACTCGGGTAGCTTCTATGAGCACCAGAAGACTAGGCGTGGCTGTGGCTGTGTTAGGAGGGTTCTTATATGCTGTAGGTGGCTCTGATGGGACATCTCCACTCAACACAGGTTAGTGCCTCCCAAAGATAGTCTGGTTCCCCAAAAGCAGCACATTTTCCTAAGGAGAGTCCCCTAATAAAAAGTATAAAAAGTCTAGGTTATCCTATAATTTATTAGGAAAATGTTTTATTTTTCCTCTAGAAGAGTGTAACTCTCAGCTCTTCCTAAGCTCCTTCTGCAGCCATAGTGCAGAATTTCTAGTAAATTCCCAAATATTTCTTTCTCCCTCTGCTTTACAAGCTGCTGGAGATTATATAATGAATAAAAGAACTACTTTCTCATATGACTATTTCCTTCCCCCTACCATCACCACCTCTCCTCAAAAAAAAGTATATATATAATCTGAGAATAAATAAAAACTTAGAACTAGAAATTCGTTTATTGCTAGTCCCTTCTATTTAGAGATAATGAGTATTTTTGCATAAGGATATTGTCACTGTGGCACTCACATCAAATTCATTGTCATATATCTTTTCCTTTCAATGGCTTAAAATGCTCTAGGCTATAGGCAAGGGAGTACAGGAGCTGATTATGATAATAAATTTTTAGTACTGAATGGTGCTTGTAGATCACAGAGTCCAATCTCCCCATTTAAAGAAAAGGAGAATGAGGCTAAGGGTCATGTAGCTAATTTGCCAAATTTGTCATATTGCCAAAGCTAGAACCCAAGTATCTTGACTCCTACACAGGCCCTTTCTATCATACCATACCTAGAAGAAACGAGTCCCTGCTGAGAGTATTTGTAGTGTTGTCTAGAGGTATACAAGTTCTCAGAAGCAAAAATCTGATTGTTTTTTGAAAATATGTGTTATCACAAGGTTTTGGTGGCTGTGAAGAAAACTAGAGGTGAGAGGAAATGGTTGAATGATCACTTGCTGGTTTTTCCTTTCCCTGCAGTGGAGCGCTACAATCCTCAGGAAAACAGATGGCACACAATTGCCCCTATGGGGACCCGGAGGAAACACCTAGGCTGCGCAGTGTACCAGGACATGATCTATGCCGTGGGAGGTAGAGATGACACTACCGAGCTTAGCAGTGCTGAGAGATATAACCCCAGAACTAATCAGTGGTCTCCGGTGGTGGCCATGACATCCCGCCGCAGTGGAGTAAGTACCCAGCTACTGAGTGCTTTGAGCTTCAAAAAACAAGCACCAAGAGAGGGCTCTGCAGAAGGGGTGCTGTGATCTGTAAAATATAATACACTTGACCAGTGCAGAGGTGAACTGCTAGTGCCTACATGTTTTATTTTTCAACTGTCTCATCTGATGCCATTGGGATGCTGTAGGCAAAACAACGCCTGCTAATTTTGCTAGAAAAATATTGAATTTCTTTTGATTGCTCTTATCTCAAGTAGTTAAAAATCTTATATCCAGTCATATCTTTAATTAGAGAATTAATTTTTTATGATTTATCTTATATCAGTTGCTTCTCTGGAAGGCATCTCCTTATGTCATCTACTACCTTATCTAACTTCATGTCTATTGGAGCTAAATATTCCTACCTAATGTTTCTAGCTAATACTCTGAGTATTTGTCATACTAATATAAATGTTTAGGCAAAAACCCATGTGGCCCCACCTCCAGTCTCCACAAGCTGGTTTGAATCTATCCCATCTATAATATAGGCCAGATCAGGCTGACCTATGTCATATTCTAGACCATGCATAACCTGTGAGTACAAGAGACTTCCAGAGTGAAATGTAGTATTCATCCATCCTGGGATATTTGCTCAGGGTGAAATGTAACCCATTAACCACTGATCGTGTCAGGAGTCCATCAATGTAGGACAGACACATCCACAACAGGAAGGAGAAGCAAGCAATGACCAAAGACTCCATAATCTGAGGATAAAAGGGAATGAATTCTGATTTACATAAATTAAGGACCACCACTGGAAGGCATCAGCAAGTCAAAGCACTCACATGTCTGTGGCTTTTTATTACTGGTAAATAACAGCTTCTTAGTCACATTCCTGTTATTTTCACTACTGCATTCTATTGATTATATTTTTATTCATTTACTCATTAAGTACTTAATGTGTTCTGGGAAAGCAAAAATGAGTATGACATGATTCCCCTCCTCAGTGAGCTTCCAATTTAATGAAGGAAATTGAGATGTTTACAGCTAACTGTAATAAATAAATCCTATAGTAGTGGCATGTATGTTACAGGAAAACATGGGAGAATATGCTTACTGCTTTGGGAAAGTAAGAATGGGTGGGGGAGGGAAAGAGACTACCAGAGACAGTCACGTACAAGCTAGGTCATGAAGGAAGAATAAGGTTTCTAGTAGAGGGGCAGAAAACACCAGCCCAAGAACAACATGTGCAAAAGCAAGGATGTGTGAAAATATATGATATTTTCAGGGACTAGCAGTTAATCCAGTCTTACTGCCGTTTAAAATACAGTGGAAGAAGGAAGGGGAAAATATAGGAGGTGACAAACAGTGGGCTAAGATGGATTTCTGGAGGGCCTGAGTAACATAATAGGGACTTTACACTTACTCCTAGGCAATACATAGGCTTAAAAAGTTCTTAAAGAGGAAAGTGACATGATTAGATTTATATTTTTGAAAGAGAATTATAGTAGCAATTTAGAAAGTGGATTGGAGTGGGCAAATACCAGAGGAAGTAAAAACAGTTTAGAGATTCTTGCTCATTCCTAGTGAATGCTTTTTCTAAAATTTAAGAAATACATGTTTTAGACTCTGTATAAATATTCTAATTGTAAGTTCCTATAATTTAATAGATTTTTATTGTTGTTGTACATTTTCCCTTTGTGTTCAAGCAAACCAAAATGTAAGGCCATAAAGAATTATCTTTTATTAAAGAGATTTTCCTAGAAGCCGGTCTAAAATTTCCCAGTAATTGTCTAGTTTCTTCAGCAGCCACTGTGTTTTGGTTCTGTAGGTTGGCCTGGCAGTGGTCAACGGACAGCTCATGGCAGTGGGAGGTTTTGATGGCACAACATACTTGAAGACCATTGAAGTTTTTGATCCTGATGCCAATACATGGAGGTAACCTTTAAGCTGTGTTGCAGATCACCTCACTAGTGACTTGAGAATCCTGGGCTTGAGATAGCCCATGACCATCAAAATTGGGATGGTCAGGGTCAGTACATGGAAGTACCTCTTGCAGTACTTTGAAGAGGGCTGAAGTTACCCATATTTGATAGCTCATTTTGATCTGATTGCTTTAAAGTGGCTGGTATATTACAGCATTCTTCTGTATGGTAACCGTCCAGTTTTATAATTACAGATGGGAAAAACAGAGGAAAAATCTCTTTTCTAGCCTTACCATGTTCAGCTGAGGAAACTAAAGCACTAATTAATAAAATCACTTGCCTAAGCAAGATAGTGACAGAGTTAGAATTGGAACCTAGGTCTGGCCGGGCGCGGTGGCTCTCACCTGTAATCCTAGCACTCTAGGAGGCCGAAGCAGGAGGATCTCTTGAGCTCAGGAGTTCAAGACCAGCCTGAGCGAGAGCAAGACCCTGTCTCTACTAAAAAATAGAAAAAATTAGTCAGGAGTGTTGGCGAGCGCCTGTAGTCCCTGCTACCTGGGAAGCTGAGACAGGAGGATTGCTTGAGCCCAGGAGTTTGAGGTTGCTGAGAGCCAGGCTGACGCCACGGCACTCACCTGGGCAAGAGTGAGACTCTGTCTCAAGAAAAAAGAAAACAAAAAAAGAACCTAGGTCTGTGGCTCCCAATCTGTCCGTGCAGTTTTTTGGTGTTCTTATGGGAAGGATTATGCCCAGGAAAAACAAATTGCAGTTACTTTTTTAAAAATAATATTTCATTTTAAAACCTATTTTAACAGTCACTTTTAGGGAGGAGGCTACATCTTAATTAAGAGAACTTAACTATGTTAAACTTCATTTCTAGGTTTAATTTTACTTTGCTTTTAAATCCTTAATTATCTAATTAATAAATCCTTCCTAAGTACTTAAGTCATTCTTATAAACTCACATAAATCAGGTGATTCTTACATTTATTTTAAATATTGAAAAAGTCTTTCAAACTTAGCAAAATTCTCTTAAATCTTTAAACTTAAAATCATTAAGTCTAAATCTTTACTCAATGATACATTTTATACTGGACTCACAAGACTACTAATTAGATAGGTGTTCTAAAATGCCAAATTCTCTTAAACATAACAAGAATTTAAAGTGCCAAATATATAGTTAATTCTCAAACTTAATAAACAACATTAACATTATGAGTTTGATATACTTCATATCTATACTTAATCCTAAATACTAATAGTCTTTTAAGAAAACAATTTTGCCTTCAAGCAATTTGGGGTTTCCTTCTCAATAAATTGGGCTTACTTGCCTAAGTAAATTTAGGGTTGTCATCTCAGTGGTTGAGGTTACACATCAGCCAGAGATACAAGTCTGGACATGAGATCTGAGGCAACTGACATTGTACATGATTTTCCTCATGACCATAAAGGGTAAGCTGAGCCGTTTTACAGTGACTATTCTAAAAGAGGCAGTCTTGTAGTCCATTCTCACTGTATTCTAATGCAACATTTCCTCATTTTGAGTCTGCAGCTACCCACTTTGATTTTTTTCATCACCCTATTAGCTCAACTAATGAATTTACTGAGTTCTTTTTATAGTCTTTACCTCTGGGAAAGCCACAACTCTTACAACTCATTTAAATGACATGCTTTGGATTCTGCGCATCTCTCACGGCTGTGTATGGCTCAGTGGTCACAAAACTAAAGTCAGGCTGGTGACAGCACAGTACTTATTGCTCCTACATCACAGTATTACAACTCTGTTCATTAAGTAAAGATTTACTGAATGCTCTAGGCCCTGGGGATACAAAAGTGAACAAAACAAAATTCCCTGTCCTCCTGGAGCTAGCACTGTAGTGAGGGAGACACGGCACCGCACCAGCCGGTGGAAGTGCGGTGGCAAACGGCAAAGCAGGGGAGGGGTCCAGGAGTACAGGGAGGGGAGTCTGTGTAAAAGGTGGCCATGGAAGGCCTCACTGAAAAGGCGACATTTTAACAAAACCTAATAGAGGTAATGGAAACATATTGGCAGGTTTTCATGAATAGGAGCCTCCCACTTGTGGGATGTTTTCTTCCATATGCAGCTTTCTATTTTTAGTGGGAATTTTAAATAAGAATAATTGGGAAGACAACCAAGTTTACTTCTGCCACTTCGTCACTATAATCTTATGTAAGGACTTCTCAGTAACTGTCACTGAATAGAATTAGTAATATTAGTAATATATGACAAAGTAATATGAAATTCTTGAGGATCATCTGTTGAGAAATTAATATCTAGATTTTTGCAGTTACATATCGCAAACTTAAAACCAATTTTACCTCACAGCTGATTGAGGATCCAATCCAATATTCTTCCCCATGGAAGTGCTTAATTTTTTTTTTTTTTTTTTTTTTTTTTCTGAGACAGGATCATGCTCTATTGCCAGGGCTAGAGTGCAGTGGCATCATCATAACTCACTGCAACCTCAAACTCCTGAATTCAAGGGATCCTCCTGCCTCAGCCTCCCAGGTAGCTGGGACTACAGACACACACCATTTTGCCCAGCTAATTTTTCTGATTTTTGTAGAGACAGGGTCTCGCTGTGTTGCTCAGGCTGGTCTTGAACTCCTGGCCTTAAGTGATCCTCTCACCTTGGCCTCCCAAAGTGCTAGGATTACAGGCATGAGACACTGCACCCAGCTGGAGATCCTTACTTTTGAAGATGATCTTGTTTACATGTCACAAACTAGATGCCGACTTTATTTACTTTATTCCATAAAGCTGCAGTCCCCAACCCCTGGGTCATGGACTGGTACCGGTCCGTGGCCTGTTAGGAACTGAGCCACACACTAGGAGGTGAGCTATGGGCCAGCAAGCAAAGCTTCATCTGTATTTACAGCTGCTCCACATCACTCACATCACCACATAAGCTCTGCCTCCTGTCAGATCAGCTGTGGCATTAGATTCTTAGAAGAGCGTGAACCGTACTGTAAACTGCACATGGGAGGGATCTAGGTTGCACGCTCCTTATGAGACTCTAATGCCTGATGATCTGAGGTGGAGCTGAGGCAGTGATCCTAGTGCTGGGGAATGGCTGCAAATACAGATTATCATAGCAGAGAGGTTTGACTGCACAGTAAATGTAATGTGCTTGAATCATCCCGAAACCATCCCGCCCCCTAACCCCTGATCCATGGAAAAAATTGTCTTACATGAAACCGGCCCCTGGTGCCATAAAGGTTGGGGACCACTGCCATAAAGGATTAGAGGAGGCTTACAAGAGTACATACAAGACAAAGGGATAAAAATAAAATAATTAAGGAAGTTTAGGCAAAGGGAAAACGTGGATGGGAAAATAATAGAGCCAGGGGAAAAATTGGACACAAAAATGTAGAAATTATGATTCTGTATAATTGGTAGAAGCCAGCCTAGGTATAAAGTTGTCAAGTTCTATGCAAAAAGTGAACATGGGCCATGCATGGTGGCTCCCGCCCATAATTCTAGCACTCTGGGAGGACTGGGTAGGAGGATTTTTTGAGGCCAGGAGTTTGAGACCAGCCTGAGCAACAGCAAGACCCCATCTCTACAAAAAGCAGAAAAATTAACCAGGTGTGGTGGTTTGTGCCTATAGTCCCCAGCTACTCAGGAGGCTGAGGCAGGAGAATCACCTGAGCTCAGGAGTTTGAGGTTGCGGTGAGCTATGATGATGCCACTGCATTCTACCCAAGGAAACAGAGCCAGACTCTGTCTCAAAAAAAACAAAAAAAGTGAATATGATGCTCTCTTATTCTTCACATAGCCTCCTATAAGTGAGATCATTTCAGTCAATGTCTGAAATAATTTTTCTACTTACTAGTGTTCAATTCCAGCTTCTAATCTTTGGAATGAAGAAAATATCAGTATGAAACTAAAATATTAATTGTGATATAAAACACAGAAACGTGTGTGGTTAACATCTTAGTTATAGAAGAAACAGTGCTTTTTTTCCAGTTAGAAAATCTGATTTTGTTTCTTCCTTTGCAGGTTGTATGGTGGGATGAATTACCGTCGGTTAGGGGGTGGTGTAGGAGTTATTAAAATGACACATTGTGAATCCCATATATGGTGAACATGTAGAAGACAGTCTTGCATATGCTCACCTGTATTCTGGAAAGCTTTGACTTTGGAGCTTTGTACAGCTTGAGAAGACATTAGAACAAATATTATTCTTTGCTGGTGCCTCAACATATGGAAATACAAATCCAATGAAAGTACTTCACCTGCAAGATGCCACCTTTGCACAATAATTTTCAACTCTGTGCAGAAGAATATTTATTTTTGGTTTTAATTTATCATGGGTTTTTGTTTTGTTGGTTTTTTTTTTTTTTTTTGGACTTATCCTTCCTCCCACAAAACAAAAAAGAAGAAAAGAAAAATTCCAAGCAGCAAAACTTACTTTGTTTTTAAGGTATTGATTTAAGTTTGAAAATACTGATAAGGGCAGAAGGGCTATGTATGATCTGATTGTTATTTCTAGTCACTCCATCCACATGACCCCACTACCTACAAGGATTACTAATGAAAAAGATAGGTCTGCAAAATGTATTAGCTAACCATTATTTTTGCACTAAGCATCAGTAGACTTGAAAATCTTAAAAAAAAAAAAAAAAAAAGGAAACATCTCATGTTAACTAGTACAATTCAGAAGGAATATTAAGTCAATAAAAAGCAGAACAACAGATACTACAGTTTTTATCAGTGGAATTTCATGTCTTGTTTCCTTCTATATGAACTTGTTTTCCACTATATTTAAAGTTTTTTTTCATAATATTTTCATAAAGTTTCTGCTAGATCTAGAACTTTGCTCAGTGCCCTCTTACAAAAACAGAATATGAGCCTCATATGCTGTCTTGAGAATATCCCAAGAGAATCACATGCAACTCTGCCAAGAGTTTTTGCTTAAAAATGTTACCAATTGAAGCAACTTTCCTTCCTATTTCCTTCTTGCTACCAAGGACCAACAGGAAGAAACATCCTCTTCCCAGCAGTGAATTCTGTTATGTAATTTATACTTGATGCTCAGGCCTTGTGAAGCTGAGGCTTACCCTTAATAACAGCCTCCAAGGGAATGAATTCTTCAGTTCATGTAATAGTATGTGTTAATGAGTGTAAAACCAATTGAGGCATTTTATTATTAATATCTTAGTTCTTTTATACAAACAATATATCATTATCCCATTCTATAAGGCCACTGTCACTACTCTCAAATTGCACTTTCTGGTGAAAAACTAAAATTTTTAAGGAAAAAAAAATGATAATTCCAATGGTTAAAGTGTTTTTTTTTTCTCACTATATTCATAGACCAATTTTTTTCAATGTATTTTGCAAGAAAATCTTTGAATAAGACTTTAATCACAACCAAAAGGACCTTCTCCCTCTCCCCTACTACAAAAATGTTTGGCAACTTTTGTGTTTACATTTAAAGATCATTTGCACCTTTTTCAAGCAAGAAAAATAAGTATTTGGTAAACAATTGTTTACATGTATCATTTATGCTTTTTTTCTAGCATGTAAAACTTTTTTAAATAAAGGTAGTATTTACCATAAAAATTTTTTTAGTTAATGCTTTTTAATGCTTGTACGTTTGCCATTTAATTTGGAATTTCTGTATCATTTATGTGTTACCTGTATGTAAAGTTACAAGTGCTTTCAACTTAAAGGAATAAAGGGATTGCCAGCTAGAATTAGGAATTTTTATTATATATTTTACATATTATATTATCTAACGTATAAACTTATTTTCTGGTGTTGGACTTAGAATCATACAATTTCAAGCTGCAAGGACTCTTAACAATCATCTAATCCAAACCCATTTATTACACTGACCTAAGTCTGAAAACTGAGGAAGTCTGCCTAAGATTAAATAGTCAATTAATGATAGAACCAATATTAGAAATCAGTTTCCCAAACTCCCACTCCATTTCTATGCCACATTGCCACTGTATGCTTACTTGAAACACAGCCTGGAACTCAATATAATAACACGACCTTAAGTCATATTTATTTTAAGTAAGTCTGGTATGAACATGTAAAAGGTATACAAACTTTTATGAGATCCTTACTGTAGTACATCGTTAACAGTCAGTCTTCAAGGCAAAATCACATATTTCCCAAGAGTTGCATATATTGAGGAAAAAGAGGAATGATAACAGGAACAAAATTCTAGGGATCACACTCTCCATGAGTCAGGAAGTCCCCAGTGAGAGCAGTTCACATGGCAGTGATTCAAGAGTTGCAACCCAGGAATTACAAGACTGGCCAAAGTTTTCACTGAAGCCTGTTAAAGGTTTTTTAGTTTTGTTTTGTTTTTCTCTTCCACTGAAGGCACTCCAGTTTTATTACTGATTGAGATGTATTCTATAAAAGGTGTGCTGTAAAATAGAAGGTTTATTAACTTACAGGCATGGTTATTTCCACAACTCTAGTAAGCTTGGGCTAGGGATTGGGTTGGCAATCATCCTCATTTTATAAATAAATCCACTGAAGCTTAGAAAAGTTAAAATGACATAGTAGGAGCTGAACCTCAAATCCACATCCCTGATTCCAAAATTTTTGTGCTCTAAACACATTCCTACATTCCTTTTTTTTTTTTTTTAATGATTGTTTCACAGTTTTGTTCCATAATGTTTTACCTCCAGATATCCACATTGCAGATAATACTTCCTGGCCACTGTGAAAAGAAAGAGGTCCCTCTTGTGACAACTGGCTCTTTAAATTGCTTTGAGGGGCTATTCTGGAAATAATTGATAATGCTCTCGAAATGACAAAACTCCTTAACTAAGCTGTCTGGCCAGTGCTTAGTAACTATTTTTCAGTTATTTAGCCACTTAAGGTTGGAGCTTAGACACTTTTAAATGTCAAAAAGAATGGAAGGTATTCATTGAACTAACATATATTTGAGGTTATTCCAATAACAGTCACTCACTACCCTATTAATAGCCCTATCCTAGAATGAATGTTTATGTATTTAAGTCTGCATTCCTAGGAAAAGAGGACACATATTTTCAGTCTGAATTTAAAGGATCAATAAACATTTGGACTTTTACTAAAAGAGGAACATTACCTGCCTTCAGAAAGCTTAGTTTCAAACCTCACTTTGATCAAGCCTCTAGATCAGTGGTTCTCAAAGTGTGGTCTGTGAACGGCTGAAGGCCTCAAGAGTCTTTCAAAGTAGCTATGAGTCAAATTATTACCTTTTTTACTGTGGTGACATTTGCACTAATGGTGTAAAAGCTAGAGTGGGTAAAACTGCTGGTGCCTTAGCACAAATCAAGGCAATGGCACCAAACAGTACAAGTAGATACAGTATTCTTTACCACCAAAGACTTGCAGTTTTAAAAAAGTTTGCTTAAGAATGTCCTTGCCGGACGCAGTGGCTCATGCCTGGAGTCCCACCTACTCAGGAGGCTGAGACAGGAGGATCTCTTGAGCCCAGAAGTTTGAGACCAGCCTAGACAACATAGCAAGACCCCATCTCTCTGGAAAAAAAAAAAAAAAAAAAAACTCCATAATAAAGCAATAAAAATTATTAATTTATTAAATCTTAACCCTTGGAAATATGTCTATTTTAAATATCTTGTATGAAAAAATGGGAAATATGTATAAAACACTGCTGCAAACCAAAATACAGTGGTTGTCACAAGAAAAATCTTATGTGATAGTTTGAGTTGTATGCAGAATTAGCTACTTTTTGAAAGAAGGACACACAAACTAAGGTTATTCAGGCTTGGGTGTTCGGCAGACATTTTCTCCAAAATTAACAAAGTGAGGTTATCTCTTCAAGGTAAGCAACTCACAGTATCTATTGTCAATAATATTCAAGAGAAAATTATGGCCGGGCGCGGTGGCTCACGCCTATAATCCTAGCACTCTGGGAGGTTGAGGCGGGCAGATCGTTTGAGCTCAGGAGTTCGAGACCAGCCTGAGCAAGAGCGAGACCCCGTCTCTACTAAAAAAATAGAAAGAAATTAGCTGGACAACTAAAAATATATAGAAAAAATTAGCCCGGCATGTTGGCACATGCCTGTAGTCCCAGCTACTCAAGAGGCTGAGGCAGAAGGATTGCTTGAGCCCAGGAGTTTGAGGTTGCTGTGAGCTAGGCTGACGCCACAGCACTCTAGCCAGGGAACAACAGAATGAGACTGTCTCAAAAAAAAAAAAAGAGAAAATTAGAATTTGGGGAAAGCTGTATTAACCACTATGAGCTTGACAGCTGACGACTTTTCTGATGAAATTGGTGATGACACCGATGAATGTCATCTTTTTTATACTGTACAGTGAAATGTGTCAACATGTGGAAGATCTGCATAATTCATGGAACCAATTTTTCTAAATGATCAATGCATCCAAAATGCAAGACAAACCAATGGATCTTACGGGAACAGTATGAAAGGTCCCTTGATATGGTTTCAGATTTCAACAATCACTTGTCAAGTTTTGGAGTAGTATCAAGAAGAATATCCATAATTATCATAGGGCTACTAAAATACTCCTCCTCTTCCAATTTCATATTTGCATGAGCTATATTTCTTTCACATACTTCAACCAAAATAATATACTGCAAAAGACTGAATGCCAAAGCAGATGAGAATCCAACTGCTTTTATTAAGCGAGAAATTATAGGATGTACAAAAATGTAAAAGAATGCAAGTCATTGCTAATTTTTTGTTTTTGAAAAAATGGTTATTTTATTTCAGAATATTACATGGGTACAAATGCTTTGGTTACATATATTGCCTTTGCACTGCCCAAGTCAGAGCTACAAGCGTGCCCAACCCCCAGACAGCACGCACTGCATCGCACCCATTAGGTGTGAATTTACCCATCCCTTTCTCCTCCTCCAGCCTGCCCAACACCTGATGAATGTTACTTCCATATGTACACGTAAGTGTTGATCTATTAGTACCAATTTGATGGTGAGCACCTGTGGTGTTTGTTTTTCCATTCTTGTGATACTTCACTTTGAAGAATGGGCTCCAGCTCCATCCAGGATAATAGAAGAGGTATTAGTTCACCATTTTTTTTTTTTATGGCTGGTGGGACTACAAATTAGTACAACTCTATGAAAAGTAATATGGAGATACCGCAAAGAACTAAAAATAGAACTACCATTTGATCCAGCAATCCCACTACTGGATATTGACCCAAAGGAAAAAAACTCATTCTGTAAAAGAGATCTGCATTCAAATGTTCATAGCAGCACAATTCACAATTGCAAAGATGTGGAAAAATGGTTATTTTTATTCTTATAGTAAATGTATGTTAACATGTAATAGGTTTATTTTTGATGCACTAATAAGTATTTCTTAAATTTCTCAGTTTTAACTTGCTATGATAAATCACTAGATATAATCCACATAAACAAAAGCTCTTTGCATCCTATGTAATTTTTGAGACTGTAAAGGGATCTCAGGGCAAAAAAGTTTGAGAACTGCTGTTTTAAATCTTCCAGTTTACAGAAAATACAGGGGAAGAGAGGCATATGTTAATTCACATGGATTCAATTAGCAAAATCCAGAATGTGGGAAACATTACAGTACAAATAATTCAGTTTCCCCAAAAATTGAAATACAAGGGGAAAAAATGGAGAGGAAGAAACTGATAGATTAAAAGGAATTAAACACTCATATCAACTAATTGCAAGTGTGTGAACCTTACTGTGATACTGTTTCAAGGAAATCAACTATAAAAAATTTTGAGGCAATCAAGGAAATTTGATCTCTAACTGTATATTTGATATTATGGAATTATTACAAAATTTTTCAGGAATGATAGTATTGTAGTTATGATTTGTGAGCCCTTATCTTTTAGAGATACATGTGAAATACGTGTGGATTAAATAATTTGGGGGCTTGGGAAGACAAGAATGGGAACATAGATGAAATAAGAGGGGCAAAAATTGATCATAGTTAAAGCTGGGTTATGAATACAATGGGCATTAATTATGCTACATTTTCGTGTACATGTTTAAAATTTTTCATTTAGAAAATAGTTTAAAAAAACAAGCTTCAGGTAATAAGTGAAGCAGATAATTTTTTAAATGCACTGAAGTATAAAACATGCAATGATCTAATTATTTACATAGCCCAGAAGGAGTGATTCAATAGTTTGGCCCGATGTGGATAGAAGGAGCAATTAGAAAAGAAGTTATGCCTGAGAAAGGTTTGAAAAGTAATAGATTTTCTAAGAGGATAAGAGTGGAAAGGACATTCCAGACTTCCTCTCAAGCTTGGTGTTTGGTCGATGAGGGCCCACAGGGGTTCAACGTGTGTATGGAGAAGGGTTCTCTCTATGCGGGGCCCATCTACCCTGGACAGCATGATGTTCGTCCACAACAACTGCAAGGTGTTCAGATTTTGTAAATCCAAATGTCATAAAAACCTTTAAAAACAAGTGCAATCCTTGCAAAATCTGGTGGACTAAAGAACATTCCAGGCAGAGAAAACAGTATGTGCAAGACATACACAATAAAGGCAGTGAGACAACATGTGGTGTTCAGGAAATCAAAGCAGTCTGCTTTCAGGAATATAAAGTACAACAAAGCCAGTGTCCAAAAATAAGAAGCAAGTAGGCACCATCATAAAGGGCCTCACATCCCAATAGTTTTCTCTTAGGTTTCTTCTCTGATGCTTTATTCCAGTAAGTCTTGTTCTGGGAGGGTGTGGCAGCCAGGCTCCAAGATCTCTGCCTTCTGGTATTCACACACTGTAATCCTCTCCCACACTGCACCAGAGTTGGTCTGCTCTAGTCTGCTGCAAAAGTGATGCTATAACTCTGGTGGGGGATATCGACAATGGGGGAGGCTATGCATATGTAGGGGCCAAGGGGTATAGGGAAACCTCTGTACCTTTGCTAAATTTTGCTGTGAACCTAAAACTGCACTAAAAATAAAGTCTATTTAAAAAGGGGGGGTGGTATGTCACTTCCAAAATTAGGTATAAAAAGACCCTAGCTTTCATCTTGGATGTCTCTCTCATCTTTCACTCTAGGAAATGCAAATAAATGAAAAGAGAACTATAACAACCCCATGAACTTCCTTGCCCCCAGCATCCAGCTTCAAAAATTATCAACATTTTGCTAATGTTGTTTTATCTATCTCCTCCCACTCTCACTTCTCCTCCCCATCATTGCTGGAGTATTTAAAGCAAATCCCAGGCATCATGTTAAAGTCATGCACTTCATGACATTTCAGTCAATGACAGACCGCATATATGACAGTGTTCCCATAAGATTATGATACCATATTTTGATGGTGCCTTTTCTATGTTTAGAAATGTTTAGATACACAAATACTTACCAGTGCATTACAATTGTCCACAATATTCAGTACAGTAACATGCTGTACAGTTTTATAGGCAAGGAGCAATAGGCTAAACCATATAGCCTAGGTGTGTATTAGGGTGTTCTATATAGGTTTGTGTAAGTATGCTCTGTGATGTTTACACAACGACAAAATCACCTAACATGTCTCAGAACACATCCTCATTGTTAAGCGATGTATGACTGTATTTCACCCACACTTGAATATTTACCAGACTTAAGATCTGAGAGCTACAGTTTAAAAAACAATAAAAAAGAAAAATAAATAAAAAAGAATATTTGTCAAGGCCTAACTATAACATTATCATACTTGATAAAATTAACAATTCCTTAATATTGGCTAATACCCAGTCAATATTAAAATTTCCCTAAATACCATTACTATTATACTTTGGAGTTTTCTTTTTTCCTGTCCTTCCTTTTGCTCACATGGTCAAATTTCTTTTTTGTTCCTTTGCCCTGTCATTTTCAGAAATTCTTCTATAATCTCTAGTCTCTATTGTGTATATCCCCATTATAACATAGTGAAACTTATATTTTTCTACTAAGATATTCACATTAAAAGTTTCTTTAGAAATACTTCATAGTTGTTTCATTTCATCAATCAGAACATATATCTCTTAGTATGAAAGATACTAAGAGCGGGCAGTGGGTTCAGGTGTTAGCAACTACATCCATTAGAAAGTGCTCCATCAGTCTTTCACCTACTTGTTTTAGCAGATATTAATGATTGACCCTTAGATCCATTATTTCACTGAGAGTTTAAAAAATGTTGCCTTTTGCCCAGGTGTGATGGCTCATGCCTATAATCCTAGCACTTTGGGAGGCCAAGATGGGAGGATCACTCAAGGCCAGGAGTTCAAGATCAGCCTGAGCAATAGCAAGACTCTGTCTCTACAAAAAAAATAGAAATATTAGCTAGGCATGGTGGTGTGCGCCTATAGTCCCAGCTACTCGGGAGGCTGAGGCAGGAAGATCGCTCGAGTCCAGGATGTGGAGGTTGCAGTGAGCTATGATGATGCCACTGCACTCTAGTCTAGGCAAGACTGTCTCAAAAAAAAAAAGAAAAGAAAAAATGATGCCTTTTCTATCATTCTTTTGCATTTATTAGTTGAAATACATCTAAAATTGTTCACTAGTCAACTATTTATCTTTTTTTTTTTTTTTGAGACAGAGTCTCGCTTTGTTGCCTGGGCTAGAGTGAGTACTGTGGCATCAGTAGCTCACAGCAACCTCAAACTCCTGGGCTTAAGCGATCCTCCTGCCTCAGCCTTCCAAATAGCTGGGACTACAGGCATGCGCCACCATGCCCAGCTAATTTTTTCTATGTATATTTTTAGTTGGCCAGATAATTTCTTTCTATTTTTAGTAGAGACGGGGTCTCGCTCTTGCTCAGGCTGGTTTCGAACTCCTGACCTCGAGTGATCCACCCGCCTCAGCCTCCCAGAGTGCTAGGATTACAGGCATGAGCCACCGCGCCCGGCCTAACTATTTATCTTGAAATACATACTAGAATGACAGGAAAAAAAATGTTTGCTTCTCCTCTTTAGTTTACCAATTTTCAGAAGTTAATTCTGCAGCAACCTCCAAAGGCAACCTTTGAATTTCTAAAATTCTGTTTAGTATTATCATGAGCTCATAAAGGTTTATATGTTCCATTGATTAATTGCAAATTTTTTTTTATATTTGCATTGTCTTATCTTTGGCAAGTCAAGTCCCCCCTTCATGGTGGCCCCCATCCTTTTCACACAACTCTTTTTTTCTTGTCTCGAAAATTGGTAGATTCTTTTTTTTTAATTTTTTGTAGAGACAGAGTCTGCTGTGTTCCCAAGGCAGGTCGGGTCTTGAACTCCTGGGCTCAAGCAATCCTCCCACCTTGGTCCTTTTCTTTTTTTACACACAGGGCTCACCATGTTACCCAGGCTGGGCTCAAGCAATCCTCCCACCTCAGCCTCCCCAGGGGCTGGGACTACAGGTGCACACCAACACATCCATGTCATAACTGTTGATAGCCATCTTGCTTTTTGACATATGAAAAATATTCTTATACATTTCTTGTCCCAAACCTGAAATCAGCCTTTCTTCAAGAAGTCATATCTGCTTTTAGTGGGAAATACTTAGAGACCACAATCTGAATATTAGTAATGTTCATTGTTAATGAGTTTTCATTGCTTCCAGGCCTATCCAATAGACAAAGCTAGAAATATGGGATTTTTAGCAAAAGAAAAATAAATCATGAATTGTCTCAATAGACACAGAAAAAAAAATTTTTACAAAATCCAACATCCATTCATGATAAAAACCCTCAACAAACTAGGAATAGAAGGGAACATCCTTAACTTGATAAAAGGCATCTATGAGGCAGGGCACAGTGGCTCATGCCTATAATCCTAACACTTTGGGAGGCCAAGGCAAGAGGATGGCTTGAGGCCAGGAGTTCGAGACCAGCCTGAGCAAGAGCAAAATCCCATCTCTACAAAGAGTAGAAAAATTAGCCTGCCATGGTGGCACACGCCTGTAGTCCCAGCTACTTGGGAGGCTGAGACAGGAGGATCACTTGAGCCCAGGAGTTTGCGGTGGCATGAGCCATGATGATGCCACTGCACTCTCACCCTGGCAACATAGCAAGATCCTGTCTCAAAAAAAAAGAAAAGGTATCTATGAAAAAACCTACAGCTAACACCATATTTAATGGTAAAAGAAAGACACAATGCTTTCCCACTAAGGTCAAGACCAAAATAAAAATATACATTCTCACCACTTCTATTGGCCTTTGTACTGGAGATTCTAGCCAGGCAGGAAAAAGAAAGAAAAGATTGAAAATTAAGAAGTAAAACTGTCTTTATTCACAGATGACATGAATTTTATATATAGACAATCCTAAAAAGTTCAGTGAAAAAACTACTGGAATAAACAAGTTCAGTAAGGTCACAGGATACAAGAGCAATATGCAAAATCAATTATATTTCTATATACTAACAACAAACAATTTGAAAATGAAATTAAGAAAACAATTCCATTCTCAATAGCATCAAAAAGAATAAAATAAAATATTTAAAGAAGATTTAAATAAATGGAAAGACACCCTTGTTCATAGACTGGAAGACTTAGTATCATTACGAAAGCATCACTCCCCAAACTGATCTAGGGATTCAATATAATCACTATCAAAATCCCAGATAGCTTTTTTGCAGATTCACAAGCTGATCCTGAAATTCTATGGAATTGCAAAAGACCAAGAATAACCAAATGATCTTGAAAAAAAAGACAAAGTTGGAGGTCTCACCTTTCCTGATTTCAAAACTCACTACAAAGCTGTTGTAATCAAGACAGTGTAGCATAAGAACTGATATATAAATCAATGGAATAGAATTGAAAAGTCCAGAAATAAACTCAAACATCTATGGCCAACTGATTTTTGAAAAAAGTGACAAGACAATTCAACAGGAAAACAATGGTCTTTTCAACAAATGGTGCTGAAACAACTATCCACATGAAAAAGGATAATTTGGAGACCCCTCCCTCACACCAGACACAAAACATTAACTCAAAATGAATGATAGACCTAAATTTAAGAGCTAAAATTAGAAAATCCTTAGAAGAAAACATGAGTAAATCTTCAGGACCTTGGGTTAAATGATGATTTCTTAGATTCAATACCAAAAGTACAAGCAATAAAAGAAAAAAATTGATAAATTGTAATTCATCAAAATTAAAAACTTTTATACTTCAAAAATAAGTTAATTCTGATATCCCCGATTAAAGTTTAATATTACAAAGTTTCTACTTACTTGATTTTATAACTGAAAATCTTGGTTCCTAACATTGACATAATTACATGGCTTATCTTATAAATAGTGCCAAAATAACAATACCAATATTATCAGTAACAAGATAACTGAATATAATTTAAGATTTCTTTGTTGCTCTTCTTTTCCTCTATCCTCTTCTAGGATAGAGTCCACTAGAATATACAATTAAAATACTATGATATAAAGATATTAAAACCAGCCTGGGTAACATAGAAAGACCCCGTCTCTAAAAATAAAAATAAAATAAAAAATAAAGGTATTAAAAAAAATTATTTGTGTGATTATACCATGAACTCAATATAATTAAGCTTGTTTTCAATTTTTAAGAATTGTTTTGTTTTTTTACTTTTTGATCTAATTTTGTTTCATAATTATATAAAACTCTTACATAGTTCCAAGCTATAAACAATGAACATTCAGGTAAATCTTAACTGCCATTCCTATCCCCTCTACCCAGTTCCTTCCTTCTCCCTATAAGTAAACACATGTATTAGTTTGTGGTTTATCTTTCCATTGTTCTTTGAAAGCATAAGGAAATATACACACATACTCGTATTTCCCTCATTCCTTACATAAAAAGTAGCATACTGTATACTCTGTCCCCATATATTGCTCTTCCACATAACAGTATATCCTGGAGATCATTCTATAGGAGTATATAGGTATCCTCCTCAATCCCTTTTATACTTGCATAGTATTAATTCATTTTGCAGCTATACCATAGTTTATTCAACCAGGCACCCTCTGATGGGAATTTGAATTGTTTTTAGTCTTGCTGTTACAAATACTGTTTTAATAAATAACGTTGTACATGCTTTTGTATTTTTTGCCAGTGAATTTTTAGGATAGAATACTAGAAGTGAAACTGCTGAGCAAAGGTAAATGCACACATAATTTTGCTAAACATTGCTAATTTTTGTTTTGTTTTGTTTAGAGATGGGGTCTCACTCTATTGCCCAGGCTGGAGTGCAGTAGGGCTCACTGCAGCCTTGAACTTCTGGGCTCAAGCCATCCTCCCGCCACCGCTTCCAAGTTGCTGGGACTACAGACGCATGGCACCATGCCAGCACGATATTGCTAATTTCTTCTCCATAGGGTTTGTATCATTTATAATAAACTTTTACCTGTTTCCACTCTTGTTCACCTACAACTTATTCTCCCTCATATCTTATAAAAGTTTATAAAATACAAATTGAGTCATATTACTGTCCAGCTTAAAATCCTTCAGTGGCTTCCCATTGTGTTTAGAATAAAATGTAATTTCATCACAGTACCTATAAAACCTTAGATCATGTGGATCCTGCCTCTGTATCAAGTTAGGATTAGGTTTAGCTATAAGCAAGAGACCCAAAATAACACTAATTGAAACAAGACAAAAGTTTACTTCTCTGACAAATAAGTCTGGAGGAAGACTGTCCAAGGCTGGCATTGTGGCTCAGCTTCAAGAAATCCGCAGGGCACAAGCTCCTCCCAGGCCATGCTCTGCCATCCCCAGAACCTGACCCTCATCCCCATAACCTAAGATAATAGCTAGAGTACCAGTCAGCATATCAATGTTCCAGGCAGCAAAGCTGGAAGAAGGGATGAGTAAGAACAGGGAAGGGGTACATGTCACCTGTTTCTTAGGGAAGATTCCTGGAAGCTCTCTACATGACACTTCCATTCATATCCCCTGGGTCAGAACTTATTCATATGACTATATGTACCTATAAGGAACGCTGGAAAATATCTTTATTTCTGGGCAGCCAGGTGTCTCAGCCAAAAATTAGGAGTTATCATACCACAGAAGAAGCCTCTGCTTCACAACCTCCTCAGTTTCACCTCATACTACTCCATATGCCCTTATTCACTATGCTCCAGCCACAAGGCTTCCTTTATTTCTCATATAAGCCAAGCTCTTACCTATCTCAAGGCCTTTCCTCTTGTTGTTTTATCTGCCTAGCATACCCTTCCTCAGATCTTCACATGGCTGGCTCCTGTTCATCATTCAGGACTCAGCTCCAATGTCATTTCCTCAGAGACCTTCTTTGACTACTGTATATAAAGTAGTCCCCACTCCAGTCACTCTTTTTCATATTGCACGGCCTTATTTTCTTCATAGCATCTGTCTCCATCTGAAATTATTTATCTTTTGCCTTCCTTCACTTGAATATAATTTCCACAGGGCAGGGAGTTTTTTTGTCTTCTTCATTGCTATATTCTTATTACTCAATACAATTCTAAGCACATGGTAAGGAGCTAAATATCAGTTGAATGAATGAATATCTGACTCCAAAGCTCATGCTTTTCTATTATCTCTGCTGCTCCTACTATATCTGAAATAATACTCCATACCAGAAATTATG
Source organism: Eulemur rufifrons (assembly GCF_041146395.1). Taxonomy (NCBI): domain Eukaryota; kingdom Metazoa; phylum Chordata; class Mammalia; order Primates; family Lemuridae; genus Eulemur; species Eulemur rufifrons. The sequence continues at coordinate 85,230,198 of NC_090990.1, forward strand.
AGAATGATAGCCTATTAAAGTTACTTTCTTTCACACAAGATTTTTAAAAACATTGCTTCTAAAGTAAAAGAAAATCTTATGTTCAGTAAGTAAAAAGAGGAGATTTAGATATAACATCATGGGCAAGTCTCTTAAGTTGCTTGATCTCACACTTTTTATCTGTAAAATGGAAGATTTTAGTTAAAATTTACTTAATGTACAGGTATCTACAAAGCACTGTGCTAATCTTGTCCTTTAGTGCTGTGCATAGTTAGCACTGTGCTAACTATGAAAGTTAAACAAGATAATTTCTGGTCTTAAAAAAGGCTCACAAGTGCCTTTCAACTCTACAATTTGTATGATTCTATATAATTGTTGGTTTGTACCCTTGATGGTAGAGAAAAAGCTTACCACTTCCCACTACAGAGATAATAATCAAAAGATGTCATCCAGACACTGATAAACACACTGCTTCATTTAAAAAGTGAACATTTAATTCAATATTGCAATAGGAATTGAAAAGTATTAAAAACAGAAGCATATTAGTGGCTATAAAATCTATATTATTAATCTTTTGAGGGGATTTTTGACTGCCAGTTCTCTACAGCAAACTAAAGCTAGGAAAATGTCTTTAGAAGACAGAATTCTTTCTGAATGCAAGTCTAAAATGTTAAAAAGGGATAAACGGTTTTAAAGACTCAAATAAGAAATACTCAATATTAGATACACCTCATTTGAATCCTAAAAGTTTGACATAATAAACATTATATATATATATATATTTTAAAAGATGACCAACAAATTAACAACTCAGCATTTTCTAAAGAGTGGCATGCCAGATCATCATGACTAGTACATGAGCACTTGGCTGTGGTTCCTCTACGACTGCATTCTCTGTTCTTCTAGATCCTTCTTGATTTCCATCTTGGCAACTCCAAAGGCACAGTGGGAAAAATAGATGCAGAGATAGATGCCCATTTCTCCTGCAGTCTGTTTCAGCATAGCAATTAGGCAAATAATCAATGAAAAAAGGGTATATAATCCATAACTTACAGTCCACAGAAGGCCTCACTCAATTTGAAAAATTGCCAGTTCTGTCAAATATGCTAACACTCCAATAAGATATTTATGACACAGAATCTGAAAAAAAAAACACATTCAAAATTATAATAGTATTAATTATGATAATAAAGCAGTTTGCCATTTAGTGATCAATGTTACATTGGCCTAATTTCTTGATTTCATTCATTATGCTTACCACATGTAATACATTAGCATTTTTATATTTTCTATTCTAGTTCTTTCCTTTTTTGTTTTTTAATGCTGGTCTCTTTCCATCAAAATTATTTCCCAACCTACTATTGCATTGTGACTCCCAGTTTGAAAAGCATGAGCACAATGCTTACAGGTAAGTATGGACTTCTTAGAACCTAAGAGATGAGAGTTCAAATCTTTTTTTTTTTTTTAATTTCAGCATATTATGGGGGTATAAAAGTTTAGATTACGTATATTGCCCTTGCCCCCCACACCCTCCAAGTCAGAGCTTCAAGCATGTCCATCCCCTAGACGGTGCGCTTGGCACTCATTATGTATATATACACCCATCCCCTGAGAGTTCAAATCTTGACTCCTCATCTTACAAGTTATCTTGCTTGTCACTTAAACCTACCTTGGCCTCAGTTCCTTGTTTTAAAATAAAATGTGGATAAAAACACCTAACTATAGAGTTGCTCTAAAGATGAGAATTAAGATTTCTTAAATTCTCAGTACAGTGAAAAGACCATAGAAAACATTCACTGAGTGTATATTGTAGCTATGTATTCTAATAATATTTTAGGAGCCAACTCTCAGTTTATTTCTGATACTTCTTATGATAAACACTTCACAGAGAATAAAACAATATCTTTATTATTTCTTTACCAATGAGGATATAAAACTCTAGAATATAAAGATGACATCTTAGTTCTGTGTTTCCAGATATAACTTTTTATCTAACATATAAAATTCTCTGTTACTCTGACAATTATTTCAAAATTTGACAAGAAACAATTTTGAAAGTTTCAAACTTTCTATAGAATAATAATCCATGTTACTACCAAAGTCTGTGGCACACAGCATATAGTGTCCTTCCATTAACAGGTTACACCTAGAAAGCTTAAAAACTTTGGTAAATCATTTATAAAGCATAAAATAAAGTCTCTCTACTGTCTTAACTGGCATACATTCAATTGTGTTTCTTCAACGTAGACAGTATAATCATCACACATTTTGAAAATCCTGCAACGATAAGGAAAAATTACTTAACTAGATTTGTTCAAACTAACCTTTATTCTTCCATCAGTATGTGCTGAAGCTACAGATGTTGAAACACGAACCAATCTTGTGGCTGATAAATGAATTTTGAAATGCCTATGAAAATGTGAATAAAGGCAGTCCATGAATAAGTCAACTTCCTCCTGGGTAACCTCCCCAGGTGTTTTGTGGACACTGTCCCATAAAGCCTTGGCATCCTCTGGATGTATCGCATAAGAAATGTCCAAACTTTGAGGACTACAGGGTACAGACCAAAGAAATTCAGTAGTAGCCATATAATGGTCCATTTTACACGCAGTCCACATAGCAGCCATCCAGGAAAGATTAAACGCATTGATTGCTAAAGGACTAAAATAACAGTCAAAGGTCTTCTGAAACCAAGTTCCAATTATGGCTGTATTAGACTCTGCTCCATTTGCAAGGAATAAGGGTAGACAGGTGAAATCTTCTGAAACAGTCTCCAGAAGACTGTCTCCAAATATACAGCAGAACCAACCAGTCCACAACACTTTACCTTCTCTGTTCTCAGATGGCAATTGAGATTTTGACAGAATCTACAAAGGAAAGTAAAATAGTTTAAGTTCAAAAGTACATTTACTCCTAAATTACATCATCTCAAAATTATTTAGTACATAAAAATGAGACAATCTGATTTACTTGCCAAAAAACACAGAGGGAATAGCCTCCCTAATCATTATCAGGGTTTATCAAAATAATTGTCCTTTCTCCCAATATTCTTACACAGTGGAGACATGGTATATGGCAAGATCTTGACACAACCAAAATACAAAATAAGAAAGATATCCAAAATACAAAATAAAAGATACCACCAATATGGCATGACCAGTTACAGTACTCTAAAAAAAAATCTCAACTTTAGAATTGACTGTAAAAGGTCACCAAATCCAACATGCTTGAATTCTTCCATTGAGGAAGAATTCAATATTTCCTAAGGCAGCTCTTTCTATCAATTTTAAATGTTTTTTCATATATTAGGCCCTATAGTTTCCACCCACTGGTCCTGCTTCCTTCCTGTTGACCAAGTAGAACAAATCAAATCAAATCTCTCTTCTACAGGAAAAGCCCTTCAAATATTTGATGGTCCCTATCATATATACTAATACTACCAAGTTCAACATATTCAGTTTCTTCAATGTCATTCCTCCTATGACATACATTCACATTCTCTCACTATTCTGGTCACTCTTCTCTGAAATTCTTCTGCATAGGAGTCATTCATAAATGAACATAATTACTTCAAAAAGGTCTGATTACAAGACTATCACTATTTTTAACCTACATTATACTCCTATTAATGTAATCTCAGATTGCAGTTTTCTGATTTTTAGTTGACAGCTTTATATAAATTAGCCTTACATATTCATTTTTGCCGTTAATAGGTAAATCTCCCCCACCTTACATTAAGGCAGTAAACTTACTCCTACTTAAATTTTAATCTCTTTCAATTTGACCCATTGCACAATCCATTCAGATTGTTTAAGATCTTGATTATATTTCTAGCTGATTGCCTAACTACTCAAGCTTTAAATTTGTAAGTTACATGACAAACATACCTTCCAGATATTCATAGAGGTTTTTGTTAAAGCATTGACAAGGCCAAGGATAAGATCACAGCCCTGTATCATATCCCTTTAGAGGTGATCATCTGAACAGTTACTACTTTATTTCTCCTTCTTCTTCAAGAAATTATGAAAGCTTATCCAATGCCCTAACAGATCTATTACATTTATCACACTTCCATAACCTACAACCCTGTCAAGATATGAGGTTTCATTTGAAACCTATTAGAACACTATACCAGGAATTCAAGAGGTCATTTCTCTTGAAATGAATGACCTCTCATCCTCACAAGAACATTTGCTGGACTGCTGATATGCACGTCATAAAACTTCTCTGAGTATAAGCTGTTTCATTTGACAAAGACTGCTAAGTGTCTATCCAGTATCCGTTTTTCCTTCCACAATAGTCTCTGTACTTGAGGTGGCAAAGTACCCACTAAAATAATTTTTTTCTAGCCTCCCTTCCAACTAGGATACATGTCAGGTACCATTTGTCCTTCCCATCTTCCTCCTACTTCCTGCCTGGAACCTGAATATAATGTTCAGAGTTCCAGAAGGCATCTAAGACTATAAGGTGACTTTTAGCATGGAAGCCACGCACTAAGGATGACAGAAAAGAAAGACAGAAGAAGTGTAGATTATTAATGATTTCATCAAGCATCATACCAGCCTTAGACAGCTTACTTCCATGTACTTTTTAAAATAAAACAAATAAACCTCTATCTTATTTAATCCATTGTTATTTAGGCTGAACTTAATCCTAGAACATCTTGAGATCTTTGCTAATACCATGAGCTTTATCAGGGTCAGCAAAGTTTTTCTGTAAAGGAACAGATAATAAGCATTTCCAGCTTTACAGGCAATAGGGTCTCTGTTGCAACTACTCAACTCTGCTGTTGTAGCTAAAAGCAGCCATAGACAATACATAAACAACTTAAAGTAGCTATGTTCCAATAAAATCATATTTACAAAAACAAGGAGCAAGTCAGATTTGGCATACAGGTTGTAGTTTATTGACCCCTGGTCTATACATACAAAAAAATAAGGTCTTTTCAACTGCTTTAAAATTTAATTTCCTTATCAATGATTAAAATTATTAAATCAGAAGAAAGAGAAGCAGCAGTCATGAATAATAAATAAAATAAATCTGGTTTTTTCATAAGTCAAAAGATAGCCCTATTACTTTTATACACTATTTATATAGGAAGGAATGTAAAATGTTATATTTCTTTTTTTTTTTTTTTTTTTTTTGAGACAGAGTCTCGCTCTGTTGCCTGGACTAGAGTGAGTGCCGTGGCCTCAGCCTAGCTCACAGCAACCTCAAACTCCTGGGCTTAGGCGATCCTACTGCCTCAGCCTCCCAAGTAGCTGGGACTACAGGCATGCGCCACCATGCCTGGCTAATTTTTTCTATATATATTTTTAGTTGGCCAGATAATTTCTTTCTATTTTTAGTAGAGACAGGGTCTCACTCTTGCTCAGGCTGGTCTCGAACTCCTGACCTCAAGCGATCCACCCGCCTCGGCCTCCCAGAGTGCTAGGATTACAAAAATGTTATATTTCTGAGAGTAATTTAGCATGAAGTATCATAATATGTAATGATATGTTATATAGTTTTTACTAAAATTCTACTTCTAGGAATTTAATCCTAGTAAAAATTATAGAACTATACAGATGTAGCTACAAAAATATAGAATTCCTAAATATTATCTACAATATCATTAGTAAAAATGCTATAATGCAAAAGTATGGGCAGTATGATCCCAATTTTAAGACTACATAGCTACATCATTAAAAGAGTAAATACAGATGACCAAATAGATGTATACCAAAATGTTTACCAAAAATGCAAACTATGTTTAACATTTTTGTACTTTCATGTATTGCTAAGTTTTTTTAAATAATCATGATTATATATACACAAACACTTCCAATGTATACAGAAAAAAATTTTTTTAAGTTGGCCATATCTAATTATCATAATTTAGCCAAACAAGACATAAAATACATTATAAATCACAAGCTCAGGAATTTTAAAAACAGTAAGAAAATACCACAACAATTTGCAAACCAAGAATATGCAGATTCTTTTCCCCCAGGAAGAAGTATTGCTTATGTAACATACCTGGACAAGAAATGCTTCAGAGTCCTTTTGTGTTCCTTTCATTCCTAGGAGAGGAGAGAAAATCACTTTGATGTTAAAGTCTTCTCCCACTTCCACAGCAAGTCCTTTTTGCTTTTCAGAAACAATAAATGCACTCAGAAGTCTAGAATACTCTTTGAGATGAGTATAGGAGAATTTATATAGGGGAGTTAAACTATATAAAGTCCACTGTTTATGCAGAAGGAATGCAACCTTTTGAGGATCAACATCTTCCTAAAAAAAAAAATTGAGACAAAAGAAGTTTAAGAATTAGGAAACATTAGCAAGAAAAAGTTTAATCATAGCATTTTAAATATTAATATTTAATACAAATCTATCACTGGGGTGCTGATTTTTGCATTCCAGCCTAATTGCAGTCTGTAGGACTTTTTGCAGATCGTTGAACAGACCTTTGCATTTGCTGTCCCTTCCCTTTGGAATGCTCTTCCCCAAGGTGTTCACGTGGCATGTTCCTTCACTTCATTAGTTCTCTGCCAAAGGTCACCCAAGAGGCCACTCTATTTAAAGTAACACCTGCACCCACTCCACCTTTTTCACTCTGTATTTCCATACCCTGGCTTTATTTTCTTTACAGCACTTGTTACTACCTAACATTATGTATCTATCTGATTGTTTTCTTTAGAGGCAATGTCTCACTCTGTCACCCAGGCTGGAGTGCAGTGACCCAATCATAGCTCCCTATTACCTCAAACTCCTGGGCTCAAGTGATCCTCCCACCTCAGCCTCCCAAGTAGCTAGGGCTATAGGTGCATGCCACCACCAACAGCTAATTTTTTTAAATTTTTTGTAGAGATGGGGTCTTGCTATGTTGCCCAGGCTGGTCTTGAAATCCTGGCCTCAAGTGATCCCCCCACCTCAGCCTCCCAAAGCATTTTGTCTGATTTTTATTGTCTGTCTTCCCTACTAGAGCAAGAGCTTGATGAGAACTATCATTTCATTCTAGTATCTAGACCAATGCCATCTAGAATAAGTGTTCAATACATATTTAATGGATGAACATTTGTTTCACTTTTAGAAACTTCAAATTATAAATTTCAAAAGTAGTAATTAATTCTGAAGTATTTAATTTGATTAGCTTTAATTAAGTAATTTAAAAAGTTGTTTGGCAGTAAATCTGCTCTATGACACCATGCCTAATTCAATAGATTAAATAAAAGGTTACTTGGGGGCTGGTGTGAGGTAGTGAGTTATCTCAATTGATTATTCACAGTCAGTTACAGATGGAACTCTTCGTTCTACTCTCTTTCCCCCTTCTCACTATTGCACTAGTCTAAAACAAACAAACTAGTCTAAAACAAATATGGCTCACACCTGTAATCCTAGCACTTTGGGAGGCTGAGGCGGGAGGATCGCTTGAAGCTAGGAGTTAGAGGCCACAGTGAACTATGACCAGGCCACTGCACTCCAGCCTGGGTGACAGAGCAAGACTCTGTCTCAAAAATTACAAAGGCAAACAAATAAACAAATAAATAAAAAGATATTTGGGAATATTTTTTGCCATGCCTTATTAGAAACACAAGTACCATCAAAAACAAAAACACTTCATTTGTATTGGCCCCATGGCATTGCTCAGGGTCTTCACATATGTGCCCATATAAGCTTTTAATTTCCCCACAAATTGAATTTTTGTAGATTCCATCCTTCCTGACATAGTCTCACAGTTCCAACTATCTTTGAGAACTTTCATTACAGTTGTCTACTTGACAAAAATGTTTGTTCTGGCTAGAGCATTCATTGGAACAGTTATAAACATTTATCTTATTACTATCAAAATATATGGCAAAATTATTATATAAATATGAAGAAGCACTGAATTGAACATTCCAGTCGTTAATTTATATAAAATTTCTGTTTTCTGGTTAAGAACCATCACTTTCATTACCAGCACTAGTAATTTTTCTCTAAGAAAATTGTCACAAGGAAGCAAAAATTGTCTCATATCCCAAGAGATACTAACCATATGACATTGACAAGAGAAAAAAGCTACAATAAGGGTGACTGATCAGCCAGGCCCCTAAGTGACACAAAACCACACATCAACTTGTATTGAATAGGATTTTATTTCCTGTTTCAGTAAAATTTAAAATTACTAACGTTATATAGCTTCAGGGCTGGTTTTTTTTTTTTTTTTTTTGAGACAGAGTCTCACTCTGTTGCCCAGGCTAGAGTGAGTGCCGTGGCGTCAGCCTAGCTCACAGCAACCTCAAACTCCTGAGCTGAAGCGATCCTCTTGTCTCAGCCTCCCGAGTAGCTGGGACTACAGGCATGCACCACCATGCCCAGCTAATTTTTTCTATATATTTTTAGCTGTCCATATAATTTCTTTCTATTTTTTTTAGTAGAGATGGGGTCTCGCTCTTGCTCAGGCTGGTCTTGAACTCCTGAGCTCAAACGATCCGCCCACCTCGGCCTCCCAGAGTGCTAGGATTACAGGCGTGAGCCACCGCGCCCGGCCTTCAGGGCTGTTTTTGAATGATTAAAACAGAGTATGTTGCCACCAGACAAATCTGGGACAATTTAAACACCAAAATAATTTAGTAATGAATTACAAACCCTTAAAGAACAAGAATCCATACCAAAAATAAATAAATAGATAAATAGAAGAAAGGGAGAAGGGCTTACGATAGAATACCAAAGGCTGGCGGGTAAACATGGAAGGAGTGCTGGAGTTGGAAAATCATCATTTTGCAACTGTCACAATAAAGATGAGATCAGCTAAAAATTATCAATGGATACCAAGTCTAAGGGGAAATTTTGACAATTAACAAGGTATTTGCCTTATCTTAAAGCTGTCTCCCTATAGACTGCTTACTAGTTGCGGAGGGGAAAAAACACAGTACTTAAAGGAAGTAAAGAAATTGGGCAACACCTTGATAGGATGATCAAAATTAACATCACCTGTGTGCTACCAGATGCACTTCCCCAAGGACACAACAGCACCTACACAATACACAGTATTCCAGCCAAGAATACATAACTTCAATCTAATCATGAGGAAACACAAGACAAATACAAAATGAGCAATATTCTTTTAAAAAGGGGAAGAAAAAGAGACTGTACTGTATTCTTGAAAAATGTCAATGTTGTAAAAGACAAAGAAGTACTATGGAAATGATCCAGATTAAAGACAATAGAAGACATAAAAGTGGTGCTGATACTGTGAAATTGTTTGTTTTTTCAACTCTCATTTATTTATTAGCTGAGAGATTATTTTAGAAGATACTAAAATTACTATAGATAGTAACAAAAATTGAAGTATTCTGTTCACAGATATTCTCAATTACTGACTAACACAAAGGAACACAGAAAGCATACCTGCAATTGTGAACACTGGGGAATTTTTCTTCGAGGTGGAGTCAGGACAAATGGAGTCTGCTTCCTGACAGATTCCAGTCGTTTCTGCAGAGGGGTGGCACCTATAAAGTAATTTTCAGGCCTTGAGGATGCACTTTGTCTAGGAGTCAATTGTGGTGCATCATAAGAATCCATGGTCTACATAAATAGAAATAAAACCAAAATTTTAAGCATTAAAAAATTAACTCTGGTCACAGTCTCACTGCTTTATCTCCTTACTATAGAGGATTCCCTCCTCCCTTCTTCCTTTTCTCCCTCCCTTCCTTCCTTCCTCTCTCCCTCTCTTTTTCTCTCTCTTTCTTTCCCTCCCTCTCCCTGCCCCAGTTTTGACTTTCCAACCAAGTCCCATATTTTTCATTAGCTACAGCCTACTTTTAGATACCTCACACACAGTATGTTCAAAACTAAATTCAACTCCCTCCTTTCCTCCTCTTTCCAAAAGCTGGCTGGTCCATCTTCAAATGCCTGTCAATTTTCTAGGTTAACTTAAATTCATTTAAGTAGTCATACATGTAGTCATTAAGCACATTCTATTGAGTTTTTCCTTCAAGAGTCTCTGTCATCCATTCACAAAGCTATTTCCTTAGCCATGTTTTTATTACCACAACTAAGGGTTCTCCACATCTAAGAGCAATCCATTCTTCCAGAAATAGCACTTTATTGTTAGTTAACTGTGCAAAAACCTTTACAATGACAAGATGAATCCTAAACTCTTCTGCTGGCTATTAAAGGTTTTTCAAAATTCAGCTTCTCTTTATTCTAATTCTCTTCTCACCTGGGACATAAACATATTCTTGTCTTCATGCTTTTGCCTATCAACTATATTCCCTATCTCAAGTGTCCTTTCCCATTTCACCTCCTTTAAGATCATGCTTAAATTTGACCTTCTTTCAAACAGTAGAGTTTTTTCCAAACTTTTTCCCCCAAAATACTTATGTTATACACTTCTGTCTGTATCAGCGCTTCATTCCTGGAAGCAGTGTGTGTGTGTGTAGATGAGTTTAAAAAAATCCCTCAAGAATGGTCTATAAAATCTTCAGAAACATACCAGCACACACGGCTCTTTGATCACCCAGTCTGTACCACTTATTTTGGCCCCCGTTCATATGCTTTCTTGTACTACTTTTCAGTATGTATTTCTTCTCTTCCCATCAATACTAGGTTACTTTGATTGAAATCATGCTTTATATTTCTCTTGCATAATTACCCTAATACAATGCTGAGCACCCTTTAATTATTAAACAAGTATTGTTTCAATTGAACAGAAGTATTTCATAGAGCTCCAAAATTAAAATACAATTTTCATCAAAAAGAATTATCATTTAAAAAATATAATAATTATTCTCAATTACTACAGTTACTTTTAAAAAGTTTTTCCCAAATGAAAGTTATATTACTTATTTAAATAGTATTATATTTAAATAGTACAGGTTGAGTATCCTTTATCTGAAATGCTTTTGACCAGAAGTGTTTTGGACTTTGGATTTTCTCAGATTTTGAAATATTTGCATTATACTGGTTGAGTACCGCTATCCAAAAATCCAGAATCAAATATGCTCCAATGAGCATTTCCCTTGAGCATCATGTCAGTGCTCAAAGTTTTGGACTTTGGAGCACTTCAGATTTTGGATTTTCTGATTAGGGATGCTCAACCTGTATTTCAAATTTCAATATGTCCAACTAGGACACCCTTTATATCTTGCACAAAACTGCATAAATTATGGCCAGGCGAGGTAGCTCATACCTATAATCCTAACACTCTGGGAGGCCGAGGTGACAGGATCACTTGAGGTCAGGAGTTAAGACCAGACTGAACAAGAGTAAGACCCTATCTCCACTAAAAATAGAGAAAATTAGCCAGGCGTGGTAGCACACGCCTGCAGTCCCAGCTACTCGGGAGGCTGAGGCAGAAGGATCACTTGAGCCCAGGAGTTCTAGGTGGCGGTGAGCTATGATCCCACCACTGCACTCTAGCCAGGGCGAGAACGAGACTCTGTCTCAAAAAAAGAAAAAGAAAAAAACCTCCATAGATTAAACATATAATTTTTAAAGCTCAGATAATGCCCAGAGCAAGATCACATACCACATAATTTAAATAACAGCTACTCTAAAGCATCCTAGCTTTAATGCGTATTGAATTATCTATTTAAAGGGGAATTTTAATCAGTCCCATTTACACCAAATGTTTCTTGCAAATTTGTTATTTGGGACCATTTACTAACATTTATTTAGCATTCATCATGTTCCAGGTACTCCTCAAAACTCTTAAGAAATATTGTCTCATTTAATCCTCAAACAACCCCATAAGGTAGGTTATTATGTTCCCAGTTGACAGATGGGAAAACAGAAGTAAAGTAACTTGCCAAAGTCACACAGTTAGAGAGTAGAAAAGCCAGGATTTGAACCCAGACAGTCTAACTCTTGAGAGAATGCTCTTACCTACTTCTTTCACATTGCCTTTTAAATAGGGATCAATTGTGGGGCAAAATAAGCTCTTAATTTGACTACTTAAGAGAGAAATGCTATGAATTCCAAAACAATTTTAAAGTCTAGTTAAGCAATAAATCTAGGTCAGAAAAAGACTATCAGCACTAAGAGGGTAGGTTTTGAGAAAACATTTCCTTTGAGGCCGGGCACGGTGGCTCACACCTGTAATCCTAGCACTCTGGGAGGCCGAGGCGGGAGGATTGCTTGAGCTCAGGAGTTCGAGACCAGCCTGAGCAAGAGCGAGACCCCCCGTTTCTACTTAAAAAATAGAAAGAAATTATCTGGACAACTAAAAATATATAGAAAAAAAAATTAGCCGGGCATGGTGGCACATGCCTGTAGTCCCAGCTATTCTGGAGGCTGAGTCAGGAGGATAGCTTGAGCCCAGGACTTTGAGGTTGCTGTAAGCTAGGATGATGCCACAGCACCCTAGCCCTGGCAACAGAGCGAGACTCTGTCTCAAAAAAAAAAAAAAAAAAAAAAAAAAAAACCTGGCCGGGCGCGGTGGCTCACGCCTGTAATCCTAGCACTCTGGGAGGCCGAGGTGGGCGGATCGTTTGAGCTCAGGAGTTCGAGACCAGCCTGAGCAAGAGCGAGACCCCATCTCTACTAAAAATAGAAAGAAATTATATGGATAGCTAAAAATATATATAGAAAAAAATTAGCCGGGCATGGTGGCACATGCCTGTAGTCCCAGCTACTCGGGAGGCTGAGACAGGAGGATCGCTTGAGCCCAGGAGTTTGAGGTTGCTGTGAGCTAGGCTGACGCCACGGCACTCACTCTAGCCTGGGCAACAGAGTGAGACTCTGTCTCAAAAAAAAAAAAAAAAAAAAAACCCAACATTTCCTTTGAGTATTTAATGTTAAGGTAATATGAAGTAGCCCAATCTATGCATTAAAGATTAGCAAATTATTTATATCTATTTTACCTTCTCATTCCACATTCAAGAATGTGTAATTTTGCCCAGCTGAATAATCAGTAGGTTATAAATATATCTTGACACAATATATTACTGTCCCAGCCAGGCACGGTGGTTCATGCCTATAATCCCAGCACTTTGGGAGGCTAAGGCAGGAGGATCGCTTGAGGCCAGAAGTTTAAGATCAGCCTGGGCAACATAGTGAGACCCCATCTCTACAAAAAAATTAAAAAAATATATATATTACTGTCCCAATATTCTTCCTCCCAATCATAAGGAAAGAAATCCTCTTTCTTTCGAAAGCTAATCTGCGTACCAATATTCTGGATCCCCAAATCCCTTCGCATCTTCCTTGGATACTATCTCCTATGTTTATTTCAACCCTCTATCATCTCTAATCTCTGCTCCACAGGATCCTTTTCTTCTGCCAAGCATATTATAATATTCTTAACACTAAAATTTTTTTGTTTAAATGCAATTTATCTCATTCATTTTGAGACCAATCTCCTAGAAATGTGGTCTACACCTGTTGCCTCCACTTACTAAGAAATATTTTATTAGAAATTTTCAGCAATCTCTCTTCTGCATCTATCACTATATAGAAACTGCACTTTTGAAGATCACCAATGTTTTTGCCAAAACTATAGCCAAATATTTTGTTCATCAAGTTTGTTCATCCTTACTTCTCTAAATTTTCTACTACATTGTTTCATTGTTTCTTCTGACAGTTTCGTTTTTGGTTTTTTGCCTGTGTCTTTCTTTTTTTTTTTTTTTTTTGAGACAGGGTTGTGCTCTGTCACCCAGGCTACAGTGCAGTGGTGCAATCATACCTCAGCGCAGCCTTGAACTCCTGGGCTTAAGTGAGCCTCCTGCCTCAGCCTTCCAAGTAGCTGGTACTACAGGTGTGGGCTACCGCACCCAACTAACTTTTTTTTTTTTTTTATTTTTTGTAGAGATGGGGTCTCACTATGTTGCCCGGGCTAGTCCCAAACTCCTGGCCTCAAGCAATCCTCCAGCCTTGGCCTCCTAAAGTGCTGGGATTACAAGCATGAGCCACTGTGGGGGCCAACATTCAGTTTTTAGGGAGTTTTTCTCCCCCTTAATTCGGATTAATTTGCTGGATTTTTTTCCCTTATGTCCCAGCAGTGGGTGTTCCTCCAGATTCTGAAATTGTTTGTTCTATATATGAAAATAATCATTCTACAAAACTCCTAAATCTCTTTCTTTAGACTGCTTACACCTGCATCCCAGTCCTGCATTTCCATTTCCAGTTTCCTATGAGACATTAAGCTTTCATGTCCTCAAACTCATTAAGTATAAAACTAATCATTATTTCACATGCCATTCAACCAATCTTTCTTTTCTAACTACTATACCCCCCTGCACTATTTCACTCAGTAATAATTCCATTCTTCCTCCAATAAAAAAGACCCTAGTCATCTTTTTCAACTTCATCTTTACATCTAAAAAGTTGCCTTATCATCAAACTCTGACACACTTCTTAAAAAGATATAAAGCCCTCGTAGATTGGGCCTTCACTTTCATTCTCAATTATAGCCACTTCTCTTGTTCCCAATCTTAGCCACTTTCCTCAATCCATGATTAGTCTTTCCGTAGACACCACTTTTATCTTGTAATTACCTTGCTTGAGATCCCATAAGAATTTCCACACACCTTCTAAATGAAGTCAAGTCAGAACTTTTCCATCTGGCTTTCAAGGCACTACCTTATCTGATCTTTTACTTAATCCTACCCAGTTCATTTTCTACAACCGCAGTTCAAACCCCAAGATCCATGAACAGATGGCCTTTCCAAAATCCAACATTTTGTATACAATCCCTCTAAGGTTGTATGCAAAACGTTGTGTACCTTTGTACTTGGGAGGGAGGAGTGAAGAAAGGTCCAGTAGACAAGGCTTTAAAAGGTTAAGAACCGCTGCTCTACACCCAAACATGCAACCCCTACTCTAGACTGATCATCACCCTACTGCTTTTCCTGCACAAGCAAACATGACTTTTTATTCACCTTATCGCCAGTTAATACTTCTCTCCTCCCATTCGTCTGAGCAAATCTTATCCATTTTGCAGGTTTCATCTCCTCAGGTGAAGCATAGAGCTAGCTCTTTCGCCCAACTCCTCTTGCACTTGTAGTTCATACTACACAAATAAAACTTAGCTGTTTCTCCTGTGATTAGTCTATTAATCACTTTTCTACATCGCCATCAATACCTAAATCCAACCGTCCTAATGCCAGTGCTTAGCCGAGTGCTAAGCACGTAGGGTAAGTATTGAAAAGAGCAAAATGCAAAGTTTACAGCCAGTCCTAGACCAATACAAAGCATCTTACCTAATAAAGTGCCGTGACGACGGTGTCACCCATTCCGGATTCACTAACCATTCTTCAAGTCTGGCTCCAATACTGTGTCGAGCTGAAATCCCCTGAAGGCGGGGCTGGGGGAGGGGCGGAGAAAAAGCCGCCAAAATGACAGCTAAGAGAGCGGCCGGGGTAACCCTTGGCCCTCCCAAATTCTCTCTCGTTCCACAAGTGGGTTCACCAGGGACACAAAAGCGCCCAGTAAGAAGACCTCCGCTCCTCCAGACGCAGGGCTGGCCCTGCGACTTCACCCTGGGATGGACATTTCCGCTCACCCAGCCACTCAGCTCTGCGAACCTAGCTCTTGCGGAGTCGGCTTCTGCCCGCAGAAGCGGGAAGGCAAAAGGACAGTGCGTCCCAACTCGTCCTTCTTCAGCTGAGCCCTTCAGGGATCAAGGCCAATCTGAAATCACGCCGTTGAGAAACCGCAATTCAGCCCTCAGCCGCCTCTTCAGTTTAAAAATCGTTTCCCGACTCGCTCTGCGGCCCAACGCGGCAAAGGAAGCCTCCCAGGCGCCCCGCCGATTCCGCGACAGTGGAGCAACTGAAATCGCCATTTTAACTGAGGGCAAAGTCGAACGACTTAACCATTACCGTCAACATTCCTAATCGAGTGGCGTTGCTCCTCTGGTTTTCTACCAGCGCGAAGCGTTCCCTCAAAGTTCCGCCCGTAGTAAGCATGGCGGCGGTGCCTCTGCTCTGATTCGTTGAGTGACTTCACCGTAATCTTGGGCGCTAACGGGGCGGCTTAAGGGAACCTTGGCTTCCGGCGCCGAGTTGTTTGTGGTTTCTAGCCCTAGGAGCATTTTGGATTTGCTCGCCTTCGTCTTTCAGAAGACCTGAGGTCGGCCGCCAGTCTGGGAGATTTGCAACTCGAGGCTGTTCCTCCTTGTTTTCCAGTCTACCCACGGGAGCCTTTGGGGAAGCGTGGAAAGAAGAGAAGTCACGCCTGGTGACTGGGCCCACTCCCCCACCCCCGTCTCTGGAGTGTCCTGGGCTCGTGTCTGAGGCTGTTCTGTGGAATCGTTCCCTAGTCGTCAGTTTTGACCGGAGTCCTGTTTAATAGAAGTGGAAACTGATGCATCGAGAGGGGTGAAAGGCCTTTCCCTTTTTCACATCCACTCCCTCTCGGGCCCCAAAGACCTTGCAGATTTGTCTGGTTTCCAGACACGTGCTTTCGAATGTCGTGCGGAGGGGAGCTTAAGTATTGAAGAATATAGAGTAGGAACTCCTAGAATTTTACGGGATCTCTGAGTATTTCCAAAACTGACTTTTGACTGCCGGCGTGTGGGATTCGTGATTGCCTTTCGCTATCCTGTGGCTCCAACATGTACTTCCCTTCTTGGTTAAGTCAGCTATGCAGGGGTTTATCCAGACCCCTTGGAAGCACCACTCAGCCGATTTGGGGTTCTCTCTCCAGAAGTCTGGTGCTAAGTTCACAGAGGAGAATTCCAGGTGAAAACTGCAAAGAGTTCTGTCCTCCAAACAATACTTCTGCCTGTTCTTCAGAGCCAGAGAGCTTTCATTCCATTTTCTCCCCATTCTTAACTGGTTAACCTTATGTGTAGAAGCAGATCATTCACTCTCTTCATTCCTTCTAGTGCATTTTTTTTTTACTTGAGTTTTTAAAAAGACCACGAAAAGGTAACCTAACCATATAGGATATTCTGTTTTAGTTAATGCTACTAATAAGAAGCGCAGAAAAATCGCTTTTCACACATAGTAGTGTTTTCTAGTGTACAAGTGGCAGTTATACACTAGATGCATACTAAAGCTAATTACTGAACCGTCAAACTTCTGTAATTCCTAAAATCATATTTGATTTAGGGAAGAAATGTGTACTATTAAGAATTGGGTTAGGCCGGGCACCGTGGCTCACGCCTGTAATCCTAGCACTCTGGAAGGCCAAGTCGGGAGGATCGCTCGAGGTCAGGAGTTCGAGACCAGCCTGAGCAAGAGCGAGACCCCCCCCCCCCCCCCCCGCCTCTACTAAAAAAATAGAAAGAAATTATCTGGACAACTATAAATATATAGAAAAAATTAGCCGGGCATGGTGGCGCATGCCTGTAGTCCCAGCTACTCTGGAGGCTGAGGCAGAAGGATTGCTTGAGCCCCGGAGTTTGAGCTAGGCTGACGCCACAGCACTTTAGCCCGGGCAACAGAGTGAGACTCTGTCTCAAAAGAAAAAAAAGAATTGGGTTAGTAGGATTTTAGGTCAAGGCAAATGCTAGATCCAAAAGATTTGCATTCAGATTGTTATTCACTTGACTTTTGACACATTTGCAGCTAAATTTAATAGTGAATGAATTAAATTACATACTCTGACTTATTTTGTAAATTTTGCCCGTTGCCCTGAAATAACTGAGATGCTGTAATTTTAGAATCTTTATTTTTAAGCAGTCTGCAAATGATATATTTTTAATCTTACATTTTAAACGTTTTTTCTTTCCTTTTTTTTTATTTTTTTTTTTTTTTTTAGAATTCAGTAGCTTTGTTGCCCGGACCAACACGTGTGGAGAATTGCGTTCTTCTCACTTAGGCCAGGAAGTCACCTTGTGTGGATGGATTCAGTACCGAAGGTAAATTGAGGTAGATGATCTAAGGATGCATGATGGTTGTTTTCCCAAGGCAATTCCAAACCTATACTAATTTTCAACTGTTGGTAAGAATGAAACGCTTTGCAACTGCTGCAGGATTCTCAGAATTCCTTGGATTTTCTGTTTTGTTTTTGTTTTTAAAGACCCAAGTGACTGGGAGTGTCACTCTCAGTAGGTAGGTACTAGTAACATCTGTTGAAGGGCATAACAATGAAGCTTGATCCACCAATGTACTGAAATGACCCCAGGCTTACTAAAGTTGAAGAGTTCCCTATGACCACTAATTGGGAATGGGCCAGCATACTATAAACCAGCTATTAAGCTCCAATAGCATGGGAGAAAAAAGCTTGTTTTATTCTAAATTTAGGTAGCAAAAAGGCCTAAAAACATACTTAGTGATTCCTGAAGATCAGAGCGGATTTTTTTGTTGTTCATCTCTATATTCCAGAACATACCTGAATAGTACATTAATTCACATGAAAGACATCCAAAATACATAGGTTATGTAACCTTCCTAAAGAATAGGTCCCAAGTGGGTGGATATTTGCCCCATAAATTTGGTGACTTTGTCTCCTGAATCCAAATCCGAAGAAGCTTTCTGTACCTCTTCCCAATACTAAGAACAATATGAGAAATGTAGGTTGAGTGTGAAAATGTTGGGATTTCTGGGACCTTTTGATGGTTCATAGAGGCGTTCCATTAGTAGTTAGAACTCCTCCAGAAATTTTTAGATTGTATCTTTTTTCTTTTTCTTCTTTTTTTTTTTTTTGTTTTTTAAGGCTGGTCAAGTGAAGCAGCGGGAGTGGAGAAGGAACAAAGGTGTATCTTTTTTTAGAAAGAGAAAAGACCTTATACTGCAATATTTTGAAAATGATCAGATGTGTCTGCTATCTTAAAACATTATCTTTGGATTTTACTGTGTGAAAAGTTTACAAATTTAATAAAATTTTCTTATAAAGACCTAAGCCACGGCTGGGCATGGTGGCTCACACCTGTAATCCTAGCACTCTTGGGAGGCCAAGATGGGTGGATTGTTTGAGCTCAGGAGTTCAAGACCCGCCTAAGCAAGAGCGAGACCCCGTCTCTACTAAAAAGAAAAAAAAGAAAGAAAGAAATTAGCTGGACAACTAAAAATATATAGAAAAAAATTAGCCCAGCATGGTGGCACATGCTTGTAGTCCCAGGTACTCGGGAGGCTGAGGCAGTAGGATTGCTTGAGCCCAGGAGTTTGAGGTTGCTATGAGCTAGGCTGACGCCACAGCACTCTAGCCTGGGCAATAGAGTGAGACTCTGTCTCAAAAAAAAAAAAAAAAAAGACCTAACCCAATGGGAGCTGGGCATGGTGGTCCAAGCCTGTAATCCCAGCTATTCAGGAGACTGAGGCAGGAGGATCACTTGAGCTTGGGAGTTGGAGACAAGGCTGGGAAACATATCAAGACCCTGTCTCTAAAATAATAATAATAATGATAATGATAAAAGATATAAGCCAATGAAAATTTTTTTTTAATTTTAAAAATCTTTATAAGCCATCTGTATAAGATTAGTAAACTATGTATATAGCCAATAAAAATTGAAATGAAAAAAAAACAAAGTTTTTTCATCAATAAGCTACATAGATAACAATTGCATGAATGTAACTAATGAAAGTATGTAATTATCATAAAAAAGAAAGGAGAGATTGCATGGGGTTTTTTGTTTGTTATTTATTTTGCCTGCTTAAATTTTTAACTCAGAGATTTTATCTTAAAATGTTCCTTTTTTTTTTTCTTCATTAATCAGGCAAAACGTCTTCCTGGTCCTAAGAGATTTCCATGGGCTTGTTCAAATTGTCATTCCCCAGGATGAGGTAATAGAAAGTCTCCTACTGTTACCTAAAATTTTCTTTGCTGCTATAGCTAGGGTAAGCTAAGTAGTTTCATGAATATATTTGAGGTTTTAAATTCAGAAGTTTATTGTTATGAAAACTGAAAACTACCATAAGCAATATTAAAACATGGCAAGCTGGGAAAAAAATATATGCAACTTGTATCACAAAGGGCTAATTTCCGTAATATCTAAAAGGCTACTACAAATGAATAAAAAAAATACCACTGACCCAACAGAATTATGAACCCAGGATATGAACATAAATTTACAGAAAAGAAAATATAAATGGCTTGTAGACATAATGAAAGTATGCCCAACTCCACTCAGAGGTACAGAAATGTAAATTAAAACTACACGTAATTGTTATTTTTCAAACATTAGATTATTCTGGTATAGCAACAGGAAAAAAAAGACAAAATAAATAAATAAAACATTAGATTAACAACACACTGTTTAGGAAAGCAAGTGCTCATACATTCCTGGAGGGAGTACAAATTGGCACTAGCTGTATGGAAAACAGTTTGGCAATATGAAAATTATAAATGCTGGAATGCTGAGCAAATATTTTATAACATAAAATTTAAAAATGAAACATTTAACAGATATTTTATACAGCTTTTTTAAAATATTGCCAGGCATGGTGGCTCACTGCTATAATCCTAGCACTTTGGGAGGCCAAGGCAGGAGGATTGCTTGAGCTCAGGAGTTCGAGACCAGCCTGAGCAAGAGCAAGAACTCATCTCTACTAAAAATAGAAAAATTAGCCAGCATCACAGTGTGGCCCTGTAGTCCCAGCTACTTGGGAGGCTGAGGCAGGAGGATCACTTGAAGTTGCAGTGAGCTATGATGATGCCACCCAGGATAACAGCAAGAATCTGTCTCCAAAAAAAAAAAAAAAAAAAAATTATAAATGCACATATCCTTTGAACCATTAATTTCACTTTTAGTAAATTATCTTATACCTAGACTTACATAGATGCAAAATGACATATATACAAGGATATTAATTTCAGGATTATTTTTAATAGAGAAGAAATTGGGAACAATCTAGATGTCCTCCAATAAGAGACTGGTTTAAAAAATAGTGTACATCCTTACAATGGGATACGCTGCTCAGGTATACGAAAAAGAGTGAAGAAGCTCTGTACTGAAAGGGAAAAAAATCCAAGGTATATGGTTAAATGAAAAACTCTATATTCTTGAACATACAAAAGAGCATATAGAATGCTATCTGTATTTTAAAAAGAGGGGAAGGAAACAATACATATGTTCTGTGTGTGTATGTGTGTGTATATGCTTGTATATATGTTATGAAATGTCTCTGGAAAGATACCTAAGTATCTGGTAACGAGTGCTTCTGGGGAGGGGAACTCAGGGGCTGAGGACAAGGATAGGAGGGAAACTTTTCACTATATCTTTTGGTACCCTTTGTATTTTAAGCTGTGTGAAGGTACTACCTGGTCAAAAAATTAGATTTAGGCCTGGTGTGGTGGCTCACGTCTATAATCCCAGCATTTTG
The DNA here is from genome assembly GCF_041146395.1 of Eulemur rufifrons. Classification (NCBI taxonomy): domain Eukaryota; kingdom Metazoa; phylum Chordata; class Mammalia; order Primates; family Lemuridae; genus Eulemur; species Eulemur rufifrons. The sequence goes on from NC_090990.1 coordinate 85,251,350, forward strand.
AGAAGCTGAGGTAGGAGAATTGCTTGTGGCCAGGAGTTCAAGACCAGCCTGGGCAACATAGCAAAAGCACATCTCTACAAAAAATTTAAAAATTAGCCATACGTGGTGGTGCGCGCCTGTAGTCCCAGATATTCAGGAGGCTGAGGCAGGAGGATCACCTGAGCCCCAAAGTTCAAGGTTGTAGTGAGTTGCGATCATGCCACAACACTCCAGCCTGGATGGCAGAGGGAGACCTGTCTGCAAAAAAAAAAAAAAATTAATTACTATTAAAATTAGATAATATAAAGAACTCCTGTCATGCTAATTGGGCAATGTTGGTTTCTATTGTAATTTTGACAAATACTCATATGCCTAAGAAAAATATGACTTACTCAGCTCTTAAGCGTTTGAAATAAGTAAAGAACAATGAACTATCTTTCAGGGATCAAGATCCAGAGATGAGCATAGCTAACCCTGGAGAACTCCTTTCACTTTGGACCCATTATTGCTATTAAATTTGACTGCTCCTAAGACTAACCCTGGAGCCAGTTGCCTTTAAAGTATGTGGGACTTATTTGCATTAATAACAGTCATCCTTCTCCTTATTTTCCTTTAAGGAAGGTTTTTGAAAGCTCTTAACTAATAATTTTACTTGCTTTATTACATGGCATCAAAATGGGGATGCAATTTATTAACTTCTGTAATAAAGTCATTAAGGTCAGCTCCAGCATTTATGGTAATTAAGCTGTGTATATTAATGTTTTTTTAAACCATAGACTTACAGTTACTGAAGATGCCTATAAGTTCATTTGTTTCTTGGAACTCTTTTCCACTCTTGTTCTGTAGTCAGCTGCCTCTGTGAAGAAGATTTTATGTGAAGCTCCTGTGGAGTCTGTGGTGCAAGTGTCTGGGACAGTCATTTCCCGACCTCCAGGACAAGAGAATCCAGTTAGTAGTTTAGAAACTGTCTTTGTAAATTTTACTTGTATGCTTTTGCCCTGTCTGTGTACACATTCAGACAGCTTAGACTGAGCACCTACTGGACATTAAGGAGCTAAAGCTCAGTAAGTTCCACAGATTTCATAATCTTTGCTGCAAACACACACCTATATAAATATGCTCATGCTAAGACATTTGTTGATGTTGATGTTGACAAATGCATGCTAATATTTGTTGATATCTGAGTACATCAGCCACAGATAGACATAAGAATGTCAAAATCATACATAGATATTTATGCCTTAGATTATATACTATAAGGACCTACATATTTTTCACATGTAAATAAATGCATGTGTTTTACAAATGTGCATTTTGTACATGTTCTGATGAATGATTTTTTAAAATAAGTCTCTCTCTCTCTCTCTCTCTCAGAAAATGCCAACAGGTGAGATTGAAATCAAAGTTAAAACAGCTAAACTTCTGAATCCCTCCAAGAAGCTGCCCTTTGAAATTAAGGACTTTGTGAAGGTACCATCCCATTTTATTAATAAAATAGAGTATCTAGAAAATGTTGATGACGAGTAAAGTATTTTCAGAATTTTTTAACAAAAAAGTTTAACGTCTACAAAATGAAACATTTTATTATAGACATATCATGAATTGTTCTGTTAGTTCTACAATTTCTTGATGAACTGTTCTTAAATGGCAACAGTTCATTAAGCTGTTGCAGTCCCTAAACACCTGGACTGTTTTTCAGAAAGGTCAACATGTGATTCTGTCTTTTAAGACTTAAGGTGTTATTATTACTCAAGTTTTTTGTTTATATTTAATATTTTGAAAGGAAATTTATGTCTGGCTTGGAAATGGCCAGAGAGCCTAGGGGATACTGCACCTATTAAGTTTAAGTCTCTAACAGAGATAAAATGTGTGCTTAGAGCAACTCTTGACTTTTCTCACATGTATAAATATAACTAGCATTACTGGGTTTTAGGATGTTCTTTGCCAAAGTTTCAGGGGTTGATGGAAGTAGACACACTAAGTACACCCAGATGATTTTCAGCTTTGTCACAAATGTAGACTTGTGTATACCTAATTTTTAAACTGATCTGTTAAGGGATTTTTTAATTAATTATGTAGCCACTTAGTCTTATATTTTAGTTCCCAATACTTAATTCTTTAATTAGAAGGAGAAATGTAATTACAGAGTTGACCTTATTGTAAAAAATAAAATACACAGTTTTCCTCAGATAAGCATTTTACAGGTATTTCTTACCATTTCTGTTTCTAGTATCAAAGAAATTAGCTATTCCAGGGGAAGGGACTTTTTTTTTTTTTTTTTTAAAGTTCTCAGCACAAATAGGAATACAGGGATTTACAGCCTTGAAAATAAGTAAACTTTCTCACTATGTCCCTCCTAGTACTATCGTGGAGATTCTATCCGCCATCCCCTTGCATTCTTTATACTTTTAATCTGTGTCCCATTCAGGTAATAAAATCATAACTGTTTTTTACCCTGTTATATCTTTTTTAGAGACAGGGTCTCACTACATTGCCCAGACTGGCCTCAAACTCCTGGGCTCAAGCCATCTTCCCCCCTCAGCCTCCTGAGTAGCTAGGGTTACAGGCATGCACCACCATGCCCAGCTATCTGGTGTATCTTTTTAAAAGATCTTTGAAATCTTTAAATTTTTTTTCAAGACTCCAGTATGGGCTTAAATGAATGGATAAATATTTAGTAAAGTAGGCAAACTTCAGTCAGTGAAGGGTTATGTTAATAACAACAGATAGTAAAAAATATAAAATCTGCACTAGTAACAAACTTAAATGTTGTAGGATTGAAGGATGGCAGTATACACACAAATGGAAACAGCATACCAGTGGGCCACTTGATGGAAGATAAAGATAGAGCTAAATTTAGTTGTTGTTTTGTAACTCCTCCTCACCAAACCCAAATTTAGTTTTTGAAAATTCAAACTCTGTATCTAAAGATAGTATCTTTCTAATATTCAGAAAATATTTAAACATAAAAATCTTTTAATTTATTTAGAAAACAGAGACTCTTCGTTTACAGTATCGCTACTTAGACTTGCGTAGTTTCCAAATGCAGTATAACCTGCGACTGCGGTCCCAGATGGTCATGAAAATGCGGGAATATCTCTGTAATCTGCATGGTAAGGGAAATGATGCCTGAGTGTTCTTTGGGACTTGTTAGCATCTCTTCTGTTTTATTCAACAGTTTTATTATATCCTCCATTTAGCATCATTGGGTCAGATGTTACCAGAAGTCTAGAATTCACTCAATGTGTAGTTTTTGCCCTATAGTATAATTTGGTAACTAGTTTCCTATTGGATCACAAATACATTCTTTTAAAGATGATAATGGCAATCACATTGTTTAATGTAATGTTTCTTATCATTATTGAAGGCCAGAGAGCCCTTTCGTTGTTTCTGTAAGCTTTTTGAATTCTTTATCATGCTTATACATCATTTCTCTGGAGCTCAAAAATGTCACATGAATTAAACTAGATATGTCAATCAGTCCTGCGTTTTTCTTGCTATATTTGTATTACTTTTGCTACATTGGTAGAACATTTAAAAAACCAGCACAGTTCAGTAGACAAGAATCCATCAAATATTTAGAACTATTTCATGTCAAAGATATCAACTTTCTGAACAGAGTAAGATTTTATGAAAATCCTCCTTGGATTTGTAACAACCAGTATGAGTAGGCTTGGTAGCTTATTTCTGCCAAAATTTCTAAATAAAAGGGAGCCTCAGATTTGTTGTACTATATTATAGACATCATATTTGACAAATTCCACATTCCTGTCTATTAAATTACAATGTGTCTCTCCTTTTAGGGTTTGTGGATATAGAAACCCCAACATTATTTAAGAGGACCCCAGGGGTATGTATATTCCTTCAATCAGTCTACTCATAATGTCCTATTAGTTGTAAAACTAGACAACTTTGCTTTTATGTTTACTTGGTCCGCTTTTATTTTTATTTTATTTTATTTACTGCCTCAGGATGGTCACATTAACTAGGTTTTCTTAAGAATTGAGAAAATGATTTGGATCAGTATTTTGAGTCAGAATTTTATTCCATGGGAGTTTTCTTTCTCTTGAGGCCTATAGAAGCAAATCTTTAATGAATTGGTTCTTTAAAAACAAATCCCTTGGCCGGGCGGGGTGGCTTATGCCTGTAATCCTAGCACTCTGAGAGGCCGAGGCGGGTGGATCATTTGAGCTCAGGAGTTCGAGACCAGCCTGAGCAAGAGCAAGACCCCATCTCTACTAAATATGGGAAGAAATTATATGGACAACTAAAAATATTTTTGGAAAAATTAGCCAGGCATGGTGGCGCATGCCTGTAGTCCCAGCCTCTGGGGAGGCTGAGGCAGGAGGATAGCTTGGGCCCAGGAGTTTGAGGTTGCTGTGAGTGAGGCTAACGCCTCGGCACTCTAGCCTGGGCAACAGAGTGAGACTCTGTCTCAAAAAAAAAAAACAAATCCCTTGTTCATTAAGAGCTGACATTTGCAAACATTGATATCTATTTATCCAATGTATGGACTAATAAAATGACAGTTTAATTTAGAAAAGCAGTTAGGAATTACTGGGATAAGAAATAATATGCAAAATTTGTTCAGCTAATAACAGGATTTGGAATTCATTTCAACAAGCATAAATTTAATACCTACTATGTATAAGTGGTATTTAAAGCCTACTATATGCCAGCCTTTTTGGGGACTACAAGATGAGCAAAGGGGGAAGGGGGAAGACGGGGAGGGGTAAAAACCTACTTATCGGGTACAATGAACATTATTCAGGTGATGGGCACCCTAAAAGCCCCAACTTAAGCATTATAAAATATATCCATGTAACAAAAACTTTTGTACCTCCTTAATATTCTGAAATAAAAAATATATATATAGGCCAGGTGCAATGGCTCACGCCTGTAATCCTAGCACTCTGGGAGGCCTAGGCGGGTGGATTGTTTGAACTCAGGAGTTCAAGACCAGCTTGAGCAAGAGCGAGACCCCGTCTCTACTAAAAATAGAAAGAAATTAGCTGGACAACTAAAAAATATATAGAAAAAATTAGCCAGGCACGGTGACACATGCCTGTATTCCCAGCTACTTGGGAAGCTGAGGCAGAAGGATCGCTTGAGCCCAGGAGTTTGAGGTTGCTGTGAGCTAAGCTGACGCCACGGCACTCTAGCCCAGGCAACAGAGTGAGACTGTCTCAAAAAAATAAATAAATATATATATATATATACACACATACATATATATGCACACCAGTTGAAAGTAAATAAATAAGACTATATAAACATTAAGGAAAAAAAGATGAGCAAGAAATTATCTCTGTCATTATGAGAACTTTATTCTTTAATTACATCTTTCCTCTCTCTTTCTCTCTTTAAAAGGGTGCCAAAGAGTTTTTAGTACCATCCAGGGAACCTGGAAAGTTTTATTCTCTCCCTCAGAGTCCTCAACAGTTTAAGCAGCTTCTGATGGTTGGCGGTTTAGACAGGTAAGCTTTTTTGGGGCCAGTAGTTGTCAGAAAAGGAAAAGGGAAAAAGAAAGGGGAATAGGAAACACAAAATTGTCTGATCTCTTAAGACAAAGTTCGAAAATTTATGAGAGTTTGGAGAATACTTGCAAAATACCCTCATAATGTGTAGTTATCATTTAGTAAAGATTTACTGGGCAGCCATCATGTACAAAGCTCTATGTTGACAGATGTGGCAGGGAATTAAAAAAAAAAAAATGTTCTGCTCTCAAGTAATTAATGAGACAGTAAGGCCAAATAGGATAGTGAATAAAACTATGATACAAACCAAAATATAAATGTATTGAGATTTACAAACTAAGTATTAAGAGGTTTGAAATTATATCATTTGGGGAAATATTATAGAACACTTTGTGAACTAAACCTTCAGGGACAGAGCTGCATTTCAGCAAGTGAAGATGAGAACTGGAATGGCATAGCACAGGAAGGCTCAAGTGTATTCATGGAGCAATAAGTATTTCACTTTGGCTGAAGCAAAAGAGTATATGTGAAGAAGCATGGACTTGAAGAAAATTTTTTTAATAAAAAAAAGAAGCATGGGCTGCTTTACATGCCAGTCTAACACATGAATATCCAAAGGTGCCAATGTATATTTTGAAAACAAAATATAGAATAGTTAACTTCTCATGGGTCATCTGTGTATCAGATTAGATTAAAACATTTAAAAATGAGAATGTTGGCCAGGCGCGGTGGCTCACGCCTGTAATCCTCACACTCTGGGAGGCCGAGGCGGGTGGATCGCTCAAGGTCAGGAGTTCAAGACCAGCCTGAGCAAGAGCGAGACCCTGTCTCTATTAAAAATAGAAAGAAATTATCTGGCCAACTAAAATATATATAGAAAAGATTAGCCGGGCATGGTGGCGAATGCCTGTCGTCCCAGCTACTCGGGAGGCTGAGGCAGCAGGATCACTTAAGCCCCGGAGTTTGAGGTTGCTGTGAGCTAGGCTGACGCCATGGCACTCACTCTAGCCTGGGCAACAAAGCGAGACTCTGTCTCAAAAAAAAAAAAAAAAAAAAAAATGAGAATGTTCTGTATGTTTTTAGGTATCATTATTAATTTATTTCACAGCATATATTACCATAAGCTTTGGGGGGAAAGCTTATATGTCTTCCTAGAATCATGACTCAACTAATACTATTTTTCAATTGTAGATATTTTCAGGTTGCCCGATGTTATCGAGATGAAGGTTCAAAACCAGACAGGCAGCCGGAGTTTACTCAGGTACTAAGTTATAGTCACTTGTCTCTTACACATTCAGGCTTACTACAGCCATGTATTTTCAAGACCAGGGTAGTAATTTTATATACTTTACTTCCCATTACATTTTATCTGTCAGATATTTAATCAACCTGCAATTATGGTATTAAATATTCAATTTTTGATCTATTTCATGTGTCCTTTTCATAAGGACTGTGGTCATCAACTGAGGAATGCCAGAGATTTCTACAGTGTTTTAATGTTCATGATATGATTAGTTCTTAAAACAGATGTCTTGTATATTAAGAACCAAAAACTCTATATATTAATATTTAATCTGTGGACTTATCAAAGCTATTTTGATTTGGTTTCTGTATGATAGTATATTAATCAGTGTGGTGAAGTAAAAGAATGTTAAGCTTTGCGGTTAGACCTGGGATCAAATGTAGCTTCACTGCTTACTGCGCATACACAAACAGGTTACTTAGCCTCTCTGAGCCTGAGCCAGAGAGAATCTGGCTTGTGGGAACCAAACAAGTTGATGTATGAGAAGCATTAGCACAGTGCCTGACGTAACACAGATGTACAATAATATTTATACCCTCTCCCCATATTAAGTATTTATGTGCAGAAGCCTATGGCAATTTAACAGTAGAGAAATATATATATATATATATATATAGTGGCTATTCAAGTTAGTTTCCATATATTATTTTGGTTTCAGATTGACATAGAGATGTCTTTTGTAGACCAGTCTGGGATTCAGAGTTTAATTGAGGGTTTACTCCAGTATTCCTGGCCCAACGACAAAGATCCTTTGCTGGTTCCTTTTCCTTCTATGACTTTTGCTGAGGCATTGGCCACCTATGGAACTGATAAACCTGATACTCGCTTTGGAATGAAGGTACTTCTCTTCACTTTTCCAGGACTCTGCCCCCAAATAGTCCTGCAGGCTTTTAAACCACTTTGAAATTCACAAGTGTTATACACTATTAGATCATATTGTTGTTACCTTAGCAGCTTATTACTGAGCTATAGCAAGACAGAATAATAGCCTGTTTTTTTCTATCTACTATATTCCAAGACCCATTTCCAAAAGTCAGAGTCTTGCTCTAAACTTTTTATTACTTACAAGTTATTGATTACATGGACATGAATGGTAACTTGAAAGGAAAAACTATTCTCTTCAATTTTTTGAAAGCCAGAATGGCACTTGGAAGGCAAAGATTATTTGTTGTTCCTGTTCTATAAAGAACTCAAGCATGTGAAAATGTTTATTCAAATTATCAGTATATAGAGCCATTCATTACCAGGCCTCTCATTATTTGCTCTTAGAGAGCCATATCCCTTGATCTCTGTAATGCTGTTTTCAGTGCACATTCCTTAGAAATTGAATTCTGCCTGGCATATGAATAGTCATTGCTCAGTTCTTAGAATGAAAAATATATAATACACAAAAATCATAACTCCATTCTTATAGCTGCCAACTTAATTATTTCTTCCTTTTGTGGAATGGTGGTTCTTAAGTCAGACTATTTGGGTTAAATTCTGGCTCTGCCACTTACTAGTTGTGTCACCTTGAGCAAGTTACTTTCTTCTCTGTGCCTTAGTTTTCTCATCTATGAAATGGGGATTATATTCTTACATATATAAGTGTGTAAAACACTTGCCATAGTGCTCAATCCATGGTAAACACTCTATGAATACAGTCTATAAATGTTAACTTAAATGTTTTTGTTATCCATTTTCCAGATTATAGATATCAGTGATAAGTTTAGAAACACAGAGATTGCATTTCTTCAAGATGCACTTAGTAAACCCCAAGGAACCATCAAAGCCATGTGTGTCCCTGAAGGAACAGTAAGTGAAGCATGATTCTATGTTTTCTCTAAAATATATGCTTGATGAGCATGTTTAGTCAGTGCTATAAAAAAAAAGAAAGAAAGAAAAGATATTTCAATTTTAAAAATTTAAAAAAATAGAATGTATGCTTGAGAAGTAAATGTGTTCAACACTGGCACATTTAAACTTCAGATAAAGCAGCTCTCTGATGTGTAAAATAAATAAATAAATAAACAAACAAACTTCAGAAAGACACTTACCTCTAAATAATAATATGTTTTTATATAAAGTTTAAAAGTATCCCTAAAACTCTAATATAAGTATAAAACAATAAAACTTTATGAGTATCAGTTTATATTTAAGATCTAGGGGTTTTTTTTTTCCTTTTAAACAATGCCATAAAGTACTCGTATACTTCACTTGGGATCATTTCATGGATATTTTATGAGTGTAAAATAATACTCAGTATTCTGTCTCCAGCCTCAGTTTGTCCAAAGGCTCTCGACACCACATCAGTTCCAGCATAGTCGTTGCATGTTGATTCTTGGTTTTTTGAGGGTTCTCTTCTCAATTGTATTAATAATGGGGGAAGAAGAGGTAGAACTAAAAAAGCAAAAAGGAAAAGAAGTATGTGGGGGTAGAAGAGAGAGAGAGAATGCCTGGGCTGAGCAAGCATTGACTCTAAAGCAATGGGACACATCTGTTTTCTGTAGTTAGTACACCTGCTTTGAAAGTAATTTAATAAGAGGCATTCCAGACATATTTTGAATAAGATTATGATTTTGAAAGACTGTACTCATTTGGATACATAAGCAGATGAGTATATTTGGAATAGGCTGAGAACTCAGTCTCATTACTTTTTATTTACTTCATATATTCAGTGGAAAATAGTGTGGTGTCCATACTGTAGTCCAGATATAACAAATGTGTTCAAGTGAGCTCAGTATAACATACTGTCTCTAGCCCATTTTGAGCATGTCTGTTTTTCCCTGAGTAGATATAAGAAGTGCAGGGATGTGAATCATGTTTTCACCTTTTTATTACCTCCCATGCTTAGTTAAATGTCCCATGAATATAGTTCATGATGCCTTATGTATAGTGGAAATAAGGAGATGATGAAAGTATGATTTCACAAATCGCACAGTTTATTTCCATACAAGGAGAATTTTTTCTTAGGTTCACAATGCTTGCAGGAGAGAATGATATGAACAAACTTCGCGGGGAATATACTCAATAGACACAGTACATTAACCACATATGGAGTGAGTTCCAAAAGTATTAAAGTTCAGTTGCTGAATTAGAATGGAAGCAGGCCTCTGTGGAAAGTAAAAACTATTAATAATTAAAGTTTGAGGCCGGGCGCGATGGCTCACGCCTGTAATCCTAGCACTCTGGGAGGCCGAGGCGGGTGGATCGCTCGAGGTCAGGAGTTCGAGACCAGCCTGAGCAAGAGTGAGACCCCGTCTCTACTAAAAATAGAAAGAAATTATCTGGCCAACTAAAATATATATATACAAAAAATTAGCCGGGCATGGTGGCGCATGCCTGTAGTCCCAGCTACTCGGGAGGCTGAGGCAGTAGGATCGCTTAAGCCCAGGAGTCTGAGGTTGCTGTGAGCTAGACTGACGCCACGGCACTCACTCTAGCCCGGGCAACAGAGCGAGACTCTGTCTCAAAAAAAAAAAAAAAAAAAATTAAAGTTTGAGGTGTAACTTTATACGAGGAGTTCTCAGGAGAAGCTGGTTTGCCCACCACAACAAAGACTACACGTAAGGTCCCAAGGTGCTGGAGAGAAGTACCAGTGTGGATGGATGAGATTAGCTCCAAGGTTAACAGGGTGTTGCCCTGTCTCAGACTCCAGAGAAGCAGCTGCCAGAGAGCAACCCATCACAGCATACACTGTCAAAGTGTCTGTCACACTCTTGAGTTTGTATGTGTTTTTGAAGTCCAGTAGTTGAGGTCAGTAATTCACATATGGGAGTCTCATAAGGTTTGAGGTAACATCCCCAAGGGGAAGAGGGAGTTCACTCCAGGTTCTCACATACAGATCTGATAAGACACCACACTCTCAAAGGGAGGGGGAATATACTCTAAAATGACAGAACTTCAAACTATGTAAGTGGAATCATTTCAAAGCTACGTAACTAATGATAACCATAGTGTCTCACTTAGAAAGACACTGAGATAATTTAGAGAAAGTAAGATACAAGGATTTTAATAAATCCAAAATAATCTAATTTAGAAAAAGATGTAAAGAATTTTAAGAAATCTGAAATAATCAAATTCCAGATCCTCTTATTGATCTGAAAGTTGTTTTTCTTTTATAATTCAGTTGTAGAGATTCATTTTGAACACTTATCCGGCATATTACATATACAGGGTCTTCTGTGAAATACATTGACAGATATTTCCAATAAGACTTGTATAATTGAGGGGAAAAATTAAGCCCTGTAACAAGCTTTAAAAATTTGTCATTTGGCAGGACAAATTTTCATTAAATCTCACTATTATAATGGAAAGACACAAAATATATTTATGTTCCCTTTGATATCACAAACATGTTTATGAAGCTAAGTATCATATTGACAAATTTACTTTTATTTTCTTTCATCAGAAATACTTAAAAAGGAGAGACATTGAATCCATCCAAAAATTTGCAGCCGACCATTTTAATCAGGTAAGATGTTAATTAGGGCAGTTTTTTCCTTATGGAGATTCAATATTTTTAACTAATAATTGCTTAAACTCTTGAACTATCATTAGTTTTGAGGGTCTTATTATTTAATATCATTCTTCTACTTTTCTTCTTTTTTTTTTTGAGACAGGGTCTCGCTCTGTCCCCCTAGTTAGAGTGCAGGGGCATCACCATAGCTCACAGCAACCTCAAACTCCAGGGCTCAAGTGACCCTCCTGCCTCAGCCTCCCAAGTGGCTGGGACTACAGACACATGCCACCACAGCTGGCTAATTTTTCTATTTTTAGTAGAGATGGGGTCTTTCTCTTGCTCAGGCTTTTTTTCTTTTTATTCTTAATCTTACTCCTGGGTATAACTCTAAGACTTCAACTTAGTTGAATTCACCACTAATCAGAATGTGAAAGCTCAACCCTACCCTTTTTAAATAAACCAAGGTATTTTAATCCAGTTAGGAAAATAAATAGAGCCCCATGTGCCCAAGGTTTAAATGAAAGCATGGCAGGCATGAAAGAAAGCTTGTATTTATTGTTGTTCTTGTACCGTTTTTTTAGAATTCTGAATACACCTTTTTGACAAACATTTTGTGTTCTTGGTTTGGTGAATAGAACTAAAATAGGGAGGAACAGGAGTGGGAAATGGGCATTCTTACATTGTCAATGGAAATGTAAATTGCCTTGGCCATTTTGGAATCAGTAACTTTAAAGAGTCATGCTCTTTGGGTCAGTAGTATTCTGTGATATCCTTTAAAGAAAGAAGCCTAGATAGGAGGAGACTTTGTGCTCATCACAGTATCATTTATTATAAGAATAAAGTGAAACCAGATGGGAGTGATTAAATAAATTGTGGTAGAATCAAAGGAATTAATATTAAAGCTCCTTTTAAAAATTGTTTCCTAAGAGTATTTTTTAACATGCTCCCTAGGAAAGTATCCTAAGAGTATTAATATAGGAAAAACTGCTCATGATGTAATGATTTGTAAGAAAACGGCATTCAGGATTATATATATACTGATCACAACCATATAAAAACACTATATTTGTATATTGAAAATGGGCTACCTACCTCCACCACCATCACATCCCAAACTTCGTATCTCAAGCTCGAAGAACAACAAAGAGATTTTTCAATAAGAAATAAAGATTAAGATAATGGTTTTTAAAATGGGTCAAGACAGGGCAATACACAAAGCTTTTCATGAAGTAAACTGAATCTAATTTAAAGAACTATCCTTTATTTCTCTCCTTTTTTTGCAGAGGTGGGGAGGGTTGTTTTATGTCCTTCCTTGACAAAATTAAAAATTGTCAATCCTTTATCTCCCAATTTTGTTTATTTCTATTTTACTAGTATATGAACTCTGCATCTAAAAACCACAGGACCAGGAAATAAACCTGACGGTTAACTTTGCAGCCTTTGATGGGACTGTTACATTTTTTTCTTTTCTTTCTTCTTCTGTTTTCTTTTTTTCCTTCCTAATTTCCTTAATTTTTATACAAGAAATGGGTACAACTATTATTTTTTAATTTATTAACATTCAACTTGATTTGGCTTCAAATTGTTATTATACATATTAATTTTTAGCAACATAATGCATACACATGATACACATAGTTAAAAAAAAAACGGAGAGATGAGGCTCCCATACACAGACCTCACCTATTTACTCTGTATCTACTGCACAGCTGCCTTTCTGGACCTTTTGTTCATTCCTTTTCTGAGTTTAAGCCGCTCTTCTTGGATCCCAGATCTTCCTCCTCCTCATTTGTGCTGGAGTATGTACTCAAGTAACTTCTAAGAAAGCATGTGACAGATCAATTTTCTGAGTCCTTACATGTCTAAATATGCCTTTATGTTCAAAACCTTACACTTTAATAATAATGTGGCTTGGTATAAAATTCTGGATTGACAGCCATGTCATCTTAGAACAGTGCTATCCAATAGAACTTTCTGTAATGATGAGAATGTTTCATATCTGCATTGTCCTAATGGTAGCCACTAGGCAGTGTAGCTATTGAATGCTTGAAAAGGCTAGTACAACTGAGGGACTGAACTTTTTACTTTATTTAAACTAATTTTAGTTTAAATAGCCACAGCATGTGACCAGACAGCACAGACTTAGAACACTGAAGGCATTGCTTTATTGTCTTCTCCCATCTGCGGTTACTGATGAGAGTCTGATGCTTGTATGAATTTATTCCTTTATAGAGGACCTGATTTTTTTCTCTTTGGAAGGTTTCAACCTCCTGATTCTTGATATTATGAAATTTCACAGTTTGTATAGCTTTGGATCATTTTTTATTCAATATGTTGCACACTTGAAGGGCCCTTTCAGTATAAAGGCTATGTCTTTTATCTGTAGAAAATTCTTTTATTATATAATTGTTTTTGACCTCATGTTCTCTAGTCTCTCTTTGGAATTTCTATTAGTTGTATGTTGAACCCTTTTATTTAACTTATATGTCTCTTTTTTTTTTTTTCTGTATCATTTCCATTGTCTTGTTCATTCTATTTTCCAGGAGATTTCTTCAACTCTTCTGCTGAATTTTTTTTCAGAAGTCATATTTTTATTTCCCAGTAGCTCTTTTCATTGCATCTTATTCTGGTTTTATTAATAAAAAATCTTGGCTGGGCACAGTGGCTCATGCCTGTAATCCTAGCACTCTGGGAGGCCGAGGCAGGTGGATCGTTTGAGCTCAGGAGTTCGAGACCAGCCTGAGCAAGAGCGAGACCCCGTCTCTACTAAAATAGAAAGAAATTATCTGGCCAACTAAAAATATATATAGAAAAAATTAGCCAGGCATGGTGGCGCATGCCTGTAGTCCCAGCTACTCAGGAGGCTGAGGCAGAAGGATTGCTTGAGCCCAGGAGTTTGAGGTTGCTGTGAGCTAAGCTGACGCCACAGCACTCTAGCCCAGGCAAAAGAGCGAGACTCTGTCTCAAAAATAAAAAAATAATAATAAAAATAAAAAATCTTTTTGAGTGCCTTGAGGATTCAAGTCCTCTTTTGGTCCCTAAATTATCTCTTTTCTCTAGGGTCATTTTTTATGTTTATCTTGGTATTTTATTTTTTTATTTTTTTTAGTAAATACTACAGAGCTTCTTCAGTGTGTGATGGTTGTTATTGGTTGTCTGCACATATTTAAGAAGGTAGCATCTTAAAAGCTAGTTGGAAGCACAGAGTCCTTGGAGAGGCTTTGTAAATGGTTAGGGGTAAACAGCAAGACCACTGGCTGTCACCCTGGGGACTCAAGGCTTAAGAGTCCTGAGCCTCTCCAGGATTCTGCAGGGTAACATCAGTTCCTTGTACTAAGGCCACCTCCATGTTCTCTAGGCCAGAGCTTCCTGTATCTTGCTTCTTTAATCTTTCCTACTCCATTCACTTATAATCTGCCAAAAATTTGCAGAAATCTCTCCTCTGCTTATACTCCTCCCTCCTCCTAATCCTTCATTTTTTTTTTCCACTGTGGTAAAATTACGTTTTTAAATTCCTTTAGTGTCATTTTGAAGGTGTTCAGGGAGGGAATAGAGGTAATCTCATGTAAATTCTCTTTTGGGAAGAAGAAATATTTGTACTACAAGAAAATAAGTCCTGCCCTTTAAAAAAAAATGTGAGTAAGTCTTTTTCTTTGTCACAGGAAGTGTTACCTGTATTCCTGAAAACCAACAGAAACTGGAATTCTCCAGTTGCTAAATTTATAATGGAGGAGCAAAGATTGGAATTAACCAGACTAATGGAGATCCAAGAGGAAGATGTGATCCTCCTAACTGCAGGAGAGCACAAGAAAACAGTAAGAAAATTACCTCCAAGCATATATATTGTTGATAATGAATGATGCCTTTCTTCTCCTATGTATATAATACATATTTGAAATTGTTAACTCATAAAATGAGGCTGTTCTGCATAAATCTTTCAGTGCTTTATAATGCACTATATGGAAACTAGAGGTTTTTTCATCAGCTGCCAGCCTCCATTGTCATTATTCACACAAATTAGATCTGACCCTGATTAGGAAAGCCACTTAGGTAGCTATTGGTATTAGTTTTATGACCATGAAAAAATACTTCATTTTCACAGTTTGACAGATGAACAAAATTTGGTAGTCTCAAACTTTTGTACATAATGTATTCCTAAAATTGTGGAGGGACAGATCAGACCACTGGAGCGGCTGGTGTGCTAGCAGTCACCCTTGGTCAAGGTAGGACTGTTTTTCCTCAAGAGCAGCAGCTGCAGGTGGTAAGTGCTATTATGCACACTGCCTAAATCACCATTCTTCATGGGGGATATATGGAAGACTAAATTTAGCTTTAGGGATCTTTGAAAAATATACCAAAGTCAAACATGAATATTAATGTCCATTATAGGATGTTAGGGGCCAGGCACAGTGGCTTACACCTGTAATCTTAGCACTCTGGGAGGCCAAGGTAGGAGGATCACTTAAACTCAGGAGTCAAGACCAGCCTGAGCAAGAGAGAGACACCATCTCTACAAAAAAAATAAAAAACTAGCTGGGCGTGGTGGCACGCACCTATAGTCCCAGCTACTCTGGAGGATAAAGCAGGAGGATCGCTTGAGCACAAGAGTTGGAGGTTGCAGTGAGCTATGATGATGCCACTGTACTCTAGCCCAGGTGACAGAATGAGACTCTGTCTCTAAAAAGAAAAAAAAGAAAAAACAGGATGTTTAGCAAAAAAAAAAAAAAAAACATGAATATTGAAAATATTCTGTAGAAGTCAAGCATTCATTCCTTCACTTTAGCATATAGTTTTTTTTAAATAATAGTGTCTAATTAATACTTTATCAAGTCCATTCTTCTTATTTATATTTGCACTTATTTATCATTGTTTCTTCCAAAGGAAAAGTTTCAGAGTTTAGCTTCAAAGCTAAATGTAATACACTGTCTTTCCATTCCCCAGGAATAGTAAAGTGAAGAAAGCTGTGTAATTATAAATTGTATAAATTCTTTAAAAAGAGTTTGGGATTTTATATATACCCTGCTACAAATTAATTTGGCTATTAAATGTTTTCTTAGTATGAACCAAACATGCTAGTGTTCCTGTCTCAGGAAGGTATGGTTCTAATTTCTACTGGGCCTTCCTTGAAAGAAAGCTAAAACCAGACTTGTGAGGAATAACATTAACATTCTGAAAATGTCACAGTGAAGGTACCCTATGTGGGGATATTTGAATGGAAGATAGAATGGGCCACAAAGTGACACCCTATTCATGTCTCCAGGTGTGTGTCACTATTCTGACTGTCCTTTCTCAGGGAAGCTCTGGATACCATAGTTAGCACTTATTAAGTACTTCATATTTGCCACACACATCCTGTTCGAAGCACTTTGTATTGATATATATTAACTCATTTAATCCTCGGGCCAACCCTATGAGAGAAGTACTTATACTGTTGCTATTTTAAAAATGAGAAATCGGCCAACTAAAATATATATAGAAAAAATTAGCCGGGCGTGGTGGCGCATGCCTGTAGTCCCAGCTACTTGGGAGGCTGAGGCAGTAGGATTGCTTAAGCCCAGGAGTTTGAGGTTGCTGTGAGCTAGGCCGACGCCACGGCACTCACTCTAGCCAGGACAACAAAGCGACACTCTGTCTCAAAAAAAAAATAAATAAATTTAAAAAAAAAAATAAGAAATCTAGGGCCGGGCGCGGTGGCTCACGCCTGTAATCCTAGCACTCTGGGAGGCCGAGGCGGGTGGATCGCTCAAGGTCAGGAGTTTGAGACCAGCCTGAGCAAGAGCGAGACCCCGTCTCTACTAAAAATAGAAAGAAATTATCTGGCCAACTAAAATATATATATACAAAAAATTAGCCAGGCATGGTGGCGCATGCCTGTAGTCCCAGCTACTCGGGAGGCTGAGGCAGTAGGATTGCTTAAGCCCAGGAGTTTGAGGTTGCTGTGAGCTAGGCTGACACCACGGCACTCACTCTAGCCCGGGCAACAAAGCGACACTCTGTCTCAAAAAAATAAAAAATAAGAAATCTATCCCTGATCATCACCTAAATACAAATCTGGGAACGACACCAATTGGACATCAGACTGAGGTGGGGGGTGGGGGAGGGGATGGGGGTATGCCTACACAATGAGTGCATTGCGCACCGTTTGGGGAGTGGTAACACTTGAAGGTGCTGACTCGGGAAAGGGGGGGTGGGGAAAAAATATGAAACTATTGTTTTTAACTTGCACTGTTCACTTAATAATTTATCATGAATATTTCCCATATTATTTCATATCATTGTACAAGAAATAATGTATACATTATGAGGACATACTGTATCTAACAAGATATACTGTTAGACTCTTTGATTCTGTAAAATTAAATAAAAAAAAAAAAAAAAGAAATCTAGGCCGGGCGCAGTGGCTCACACCTGTAATCCTAGCACTCTGGGAGGCCGAGGCGGGAGGATCCCTCGAGGTCAGGAATTTGAGACCAGCCTGCGCAAGAGTGAGACCCCGTCTCTACTAAAAATAGAAAGAAATGATTTGGACAGCTAAAAGTGTATATATAGAAAAAAATTACCCGGGCATGGTGGCACATGCCTGTAGTCCCAGCTACTCGGGAGGCTGAAGGATTGCTTAAGCCCAGGAGTTTGAGGTTGCTGTGAGCTAGGCTGACGCCATGGCACTCTAGCCAGGGCAAAAGAGCGAGACTCTGTCTCAAAAAAAAAAAAAAAAAGAAATCTAAGTCACAGAGGTTAAAAATTTGCTCACATTCACACAGCTAGGAAGTAGAGGAGGCAGATTTCTAACCCACTAAATCTGGTTCCAAAATTTACACTCTTAAATGAACCTCTAATGCATATTGCCCATAATAATAGCCAACATTTATTGAACATTAACTGCATGCTAGGCACCCATCAAATCCTCACCACAGCCCTTCCAGAGCACTAGGGAAATACTCAGAACAGCTGCCCTTCATATACCTTGTCAAGTCCTGCACCTCATGTACCTTGTCTCACTTCAGCTTCACAACAGTCTTTTGGAGTAGGTATTTTTATCCCCATTTTACTATGGAAAACGGTATAGAGAAGTTAGTATTCAGACCCAGATCTATGAAGCTCTGATCCCTGTACTCTTAATCACTGTATCATTAGGTACTTACCCAGTTAGCAGAGTTTGACAATTGTTCTCAACCATGTTGCAGTCAGACCATCCTCAGATCTTTGTCTCCTGAGGCAAAGAGCATCGCATCTCTTAATCAGAATGGCCCGGCCTCAGAATCCACGTTGCATCATTTGCTGCCTACTCTGTCAAGAAGTTAACTCAGGGGCTGGGTGTGGTAGTTCATGTCTGTAATCCTAGTACTCCAGGAGGCCAAGGCAGGAGGATCATTTGAACTCAGGAGTTCAAGATCAGCCTGAGCAAGAGCAAGACCCCACCTCTACTAAAAATAGAAAAAGTTAGCCATGCATTGTGGTGCATGCCTGTGGTCCCAGCTACTTGGGAGGCTGAGACAGGAGGATCACTTGAGCCCAGGAGTGGGAGGTTGCATTGAGATATAAAGATGCCTGCACTCTAGCCCAGGCAACAGAGCAATACTGTGTTTCAAAAAAATAAATTAATTAAAAAAAAATTAAAAACAAGTTAACTCAATGTTTGTGTCTTCTGTTTGCAGTGCTCTTTGCTGGGAAAATTACGACTGGAATGTGCTGATCTTCTAGAAATGAGAGGAATGGTCCTCCGTGACATATCTCTGTTCTCTTTCCTTTGGGTAGTGGATTTCCCTCTCTTCCTTCCCAAGGAGGAAAATCCCAGAGAACTGGAGTCTACCCACCACCCATTTACTGCTCCCCACCCCAGTGACATCCATCTCCTATACACTGAGCCCGAAAAGGTACCAAATCTATATTTCCAAATAAAAAGGAAATGTGTGAAAATGGCAAAGAGCTTCATATTTCACAGTCTACAGATAGCTAGGACCCAGTTCTGGAAGCCCCAGAAGAAATTGTGGGGTTTGAGCCAGTAGTTAATACATTGTCTCTAAGTAGCTACAGTATCTTCAACTTACAGAACAGAAAGCCAGAAATTTGCTTTAACATAAAGGCTCTGTGAATCTTCTAGGTCCGTAGTCAACACTATGACTTGGTTTTAAATGGCAGTGAGATAGGAGGTGGTTCTATCCGAATTCACGATGCAGAGCTACAGCGTTACATCCTGGCAACGTTACTAAAGGTAACGAACATCATCTTCTAACCTCGGCTTATTTTTTTTCCAGAGTATTTGTGAGTTTTGTTAAACATTTATTATGAATGGAGGATTCACTAGATACAAAATAGCTTCAGCTTATCTCTCTACCTTCAATGTAGGACTTGGAAAAGTAAATAATAACAGCTTTTTATTAGTGTTTACTATGTGCCAGGCACCGTTTCTTTATATGCATTGATGCATTTAATCTCCCAATTATTTTTTTAATCTTTTTTTCCTCCCACCCTGCCCTTCCCAATTATTTAATACTTTATGAGATAGATACCCTTATTCTACCTATTTTGAAGATGAGAAACTGAGGCAGATTACTTAATTTGCCAAAGTCACACAGTATGGAGGTAAGCAGAGCCAGGATTCAAATCCAGGCAGGGCAGCTCTTTAACCTAAGCTCCTAATCACAACACTGTCCAAAAAATGATGCAGTACTGAAAATGTTGATAATGTAGAGAAAGAGAAGTTTTAAAGGATTTTATATCACTTAATAGATACTACTTTAGCTATATTTAAGTGGGGGGGATATATTTTGGTGACAGAGAATTAGGTAATCAAGATTTTAAAAAGAAAAAGAAGAGTCTGTACAGATGCAGACCTAGGAATTTGCAGTTAGTGATTCTTAGAAGGCCCTAGGATAGATTTCAGGAAGGAAAAAGTGTCCAAGAGAGTCTGGTCCTAAAAGACCGTTTTGTGGCGTTGACAGATGTGAGGTAGAATGGAAGAACTTTATATGTGAGAGCAGGATTGGAGATCTCAAACTGTCAGACTCTGCCTTTAGCCGTAAGGGCATTGTGAAATATGTTAATTTTTCTCCTGGCAAGTCAAGCAACCAGTTTTCAGCCTATCTTTTTCATTCCTTTCATTTGTCGGGCTTTTTAAAAGAGTAAAAATACATTGCTTCTGCTTCTTCCCTGAACACCAGTGATTCTCAGGCCTGATGCACATTTGAATCAAATCACCTGGAAAGAATTAAAAACAACAAAAACTCACTGGAGCCTTGGCCCATACCAGACCCAAATAGCCCTAAGTGTGAGGCTGGCATCTGTTTGTTTGCAGCTCCCTGGTTAGAGAACCATTTGCACACACACTTTCAACATTTCTATACATACTGTCCCATGAAACTTACACAGTTTCATATACGTTTGGGCCTCTTCTTAGCCTATTAGCTCCCCCACCTCCCAGCAGCATTCGACAGTGTTGCCCTCTTAACTAGTGTCCTCTTCCCTTGGTCTCCGTGACAGGACAGGTTCCTGCTTTTCATCCTGCGTTTCTGAGTCCACATCTCCCCCTCCTTGATTGGGTTTACTCTGTTTGCATCGTCTGTACAGTAATGGCTGTGTTTACTGAGCACAGCCCTTTTTCTACATGTTACAATCTTCTGTGACTTGTATTCCTTTGCTAAATTGTAAACTTCTTAAGATATTTTCTGACACTTTCCCAATGAGTTATTATTAGTTAAGTCATGTTAAGGTATTTTTTTTAATTCAACTTTATTTTCCCTAAGCCTAGTGTATGGCATTCAGTGGACCTTCAGTATATATTTAAACTGAATTATCTTTTGAATTTTAGGAAGATGTGAAATTGCTCTCCCATCTGCTCCAGGCTTTAGAATATGGGGCGCCCCCTCATGGAGGAATTGCCTTAGGTAAATAACTTGTCCTTTTATAAATTAAATTGCATTCCCATAGCACTGTGTCTCAAAGTTGGCCTTGCAGCTTGTGGTGTGGGGGGCGGGGGCAGGAGTGGTGATGAGCTCAGAAGTTCTATGAGAGTTTTAAGTTTTTGTTTGTTTGTTTGTTTGTTTTTTCTGAGACGGAGTCTCGCTCTGTTGCCCGGGCTAGAGTGCCATGGCGTCAGCCTAGCTCACGACAACCTCAAACTCCTGGGCTCAAGCGATCCTCCTGCCTCAGCCTCCCGAGTAGCTGGGACTACAGGCATGTGCCACCATACCTGGCTAATTTTTTCTATTTTTGGTTGCCTGGCTAATTTTTTTTCTATTTTTTAGTAGAGACAGGGTCTTGCTCTTTTTCAGGCTGGTCTCAAACTCCTGACTTCAAGTGATCCTCCTACCTCTTCCACGCCCAGCCTTATATTTTTAAAATATATTTTATCAGTTATAAAGATAAAATCTAACTAATAATTTGCATTTGAAAGATTTTTTAATAGAATAAAACTGCAGGGTCTTAAGTCAATACTGCACAAATCTCTGAGGCCTCACAGACATTTTCTTTGGAGTCTGGAAAGCACTGCTCCAGAGTATGCAGCTTGTATAAAAATAGGAATGTACCAGTGTCCTGATTACTATGGTTACTCACTTCACTTGTGGATTTTTTTTTTTTTTTTGAGACAAGGTCTCACTCTTGCCGCGGGTAGAGTGCAATGATGCACTCAGAGCTTACTGCAACCTCAAGCTCCTGGGCTCAAGTGATCCTCTCCCGTCGACCTCCCAAGTAGCTAGCACCATAGACACATGCCACCACTCCCAGCTAATTTTTTTTTTGTCTTTTGTAGAGATGGGGTCTCGCTGTTGCTCAGGCTGATCTCGAACTCCTGGCCTCAGGGATCCTCCTGCCTCAGCCTCCCAAAGTGCTAGGATTACAGGCATGAGCCACTGACCCCAGCCACTTTGCTTGTTTTATCAAGTAAAGAAAAGTGAGAAATTCTAGGAAGCTCACCTAGATTGTAAGGCCCTCAACAACAGGGACTTCCTTCTCTGCTTTTGGAGTTCCCTGCACAGCACTTAGTATGTCGTTCAACCTGTATTGGGGCTTTTAGTAAGCCCTTGCTAGGAACTTGCTAATTGCTATGACAGTTACAGTTCCTAGTAATCTTAGTAGCATGAGAACACTACTCCTGAATACTTTTCCATACTGATATAGAAAAGAACCTCTCAAGCAAACAAAAGTTCTCTAAAAAGGCAGGGAACTGGCTGGTAGTGGTGGCTCATGCCTATAATACTGGCACTCGAACTCAGGAGTTTGAGACCACTGTGAGCAACAGTGAGACCCCATCTATGCTAAAAACAAAAATTACCTGAGTGTGGTGGCACACCTATAGTCCCAGCTACTTCGGAGGCTAAGGCAGGAGGTTCGCTTGAGCCCAGGAGTTTGAAGTTGCAGTGAGCTATGATGGCGCCACTGCACTCTAGCTGGGGCAACAGAGCAAGACTCTGTCTCAAAAATTAAAAAATGGGCCGGGCGCGGTGGCTCACGCCTGTAATCCTAGCACTCTGGGAGGCCGAGGCGGGTGGATCGCTCAAGGTCAGGAGTTCGAGACCAGCCTGAGCAAGAGCGAGACCCCATCTCTACTAAAAATAGAAAGAAATTATATGGACAACTAAAATATATATAGAAAAAATTAGCCGGGCATGGTGGCACGTGCCTGTAGTCCCAGCTACTCGGGAGGCTGAGGCAGTAGGATCGCTTGAGCCCAGGAGTTTGAGGTTGCTGTGAGCTAGGCTGATGCCATGGCACTCACTCTAGCCCGGGCAACAAAGTGAGACTCTGTCTCAAAAAATTAATTAATTAATTAATTAAAAAATGGCAGGGAACTATGGTTGGCTGCAGCTTCTTAAAGATTTTTATTTACGGCCAGGCATAGTAGTTCATGCCTCTAATCCTAGCACTTTGGGAGGCAGAGGCAGGGGGATCGCTTGAGCCCAGGAGTTCAAGACCAGCCTGAGCAAAAGTGAGACTCTGTCTCTACAAAAAAAAAAAAAAGATTCTTATTTAAAAGTTCTCTGCAACTTTTATATCAAAACTAAGGAATTTTCAACATTAGATTACATTTCTCATCTGCTCTCTTTGTATTTTATTCACAGGGTTAGACAGACTAATATGCCTTGTCACTGGAGCTCCAAGTATCAGAGATGTCATAGCTTTCCCAAAATCCTTCCGGGGACATGACCTCATGAGCAGCGCCCCAGATTCTGTCCCTCCTGAAGAACTAAAGCCCTATCATATCCAGGTCTCCTGGCCAACAGACTCAGAATCAGAAAAGAGTTCATTGAATCACCTGCACCATCCAAAAAGTTGAGCTTTTGAGTTTTGTCCTCTTTGCTTCCCCAAGGCTAAAATCAGATGCAGAGTTCAGCCACAGATCTGACAGTCGTCTCTGTAGGTGGAAGGAATCCAGGTAACATTCTTCACCACAATGAAGAAACAGAAGATATCCAATTTTGACTTGATCACATGCATCATTAAGATCATTTTTAGTTGAGACTTTTTTGAAGTTCTTTTTTACTTGGAGAGGTGTGAAAGATAGCTCCTTGTTGGAATATTATACTGGCTTTTTGTTTTTTAATCATGTTTTTCATACCCAGATAGTAGATTATTCACTTAGGACAAAGGTAATCAAATCATGTTTAAAATGTGGGAGAATGCTCGCCCCTGTAGACTGAGTCAGTTGACAAGAGACTCATATAAATTAAGGTTTTCATAGTGACATTTCAACTATCAACATAATATAGCGAGAAGTAGCATAATATAATGCTAAAACATCATTGAAATGAGAGTCACAAAATCTTATTCATTGTTTCACCTTGAGCAAGTTACATAAACCTCTTTTAGCCTCCCTTCCTGCTTATGTAAAATGCAAACAATATTTGCTCTGGCTACCTCACAGGGCTTTTGTTGCCAGAATCAAAGGAGATAATATATGTGGAAGATAATGTGAATAAAAATGCTTTGAAAAACTATAAAGCATTGCACAAATGTAAGATGATGATATTATCTACCCATAAACAAATACAGATATATCTCTATATATTTATAGTTTAAGATCAAACAAAACTTATATCTCTGTGCTAAAAGAACGGTAGTTTTATGAATCAGTATTCTATTTCCATTTTTAAAGGTAATAATTAGGCCAGGCGCGGTGGCTCACACCTGTAATCCTAGCACTCTGGGAGGCCGAGGTGGGCAGATCGTTTGAGCTCAGGAGTTCGAGACCAGCCTGAGCAAGAGCGAGACCCCATCTCTACTAAAAATAGAAAGAAATTATATGGACAGCTAAAAATATATATAGAAAAAATCAGCCGGGCATGGTGGTGCATGCCTGTAGTCCCAGCTACTCGGGAGGCTGAGACAGGAGGATCCCTTGAGCTCAGGAGTTTGAGGTTGCTGTGAGCTAGGCTGACGCCACGGCACTCACTCTAGCCTGGGCAACAAACTGAGACTCTGTCTCAAAAAAAATAAATAAATAAAGGTAATAATTAATCCCTGATTAATATTTTCTCTCAATCATAAGTAATTGAAAATACTGACCAGGCTCAGTGGCTCACGCCTGCAATCCCAACACTTTGGGAGGCTAAGTCTGTAGTCAGCTATAACTGCACCACTGTACTCCAGCCTGGGTTACAGTATGAGACCCAGTATCTTAAAAAAAAAAAAAGGGGGGGGGGGCAGGCACAGTGGCTCACGCCTGTAATCCTAGCACTGTGGGAGGCCAAGGTGGGAGGATTGCCTGAGGTCAGGAGTTCGAAACCAACCTGAGCAACAGCAACCCCGTCTCTACTAAAAATGGGAAAAATTAGCCAGGCACGGAAGGCTGAGACAAGAGGATCACTTGAGTCCAGGAGTTGGAGGTTGCAGTGAGCTAGGCTGATGCCACGGCACTCTAGCCTGGGCAACACAGTGAGACTCTGTCTGAAAAAAAAAAAAAGAAAAGAAAATAATAATTGACCTTAGACCAACCTCAAATGTATAAAAAAGACAACACAGAAGCTCATTGTGATTGTCTTATAAATTCTAATGATACAAATGAAAACTATAATAATTAATATTGTCTTATAAATTGTGATTGTCTTATAAATTCTAATGATACAAATGAAAACTAAAAAAATTAATAATTATAAAATGGGAACAAGATCTTAATGATTTTCAAATTGTTCGTTTCTACTTGATCTTCACTTTTGTCTTGACGTTCTTTTGATTTATAATTTATAAATACTAAGTATAAGTTTTATAGCCCTTCCTTTTTTTCTCAATGCTCTAAGCAATATGGTACTATTAAATATAATCTTTTTCTATTCAAAAACAAAATAAGATTCACCTTCCGGTCTAATTTGTGACACTTAATAGGCTAAAAAGAGTGAGTGGTCCCCACTGCAGGAAGCTGCTTTGCCATTAGGCGGAGCTTTTCCCTAATTTTGCCCTTTACCTAATCTCTCCCTTGTTTGTGGGTGTACTCTGCAGCCAGAGAGTCCTTGCTGGCAGGGTTCTTGGGGTGAGACAGGGTGTCCAACTCTGCCTGCCCTTTCTCAGTGAAGAGAATTTCTAGAGATGCCCTTTATTGGATAGGAAAATAGAATTTTATGTCCACCTATACTACATGGGTGTTACCTAATTTCTAAATATAATAAATTCATGATTCACTATTTAGAGCCTAATTCTGACCAAAGTATTATCTTTCTATCCTAGAATTGAGAGACACCCAAAATCCAGAGAATATTTTTTAGGCTACAAATACCAAAGGCTATATAGGTCCCCAGGAGTCAAAGTATCCTATCTTAACATCTCACAGATCTAGTCACTTTGGGCAATTAGTCAGCTTTTCTTCACACCTGTGATGAGGAGACAATAATGCTTATTCTGAAATCCAGGAAAATGTCACTATTTAAGATTTCCGGCCGGGCGCGGTGGCTCACGCCTGTAATCCTAGCACTCTAGGAGGCCGAGGCGGGTGGATCACTCGAGGCCAGGAGTTCAAGACCAGCCTGAGCAAGAGTGAGACCCCGTCTCTACTACAAATAGAAAGAAATTATATGGACAACTAAAATATATATATACAAAAAAATTAGCCGGGCATGGTGGTGCATGCCTGTAGTCCCAGCTACTCGGGAGGCTGAGGCAGTAGGATCGCTTAAGCCCAGGAGTTTGAGGTTGCTGTGAGCTAGACTGATGCCACGGCACTCACTCTAGCCCGGGCAACAGAGTGAGACTCTGTCTCAAAAAAAAAAAAAAAAAAAAAAAAGATTTCCATCAGTGGGGTGGAGTGAATTTTTTTTCTTTTTCTTTTTTCTTTTTTTTTTTTTTTTTTTTGGTTTCTTCTACTACCCATTCTGTAGGTGGGGTGAAATTTAAAATTAAACATTTTCACAAAAATTAAAGAAATATTTACTGATGAAGTTGAAAAAAACACAACCAGGATTTTGACATGCACAAATTAATTATAAACTGAAAGCGAGTTTATTTCAAATCCAATCTCTTGAACCTCCTAGGGAATTGTTGCAAGTTTTAAAAACAAGGTAAGCAATTGCCAGCTATAACAGAAATGGTCATTATGAGCTTCAAAAGAGCCCTGTGCTATGAACGATTTCTCCTTGGGAAGAGATGTGTCAGGTGGTATTATTTTATGCTCTTAGGCTTTAACTGAATAAAACAATGGATCTATACAGCTACTCCGTCTTCTCCCAGAGTTCCCTTCTCCGAGGAACCAGAACTATCTATGACACTGACCACATTACTTTCTGCTGACTTTTTGTTAAACATAATTCATCATCCTAAGGATGCTGCCTTAAGGATACTTTTTTCTTATTTCCCAAGGAAAGTGAGTTACTTCATAACATGAGAGTTAACCAAGTATACAATAAAAATATTAAGTGGGGTTATCTGTATAATAGTTGCATATGTAAGTCATGCAGTAAATGTACATCTAAGTCTTCTGTATTTCAGACAATTGACTTAGAAAGAACTTGTGTGAATTAGACATATCTGGATTTACTTCCTGGCTTTACCACTTTCTAGTTATCCAAACTTGGCCCAGTTACTTACCCTTGCTAGGCTGCTGCTGCTGCTTCACTTGGAATAGCAGTTCTCAAAATTTTAGTCTCAAGACCCACTACAGTCTTTAAAAGCTATTGAGAACCTTAAGATTTCTTAAACACTTTTTAATTCATTTTAAGATAACTCATCACATGTTCACACAAACAGCACTTTTTTTTTTTTTTTAAACAGGGTCTCTGTCCCCCAGGCTGGAGTGCAGTGGAACAATCACAGCTCACTGCACCCTCGAACTCCTGGGCTCAAGCAATCCTCCTGCCTCAGCCTCCTGAGTAGCTGGAACTATAGGCATATGCCACCATGCCCAGCTAATTGTGTGTAGAGACAGTCTCATTATTTTGCCCAGGCTGGTCCTGAACTCCTGGGCTCAAGCGATCCTCCAGCCTTGGCCTCCCAGAGTGCTGGGATTACAGTCGTGAGCCACTGCACCCAGCCTACAAATAGCATATTTTTATTTAAAAAATAATTTATTTTCAAAAATCAATTAGTGAGAAGAGTAACATTGTTTTATATTTCTGCAAATAATTTTGATTTCTGGCTTAATAGGTGACACTAGATTCTCACTCATATCTATTTCTGCATTCCATCAGTCAGTCATGATATGTTGTTTTGGTTGAAGTATGTGAAGAAAATCTAGCCTCAAATATGAAGTTGGAAAAGGGAGGAATATTTTAACAGACTTCTCAGATAATTATGGATACTCCTCTTTGACACTACACCAAAACTTGACAAGCAGTAGAGTTCCTTAACAGTTGCAATGTAGAATCTGAAATTATATTGATGAACTTTTCTAAAGTCCACTGGTTTATCTTGTATTTCGAATATAACTTTTACATATGCATGATTTTGTAACACCAGGCATTGATTATTTAGAAAATATTGGTTCATTAAGTTATGCAAATCTTCCAAATGTTGA
The DNA here is from genome assembly GCF_041146395.1 of Eulemur rufifrons. Classification (NCBI taxonomy): domain Eukaryota; kingdom Metazoa; phylum Chordata; class Mammalia; order Primates; family Lemuridae; genus Eulemur; species Eulemur rufifrons. Next base: position 85,279,486 of record NC_090990.1, read on the forward strand.
CACATTTTGATATACATCTAAAAATCACATTAATTAATATCATCACTGATCTCACTACAAAAGCCTTTAAGTGCACAGAGGTGGATACAAGCCTTTCAAAATTCTAATTTTCACTTGAAAGCTTGAAATAAATACCATCAATTTTTTCCAAGCTTGTTCATTTTTGAGAAAATATCTGCCAAAATTATCCCCAAGTATAAATAATAAATTTGTCAGTCTTTTTTTCAATCAAAAATATTCTATTAAAAAAGCAGCTAGTTCAGCTTGTATCTCAAACAATTTCACATGCATTTTCTAGAAAAAAAAAATCTAGAAATTCACCTACTTTGGTATGTGGCAGAAGTACTTCATGTGTAATTCCCATTTTGTCACATAGAATATCAAAATAAGGTGTACTCAAGGTCAAGACATAATAGCAACTGAAACTCCAAAAATGCTAAACAACATAAATGCTGTATAAGGGAAAGAGTTATCAAACTTTTATCTATCTTTTTTAAAGTTGACTTTTATTCCTGGCAAGATCTGAAAAATTTTTAATCTATTAATATGCCTCTTAAAAAGTTTTCTGATTCAGAAAATGGCACTTATACATATAAAAGGGGGAACAGGAATAGTGGTAAACTGGATTTTTTACTACTTTTTAGAATATTCATTATTTCAGCCAGTGGGAAATAAATAAATCTGTTTTGGCACCACAACTGTTATTCATAGAATATTATTGAGTATTTAAACAATATTAGTTTAGGACTTAAATTTTCCAACAATATGACAGCATAGATATCCTAGAAAATCGTAGTACAGAATATCTGAAAAGTACTAAACATTTCTTTAAATACTTTAAAATACATAGGTGAACTAGCAAGAAAGTAAGGGAGTTCCTGAGAGGTAAAAAATGACCCCAAGGGCCGGGCGGAGTGGCTCACGCCTGTAATCCTAGCACTCTGGGAGGCCGAGGTGGGAGGATCCCTCCAGGTCAGGAGTTTGAGACCAGCCTGGCAAGAGCGAGACCCCTGTCTCTACTAAAAATAGAAAGAAATTAGCTGGACAACTAAAAATACATATAAAAAGTTAGCCAGGCATGGTGGCGCATGCCTGTAGTCCCAGTTACTTGGGAGGCTGAGACAGGAGGATCGCTTGAGCCCAGGAGTTTGAGGTTGCTGTGAGCTAGGCTGATGCCATGGCACTCTATCCCAGGCAACAGAGCGAGACTCTGTCTCAAAAAAAAAAAAAAGTGACCCCAAAACATTTGAGTGCTGAAGCTGTCGGTGTGCTGGGGCAATGCTGATCCAGTGTGACCTGGGACTTTGGTTTTGATGGGTCCTGTGAGGGAACTACAGCAAAGCCTACTTCCCCCTGCATAAGTCAAGAAGTTAGATGAGAGATCCTCATGTAAAATGGAGGCTCCTGAAAGGAGAAACCTCAGTAAAGGATGATGATAAGGTGATGGGAGGAATATGTTCTGAGAAGTAACAGCCCCAAGCTGGCACTTGCAGAGGTTTGTACACTTTCCAAGCTCAGCATTTGATTCAAAGTATTCCTAGGTTAGCTGGGCTCAGTGCCACTCCACTCTAGCCCAGGCAAAAGACAGAGCCCCTGTCTCTATTTAAAAAAAAGGAAAGGAGAGAGGGGAGAGGAAAGAAAGAGGAAAGGAAAGGAGACAGAGGAAAAGAAAGAGGAAAGCAGGAAGGGGAGAGGAAAGAAAGGGGAAAGGAAAGAGGAAAGGAGAGAGAAGAAAAAAAGAAAAAAGTTAAATATTCATATTGAATGGCTTGGGGTAAACACTAAAAGAATAGAATTAAAATGTATAATTTCCAAAGTAAAGAAAGAAAAAAAAAAACAGAGAATAAAACCATTAAAAAAGGCAAGAAAACAAGGAAAGAAAAAAAAGGGAGGAATAAGACAAAACAAAAAGAAAAAAGGAACAAAAAATGAGACACCGTATTTGTGATTGGAAGATAAATATAGATGTCAATTCTTCCCAAACTGTTGTATAGATTAAATTCAATTCCAATCACCAGAGAAAAAAGAATACATTCTGCATGGTTCCTTTTAAGTAAAATTCTAGAAACAAGCTAATCTATAGTGAAAAAGTAGATCAACAGTTGCCCAGCGACAGTTGGAAATGGGAAGGGAATAACAGATCACAAAGAGACACAAGGAAACTTTTGGGTATATTCATTACCTTGACTGTGGTGATGGTGTCACAGCTGCATACATATGCCAAAACTCAGCAAACTATACACTTTAAATATATGCAGTTCACTGTATGTTGACCATACTATAACATTGTAAAAAATAATTTTTAAAGTCTCACAAAAAATTTAATTTCAATTCAAATCCCAACAGGGCTTCTTTCTTTCTTTCTTTTTATTTATTTTTTTGGGAAGGCAGGAGGGGGACTTGACAAGCTGATTGTAAAATTTCAGTGGAAAAGCAAAGATTGAGTAGCCAAACACTGCTGTCTGTACCTGAGTTAGAAGAATAAGGTGAGGGAATGTTTTCACTAGCTATGAAGAAGTATGATAAAACTATAGCAATTAAATTAGTATTGATACAACAACAGACAAGTTCATTAGAAGAACAGACTGGAGAGCCCAGAAACAGACCCTTGTATATATGGAAACTCAATTACTGAGATGGTGAATATTTGGGAGTACATTATATAAATTTTAAATCTCTTGCCCCTTGTGTTTAGAAGTACAGTTGTTTAGAAGTAAAGTCTAGAATTCATGGCTTATAATTCCAGTTTGCGTGACACTATATAGTAAATTAACAGTGGAAGCCTCTTTGCTAGACCTATCATTAATTGTTCTGAGTCTGACCAGTTAGAGCATCAGATTCAGTGCCTGGAAGAAAGGCAGCAAGATCAGAGTAAATTCAAATATGAAAAATTTTGAATTACCTTCACATTTTTTTAAGAAGTTTTCTGTCACTGTTATCAAAAACATTATTTTGCCATTTGTGTGTGAAAGGTGTCTATCTTTTCCACCATGCTACCTACACTCTAAAAATGAATAAGGCCATATTGCATTAGCCTCAAAATTACACATGAGATTGGAAACAGTAAGAAATATCTTCTTCCTCCACCTTACACAGTGTCTCAGGTTCTTTACTCAGGGCTGTGTCATATATAAAAGCACCTAGTACAATTCCTGATATACATGAAGTATCACAAAAAAGTAGCTGTTGTTAGCATGTAACATTCCTTTTCCCAGACATTATTCCAAAGTCACCTTCTAAACATGTCACAGCCCTCAGTTTTATGGTCAGTTCAAGAAAGCAAAGCTGGAGAAGTTTGTCTCAGAATAAAGCTGAACAAACATATGTCAGTTCTACCTTCAAAATATATCCAGCATTGAGCAGCTTTTCATTCCTCCATGGCTACCACCCTGGTCCAGGTGACCATCTTCTCCTGACTACATTATAGCAAAAGCTTCCTAATGATCTTCCTTACATCCTTGCCCCTCAGTATTCTGTCAGCGAGGGTCAGATTATATCACTCTTCTCTGCTCAAAACCCTCCAGCAGTTTCTGATCTCAGAAAAAAGCCAGAGTTCTTACAGTGGCCTACAAAGCCCTCCGTGACCTGCCACTTGCTACCTACTGGCCATCTTTTCCCATTCTCCTTGCTCCCTCTGCTCCATCCACACTGAAGTCCTTGTTTTCCCTCGTGTTCACCAGGAATGATCTCATGCCCATGCTATTGCCCAACCTGTTCCCTTGCAATTTTTCTCCAGACAGTTGCATTGTTTACTCCCTAATATCCTCAAGTCTTTGTTCAAGTACCCCCTTTGAGGTGAAGATTTCCCTGAAAACCATTTTCAAGAGCGAGCCCCTGCCTTCCACCAGCACTCTCTACCCCTTTCCCTGCTTTATTTCTCCTGTGTAGCACTTATCACACTATCCGATACGCTGTGTATTTGTGGACGCTAAAGCAACTTCATCTTGGATGCTGATCTGCCATGTTGACTTCTGATTAACCCATTTGGGGAATGCCTCTAAATCTGTACTTTATCTACTCTTACCTTAAAGCCTGCCCTTACATCAGAACAACCTTGACCATAAATCTTGCCCTTAGGCAGATTCACATGGCATTCTTATCTCTCCCTGAGAGGTCCACTTCAATTGCCCTGCCCCTCCTTCCTTACGGTATGTAAACCCTGGGTCTATGGGGCAATGGCACAAGATCCACCATCTCGAATTGTCTCACCGCTGCCCAAGACATGCTTCTGTTTGTTAAGTCCTTATTAAATGTTTCTTTATGAGAAACTAGATTTGTCAGTGCCTTTCTTCAGCCTCTCGACTTCCTTAGATAAACCTGTGCAGAGAAGAGGCCCTTAGAGCAATCTAACCAAGAGGGAAGGCCTCCTAAAGCAGATACTCCCTCAAATGTTGGCAGCTTGTTGCTGATGGTAGCTTAATTCTTAGCAAGCATTAACCTTTCTTTCAGGGTTTTTAAGAGATGGCTTTTTTAGCTTGGTAGGGTTACTGAAATAAAACTTAACAAAAAAGGAGAAAAAAAGAGATGGCTTTGGACTAATACATCACTTTAAAGAAAATAAATCAAGAGTACAGTTTCAGCTTTATCATCTATCCAGCACAGTATGCCAACATGGCCCTAGCTTTACACCTGGAATAAGAGAGACAAAGGAAGCATGAAATACATTGTTTCCAAGCCCAGGGATTTTCAAGATTATGAAGATCCCTTTAAAATAACTAAACTGAGCCGGGTGCGGTGGCTTATGCCTATAATCCTAGCACTCTGGGAGGCCGAGATGGATGGATCATTTGAGCTCAGGAGTTCAAGACCAGCCTGAGCAAGAGCAAAACCTCATCTCTACTAAAAATAGAAAGAAAATTAGCTGGACAACTAAAAATATATATAGAAAAAATTAGCCGGGCATGGTGACACATGCCTGTAGTCCCAGCTACTCAGGAGGCTGAGGCAGTAGGATTGTTTGAGCCCAGGAGTTTGAGGTTGCTGTGAGCTAGGCTGACACTCTAGCCAGGGCAACAGAGTGAGACTCTGTCTCAAAATAAGTAAATAAAATAAATAAACCTACAGCTTTGTGAAAGATGAAAAAAATTAATTTATCTATTTTAAAAGCTGTTTGGAGGATAAACAAGCACTAGTTTTGAATTTTGGAGCTCAGCCTTTTAGTTAGAGAATGTAGGGACCATCCCTGGGCAGGAATTGGCTTTTGCCCAGAGTCAGCGAAGCTGGACATGCTTCTTGGGGCCTATTGAACACAGCCTGTTGAACAAACAAACTGTTCCCTACGGCAGATAGCCAAGGCGTCTCATTGTCCTGCACGCGGTGATGAGGTCAAGAGGTTAAGATGCAAACATCTGCCTCCCATCTGCCTCCCTTGAGCAATCGCCCAGAAGGAATGGAACATGTTACCTCAAGGCACTAAAGATAGTCATGTACCAGGAAGTAGCTGCTGGACAGAAAGGGTATAAAAATAAAATGACCGGTGCTGTCGGCACTGCAGTCTTGTACCGTCTTTGTGTGTCTGTGTGTTTCTTTCTATGTTCATCCCTGGTTCTGCAATCGGGCCGCAACAGAGAATGTAATTACATGAAAATCCTTTGTTAGGCAGGACATGCAACTGGTGAATACTAAACTAGAATAGCCATCTGTAGTTTAAATGGTGGGGTAGGGGTCAACTAATGGGAGGATCATTTCCACTTTCCTCAAGGAAAATAATCTGCATGAGATCGCACTATGATTTGAGTATGTTCCCCACCAAAATTCAGGTGTTGTCAATGTGATATATATATTAAGAAGTTTTGAAAAGGTAATTAGGCCAATGAGGGCTTCTCCCTCGTGAATGGGATTAAGATCCTCATAGAAGAGGCTTCACCATCCTTTGGTCTCTTGTCCCTCCACCTTCTGCCACGGTAGGACACAGCGTTTCTCCCCTCTGAAGGATGCAGCCCTCAGACAACCAAACCTCCCAGCCTCCAAGACATTTCTGTTCTTTATAAATCACCTACTAAGTGTTTTGTTATAGCAGCACAAACAGACTGAGACAAATCACATTTAAAAAATGAGTATAATTTTCCAGGGAGCCAAATCAAATGATATTGAAAGTACAAATCTGGGAATCAGTGACTCAAACTAGAGTTGCCAGGAGTTACCTGTGGTGTAACAGCACCCTACAAGCCGCATTCTCTTACTCCTCTCCCAGTGCTTACATGATTATTTGAAAGGTTACAGAATCACAGGTTTCTAGGATTGGAAGGTACCTCAGAGACTGTCAGAAATCCATTCTCCCACCCAGTGCCAGAATCTAAGACAACATTGGGCCATTTTGTTGTTTTAAATCAGCCCAGTCCCACTTTTGAAAATCACTGAGTTTGCGTCCTATAAAGCCTTCAAGTCTTTCCCCATCTACTGTCAAGCCAGCATTCTTGCCCTACCTTCTAATTCTAAGTAGGCCATTGGGACTTTTCATCTAGTTTTGATCCTTTCTTCCAGGCCTCTGAGATAATTACCCTTCGGTATATTAGCCCTGTCAGTTAACGTGACATACTATCACATACTCTGACTCTGCGATGTACCACCTATATGGCCTTAGGTAACCCTCTTAATTCTCTCGCAGCCTGTTTCTTCATATAATGGAGGTGTGTAATTCCTAAATTGCTGTCTGTAAAAGAATGAAGTAAAACACATACCAGGGCCTGGCATATAGTAAGAACTCAAAAAAAAGCAGTTATTTCTTCAAGTTAATTGGACAAGACAGGATTAGCATTTCTAGCATACTAGAAATCTCAGATTAATTGGTTTATTAGTCACCATTTTGTGGAGTTTTCAACTAGCCATGAATTCACATTAACTACACTGTCATCCAAGCCAGTCTTCATTAACAAATAGTTTGGCTATAATCCTAGCACTTTGGGAGACCAAGGTGGGAGGACTGCTTAAGGTCAGAAGTTTGAGAGAAGCCTGAGCAAAAGACCTCATCTGTACAAAAAGAAAAATTAGCTGGTATGGTGGTGCACATCTGTAAGTCCCAGCAACTCAGGAGGCTGAAGCAAAAGATTCGCTTGAGCCCAGGAGTTTGAGGTTGCAGAGCATTGACACCACTGCACTCTAGCTGGGGCAACAGCAAGACTAGCCTTAAAAAAGAAAAAAAAAAAAGTAAAATACTCTGACAAAATAATTTTCTTTTTCAAAACTTTTTTGAACTTTTCCAAAACTTTTCTAAAACTATTTTATCATCTTCAGTCTTTTGGTACCCACTCCCACTCAAATACTGGCTTAATCACCATTTGCAGGTTAATTCATCCTTTGAACAACTATTTATTTAAGACCTAGTAAAATAAATTTGCACCCTTGCTTTCCTGTGTACACATTCTTGTCAGGGAAAGTATCACCAGAACACACAATGGTAAGTAATGGGGGCAGTATGAAAGGGTTAGGGCAGGAGATGGTAGTCCTGTTTTACATAGGGTCTCAGCCTGTGGGAGGAGACCTGTGAGTGGGTTCAAGGAAATTAGAGCCATGAATATATTTGGGGGAAGACTTTTTATTCAGTTTGAGTCATAACTGGTAAAAGCTGTACATATATAACGCATACAACTTTTTCCCATCTTTTTCTTTTTGCTGCGTTTCTGATGAGCAAACTTGTTTTTATAAACATTGTGAAATGATTACAATGGGAGAAGAGTTCCTAAAGACACAGCTGAAGGACCTGAAGACGTTTCAAAACAAATACTTTGGGTGACGTGGCTGGACAAGGCTTGGACAATTAATCTGCACAGCATCACAACTTCCCAACGGACCATTTTTGCAAAACAGAGGTGGCCAATTTTAATCCAGAATCATCTCACTTTGACTAGGTCTGTCACCCAGCCTCAGCCTCCTAAGTAGCTGTTTACTACAGGCATGAGCCACTGCACCCAGCTAATTCTGTACAGTGAGGTCTTTCTATGATGCCCAGTCTAGTCTCAATCTCCTGGGCTTAAGTGTTCAGAGAATCACCTTGCCTCCCAAAGTGCTGGTGTGGGCCAGTACACCCGAGACTGTTACTTTCTTAAAAGGTGCTTTTCAAGCCATCAAAAGATGAATGCTTAGAAATCTATAAACCACTTAAGCATTAAATTGTGAATCAATCAGGCATCTTTAAATAGGCAGGTATTTAATTCTGCCAGAACCCAGAGTTAGTACAGGGTCTCTTCAGGAACTTAAATTCCTGACAATTCACCAGCAGTACTAGTCTTACTGACCCACATTGAATTTTGAGATCTTGGTTATCTATCCCTTTGAACATAGATCTTTTGAGGGAGATCACTTTTATTTAAACAGCCAGTTATATATACACCCCTTACATCCTACAAATTTCGATATTTATAAAGGCTTGCCAAGAGACTATAGATGCAAATTTTATAATTTCATCATTCCTTTCGCTAGGCAGACTTTCTAGACAAAATGTCTCTGGGAAACTCTACACAACCTAGTCCGAGATCATCTCATTTTTCTAGGCTCTGGCTCACTCTCCACAAACTTTTCAAAGGTGCCTTTTAGATCAAAGCTTTAGGGCTCAAAACCAATTGATCCAGGGATTTCATTAAAGAATTCTGCATACCATATGATAACTCATCCTCAAAACATCTTAGTCCACACAAATCAGTAAGCAAAAAGCCATGTAGTCTTAATGATCCACGTTTATTTCCACTTAAAATTAACAGGCAAACAACTAAAACACGCCTTCATTATTTGATTGGGTTAACTCCCCTTCTTTCATCCCATTTGGAATAACCACACTCCTCCAGATAGTTCGCAGAAACTTATTAACATTGAAAGATGTTGTTTACTGTTTCCATCAGCATCCATGAAAGTGCCTGCAACAAAAACCACTTTCAGCCACATTTCTGGATTTCAGTTTAGATGGCAACCAGGGGACACAGAATATCAGATCTTTTGTTGTCATCAAGTAATCAGTGAGAGAGTTCAAGAAGTTGGAGTGAGATCATCATGTATTCTGGAATAATGATAGTGCTATTATTTTCAATCCTCACCTTTTAAAGGGTAAGTTGGATGCTTGCTGTGATCATATGAAATCCCTGAAAAGCGAAGATTACATATTAATCATGGCAAAACAAACTTCTGTGTGGTATCTGTTAATACAATAACCTCAGAATCAAAATGGAACGGTTTTTAAGTGATATCATTCTATTTCATTTGGCAGAATCATTACATCATTGGTTACATTCCAAATTAAACTATGTACCAAAAAACCTGACTTACCTGTAAGTTTTTAGAATAGAAGGTCTGCCTGTTTGAAGATGAAAAATAACTGCATTTAAATTTGGCTCTACTCAATTATTCTTTTAAAGTCACACCTTAATTTTTTAAAACTGTTGTCACTCCAATCCAAATTAATCCAAATCCCCTGAACATTTCACAGGAGAGTAAATAGCTACAATTTCACTTTTCAAGGTTATAAACTTGAACTATTACAGCCAGATACATCAGATAGGAGCGAAAGACTTAATACTGCTTGCTCATCAGTGTTAGTCTGCTGAACTATGTTATCATCATCGTATCGGCTTTAGACTACTTAACAAAACCCATATTGAGGCCGGGGTGCGGTGGCTCACGCCTGTAATCCTAGCACTCTGGGAGGCCGAGGCGGGTGGATCCCTCAAGGTCAGGAGTTCGAGACCAGCCTGAGCAAGAGTGAGACCCCCGTTCTCTACTAAAAATAGAAAGAAATTAGCAGGCCAACTAAAATATATATAGAAAAACTTAGCCGGACATGGTGGCGCATGCCTGTAGTCCCAGCTACTCGGGAGGCTGAGGCAGTAGGATCGCTTAAGCCCAGGAGTTTGAGGTTGCTATGAGCTAGGCTGACGCCACTCTAGCCCGGGCAACAAAGCGAGACTGTCTCAAAAAAAAAAAAAAACACCCATATTGAGATTCCAATACCTTTTCTGAAAACTTGCTCCATGCACTGTTGTCAAGCTGACTCTTCATACCTGCAGAAATTTATTCTAATTTAGCAATAGGTACTTAATAGGTAGATTTCTAAAAATTTTCCAATTACTGTTTCAGTTCCAAATTAACCTTCATTCTCTTTCAGAGAGATTCCCATCTGTTGTTACTTTAAAAGTCATCACTAACAGCATCTTGCTAAATAAACATGTAAGACAAATAAAATACATACCTTGAAAGGTTCTAGTTGGGCTCCGTGACACATGCCTGCAGTCCCAGCAACTCAGGAGTCTGAGGCAGATCACTCAGCCTGCGAAACAGGGAGACCTTGCCTCTTAAAAAAGTCTCAGATATCTTCCCCTGAAATAAGTATTCCTTTAGATACCACTTCCTAAGTTGAAGACCATTTACTTTACGAGGTAATATTCATACATTTACTTTTTTAAAAATTTACTTAAAACTTTCATTAACCTGTTTTTAATATAGTAATTCAATACTATTCACTTTTCAAAAATTTGTCCATTGGCTTTTTATCACAAGAGAACTCCCTAGCACAATTAATTAGTAAGACCATATTTCAGAAATGCCAGGTTTTGTCTTTGTGTTCTTACCCAAGCAAGCTGTCCATGGAAAGAAATGTGTAACCAGTAGCTACAAGAGGAAAGTGAGAACCTTCTTTAAAATGCTATATACTATTATACTCTGTTCAGAGTAGTTTGTTACAGGGTTCTTCAGTATTAAATGTCTACATACTCATTTCAGGTCAGACATTTGATTAACATCATTACAAAAACCCCGTTCGGAGCATGCAGTTAGCATTCATTAGTCAAATATAAGCTTGTAAGTCTCCAGTAGCCACTTGCTCTGCAGTAAGTCCATCACTTAGCACTATAAGTCTTGAAGCTATTGTAATGTTTTCCATTAATACTTACCAAAAACATAAAGCTGGTTCAGACAAGTTAGACTCCATCTAAGAAATGAAGAGTGGTTTTAGAATAGTTACACATGTATTTTCTTCCCCCATGATTAAAAATGGCCTGAAATCAGTTAGAGCTAATTAAGACCTTCATGTTCAGTCAGTATTTGCTTTATCATCATCCAGGCAGCATTTAAAAATTCTGACAGTGTTTACTAATGGTAACAGGACAAAGATCTTAGTTAACTCAATGTTTACTATACATTAAGCACGTTAACTAACTCTTAAAAAGCTATTTGTGCCCAATTCCCTATGCATAGTTGGATTATAATTTTACTTACCATTTCAACCTCCAGCTTTCTTTTCAGTGCCTACAAAACAGATTGTAAATACAAAATAAATGAGAAATAGATTATAAAGGTGTCACTACTTACATTGTTAGTGTTGGAACCAGGGTCCACAATACCACAGGACAGAATGACAGAGTCACTGAGGCTGAAAACATCAAAAGGAGTTTTATTTACTAGCTCGAGCTAGGGTCCAGTCTCAGAGCACCAGCGCAGTGGCCTCTATCTCGACAAGGACCCCATGTACTGTGGAAGGGAGCCTTTTATAACCTTTTTACAGCATTTTCCCCAGCATTTTATTTCACCAGACCTTAGATTGGTTCTGCCTTTTTCCGGGTCCCTGCTGACTGGTTCTGGATTAAGCGTATTCCCTCTGCATCTTATTTCGCCCCAAAATGCCCTGCACACACCTTGCACAAGCTGTTCACCCGCTGATCATGCCTTGCCCTTTTTATCTGATCGGTCGGCTGGGGCCCCGGGACTCTCCAGCCGTTTATCAGGAAGTAACCTGCGGTGCCTCTCTGGGGCCTGGTTTTGCTCAATTCCCAATTATGGCTTCACCCAAGCTAAGCATCGAGCAAGCAAGCCATTGTTACAGAAGCAGAAGCTGCATTATGCATTTAGCCCTCACATTAGCAAACCCTAAGGACCCCAAATACATCAAATGGTAAATCTCTTCATGATTCAATCTGCTGAACTATGCAACCATCATAGTATCTGTTTCCTCAAGTTTCCCACAGCATTAAATTTAGTATCAAGGTAACAGTTCACATTTGAAAATAAAAGGGGGAAAAACTAACACATGAGCATCAATCAACGTCGTTCTGGCTGTCTTTCTAATCCCAGAAAAGAAAGTGAAGTACTAGGTGAATACCGATTTTTTATACAAAAGTTTCTCACCTGTGTGTTCACAGCTACAGTGAGGCTTGCTCTTCAGGATCTAGGAAGAAACAGCTTCTTGTTAACTTAGGGGCAATCTCCACGCTTCCCAAATCACCATTTTGCGTGCCTCAGTTAGGATAATGGTGGTAAGATTCTCGTCATCCTCACAGTCAAGAGTAGCAAATAAACTGTCATCATTGTGGCACAGTGACTTTCAACCTAACTTCCCTTTCAGTGGGCGTTTCAAAAACTTACCTCCACAACTACTTTCATCACTCCCTTGGCACATAACTAGAAAACAGGCAAGATGCAAGTCAGAACCTCATTGCAGCCAAGTTAAATAAATATCAATGTTCCAAAAATTAGAGCCTCAGAATAGAATTTCAGAAATCCCTTCTGTCCACTACTCTTAAAACCATCATAGGCTTAATAAAGATCACCTTTAAGCAAATCTCACCTTTCCCACCAAATTTTCCCCCATTCTTACCTGTCCGACACATGTCATCAAAAGCCACACTGCATCCAAGCCTGCCACCAATCCTAAGAAAAAAATTAGGTGCAGATTTTAAAATTACTGCTCCCACGTTGCTATGACGTTTTTGTTACCACTTACGCAGTTAACTTTTACCACCCATAACTGCACGATAGGTACAGAAGGCACTTAATGCCATAAAGGAGAGCGTTGCACCCAGTTAACTATAGGTGGAAACAATGGCGGCAATGCAAAATGGAGCCGGTTGGAGAATCACGTGGCCTAACCACCCGCCTTCCCGAGAACAAGCGGCTGACGATGGTTCGGTCCGCGTCCTACACAAAAGCCCACTCAGTCAATTCCGCGCGTTCCGCCATCAGAGCAGTTGGCATTCATCAACATTCTCAGATGTCCCTACCAACACAGGCTTCATCAAAGGCAGGGAACGCGAGCCGAGGTTTGTCTGCCGTTTGGCCCCAACCAACCCTCTAGGTCGCGCCTGCACCAAATGCGCAATCCCTCACCATCCTCCTCTTGTGGGCACTATAAAGGCGCGCGACTGGCCTAAAGTGCCAGCCAGTTTAGTCCGACAAGGGCTGGAGGACGGAGGATCCGAACCAGTAACCTGTTACCCACTTAACACCACCGAAAATACCACTCACTTGCCACGAGCAGACGCCCAGATTCGAAAGAACGATATGGCGCCCGGACGATCTTACATAAAGGGCCTTTTGATGACGTCATGACGCACCGTCCCGCCAGCATCAGCTTCAGCCCCTCCCTTTCTCCTCCCTCAATCTCCACCTCCTCCTCCAGGCCCACCTCCTCCCGCCCTCTAAGCCCGCCCCTTGGCCCCGCCCTACCTCGCCTTTGTGGGCGGAGACAAGACTGCCCGGGTGACGCAAGGATCCCGCCCTCCTCCCAATAGAGGAGCAAGAGCAGAGAGGGGAGGGGGCGCGAGGCATGCAAAGCGTTGGGGGAGGGGAAAGGGGGGGGTGGTGTAAGGGTGAGTGATTTCCTTCCGGCACGTCGCCCGCTCCGGGGGAGGGGGTGGGGGGTTTCACTTCCGGGACGGTGTTCCGGCCCATTCCGGCCCATTTCCACCCCCGGAGGTAGGTGCTGCTCCTTGACTGGGCTCGGGCCCCGCATCCCGGTCCCGGTGCTCTGCACCGAGGCCCCCTCGCCCCGTCTCCGCCGCAGTCCGCTTCTGGGGCGCTCAGCCACTTCCCTTCACCCCGCCTGAAGGCATCCGGCGACCTTCTACCCCCTCGGCCCCCGGCTGGGCTGAGCTGCAGGACCCGCCCCCTTGCGGGGCCCCTCCCTCAGGACCCCGGGATGGGCGGCCCCCTCCCCCACCAACGCCGGGACACACGCAGCTACACACACCCACCTCTGGGCAGCTCCCCGCCTGCCGACGCCTACCTCCTGGACTGGGTCCCGGGGCGCCGCCCCCTTCCTAATCCTTTGCCCTCACCTGAGCACTCCCTCCCTTGCCCGTCGCTTTGCTCCCCTCTTCTCCAGAGTTCCTCAGTGACATTTCGCCCTTCAGCCAGTTCGCATCTCCCCATGCTTCCTAACGCAGACGAAAGCTGCTCAAGTACCGGAGTGGCCAACCCCATGCCGTTCCCGATTCTCCCTCTCACAGCCGACGGTTGAGAAAGACTTTACTCCAGGGGCTTCCTCCTCACTGGGGAATTGCCGGAAAGAGCAAACAAAAAAAGGCGCTGGTGTAGGCTCCAAAATAAACACATCTGAATTCATGATGGCATCGACAGAGGCTCTTATTGGATTAAAAGTTTCAAAACAAACAATAACGCTTTGGAAAAAGGTCATATTGGCTAAAGTTGGTTCTTGAAAGCAGTGTTTACACTTCCCTATTTACTGATAAGTGTGTTGTGAATGCGTGGCAATACTGTGAGCTTGTCAGGGTAAGTTAAAGTTTCAGGTTTTATGTAACTATGTGATATCCCATAAGTTCATGGATAAGTGGATGCGCATTGGGCTCAAGTCAATGTCTTCCTGTTAGAATTTATACAGACTTCTCTCAACTGTTGAAGACTATTGAATGCCTTAGTGTTTTTTAAAAACTAAGCTATTTTTAAAAAATAATTTAATGAAAAAATTTTGGCAATACTTGGTAAATGCTCTATTTTTTTACCACCTCTGGGGAACTAAATTTCAGAATCAAACTGTCATCACCACCCTGAAATTTCCAACCTCGAATTTAGATAGAGGCAGGTATATGTAACTTTTCCTAATTCTGAGAACTGAACTTCAGGTTCTCTACATCTTGACTGAGTCCTGACACAGCTGTTGAATATTTCCTAACCTATTTGCTTCCTAGTCCTATACCCCAAGTCTTTTGTGGAGGCTCTGACTCTTAAGCTTAGAAGTATCGGCCTGCATTCATGGGGGGGGGGGGCGGGGTATTAGTTACTTTATAAGCATAACTCATGCAGTATGTAGTAAAATATTAGGAAGAGGAATATTTAATCAAGCCATCTGTGTAGAATTACATTTATTCAAAAAGCTTATTCCTTTCCTCCTGCACAGAAAAGTTGTAAAGTTGTTGCAGGATTTTATATTGTTTGCAAATACCTTATGACTAACACTTAAAAAAAAAGTGCTTCCTTCCCCCCTCTCCCTCACTGTTTGAATTTCTATTTTGATGTTGTATACAGTCATAGCTTGAATTTTTAGGGGGCTAACAATCACTTTTTAGTCTTAACTGTATCCTCCTGTGAAACCTAGACTAAAAACTTGTTGGTAATTCTATTTCCACATCTAAACATAAGGAAAGTATCTCTTTACTTGGAGATTTTGAAACTTTACCAAATAATATTTTTAAATATGTTTGAACTGCAAAGCATCGAGTAGTAAAATTATAACTATTAATAAGAATATGGTTTCTTCTTTCAGCAGGGTTGAATGCTTGCCTGCACCCTCAGGCACGACCATGGAGAAAGGTGGGAACATACAATTGGAGATCCCTGACTTCAGCAACTCTGTCCTGAGCCATCTAAACCAGCTGCGCATGCAGGGCCGTCTCTGTGATATTGTGGTCAATGTGCAAGGACAAGCTTTTCGGGCTCACAAAGTGGTACTGGCTGCCAGCTCCCCCTATTTTCGGGATCACATGTCTTTGAATGAGATGAGTACTGTCTCCATTTCAGTCATCAAGAACCCTTCTGTTTTTGAACAGCTCCTTTCTTTCTGTTATACAGGGCGGATATGCCTGCAACTGGCAGATATCATCAGCTACCTGACAGCTGCCAGTTTTCTGCAGATGCAGCACATTATAGACAAATGTACACAGATCCTAGAGGGCATTCATTTCAAAATTAATGTGGCTGAGGTTGAAGCAGAATTAAGTCAAACAAGGACAAAGCATCAAGAGAGACCTCCAGAGTCTCACAGGGTTACACCAAATCTCAACCGCTCCCTTAGCCCACGACATAGTACCCCAAAGGGAAATCGGCGAGGTCAGGTTAGTGCTGTGCTGGATATCAGAGAGCTAAGTCCTCCTGAAGAGTCCACCAGCCCTCAGATAATCGAACAGAGTTCTGATGTAGAGAGCCGGGAGCCCATTCTTCGGATCAACCGCGCAGGACAATGGTATGTGGAGACAGGAGTAGCAGACCGGGGGGGTCGGAGTGATGATGAAGTTAGGGTCCTTGGAGCAGTGCACATTAAAACTGAAAATCTGGAGGAGTGGCTTGGGCCTGAGAATCAGCCCTCTGGAGAAGATGGGAGTAGTGCAGAGGAAGTCACAGCCATGGTGATTGATACCACAGGCCATGGTTCTGTAGGACAGGAAAATTACACTTTAGGGTCTTCAGGAGCCAAGGTAGTTCGGCCAACAAGCAGTGAAGTTGACAGGTAAGTTTTGTTTTTGTTTTGTTTTCCCAACTAATGGCTATTGTGTAGACATTACTAAAGTGGGCCCTCGGTGGTACAGAGAACATCTTCCTTACCTGATGTTCTTAGCCAAATAAGTTGATGTTGGGGAAACTGGAGGTGTGCCAAAAGACTTGCATTCTTATTTTTTTAAAGCAGGAAGCTCCTAGTCCTGAAGTATTCACAGTGTTGTGAGAACTATGGTAAAGTTAGACACTTCCATGAATCAGAATAGCATCTGCAGCCACACTAGGATCAGTAATTGCCAGGGCTTCTTCGGGATTCCAGGCAGGGAGCTGATCATCAGCTGGGAATCTGGCAACATTGCCCTTCCTTGGTATGTTATCACACAGGTAGGTGGCCTCGGGGAGTTTCACTTTCCTTTGTAGCACTGTTTACTTTTCTTTGCCCCTATTTACCAAATTAGAGGAAGTCTGGTACCAGCAGTAATTATTCTTTTCAAATTAGTAAAACATGATAATTCCAAAGAAAAGCTTTTTGGGTGTTTTTGATTTCTTTTTTCACATGTCATTTGATGGTATCTTTGCTGTTTTCTTTCATGGGTGACTGCTGCTACCACAGACTTGAGAGTCTTCTTTTTTTCACCAGTGATGCTATGCTCTCTGCCTCACTTTTCCCTTTCTAATACATTGAATTTGTTTTGGTGGAAATAGCACAAGTTTTAATCTAAGTCAATTGAAAGAAAGTCCCAATTGAAGGAAAGAAATATTACTAACTGAGATTGGTAATATTTGTTCTTTCCCTGTGTTAAAAATAAATTAAAATTAACCATATGAGCAATGAAAACTAAAGAAGCTATTACTTTGGTTCACATCTGGTCTTGAGAGGCAAATGTGTCACAGACATTCAGGTAGTATAATTCTGTGTCTACTTCGGGTGATCTTAATTTGAGTATTTTCCTTCTTGTGTCCTTAATGGTTAAAATATTCTTGAATGTAGAACTTACTGCCCTCCTGTGTTAGCAGTATTGCCCTGTGTTAGAACTATATCAGAAGTGATAGTAGGCCAGGTGTGGTGGCTCACACCTGTAATCCCAACACATTAGGAGGCCTAGGCGGGAGGATCACTGGGCTAGGAGTTCAAGACCAGCCTGGGCAACATAGGGAGACCCTGTCTCTACAAAAAAATTTTTTTAACAACTAGCCAGATGTGATGGTGCACGCCTATAGTCCCAGCTTCTTGGAAGACTGAGGCAGCAACATCTCTTGAGCCCAGGAGTTCTGTTGAGGATGCAGCTGTAGTAAGATATGATCACACCACTGCACACTCCAGCCTGGGTGACATAGTGAGACCTTGTCTCTGAAAAAAAAAAGAAAAGAAGTAATACCAGCTTAAATGCAAAGATTTTTAATCTCCATGATCTATATCAACAATCTGAAATGTATAACAGGTTATCATGGGGCCTGGGGGAAGAAACAACCAAAAACCTAATAGTTACAGAGAAGAAACAAAATTATATACTGTTTTAATTTATTCTTTTACAGTCTCTCAGTACTTATGTAAGGATAGAAAGCTTATATTTAGCTTTAACTTCACCAGTTCATATGGTCTATCTGCTATGTCATCTTGCATTTCATTTATATTTACTAGGGCAAACCTTTATCTTATTTCAAATCAGATCCTGTATTGACTCTGTGAAAGTATTTCTCAGTTATCTGTTGTTTGGTTTATTCCCCCTTCCTTGGCCATAGAATAAAGAGGGAAGACATCACCATTTTTTAAGTTCTTTGACACTACTCTTCTATTAGTCCCCTTTATGCTCCTTTTCCGACAGATTTAGCCCCTCCGGCAGTGTTGTTCCCTTGACAGAGAGACACAGAGCCAGAAGTGAGTCTCCTGGGAGAATGGATGAGCCTAAGCAACCCAGCTCCCAGGTATGTAGTTGTGGATTTAGGATTGCCGTGGTGGTTGGAGGAATTGCCTCTGTGTATGAGCAGAATATAATGAATAAGAAAGGAAGGATGTAGGAGAGATAATAGTGGCCCTGTTAAAGTATTATATTTGATTACTTTTTTCTTTATTCTTGCTTGTGAGCATTCAGGAAATACACTTTTGGTGTCAGCAGAGTTTGGGAAGTAAAAAAAGATAACAAGATTGTGGAACTCTTTCCTGATTATAGGAACCAGACCATAGACCTGAGAGTAATAAAAGTAGTCCCTGAAAACTACATGCAGGTAATAGAGACTGGAATGGATAAGAGTCTGATTTTATATGTATGCAGGTATGACACTGTTACCTATACACATAGCTACTAATTTGTATAGTATTATATATTTGTAAACAAATTGCTTATTCATTTTTGTGTTTACTGTTATTTATGCTTGAATCTTGTCATTTTCTTCCTGAATCTTTTATTAGACTAATAAGTTTTACATAGGATTGGAATGATTTTTTTTTCCTACTTTCTTTGCAACTCTCTTTAGCAACTAGTATAAGTAGTTGGTTGATATTTTTGTTTTTTCTAACAGGTCTGTATTGTTGAAGATTAATTTTTTAAAATGTGTGAACTCACGAAGTAGAACATAATAAATTGTAAATACTTTTTTGCCTTTAGAAAGGAAACACTGGTGGATTAAGATTACATAGCTAATTGTTTTAGCCTCTACATTATACTGATAGTATCTTGTTTAATTTTATCTAAATCACTGTATATTTACTGTGTACGTGGTATCGTAATTGTAGCAAGAAATTCTTACTATCTTTTTTAGTTTTGATAAAGTTTCAGAAAAAGTGGTAGGAGCTTGGAGGAAAAGTAAGTTTACTCATATAATTAGGGCCCTTTTTCTCCTCATCTCTCAAATACAGTATGATAACAATGCAAAGGTGACTATTATGCACATATAGTCATGTCACTTAACAGGAATATATGTCAAATGCATATCCCTGTCAAAATACATCAAAATATATTGTT
The DNA here is from genome assembly GCF_041146395.1 of Eulemur rufifrons. Taxonomy (NCBI): domain Eukaryota; kingdom Metazoa; phylum Chordata; class Mammalia; order Primates; family Lemuridae; genus Eulemur; species Eulemur rufifrons. The sequence goes on from NC_090990.1 coordinate 85,298,874, forward strand.
AGACGATTTCGTCATTGTGAAAACATCATAGAGTGTACTTACACAAATGTGGATGGACTAGCCTATTACACACCTAGGCTATATGGTAACACATTGGTTCTTAGCTACAAACCTATACAGTATGTTACTGTACTGAATACTGTAGGCAGTTGTAACCCTATGGTAAGTATTTATGTATATAAACATAGAAAAGATATAGTAAAAATGTGATCTTATAATCTTATGGAACCACCATCTGTATGCAATCCATCATTGACCAAAACATCATTATGCAGTATGTGACTAAATAGAGAAATGAAATAAACTTTACAACTTAACATGGGGGTGAGACAGACTAACAAATACACAAACAACATAATAACATATGTATACGACTATAAAGTATAGACTTCAGTAACAATGTGGGAATAGGATTGCTTAAAAGGCAGTTACTGCAATCAGTAACTTAAGGAAAGTGTTACTAAGCAGGTTCTAAATACAATTGTTAAAGAAGTTAGGAAGAGATAATGCCATATGTAGATACAAAAGGGGTAAGAATTGGACTTCTGCAAGAGTGTTTACCTGGTTGAAGCAAAAAGTACAGGCTATAGAGAAATAGGAGATAGGTAATAACTGGGTGGAGATGGTATTAGGGTGATACACATGACTTAACGTGTGAAAGTTTATTATGGTGGGTCCACTCACCAGTTATTTCCCCCTACCACAGGGAATCAAAACAAGGCAAGGACTACTAAAGTTATACCTTTACTCTAAAATATGCTATCGGTTTTTCTTTTTCTATTACATGAAGTTAAAATACTTGGCTTAATTTTCCAGGTAATTTATAATTTTCTAACCCAACTTTTCCTACCACTCATCAGCATTCACTGTCTGTCTCAAACTGACTTTCTGCGTGTGTCAGAACCACATCAAACTTAACTTTTCTCTCTGCATCTTGAGTCTGAGGTACCTCATTCATCCCAGGTGTCTGGGTCCAGCCAAGACCCAACACCTAGTTTTATCTACCCTAACTAGCCCAGTCCTATTTGAGCTTTCTTTCTTAAGCCACTAGTACAGCATTTACAAAATACAATATAATTTTTCCTAATTTTGTAGACTCATATAAGTTATTCCTTTCTTACTTGCTTTAATTTTATGTCTCCTATTAAATTGAAAGTTCCTTGAGAGCAGAGACCACATTTTCTAATCTTCTTTGTATCTCTGACATTGCCTTATCAGGTGCTCGATTAACAGGAGTTTTACCTCTAAGTAATTCTGAGTAACTAAGGTTATTTAGTAGATGCCCAATAAATAGGTACCTACTAAATAGGGGGTTACTTAGTTACTTGTGAAATCTCTAATTTTAGAGATCTTTAAATAACATTAATACAACAAATTGGCTTATTTTTGAAGCCCCTGCAATTCTTTGAGTCTCTGATTAGTAATTGAAGGTAAGGATGGTGGAAGGCTTTGAAGTCCATGTCAAGAATCTAGACTCATGGCCGGGCGCGGTGGCTCACGCCTGTAATCCTAGCACTCTGGGAGGCCGAGGCGGGTGGATTGCTCAAGGTCAGGAGTTCGAGACCAGCCTGAGCGAGACCCCGTCTCTACTAAAAATAGAAAGACATTATATGGACACCTAAAAATCTATATAGAAAAAATTAGCCGGGCATAGTGGCGCATGCCTGTAGTCCCAGCTACTCGGGAGGCTGAGGCAGTAGGATCGCTTGAGCTCAGGAGTTTGAGGTTGCTGTGATCTAAGCTGACGCCACGGCACTCACTCTAGCCTGGGCAACAAAGTGAGACTCTGTCTCAACAAAAAAAAAAAAAAAAAAAGAATCTAGACTCATGTTTGTTTTGGAAATTATAGAAATCATTTATTTATATGGAATAATTCATTAAAAAATAATTATTGAGCCAGGCATTGATCAAATTCCTGGATATTTGGCGATGCAGAATGTCCCTGTGCTTAAAGAGTTTACACTCTAATAGGTAACTGCCAAGTGGGAGGAGTGAAATGATCTACCTCTTGGCATCAGAGAGAACCAGAAGGCAGCCATTTTTGCTCTTGCTTCTGTTTGAAGTTGAAAGCAGTAAAACTACCAGAGACATGTTTCTGCCTTTGACAAGGACCCAATTTACCTTATGTGTTCATTTACTTGCCTCTTCTATTGCAAGTTTACTGCAGTAATTTTTTAGATGAGATGAATCATAATGTGTGATTTTGTGATTATAGTTCATCACTGATTACTAAAATGCATTTTCAGCTTGTGGACAATACTGGTATGACATTACTTTCCTTAAAGTTTTGCAGAATTTTTAGGGTATTGTTACCTTAAAGATTATAAATAATACGAGTTTGTAATGTTTAATAGTTAACATTGAGCTACATTAAGCACTTTAGTGTATTAGCTCATTCAGTGTCCAAAGCAACTAGTGAGGGAGAGATGTTATTATCTTATATTCATTTTACAGATGACACTGAGGAATAGGACAGTTAAATTAACTTGTTCAAAGTCACACAATAAATAGAACTCAGATTTGAACTCAAGATTCCAGCACCCTTAATTGCCATAATGGTATTATGCATTCAAAATATTTGAAGGTACTATTGTCGTATTTGATTCTTATGAGAATCTTATAAAGCTGGCAAAGTATATGTTAACCTTTGTATTTTATGGATGGGAATACTGAGCAACAAAGAAGTTATTCTGTGTTTTGTCCTTGGTTACCCAAACCTTTTAATGGAATAATTCCTCATTCTTTATATAGGCTCAGCTTTTATTATCCAGAGAAATGAATCAGAAAAAAATGTTACATGAAACAAATCAGAAATAATCTAAAACCTCAGTCTTGTACTCAACGCTTGACTTCACATACTGCTTTCCAAACTTTTGAGAACTGCCTCTGTTGGAAATGCTAAATCGCACTGTCGGCTAGCATATGAGAAAGGAGACTATTAACTAGAGACAAAACACACTTTTAGAAATTAAAAGGGGACAAGATTAATTGCTAACCAGATGAATCTATCTGTAGTTAATTCAGAGTCAACTTTGACATTTTCTTCCCTTTACATTGGGCTATAGTAAGCATATATAATAAACATACATAATTTCTTCCTACATGTTTAAAACATATATAATTCTCTGCCACATTTTAAAAAGGTTTTTTTAAAAATATGACTTTTCAAGTTGACTGATAAGAAAAAAAAATAAAAATACAATGACTTCAGAAGTCAGTAGGCTAAAAAAAAATCAGTAATTTCCTTCACTTCATAACAGCAGGCCAAAAAAAATTAAAAAAAAAAAATCAGTAGTTTCCTAATGATGATATTTTAATATAGAATTTTGAGTGAAAAGCATTTCTAAATCCAAGATTTTTCAGTTATTCATTGAAAGGAATATATTCCCATCCCTCCCAGCTTTCAGATAGGAGGAACCCATGCCTTCAGCCAGTTTACTCTGAGTCCAGTTAAACTTTGAGTAGTCTTTACAGTGAAGATAATTTGTTGGTATGACACCAAAATATTTTTGTATAAAAAGCAATACTATCATCTACAAATTGTATACATTTTTATAAAGCAAGTTACTGCTGGATTAAAATATGGTATTAATGATAATGTCATAGATACAATATGTTTGCCGTTATATATTTTATACTGTATGATACAGTAGCCATTAGCCACATGTTACATGTGGCTGTTTAAATTTTAATTATTAATAATAGTTAAAACCAAAAATTTTAAAAAATTCCTCAGTTGCGCTAGCCATATTATAAACGCTCAATAGCCACATGTGGCTAGTGGTTACTGAATTGAATGGTGTAGGTTTTAGAGCATTTTCATCATGACAAGAAGTTCTTTTGGACCAGCACTACCAAAGGTCTTGATTGTCTAGAATGTAATTGTGAGATTAGGATCCAGGGGGTGGTATCAGTGGGTTCAGATTCTCCTATCGCTGTAAAATAGTAAATTCAGCAGGGGTTTAATAAGCATCCAGTTTGTCAGCCAGAAAGTTTTATTGTGTTGTCCTTTTATGGTAATGGAATAAAGTATCCTCAGATTTTTAAGGAATTATTATATTACCATCTTTACTTTTTGGTAGTAATTTACTGTTTGGTTTTCCACTAAAAATAAGCATGGGCCGGGCGCAGTGGCTCACGCCTGTAATCCTAGCACTCTGGGAGGCCGAGGTGGGTGGATCACTCAAGGTCAGGAGTTCAAGACCAGCCTGAGCAAGAGCGAGACCCTGTCTCTACTAAAAATAGAAAGAAATTATATGGACAACTAAAAAAATATATATAGAAAAAAAAATTAGCCGGGCATAGTGGCGCATGCCTGTAGTCCCAGCTACTCGGGAGGCTGAGGCAAGAGGATCGCTTGAGCCCAGGAGTTTGAGGTTGCTGTGATCTAGGCTGACGCCACGGCACTCACTCTAGCCTGGGCAACAAAGTGAGACTCTTGTCTCAAAAAAAAAAAAAAAAAAAAAAAATCATGTATCTTAGTAACAGGTAAAAATGGATTCAATTGCTTTTAATATGTATGCTTAATAATATATGTTCTTATTTCCCTCACCTGGCACAGGTAGAAGAGTCAGCAATGATGGGAGTAAGTGGCTATGTGGAGTATCTCCGGGAGCAGGAAGTATCTGAGCGGTGGTTCCGGTACAACCCTCGTCTCACCTGCATCTACTGCGCCAAATCTTTCAACCAAAAGGGAAGCCTGGATCGGCACATGCGCCTGCATATGGGGATCACACCATTCGTCTGCCGCATGTGTGGCAAGAAGTATACCCGGAAAGATCAACTGGAGTATCACATCCGCAAGCACACAGGCAACAAGCCCTTTCATTGTCACGTTTGTGGCAAAAGTTTCCCCTTCCAGGCCATCTTGAATCAGCACTTTCGCAAAAACCACCCTGGCTGTATACCCCTGGAGGGGCCTCACAGCATCTCCCCTGAAACAACTGTCACATCTCGAGGACAAGCTGAGGAAGAATCACCTTCACAGGAAGAGACAGTTGCTCCTGGGGAAACTGCCCAGGGCTCTGTGTCCACCACTGGGCCAGATTGAAACATCGAGGGGGAGGAGGCAGACCCTCTTCCCCTTTGGGCCATAAGCAGCCAGCATCAGGGCAACGGGCTGGTGCTTAGATTCACAAAATGCCACATCACTAGACCAGAAGACGCTCTCAAGATGTTGCCAAACTAGAGGATCACCAACATACACAAAAGCACTAAAGGCTCTACCCCTCCTCCTTCCCACCTCACACTTTGGAAAATACTCAAGCAAATCAACCTTTCTAATTCAGGGATCAACAGCCTTGGTTTGTTACCTTTATAAGAAAAAAAAATTTTTTAACAAAACAATGATAAATGGTCATTTATCTACCAGTCATGTTTGAACACTGTACTTTGGTCCATATCATCTTGGTGGCTATAATTGCCCAGATCTTAAAAAATACAGCAGGAGCCTCAGCCATCTGAAGCAGCCAGCCACAAGAGAGAAGGAGGTAGTCATGATGCTGATGAGGAGGAGGAATTTTTCCCCTTCCTTCCCTGCCAGAACATGCATTTACATTTCCAGAAAAAAACAAACGAATACTGGTGATTCTTACTGTTTTGAAAGGTTAGACTTTATCTTTGCCCTGACTAGGCGTATAATACTTTGCCTGATTGTTTCATAAAATCAGCCATCTTGGAGCAGTATTCTAGTGGGCAGCATCACCTGAAGCACTTTAGGCAACTGGAAATGGAATGAGCAGCAAAGTGTTTGTAATGGGTACTGCTACATTTGGGGGCTTGAGTGTTGTGTTGAGGAAGACAGGAGCAGGGAAGGAAGTGTTTTTATGTTTTGCAAATGTCAAACAGCAGAGAGCCGTACTGCAGCTTCTTGAGTGGTATTTGTAAACCATAGTGCTATACTTGCTTGGGTATTAGGAAATGGCTCTAGTCCAGATGAATTAATGTGTTAGGCTGACTACCAAAGTTTCATCCAGTATCTTCGGCTCCTAGTTTTACATAACAGCAATATTATACATCAAAAATGTCACTTTCCAGTGAAATGAGCCTGGATTGTATTTTTAAATCCACAGGTCTCCATATTTGATAACTTTTATACAAAGTTTTAAACATGTTTTTTCTGCAGTATTGTGGTTGAAGAAATTCAACACTATGGTTCTTATTGCAACCACAATTCCATTTTCTTCTACATGTGTATTAGTTTATATTTTTAGTCAAATAGAAGAACCTCACTTAAATCTATGTCTTGGGTCTGCAAACCTATTAATTCATAAACCAACCATCAGCAAATTGCTGGTGACACCAAGAGCTTTGCTTTTTAATAATACACTACAGGGCACTTACCAGAAAACATCATGCACAATCATGTTGCAATAAATGATCAAGGGATCAGTTTTTATCAGGTTTGGTTACTTAATCATTCCTAAGATTTTTAAAACTTTAAGGGACCTTTTTAGTAATTCTGGGTATTTCTAAGATTCTTAATCCAGCATTGAGAAAAAGAACTTACCAAACATGTAGAGCTTTCGCTGCCCTGTCTTGCATGCAGAGAGAAAAGGAGGTATATTAAAGGATGCAGGCAAATAGATGCTTAAAATTTACAGTGCAAAGAGAAAAATCTCTAGCTTCTCTTGATTAATCATTAATTTTTTTTAGCATTTAAATATGTAATGGTTTAAGAAATTGTTTTGGTGCAGAGGCATAAGTGACTGTAAAAGAGATTGGGAGAGGGGCAGGTTATACCTGCACTGGTGAACCATTTGTGAGACTGTTAGTCATGTGTTCCTTTCCTGAGAATGCTTTGTAGTATGTGGAAAAGTGGGTAGAAACAAATGACAGTTATTTGAGGTAAGAAATTGGAATGCAAAGTGTTGCTCTTAACAATCTGAGAATTGTACATACACATACAGCTGCACCCTATCACTAGAGAATGGTTATTTTCTCTTCTGGAAAAACATAGAAATGCATTTTTTATAGGAATGTAATGATGCTACCTTTAATAAGAGCCTACCCTTAAAGGCAGCATTGAAGTATATTTTGTGTTTCAGAGACATAGACTGGGGCATCCTCCTCTTTAGTTAGGCAACAGCATGATAGAATAAAGATTCTCCTAGAGCCATCTTTAGGGACTGGCTATGCTCTGCAGCATAGAAAAGGTAGAGCTGAAATTAGACTAAAATCTTTAGGGAAACGTTTCAACTGGTAATGAAGGCTTTCAATGGATTTTGCCATTACTGAATAGGCAGGGAGGTGAAAAGTACAGAATATGCTGCTTTAGATGGAACTTTTACACCTACCAAAAAAATTTAAGTCCATCCTAATTTTGAGGAATAGTATGCTGGAAAGTTCTTTGTTGCTTTGTTAATTTCTTAGATTATATGTGAGAATATAGAGGTTTTTAAACTATTACCAAATTTTAAAGGTGAAGTGCAGTAATTTCTGTAAAGAGAAACTTTGTAGCATTTGTCAATACTCCACCCAGGGTTAGCAAGAAACATCTTAAATGCAGTAGGGACTGTCTGAGTCATGTGGAAATGCTCTGAGTGTTTGATGGGTTCCCCCTCCCGTTTCATTCACTTTTGATAGCCTTTTCCTATATTGATACTGTGAATAGAGTGCTTCTTGGTCACCTAAGACCACTTCAGCACAATCATGTTTGCTAGTTCTCTCCTCTTAACTGGCCTAGCCAGGGCCATGAAATTCATGAACATTCAAGCCAGGCTAGCTTTTACACAAATTAAAGCTTCTGAAAGCAATTTCCCCATTTTAGTTAGAAAAGATATTATTATACTAAATAACTATCCAAGATTCTTATCCAAGTTCACTGTGACATTGTCCTAGTTCTTAGCTATCATCACTGGTGGGTTATAGGAGTTAGTGATGTTCTGTCTACATTAATGAATACCTGTATTGGTGTGTGCACGTATGATACCTCTTAAGGATGTACTAAATGGACTTTAGCTGATGCTGAAAACTCATTACCAAATCTTAACTTGCACATGTTACCTTGTGAAGGGAACTGCATTAGCAATGAAGGCTAAATCGTCATTAAGTACTTTAATGCCATGAAATTGCAAACACTGGGACTGTTTTCATTTATTGAGTGGCACTTAATAGCAAAGGCGCTATCAAGTATTCTCAGCAAAGAAGAGAGATGGCACTATATTAACCTACCTTCATTCTAAGATGTACCTTTTATTCTCTCTGAACTCTGATACCAGTATAAAATACAGCATTGGCATGGACAGTAACACTGTACTTAGGCAGAAAGGCTCTTTCTAATGACCTGTTCTTTTTATACTCAGAACCATATTTACCTCTGAACCAAGTTGAATTTTATGTAAGTTGCAAACTAACCACATCATTGTATTATACTAGAGGGTTAAATCAAATCTTGAATATATAAAAATAAATTGGTCTGTAAAGGATAAAGATTGAAAAAGAAGGGAGCAGTTAAGGAAACTTTTCTTATTTTTTGGCATTTTTTTTAACATTTCTAGTTCCTTCTACATCAGTGAAACAGGGTTTTCTAAAGATGGTATGATAATAGAAATAGACTATTTTCTGTAACTTCATAATTGAAATCTGGCTTGGATTGGAAGTGGTGGTGGTGAAAGAGTGAAATAGGGAACTTCATTCTTAATAGCTGAGTAATCTTTGTTCAAGAAATAACTTTTAGGCTGGGCATGGTGGCTCGTGCCTGTAATCCTAGCACTCTGGGAGGCCGAGGCAGGAGGATTGCTTGAGGTTAGGAGTTCGAGACCAGCCTCAGCCAGAGTGAGACCCCATCTCTACTGAAAAATAGAAAGAAATTAGCCAGGCGTGGGGGCACGCACCTGTAGTCCCAGCTACTTGTAAATCCTCCTACTGATGCAGGGGGATCACTTGAGCCCAGGAGTTTGAGGTTTCTGTGAGCTAGGCTGATGCCACAGCACTCTAGCCTGGGCAACAGAGTGAGACTCTGTCTCAAAAGAAAATAATAACTTTTACAAAGTTTTAGCTTTTACTTGATACTAATTGTGTTTCTTCTAACTGGTGAAAACTAAATTTTGTTTGACTAAAAGGTCTAATTTAAAGAAATAAAAGCAACGGATAGTGGAAAATAAATAGAACAAAGACAAAAATCATCTTCATACTGGAAAGGCATGTAATCAGGAAGGCATTGGAATCTTTGAAGTTTTTCTCTTTTCAGGTACAACAGGTGTTTTATTTTTCTCTTCCTCAAACGTGCTTTCCCTTTTCTGCGTACTTGTTCAAGGGATCACGGATGAGTCTTTCTTGAACTCAGTCTTTGAAAATGGAATTCTTATGCCATATGGGAGAGTTTAAAATATTGATATATTTTGGTTAGTAAGGTGTAGAAAGGGGACAATGATCAATTGTCGGGTAAATCCCCAAGTTTGAGAAGATGCCCTTAGCAAAGTATATCCCTAAGACTTATGAATTAGACCAGGGTTCAGCAAACTTCCTGCTTGTGTGAAGAAAATTATAATGGAACAGGGCCACACTTGTTTGTTTAGGTATCGCTTATGGCTTCTTCCTACTATGATGGCAAAGTTGAATACTTGTGACAAAGACCACATGGCCTGCAAAGCTTGAAAATATTTGCTGTCTGGTACTTGATAGAAAAACTCTGCCAACTTCTCAAAGAATTACCCCCCAAATTTGTCACTCCTGCCATTTTGCCTTTATGATACTTTGGGTGAGGTTTTAAATTAATATTGTCACGTGTCCATCTCTTGAAAGAATTTGTCATCTTTTTCTAAATCCTCTTCTCATAACCCTCTTTGTGCTCCTGCTTCTTGATTCCCATTGCATTAAAGGCATTCAGAATGAATCTTACGATTTGCCCTTGCCTTAAAGGTGCAGGTAGATTAAACTGTAGGTTGGTAGTCAGAGCAAGGTAATTCTTAAAAATAATTCCCATGGTAGGGTTGAATGGGTACCACCCATTGGTGGTGGTAGGGTACCACCATGTTTGCAAAAAACACTGTTAAAAAAAATTAATGTCTTTATAAGTAAGTTTTGCCATTCCTCTGGGTTAACTTGAACTAGTTTGCATAATGTTGGCAAGAATGAATTTATTTCCAGTAGGATTAAAAATTAATTTTTATTGTGAATAAGGGTTTTGATTCTTATCCAAAGTGCTGTTTTTCTAAACCAGAAACTCCTATCCTTTTCCTTTACTTTGAATTTTCATTTTAATTTCCTCAAGTAAACTCACTCTGTTCTGTGTAGGGCAGTAAAAAGCCAAATTTTTCTTCCTTTTTTCCCCAGATGTTTTAAAACATAATGAAACGTCTGAGAATTTCAAAATTTTCTTAGATCTTTCTCATCTCTGTTATTGTCTATACTACTTCTAAATGCATATTGAATCATCACATATTTGTTTTGTCAGTGTTCATTCTTACTGTTCAACTTATACCAGATGTGGGAAAAATGGGAAATACTAGAATGTTAAGAAACAGAAATCCGGCCGGGCGTGGTAGCTCACGCCTGTAATCCTAACACTATGGGAGGCTGAGGCGGGTGGATCGCTCAAGGTCAGGAGTTCAAGACCAGCCTGAACAAGAGTGAGACCCCGTCTCTACTAAAAATAGAAAGAAATTATCTGGCCAACTAAAATATATATAGAAAAAAAAATTAGCCGGGCATGATGGCACATGCCTGTAGTCCCAGCTACTAGGGAGGCTGAGGCAGTAGGATGGCTTAAGCCCAGGAGTTTGAGGTTGCTGTGAGCTAGGCTGACGCCATGGCACTCACTCTAGCCCGGGCAACAAAGCAAGACTCTGTCTCAAAAAAAAAAAGAAAGAAAGAAACAGAAATCCTTGGAGGAGGAGAGTATGATTTTTCCTCATTTGGAAGCAGTATATGGACTTCTGAGCTAAATTTGTCAGGACAAAGTTTTCTAAGTCATGCTGATACATTGCTTCTCTGTTGTGAGTTCTACCAACATAAAGTTCAGGTGAATGATTAGTCTCTGACAGGGCATCTCTTCACTAGGTATTTTATTCTAAAAGTTGTCTTCTTCTAATTGGGTATTAGTTTTATAATATACCCTCTGAGTAATAAATAATCCTCATCCATAAGGTTCCAGAATATTTGTCTATATTAGCTCCGCCTTGTCTTAGAGCACTTGTATCCATTGATTGTACCCATTGATAGTAGGTTCTTGAGATATGGAATATTACTTTTCAGATTAACCTGAGATTCTGGCTAATCTGGGGTGTAGGACTTGTGAAAGAAATTGGATTTAGATAGCCAGTGAATCATCTGCATCCCATTCTATTTGAGGTCTTGGTAATAGATACCACTTAAATATGAATCTATTGAAAGCAATGGATTTTGCCAAGCATTATGACTTCTTGGATAATTTTCAGTCTTTTTCCTTCTTTGCTTTCTAGTCTCTTTCCTTGTCTTCAATCTTCTTATTCTTAAGTGATGCTTTTCCCAGAGCCAGTCTTTTTATTTACAAAGTAAGCAGGCTTTCTTGCTCAGGACAAGCCAGAGTTGGATATTATGAGTTCTTTGAAACATACGAATTGGTTACATTCCAAAGGATGTAATTATTGATAAGGACAGTGATATCAAAACCTGGAAGATGTCTGTATAAATTATCCAGTTGTGTAGGCAGAGTATCTTTTCCCTCAGTTGTAACATACAGCATTGACTTGAGAGGGCAGATAGTACTTGAAATCCACATTTTTTTACAGAGGTACATATACAAATAAACTTATCTCACATGTTCCCCATTATCACTGTAACAGAAATATCTCCCATCTTAATACAGCTAAAAGAAGTCTACTAGCTCAGATACTGGAAGCTCTAACAGCAAAGCTAAGTTACAAAGGCAGAGCAGTTAATGAAAAAAAAACTTTTCTAATGCTTGCTCCTAGCGTGCCTACTCAGTAGGTCCTGTTAAGGAGGCTAGAATTCACCATCCAGCTAAGAGAGTTTTATGTTCAGCATCTCATATGGCTTACACCACAATTTAGTATACTGAGACTCTTAAGATTTAAATTAATCCATAATGCAAAAAGTTAAAATATCTCATGGGAACATGTTTTCTATACTATGAAATCACTTACCTTCATTGATAGGTAATATATAGAAGAATCTGTTCTGTTAAGTAAATATTAAGTAACGCTAGGCACAGTGGCTCGTGCCTATAGATTACTAGCACTTTGGGAGGCTGAGGTTGGAGGATCGTTTGAAGTCAGGAGTTTGAGACCAGCCTGAGCAACATAACAAGGACCATCTCTACAAAAAATGGGAAAAATTAGCTGGACATGATGGCGCACACCTATAGTCCCAGCTACTTGGGAGGCTAAGGCAGGAGTATCGCTTGAGCCCAGAATTCTCAACCTTTGAGTTTGCAGTGAGCTATGGTGATGCCACCGCACCTAACCAGTGCAACAGAGTGAGACCTCATTTCAAAAAAAAATAATAAACAAAATAAAAAATACTAAGTACTTTTTGGTACTAGATAACATGCTTGGAATTTTTGTAATAAAACTGGCTTTAGACATAGTGTAGATGTGACTTCCTATACTTAAAAGTCCTAAACCCACTTGGTTGGAGTCTGGGATGTATGCTTTTATTTTATTTTTTTTTTTTTTTGAGACAGAGTCTCACTCTGTTGCCCGAGCTAGAGTGAGTGCCGTGGCGTCAGTCTCGCTCACAGCAACCTCAAACTCCTGGGCTTAAGTGATCCTACTGCCTCAGCCTCCCGAGTAGCTGGGACTACAGGCATGCGCTACCGTGCCCGGCTAATTTTTTGTATATATATATTTTAGTTGTCCATATAATTTCTTTCTATTTTTAGTAGAGACGGGGTCTCACTCTTGCTCAGGCTGGTCTCGAATTCCTGACCTCGAGCGATCCACCCGCCTCGGCCTCCCAGAGTGCTAGGATTACAGGCGTGAGCCACCACGCCCGGCCTGGGATGTATGCTTTTAAAAAGCCTGCACTTTTCACTGCAGAGATAAAATATCAAAAAGAAGGGGTCAGAGTTAGCTGTACTACGTGCTTTTCTGTCATAACTGCAGTTAATCCTCAAAATAGTTCTATGAGGTAATAATTGTAGTATTAAAAATAGCTAACTTTTTTTGAATGCTTCCTATATGCTAGGCACAGTTCTATGTGCTTCACGTTGATTAACTCATCTAATCCTTATGACAATCCCATGAGGGTAGATACTGTTGTTATTCTCATTTTAGAGGGGAAGGAACAGTTTAACCCAGGCAGTCTAACTCTAGAGTTAACACTCTTAATATACTGTGTTGCCTCTAGTAGTATAATTATACCACATTTTATAGATAAGGAAACTGATGAGGCCACGGTTACACACCTGGTAAACTTCAGAGCCAGTATTTACTAATCTGATTCAAAAGCCCAGACTAGCTCCACACGTCATGTTGACTGTATTTACTTAGAGTTGGGGTTGACTGGAATATACAATAGCCAGTAACAGTACTGGTTTTAGAGTAAATGAATGGAAGATTTCTTCAAAAGATAATGAAATTGATCTCTGAGTAGACGAATGGTGAATATTTTCTGTGGATAGTGCATACTTACTAGAGGAGTCACCCATTTGGTGGGTCTAATTGTGAGTGAGTGGATGAGTTACCAAGGCAAAAATTGCAAGATAGTGTTACAATTACTTATTACTCTATAACAAACTACTCTAAACCTTAATGACTTAAAACCAATCATTTTACTTATATCATGATTTTGTGACTCAGAAATTCAAGAAGGGCTCCTCTGGGCAATTCTGCTCCCGTAGCAATGACTGAGGTCACCTAGCGGTATTCAGCAGGTGGTTGGATTAGTCTGGAGGGTCAGAGATGATCTCACTGACATGCCTGACACCTTGGTAGGAAGGACTAGAAGGCTGGGCTCAGCAGGGCTCCTCTCCTTCTCCATAGAGTCTCAGGGACTCGGCATGAGTTCTCTTTATCAAGGTAGTCAGACTGTTACTACATGACTGCTCAGGCCTCTGAGAGGCTGGGCAGAAGGTGCCAGTCCTCTTAAAAGCCAAGGCCAGAATCAGAGTCACTGCCATACTCTTGGTCAAAGAATTCAATGTGGCTGGGCACGGTGGCTCACTCCTGTAATTCCAGCACTTTGGGAAGCCACAGCGGAGGATTGCTTGAGGCCAGGAGTTTGAGACCAGCCTGAGCAACATAGCAGGACTTTGTCTCTGTTATATATTTTAAAAAATAAAAAGAACTCAAATCTTTTTGAGTCTGGGTCAGCCCAGATTTCAGGGGAGAGGAAAACACCCTACCATTCATGAAAGGTATGTCAAGGATCTGGGGCCATCTTTAATCTGTTACAGATAGCATTAGGGTTGTTCTGTTTGTCTTGACTATTCTGTGTTCATTAGGTCCTTTTTTTTTTTTTTTTCCTGTAGAAACCATTTACTATGTGTACCATGGGTCAGTAAAGGAACTAGAAGGAGAATGAGACTAATAACTGGAGCATATTTCGTTAGTTGCCCTTTCTCCCCAAGTTTCATTTATCTGATAGCAAAATTTCCATTTTTTCATTTTGTACCGTATTCCAAGTTGTGAGCATTTGCCTGTCTTTGCTGTGAAGCTGTAATGACTACATGCTGAGCCAGAGATACTGCAGAGGGAGTAAGAAGCTTAACTGTTATAAAATTTGATTTATTAGAGATGTCAGCAGTATTTAATATTTTAAATTTACAGGTAGGTGAAAATTCCTGTGGTATGGAAAACTTACATGGCTACTAAATCTCTGTCAACAGGAGTTTCTGTCAGGTGGTTGAATGGATCATATTCTTGAGATAGTGAAAGTTTTACATACTTATCTTGGTTCTATCTCTGCCTCCACCACAACCTCCTCCAGCATAATTTTGTGCTAGATCATGAATTGGTTCCTCCTCTTCTTTTTAGTTTTCATACAGGAAAATCCATCAGCCAATTTTATGTTACTAATCTTTTAAAATTAGCAATTTCTACCAGCCTCACTCATTTAAAGTAAGAGATCATTGAAGGTTTTTAATTTTTGGCTAGATTTTTCAGATTTAGGATGCTTTATATATACCCCTGCTAACTTATACTCATTAGACTATTCCTGTCCTGAGGAGAAATATGGGCAGAAAATGAATTCTGCCATACAAATGATCATCCCCAAATCAATACATTTCTTAAGAAAGGTTTGAGATTATCCATTCCATGCACTATGCATTCCTAGAGAATTAGCTGTGTGGTCATCTTTTGGTCATCCTCAATTTTCATATAGTGAAGAGGGCTCTGTTCCTATGTCAGGCCTCACACATTGCAAATACAAGAAATAAAAGGGGTACTCAAGGCTGAAGACTTAATTTAGGGTGCCTGCAAAACCATGGGAAGAGAGAAAGACTTTGTAGTTGGATAACCAGGGATGGAATGTTTGAGGCTTTTAGGCATAAAGATTAATTAGATTTTGTCAAATAAAGATTGAGGCCAGTTTTATTTATTTTTCTAGTTCATCCTTAACATGTAAAAGGGCAAATTTTAATGAATAAAACATAAAAGAGCCTTAAAACCTTCTTTTTTGAGTCACATTTCCACTCTGGTGTGATACACTCTGGTGTAGTCAGCCCTTTATGACAGGGAAAGCCTTTGAAGATGTAGCCCCAAAGAATGAAAAATCTTATTGTGATAATCTCTGGAGATGTCTCTCATTCTGTGTTATAGCTCTTTGGGCCCTCCTCTGGGTTCACTATGAATCTTAGGTTTTAAATCATTTGGTGGTTGCATGAAAAATAATTCAGGTTCTGTGGTCTGGAACGGCAAAAGAGAATGAAATCAGAAAAAAGGAAGCCTTGTAGATTGACAAAATATTTATTCTTTTCAGCATCACAAGTCTAAACCATTTCAAGCCAATCACAACAACCTGAGTGAGTAGAAGAAATTCCTTAAGGTTTAGATTTCTGCTTTTAGCCACATCTTGAAGCAGATGTTTATGACATATTTGAAGATGATCTGAGTTTCCTATAAAGTAATAGAATCCTAACTTGTGGTTCTTTAAGAGCCGCTGAAAACAGAATTACAGTATATAGGGAACAAAGCTTAAAATGTGTTTCCTCTGGAAGCCAAGATGCTAACACAGAGGTCACTAAAAGTGCGACTGAAATCCACCTCTAGAATGGCTGTCAGTTAAATAGCAGAAATGTTTAGAATTTATATGGCATTTGTAATATTTTTACAAAAATAATTTTAAATCATGTAACTTGAATTTTTAAAAAATGAGCCTGTTTTCTTTTTGGAAAACTGGAGCAATAAAATAACACTAATATAATTCAATTGTATATGCACGTGCATTGAACACAGTAGTATACTAAAGATAGTTCACGCAAATAACTTTTGTGGAAAGTTTGGCTATTTTTTCATAAGTGTATGTTTATAAATATATTTACTCATCCACTGTGACCTTGGTAGCATAGAAGCATTTTGTTAGCTTTATCATTGATTCTAAAAATCAAATTCTTGGCATAATAGGCTATGAGAGCTTTTTGTTACTTTGTATTTTGGCTAAGAAACTTATTTCTTGCACTTTCTATTTATAAAGATGTTATAAACCAGTGTACTCACTTAGTGCAGCTGTTCTTTAGAGACAAAAGATGTAGGTATAAAAGTGAAATATGTGTTTAAAAACCTGGCAAAAAGAGGGACCTCAAAAAAATAAATTTGGCTTGGGTCTACCTGAGAAGGGATGGGGATTAATATGAAATTTAGGTTGAAAGTAGCTGTTGGGGTAGGTGTACTGTGCTGTGAACTGCAATATTGCTGTGAGTTGCCAGCTATATGTATGTGAGTTTACGTGTGTGAGAGAGAAAGGTTTGTTTAATGAAGGCAGATAAGTCCATGTAGAATATTCTACCTCCCAATAAAAACTGAGCATATTCAAGATTGCCCTGTAGCCCCCTGGGCAGAAGGCTGGATTCCTCAGCCACTATACCCTACGTTTCTATACTCACTTCAGCTCCTCTACCTCTGAGCACTTGGCTGAAGGAAGAGTATAGCTTTCTGTAGCAAGCAGAGGAAAGCCAGACCCAAAATATCTCAGAGGCTACAGCATCTGAAATTCTTCTTGTCACATTCAGATGTTAATGTTTGATTTTGTTGCCCACATCAAATAGTGTCAGGACACTTGGGTTTAGTGCTTTTATCCACAAACTTCTGTTTGGCAAGGGTAGCCAGTGGAGGTGGAGTATTTGTTTTTAAATATGCACCCAACTCCTCCTTTTAATGATGTGAAACATTTGTTGGAATCCTCAGTTTCTTTTTTTAATTGCCGTTTACAGTCCACTTCTGGGGGACTGGAATATTAACGATATTTTCCTGATAATGAGCCTTCTGCCAATCTTACATGGAGGTATGTATGACATAGATTTTCAAATTACCTGTTATGGTTTTAGTCACTCCAAAGAAAGATATTCTTGTTTTTAATGCCAGTGCTGTTGGAATCGTCAGGATGGCCTCACTTGAATGTTGTAGGTGTCAGAAAGTTCAGTTTCAGTTGTCAGATGCTGCTAGGCAGACCACCTAATCTTTAAATCCAGTTGTAGCACTCAACTGATTGCCTATTTGGAGCATTAGTACACTGAGCCAAGGCATCTTACCTACCTTTTGAATATTTGCCACAGTTGAGGGACTGCTGGCCCTTTGTTATCCTGGAATGCTTTCCACTTTTTCATCCTAATGCACTGACTAGTTGTAATATCTAAACAGGGATTCTCTGGTTAGAAGTAAAATGAGAGAGAGTGATCCATTTTCAGGTTTTTAGAGGTTTTTACCTGTGTTTGAGGTAATAGCTGATAAATATTTACTTTCCTTGTGACTTTGCATAGGGCAAGTGGAGATACAGAGAATGTGAAATTTCAAGTAAAGAGACAAGCGTTATTCATAAGAGACAACTGATACGGTAACTTCTGCTCAGTTACAGTATGGATCCTATAGGAAGATGAGGCGGTAAAATCATATGACTCTTTTTACCACAACTATTTTTTTTCCTAACTGTAGAATAGTTCTTAGCCTATAAGCCATCCTACTATCTTAGACTCAGGAATTATTTTCTGTTTAGGAAAATTTTTCCTTGTGGCTTATTGTTTGTGCCCAGAGTCTTATCTGTCTTCTGATCTTTTTCCTATACCACATACTTAAAGTGTAGTCTTACCTAAATCAATACTTTACTGTTGGTGTTGCTGCCTATTATAGCCAAAGTGATTTATTTAAAAACAAAGTGAGAAATGCCCAGGTAATTTCATTGAGACACATCAAATCCATGGATCTAGAAGGAAGCCATGGAGCCTTACCTCTTTTCCCTCTGGCTTGGATGAACACTGGCCTTATGTTTTCTGTTACAGAACTAGTTGACGTACGCCAGTAGTTCTCCATCTTGGCTACACATTAAAATTGCCTGGGACCCCCTCTAGACATTTGCATTTAATTGGTCTGTTGTGCAGTCTGGGCTTTAAATGCTCCCTAGAAGATTCTAATATGCAGCCAAGGTTGAGAATCACTGGCTAGGTTATCCATGGTGGTTTTTGGCAGGATAACCTCAATCCAGTAGTTCTCTTTGACCTAAGGTATCTTTATTGATATCCCATACATGGCTCTCAATTTAAAGCTTACAGTGGGCCAAGGCTCAGGTGGTAAAATGGATCATCCATTTGTCCTCAAGAGTAATCCTGGAGGGAGATATTGCCATCCATCCAGTTTTCCTCTCTACACCAAATACAAAGCATGCATAAGTAAGCAAAACAAATTTTCCAAGTCCCTTCTCTAGAATCCTCTTTCCTTTGTATATGTAATCTGAGTGGAGATTTCTCAACTCTGCTAGTTTAAATACAGCACTTGAATTTATTAAGAAAGCCAAGCCCAAACTGCCTAGGGTGATTTTTATTTGTAAAATAAATAGGTAGCATTGTTAAAGTTAATGGAGAAAAGAAGGATCCTGCCTGGGGTGATGGGGATACATTTGATTATTTGTTGCTTAGCCTGCCTCTAAGTGGCATTTCAGTGTCTGGTGACTTTCACTTTTCCAAGATTGTTTCTTTGTGAATGAAATGAATTAGCTAAGGCTTAAATATTTCTGAATATTATATGAAAATGTGCAATGAGTCTTTTTAGCATCTTTATTCTAGGATGTCAAAGACCTAAACAAATAATTCCCAAATGAGGTACCAAATCTTCCATTCTTCTCACCCCAGGTAGCAAGCAAACCTTTACTGGCTGTCACAGTTTATTACTTGCCCCCATGGCATCCTCACACGTGGTAATGGGAAGAAGAGAACTGTTTTATTTATTACCCTTACAAAATGAGAACCACTGTTCAGACTAGCTACCAAGTGATTTCTAACTCATGAAAGAAATCTCTATTTAAGAACAAGTTCAAATGTAGCAGTCTCTCTTCTCAGAGTATTCTGGACACCACAGAAAATTTCATTCATATATTACCTACAAGTAATTAATCATTTGAGCTTCAAAGAGGTGGTGTGTGCAAGAAGAAAAAGTAGGTCAAGGAAAAAGTTGGTTAGTGCAGAGGACTGAATTAGCATCAGACTGTGAAATTTCATTAAAGCAGCATTAAGGCCTGGCTGTTTGCTTAGCATGTAAATGTTGTATTGTCAGAGAAAATGCCTCCGATGCCTTAGAAAATTAGCTGAAGGCTTCCTGTTACTGGGTGGAATAGAAAAACAATAGCCTTTGGGACTCCAAAGAGAGTAGCCCCTTAGGGTTTTCATACTGAAGAACTTTGTAGAGTGCTGTGAAAAATTGTTGAACTTTATACAAATTATACTGCACTGGATTTTAAGATTTTGTGGGGGAGACTAGAGGAGGAGGATGGGGAAGTAATGGTAAAAGATTAGTACATAAACTTGTACTCTATTTTAAGCAAGGAGTAAAACAAATTCCTTAACAGGAATTCTCTATCAGCATTGTGAAGTTCGGTCGAGTTCTGCCCTAATGGGTTGGCTTGCTAATTCCTCTTAAACCTCTAGGAAATCCTTTCTGAAACAGCCGAACAAATATCAGTTTGACTACAGTTTCACCATGCTGCCCCATTCCTCTACCCTCAACAAAAGAAAAGCTTTCCTAAATTACAGGCGAAAGAAATGTGTTCTATCTCAATCCATTAATTTTTTATCTACTGTGTGTGATCTGCACAGTTTTAGCCCATTGCATTATTTTGTGATCTTACAGCAGAACTTAAATGGATCTGTCAGTTCATTCAGGAAGGAATGGCTTCCTTCCCCTTAAGAAATCTTAAAATCAGAACTGTCCATTTTTGCATGTCAGTCTAAGGAAATAAAGGGAGGAGCAGGGACTCACTCATGCTCTGCCTCTGAGAGGAGAAGAGAAAGCTGAGGGTTCAAAGACAGAAAAGTCAATGTAGCAGAAATTTGGTTTCCTTCAGATGGACATAGTCTGAAAGAAATTTATGCAGCTGTTCTCTATGGTGCTTACATGATGGGTGGCAGCTGTCCCCCGTCTACCTGTCCCTGGCACTGTGCCTTCCCACTGGTCACTGTGAAAAGCAGATCACACTGGACTCAGAGGCCAGAATCCAGGACAAGTTCCCCCACCCCTTCTCATCTCGAGCCCATCACTTCTTTGTATAGCTGATAATGTAGCATTTACTTCTCTTTGGAAAATCTGGGGGTTTTTTCCCCAAGAAATAGTAAAGCATTTAAAGGAAACTAGTCAGAAAATTAGATTCTGGTGGTAGCTATCAAATAAAGAGATCATAGGAAAATTTCACTTCTCCTCAGTTGATACTGATTGATAGGATAGCAAAGATCGTCTATGCTCGCCTCTTCCTGAGTTTTTAAAGGCTACCATAATATTTGTAAGCCTCAAACTTAGATCTAACAGCATTTTTTTTACAACTTGCTAATTGAGGAGGATTCATAATAAAAGAGACAATCAATTTCTAAAATGTCATCCCTGAAAGGGAAATGGAATAGAGTATTTTTAACTTTAAGAGCCTACCGGTCTGTTTTTTCCCTTTGAAAAAACTAACATTTGAGATTTATGTCTTTTATCTGAAGCAATTACTCCATTAATGATAAAGATGCCCAAGAACAGTCAGTGAGCCAGGACAGTGCTCTTGCACCACTGAGGGTGCTGGACCGGCTTTGTGCATCTTATTTCCTAAGAATATCGGTTTTTATTATGACCTTAATTATAAATACCTATATATAGGAATAGGATTTTCTCTCACCCCACCCTCCTTTAATCATTATCACTTAAATGTAAACCATGACTTCCCATTATCCCCTTTTACTGAAAAAATGCACTTTAATTCCTAAGGAGAGTAACTGTTCCCAGCCCTGAAGCCGGATTACTTCAGGAGGAGAGTCAAGGAAGGAGAACTCTTGCCCGACCTTACAAAATTAACCAAATTCCTTAATGTAAACACAAATATAATGACATCTATTTTTAAGCTGCCCCCGCTTCTTGCCAAACGGAAAAAGAAACAACCATCAAATTGAAAAAAAGTTCAAAATGCCTATCCTGATTTTGGAAGTTTCACTGGGGAAAAAAATAACTAATAAGTTATTTTCTCAGCTACCAAATTATCAGAAACTTCTGTGTTGTTTTGTGGGTGGCTGAGTTTTTTTGATTAAAAGTCAAATGAAAACACAAAGGCTCTAAGATATAGTCCTGATTTGTGTCATTTCTAAGTGTCAGATTTGTTCTCCCTTAATTTAACAGATCTTCTCAGTCTCTCCTCCTGTGGATTCTGTCTTTCCCCTGATGACAAGCCAATAGTTCTTGGTGGGGTTGCATGTCTCCTAGAGCCCCAGGAGCCCTGTCGTGTTGGAGGAGGGGGGAGGGCAGGAGGGTGGGCAGAGACTGGGGTTGGGGGAGGGAGATTGAAAGAAAGAGTGAAAATATGGGTTTATATAAACATATTTAAAGCAGTTTAGCAAAAGCTTTCTCGTTGAACAGCTTTAAGAACAATGTGAATGAAATGTTAGCAACTTGGTTAGCAATCTGAAAAGTCTATTAATGTATACTTGAAATTCTGTTTGTATAAAAATGCATTTTCCTCTTTATTTTAACACTGTGTAAACGAACATTATGCATGTGAATGGTTTGAGAATTAAATGGTTTAATACTCAGATTTGAATCTGTCTGTATATAGAGATTAATTTGTTTAAATTTTTGGATTTTTTTTAATGTGATGGCATACTGAGAATTCAAGCTCCCCCTGCCCTTTCTGGATGTGTACCATCTTTCAAGATCAAGTAGTGACGTATCTCCCTCTTTCATTTGCTTGACCCAGATATGGTCCCTGGGTGGAGAACAATTGAAAGCATCATTTTTTCAAATGCCCCAATAGTGTCTCTATCCTTTTTTTTTTTTTTTTTTTTTTGAGACAGAGTCTCACTCTGTTGCCCAGGCTAGAGTGAGTGCCGTGGCGTCAGCCTAGCTCACAGCAACCTCAAACTCCTGAGCTCAAGGATCCTCCTGCCTCAGCCTCCCGAGTAGCTGGGACTACAGGCATGCACCACCATGCCCGGCTAATTTTTTCTATATATATTTTTAGCTGTCCATATAATTTCTTTCTATTTTTAGTAGAGATGACGTCTCGTTCTTGCTCAGGCTGGTCTCGAACTCCTGAGCTCAAACGATCCACCCACCTCGGCCTCCCAGAGTGCTAGGATTACAGGCGTGAGCCACCGCGCCCGGCCTGTGTCTCTATCCTTTTCCCTTTTTCCTTGTCTTCATTTCAGGTGTCACAGTCCATTGATAATTGTGAGATGGGAGTAGTTGCATTTATTTTTACTTCTATTCACAAACCAAAGTAGGAAGAGGCGCAAAGAGAACACTTCAGTTACCACAAGGGTTGGCTACTCTGCCCATGAAGATAATAGTATTCAGAGGAACTTCCCTTATAAAAACCAGGAAGGGCCTGTTGGCCTTGAAGGTCACTCTGTTGGGGTTCAGGGAGCGGCCAGCAATCAAGACGACACTACTCGCTGCTGCTTCACTGCCTTCCTCATTTACCTGCAGATCACATAGGAAGCAAAACTGCTACATTAGCCTCTTTGCAGTTCATTATTGGCAGGTAAATCATCCACAAACAGAGCAATTCCCCAAAAGACTACTTTCCAGTAAAAAGTACAGGTGAGTCAGGTTGGGTTCCCTCTGGAACCCTACTTTACTCATTCTTTCATCCAGCGAACGTAAGGCACTTGCATCGGCCCAGGTCTTATGCTAGGTAACAAGTGCAAGAATTCCATTCATGTAATGCATGAACCCAAAATCTGTGCACAGATTGTCACGTTTCTGGCTGGCACCATTGTACATGGTGTTACAGCGGTTTTTTTTTTTTTTTCTTTTTTTCTTTTTGGTACAAGCTGCTAAAAGAGATTTTGACTCAAGATCAGAACTCTATAATTGAAATAGTTTTACTCTTGAAGCATAAGGGTCCCGGATACAACTACTGCCAACAGCCACTCAGGACCTAGGGCCTATGAAAAGAGGAGGGACCCCTGGCTGGATGAGATGAGTTTTTCTTGGAGCAGTAGACTGAAGCAACAGTATTTGAACTTAGCTGATAAACAGAATTGCCACAGGTCTAGAAGGAGACACCCTCAAGAAATTTTGCCTAGGGACCCAGAAAATCACTGAAACTCCATTTCTGCCTCTTAAGAAAAGCACTTCAGATCCCTGAGCTTTGTGGAGTTGATTAATGATGTTTTCTTCCTCCCTCACGCCCTCCCTTCCTTCCTTCTTCCTTCCTTACCCTATATTTTTCCATATTATCTATTTCATGCTCATTTTAGGACTAAATTTATGAGCAGACTAGAGCTTTTTCATGATTCAAATCAGGTTCTGGTTTTTAATGCTTCTCGGGAGATCAACAATCAGTTGGGCACCTGTTTATTATAGTTTATTATAAGGTTTTTAAGGAAAAGAACTTTGTTCCAGTAGTCCTGGAGGGATCGTACATTATTGTTTAGCTCAGGTGGGTAAAATGAATCCAGACCTCTGCTTCTGCCTAATAGTAACTCAAAGGCTTCAAGGAGATCTGCGATGACCACTTCTAATTGGGCTACTCACAAGACGATTTACAATGAAAGTTAAAACCCTGAGGACTCAACTTCCCTTGCAGTCTTCCTAACTGTTCTTTCTTCCAAAAAAAAAAGCCCACATGGAAGAAGGTAAAAGCAGTGTCCTTTTTTAACTTCCAAACCACTAATCCAGTACTCATGTAAAATCCCTTGTTCTGAGATACATCCTTCTACTCTTGCTGTTGTCCTACAGGTCATTGCCATCATTGTCCTATAGATTCTGTATCCACACTGAGGATTTGGGCACCTAGCCTTCCTGTCCATCCCAAGTCCTGCTACCATTTGACCTAGACAATTAAAATATCTTGGTGGGAGACCCATTCAACACCCTACCCTCCCATTTTTCTCTTCTCATCCAAACCAATAAGCATTACCTTCATTCTACTTAAGCAAACCAGTCCCATGGCTACACCTTGG
Organism: Eulemur rufifrons; assembly: GCF_041146395.1. Taxonomy (NCBI): domain Eukaryota; kingdom Metazoa; phylum Chordata; class Mammalia; order Primates; family Lemuridae; genus Eulemur; species Eulemur rufifrons. Next base: position 85,323,391 of record NC_090990.1, read on the forward strand.
ACTTGCCATCTCTCAGAACTGCTCTGCATCATTTTCTTAGACTACACCCTTCTGTTCTTTCAAGCTATCACCTTTCCTCACTCCCATTGAAATTAATCTGACTTCCTCATGTCCCTTGACCCCTCCAGTTTCCTCCAAACCAAACATTTCCCACTGAGCTTGGGCCCTGGAACCACATTTACTAGCACTGTGTTCTGCAACCTTTGACTACAATCTTCTTTGCAATTTCCTCAGTCCCATGAACTTCTCTAGCTCCTTTTCCTTGCAGCCTGGCTCCCGCAAAGAATAGTCTACGCCAGTAATTCCAAGATCTCATTGTGCATCAGCATCCTCTGAGAAGATTTATAAATTTTCTGATTCTCAGGACCGATCCCAGAATCTCCAAAGATGAAACTCCCAAGATGACTAATGTCCATAGTTTAGCATTTGAGAACGAGAAGTTCCATAGGCTGGACATAGCTATTACTCTAACACAGGGTTCCGTGCACATCTCAGTTGGGGGAACACTAGGTTAACAATATTCAACTGTTTTCCTCACTGTGGGACTTCTCAGACCTCAGCATGCCAGCGGGTCTTCTTACTCTCCGAAGAAGAGGATATACATTTATTTGACCACTTAACTTTGTTTCTTGCAGTGTAGTCTAGTGCTCTAGTCCTCCCGAACACGCTTTAAGACACCAATACACACTCTCACCAGTTCCCCTTTCTTACCTTCCCTTTGCACGTGCCCACCCCATTCTGTCCTCAGGGAAAGTAAACTGCGGTCACTCTCCAGTCCCCTTACTAAATGCTCTTTCCATTCTCTTAAAACTCCTCCCTGGGTTTCCATGACCTCATGCTCTCCTGGTTCTCCTCCTCTGAACTCCTTCTTAGTGGCCTTTGCTGGCTCCTTTGCCTACGTCACCCTCCTCCAAATGTCTGTGTTCCCACTTGACCAGCAGCAAGAGAGGGAGTGGAGGGGAGGGTAGAACAACCGGACCGTGAGTGTTTCGGGGGAGGGCTGTAGCATCCTCATGGAGGAGAGGACTACCTATCTGGGAAGTGATGGGCACTAGAAACATGCCTTTCCCGCAGTTGTGTCCTCCTGTGCATGCATCTGCCACCTATACCCTAAAAGCGAGTGGTGCAAGAACTCAAAAGTTACAAATCTCATGAGATACTGCTGTATTGAATAATAAGAAAAGCAGCATAGGAAGAGTGAGGGAAGGGAGGTGTACTCACCTCAAGAAACGCTTTATGGAATGCATCTGAGACATAGAGGTCGGTCCGGCCTTCTGCAACAATACCTGGAAGGAAAAGCAAAGAAGGCTCTGTGAAATGGGAGAAAGTTGGCTTCAACCCACAGACAGGAATTTAGTTTTAATTAAGAGGTCCTTTGGGGCTTTTTTGGAAAATAGAAGAAATCCTGGATCTTCACCTAATGATACCCCCCACAATGAATATATGTTGAAAATAATAAAGTACTTTGGATCTGTTTAGCCTGGCACCTGTGAATTTAGTGTCAGGCTTCAGCTCCTTGAGGCTGTGGAGAGGACAGGACTCTGTCCTTGAAGAAAAACTCACTGCATGTAGTAGGAACATCTTTCTTTTCGATTCAGCAACAGTTTTAGTTTTCAGAACGAGTTTAAAAACAGCCCAATAAAGATAAATCCAATTCCCTAACATCATAAACATCTTTTTTAAAAAGATATTTTATTGCCTATTTTTAATGCCAACTGAAGTATCACAACTGGGAAAAAGTTGGCTATATCTGTCCCCAGTGATCTTAAGGAAAGCACATGAGCCCTTTGAAATGTCAGACAAAAGGCTATTCATTAAATGTCAGGCCTGTTCTGTAGGACCCACATGTCCCCAGCTCTTCATATGTCTCTTTGCTCTCTATTCCAATGCCTTTTCAAATTCTTCTCCACCTGGTCCCATCTCCTCTGTCAGATGCAGACTCATAGGGTACCAGTGCTGGTTGGGCCCACGGAGATCCAAGAGCAAACTCCTGCTTTTACAGAAGAGGAAACTGAGGCCTCGAAAGGGAAAGGGATTTCCACAAGTTAGCAGTAGAACCCCGATCAGAATCTAGGTGTCCTGACTTGTTGCTCTTTTTTGTTTTTTCTCCAACTCTTCCAATTTTGGTCAGACTGCCTTGGAGGTAGAAAGAGGAGGAAATGCCTTCCTATACTAACCTGGGAGTTTGGACTTTTCAGGGCTGAACAGATCGACGAGGCCCATGTCTTGCAGCCGCTCCTTCAAGCTGAAGCCATCCTCGATGCGGAAACGGGGCATGTGGACCACCAGCATCACCTCCTCCAACTCATCCAGCCACTCCTGCAGCACCTCTGGGGTGAGCTCCTGCTCCACCTTGGCCAGGCTCTTCTCAGGCTTGGGCAGGACAAGCACCATGGTGATGTCATCACCTTTGAAGGGCAACTCAAGCACCTGGGTGCCTTCAGCCACACGCCTATAGCGGAACTTGCTTTCCTGGTACATCATAGATGCTGGACATGTCTCTCCATCAGCCTTGTAGAACAGCTCTTCCCTTGTATTCTCAGGGCTGAACTTTGACTTCCACAGGCCCTGAAAGAAGACACCAAGTCGGAGAATCACAAAGCAAGAACAAAACATCCCTAGGAGAATATTTATTGACACAGGACACATTCACATCATATTACTACATTAATGTATAAGTATTAGGAAAAAAGATTGGAGGGATATGCATGAAAAGGTTAATAATGACTATGTCAGAGTGATGGAATTACGAGTGGATTTTTTTCTGTGTACTTTTCTGTATTTCCCAGATTTTCAGCAGTGGATATTTGCTTTTATAATCAGAAAAACAAAAACTAAAACCAAGAACAACCTATATGCCTCTTTGCAAGTCTCTTCTTGAGTTTAAATCTAATTGCCTTTTGCTGTCTGCCTCCCACCAGCCTCTTTTCCAAGAGTCAACCTCCAAAGTTCTGGGCTCTGCCTCTGAGGATAAAAGCCAGACACAGGTAACAATCCCAGGGGGTCATCTGGAAGCCCTGCCAGGCAGAGGATGAGTCCTGACTGACTTCCTGCTCAGAGTGGGAGGGACCCCAGGATAAAAGGCTTTTGAAAATTATCATTTCTGATCACTTTCTGGCTCTTTGATTTTGGGACAAGTCATTTAACTCTTGTGAGTGGTGTTTTCTCATCTGTAAAATTAGGAGCTGGTAATAGCTGATATTTATAGAATGTTCACTGTGCACCAGGCCCTATTCTGAGCATTATACATGCATCAACTTATTCAATCTCCTTGGTAATCCTATGAGGTAGCTGTACCATTGTTACCATTTCATAGATGCAGAAATTTAGGCAGAGGAAGGTCTCAGGTAACTCACCTAAGTTCACACATTTGAAAACGGAAGAGCCAGGATTTAAAACTAAGTAAACTGTCCAAGTGGCCCAAGGTCTCATTTGTGATGTTGTGAGGCTCAAGAGGGCTAAAAAATGGCAAATTGTTCTGCAAACTGTAAAGGGCAATGCACACTGTGGAAACACAATCAACTCTATTCTTGAGGAGAGGGAACCCCAATGATAGCAGTGACTGGCTAATGCCCTGGGCCATGTGGGAGGGAAGAATGCATATGGAGCCCATGCCAGGATGGGCAAAAGATGCCACAGTTCCACCTGCCTTAGACTGGTGGTCCTCCTGATGTCAGTGACCTGTTTATTCCCGCTGCCTTCTTCCTTCTCCTTCCCAAATGGAATCAAGTTGAAAGAGTCTTTAGAGCTCTCCCTCTGAGGAAGACAAGGCCATCTGCATGGTCAAATAACAGGGATTCTGCCAAGTCTGTCCGAGGTGAGCCTGGCACCTGGAGGTTCAGAGGCTTCAGGCAAGGGGAACTTTGAGTCACTGTAGAAGCTGCTCCGATGATGGGAAAATCTCAGCACTGAGGACTGTCAATAGACTCTGTCATTTTGTCCTAGTTTTCAAAATGGAGTTAACTGGACAGCAAAAATTGTCACACATATATGACAGTTTATCACCATGCACACCTTGCAGCTGGGTGTGCTGGGTTTGTGTGTGTGCACATGCTTCCTCAAGCCTGGGGACACTACGGGGCCCCCTTGGACCTCAGCCCAGCAGCCATGGCTCTAAAGGTTCTGGGCTCTCTGCAGATGTATATGTCTGCCCAGACCATGCATGGACCATTTCTCAGAAGGAATCTATGTACACATATCCGATGGTGTGAAAGAGGGCAAGCCAAAGAGCAAGAGGAAGGCCCAAGGTCTCTCCGGGGCCGTTCTGAGTACCTTGAAGTAAATGGTGTTAACCAGCACCAGAAGAGTGAGCTCGTCGATGGCTCCTGCAGGAATGACGTCAGTGATGCGGCCTTCAGTCTTATTGGACACCCATTCATTGATGGTCATTCTGGACTGCTCTGCATTTTCCTGAGGAGAACAGGAGACAAACCTACCTACCTGTGCTATTTAAACGGCTTCTCCATTTCCCCATACAGCATTTTATTTTGCTCATCACCCCTCTGCCCTTTCCCCCCGTTTGATTAAGAAGCCATCACTCTAACCCAAACTGGGGAAACCTCGCATATCTAACATGGTGCCGTGAGTCTCTCATATAATTAATAAACAGTATCAGAAGAAAAAAAGGAACAAAAGGAGAAATAGGAAAAAATAAAGAACTGAAAGGAAGAAAGGAGAAAACGGTCTGGGAAAAAGAAGATAAAATATTATCTTCTCTGACTTTGGAAAATATGAGCTCACAAAGGTAGAGTTTCCAAAACATGTTCCATGGAAAGCCATGAATCATGGTGGGGGTGGTGGGTTGGGAGGAGGAGGGAAATGCCCATGGGGTCAAATAGGTTTGAGAAATTCTGATTGAAACAAGTCAATAGATTTTTCTGTCGCAGAACTTCTCAGAATACTTGTTAGGCTTGTGTGCTTCATAAGTCTCCAAGAGGAGAATATAACATGCATCATACACCAATTTTATTTGACCATGCTATTTAAATAAGATACCTTACAGGACTGGCATCTTCCGAATACCTTTTGGTATATATTTGAAGTGGATGAATGAAATGAAGAATTGATTGTTTACACAAGGCTTTAAGAGCAGCCACTACAATCTGGGGTGGAGACACTACTGATTTCTCAGGTTTCAAATAAGAATAAGTATCCCAGGGGGTCTGACTTGCAGGCAGCCCTCTACCAGTCTTCAGCTAGCATAGCAGCATCGATGTGGACCCTGTTTTTCTGGGCAGAGAGGAAGAAGTCTGAGGTCAGGAATAACATCTACAGCTCACCTTGAAGTTTAGGGGCTGGAGCTTGGCTCCATATACCACCTCACTGATGTCCTGGTAGGTCTCATTGAAGACAAGGGATTTTTCTCCAAAGAGACGGTTTGCTGATACCAACTTGGAGGATTTGTTGGCTTTTCTATAGAGTCGGCAGTTCAGTTTGGCAAAGAAGAAGTGGATCTGATCAGATGTTTTCTCAGATATGGTATCAAATTTAAATACCTGCAGAAGTCAAAAGAAAATGGTTGTGGGTGTGGCGGGTGGCCCCGCTCGCGTGGGTGGTGAGCACGGTGCCCGCCGCCCCTGACCAGTGGTAGCCAGTCAGGGTGAGCTCCTGCAAGCACAGTGCCTGGCCCAGCATTAATGTTCAACTCATGTGTTTTAAATGAATAAATGGATAAAAGAAGAATGAAAGGTAGGAAGGATGAAGGGACAAAGAAAGAGACTGGGAAGCCGTCTCACGTCTTTAAACGGCTCTAGACCAACACGCAGATGTCTTCCAGCTGGAATGGGGAAAGTCCTCTTAGTGATTCTGGACAGAGAGGGGAGTCAGAACAATGTCCCTTACTGTGAGGGACATAAAGTTTGTTACACTTTATGGCGTCTGCTGGGGCCAGCTGCTGTTGGGGATACTGGTGGAGGAGGTGAGAAAGAAAAAGAGTGATTCCATCAGCAAGGGATTAAACAGCCCAGAATAAGAGTCTCAGGGTTGAAAAGGACTTAAAGATCCTCTATGCTCCTCTCAGCCTTTGAAGCTGTAACCCAGCGCCATCCCCAAGGCAAAAAGGGTGTGGCTACTCTCTCCCTCCCTTCCACTCTCTTTCCTCAGGTAACTAAAGGCCTTTTGGTTTTATCTGTTCTCTCTGCCTCTGGTTTTCCTGATTTTATGCCAGTATGTATTTCTTTTTGGGAGGATCATGCTTTTGACCAGAAGGCTGGTGCTGAGTTTCTCTTTTCTCCAGGGAGATACAGTCCCACCCCACTTGTCCAGTGCGTGGCATCGTGTATTGGAAGATTCTGTAGAGAGGAGGGCCTAAAGGACATGCTTGCTCTGGAAACAGTGTTCTGTTTCTGTTCTTATAGGAAGGGTTGCATTTACAATCTCAATTTGGCACAGAGACATGGGGGATATGGAAGGGCTTTGAGATCAATGCCATACAGAGGACCGAAGGGCAGGGAGAAGGCAATATTAAGTGTCTCAAGAGTTTCTAAAGCTACAGTTTCCTTTGGAGCGAACTGGGTTAATTCATTCCGGAAGACTGAGCAAAGGTGATGTAGTTCAATGAAACTGGCCACTAGCATGGAGGGAAATCCTCCTAAGATCCACAGACCTTAGTGTCTGAGACTCAAATACGCACTGTGTACCACGCACGCTGAAGGCCTTCTACCTCTCTACTGATTGTCTTTGCTTGCAAAGCATGATCCAACCCAAAGAAAGACTGCCAGACACCCAAGCCCAGTACAGATTAGGGAGCTAGTGTTTCCATCCGAGACTTATTATAATGGTGTTAATGGCTACTTAATCCATGGCATTTCTTCCTATCATGCCCCACTTCCCTCCCACAAAAAAAGGGGGGCAGGGAAAACAAGTCACTGATCTGAAATGATCAATACTTCCCAGAGCCAGAAAATGCTCTCACATTCTTCAGGCTTCTCTTGGCTTCTCTGGACCCCAGGTCTTAATATAGAGCCCTAGAATCTGTACCTGCCAGAGCCCACATGCCTGAGGTCACCAGAGGGGAAGTTCCCTTTTCCTGTGTTTTAACGAATACACGTATGAATGAAAGAAGAACTAAAATGAGAAGTTGGAAGAGACACAGGCCTTCTTCTCCCATTTTAAGGTAGCCCAAATGATTTACAAAGCAGACAACCAGGTAGGAATTCCTTGCCTAATTTTTTTAAAAATTGGCTTTCAGAGGGCATCATAACCCACAATAAGCTCTCCTGGTGGCCTGGAGTGTTGGGTTAGGAGTCGCTGGACCTATGGAAGCCTGAAAGACGGTCCTAGCAAGTTAGGCGGAAGGTCTTTGGATTGTACCTCCATCAGCTGCTTGAGAGTGTCGTTACAGGCACCCAGCTTGGTCATAGCAAAAGCCGTGGAGATACTCAGGGGTGACAGGAAAATGTTGTCGTTGTCATTCTTGGAGTCTGCCAGGTGCTGATAGAAGGTGGTGGCAAAGCAGGAATTGGCCTTGGATAATTCCCAGACCCGCCGGTTGGTGGCCTCGGGGATCTTCTGCTCTGAGCCCTCATCCTCAGTTGCCTTCTTCTCTGGGGAGCGGTAAAGGCACATGGGATTCATGGGAATGTCCCGGGGCTTGGCTGTGCAGATGTCCTCCACAGGGATCCCGTGACAGGTCACACAGCCCCAGAGGCCAATGAGCAGCAAGGGGAGAAGACAAACCTTCCTACAAGGGGACAGAATGCCAAGTTAAGCTAGGCTGGGAGACACTCATCCGCACTGCCCCCCAGACTTGCCTCAGGATAGCACAGGTGTGGCCAGGAGGAGAGCTAATGCCTTTGAACCACGTACAAGGGCCCAGGACAAGTCCAGTCCTAGACTCCTTGCGAGTAGATCGTCCCACTTGCTTGGACATAGTCATCTTGAGATGAAAATCAACTGACTGATACCAGAAGTATTGTGTGCTCAAGGCCCCATGCTGGGAAGTGAAGAATTCAAAGCTTCCTATTGGTAAGCAGAACATGTACACATGAAAACTAGTCAGGGGACATCAGTGTCCCATAAAGAGTTAGGGCAGTAGGGAGAGACCTCCTAATTGTATGGCATTTAACCTGGTCTTAAAGGATGAGGAGGATTTTGATTGATGCAGCAGAGGTTTCAGCAATACAAGAGGCATAGGAAGGAATGAGAAGAGCAAAGGCAACATCTATGTGCTGAAGATTCCCAAATCGCTAGCTCTAACCCTGGTCCTTCCACTGAGCTCCAGACTGATTGTTTGGTGGAATTCCACCTGGAAGTTCTGCACGTTCCTTGGTGAAATATGACCAGACTGAACTAGTAATTCTTATCCACACACTTGCTTTTCTTCTGTGTCCTCCACCTCAGTGAAGGGCTCCTCATGCACCCGGCATCTGGTCCAGAAGCCTGGGAGCCACCCTGGATCCCTCCCTCCCACGCTTCTCATTCAGTCAAACCCCAGGTTTGATTAATTCTGCTTCCTTGTTCTCCCACCGTTTATTGCCACTGCCTAATAAGTTCAGGCCCTCATCCTTTTTTGCCTGCAATTTTTAGTAGCTTCTAACATGGCTTCATTAAAGGTAAATGAAGCTAATCTCATGTTTTTAATGAGATAGTGAGATTGGTAAATTAGGAGAATTGGGACACCCAGTGAAGCCAACGAAGTGATAAAGTCTCTTATAACGCCCGTAATCCCAGCTACTCAGGAGGCTGAGGTGGGAAAATTGCTTGAGCCCAGGAGTTTGAAACCAGCCTGGGCAACACAGCAAGATTGGAAAAAAAAAAAAATCTCTTGTAATATTTTTTGTAGATAGATAGAGTGGCCAAGGGCTTCCCCTGGCTGGTTTGCAGTCCCTGGGTGTAGAGAAGGGAGTTTGTCTGTGGGTACTGAGTTTTCTCAGTCTTCCGGCAGCAAAAGACTCACTGAGGAGGCCTGCTGGGCACGTGTGGGGCTGGCTGGAAGCTGGGGGCAGCCAAGGGGGCTTGTCTTCTTGCGTGGTCTGAGGCCAGTTCTGAGCCATGTCAAGAGCAGAGGCGCAGAGTGGAAGAGAAGCGGAGGCACTGAGGGAGATGAGGGAGTCGGGATGAAGGAGAGAGGGGACCTGCCATTCACTTCCCCAGCTCCATTGCCTTCTGTTTCCCACTTTGTCCTCGGCTACACTTGGAAATACAAGTGAAGGCTGAGGCCCTGGGAGCTCTGTTAAGCACAAAGAAAACCAAGCTGGTCAGCCACCACCGCACTCTAGCCTCCCGTGACAACCCAGATCGAGCAGGGAGTGAGTGTGGGGTTGAGGGAAGAGCAAGTCTCACTGTGAGAAAAGGGAACAGGGCTTAGGCCCTTTAGTCAAAGGTCACTGAGACCTTGAGGGGGGCGGGGAGGGGGACAACCTAGTGGAAGGAGCGAAGCGGGAGACAGGAAGTCTTCACGGGTTAAATCTGCCCCTCTTCAGCCGTATGGCGGGCTCTAGGACTCCCCTTGGAGCGTGCCCCGGCTGCTGAGTCCCAGAGCTCCGCAGCATCTTTCAAAGGAAGACATCCTCCTGGTTTCTTAGGCTAAGGGGCTAAGGTGTGGCTTAGGGAAGGCCTTACTCCAAGGTGGGGGGCGGGAGGGAGGGCGCTTGAATGACGTCTGTCTTCCAAACAGGTCTTTGCCATAACTTTGACAGGGAGAGGGCCTAGTCTTCTCAGAGGTGTTCAGTCCCAAAGCCCCGGGAGGGCCTGCGAAGGGAAAGCGCGCCCCTTACCTCCTTCCAGCGGTGACGGTTCCTACCCCACTGGAATACATGGCTGCTAATCTTCCACGCCGGGCAAGTGTAGATAGTGTGGTCTGAGGCAATCCCTCTGAAAACTGGTTCTTTCCTCTAAATCTGACTGAGGTTCCAGAGTGGGGGAGGGAGCTGGTCAGGAGAGGAGAACTGAGGTCAAAGGCCGATGACCAGGTCCCAGGGTTAAGCAAAGTGTAGAGCCCAGTGTTGTTTAGTTAGCAGAGAAGTTCTAAAGTTCAGTCGGGCCTAGGGAAAGCAGGACCCACCTTTCCTGCCCACACTCCTTCATCCTCCTCTTCACCTTTATAGACGAGGAAAAGGAGAACATGTTCATAACGTCAAACTTGGGTTAGAAAATACCTGACTGAGGAGAGAGCAAGAGAGTGAGAGACAGCAAGAGCAAGAGGAGCAAGCTGTTGCTACCTTCAAGCTTCTGAGAGCCAAGGTGTCCCTCCTGGCCGAGACCAGGACACACGATGTTACACCTGTGGCCTGCAGACGGACCCACTCCCCACTCAGCTCTGAAGCGATGGGATGGGGACACGAGCAGGGTCCTCAGGGTGCAGGACAAGAGGGAGCTGGGTGGGAGAGACTTGGCAAAATTCTATCGAGGGATCAGGAGGCAGAGTGTGGGGCAGGTAAAAAAACATACATACAACTGCTGAAATAAAAACAAGCTAAATTATGTTTGTGTGTATTGCTATTATTACTAGTTATTAGGGAGATGACGTCAATTCAAACTAATGGGGATAAAGGGCAGATTTATTTATATTTCCGTCTTCCTAAATAGCCAAAAACAATACCACAAGGATTGCTGCCACAGTGCTCACAGGACACGAGAACGCTGCCTTCGGGGTGATCCAGGACTCCGTGAAGCTGTTGTTGCAGTCATAGGAATTTTAGAGAATTCTTTAGTCATTACACAGGAAATCCCCATTTGTACTAAAGCCATGTGTAGGTTCTTGGCTGATTCAGACCCTGGACACTTTGAGGACCCCTATATGCCGTGTGAACAGTTGTCAGGAGCTGTCCCAAAGGGCCCCAGAATGCTCAGAAGCTCATCTGTCACCCTAGATGAAAGACAATTGAAAAGTCTCCAGTTCAGCCACTTGTGTTCAACAAACACAAGAATGCCACTTGTGCCAGCAGGCATGGTTCCCGGGGATGGGATTCCGTTCAGGAGAGATACACAAAGAATCAGTATATACAAAATAAAAATATAACATGTCAGTCGGATGTTAATATGGGCCATGGAGAAAACTAGAGCAGGGCATGGATGGAAAGCGATGGGTGGAGGTGGGGAGGGCACCATTGGAGAAAGGGTGGTAGGAAAGGCCTCCCTCATGAGTTAACATTAAGAGAACAGAATGAAATGAGGAGGGAGCCACCTAAATATCTTCAGGAAGAGCTGTCCATATAGAAGAAACAGGAAATACAAAGATCTTGAGATGGGAACATGCTATTGAGACCTATTGTTCCCGCCTGCAGGAGTTGTGAGGCTTGTGCCCTACAAAGAAAGACCCTGGAGAAGGGCAGATGAGAGGGCCCTGCAGAAGGCGTGCAGGTGATCTGGCGAACACCTGCAGGAAAAGATAAGGCTGCAGATGCTACCTGGCCAGGGGGTTAAGAGCTATAACATCAGTTGTTGGGTTTACCTTGTTCATCCATTCACTGAGCCACAGGAAGAAAACATTTAATAAATGCCTGTATGTACCAGGCATGGTGCTGGACCTGGGGATACGAAGGTGAAGCTGCCCTTGAGGTGTTCAGTGCTTCATTAGGAGTGCCCAGACGTGAAGATAAACATCCCGACCAATGCCACTGGTCACATGACTGTAGTGTCTGTTAGGGAAGGGGAAGGGCGTGCAGGAGGGCCTGTCAGTGGAGCTGGGGCAGGGGGTGGGAGGACAGGGATGATGACGAGGACAATGTTGTAGGAACTTTGCAAGACTGAGACTTAAAAATTTTTATGTTGAAATAATTCTAGACAGAAAAGTTTAAAAAATAGTACAAATATTCTTTTATACCCTTCACCTATATTCCCCAAGTGTTGACATTTTACCATGTTTGCTTTTCATTCTCTCTTTATGATACACACACACACACACACACACACACAAATGATTTTTCTGTATATTTGAAAGTTGCAGATATATGCCCCTTCACCCCTAAATAGTGTAAAGTTCCTAAAAACAAGGACATTGCCTTATATGATCACAGTATGATGATCAAAGTCAGGAAATTAATATTGCTGTTTATTTTCAAATACAGTACTATTTTCAAATCTATAAGCCTTATTCTAATGTTGCCAATCAACCCATTACTGTTCTTTATGGCAGTGGTTTTCCAACTTCTTGGTCTCAGAATCCCCCCCTTTTATTTTTCCAGACAGGGTCTCACTGTGTCACCCAGGCTAGAGTGCAGTGGTGTCATCATAGCTCACAGCAACCTCAAACTCCTACCTCAAGCAATCCTCCTGCCTCAGGCTCCTGATTAGCTGGGATGACAGGAGCACACTGCCACATCCGTCTAATTTTTCTATTTTTAGTTGAGACGGGGTCTCACTCTTGCTCAGGCTGGTCTCTAACTCCTGGCCTCAAGTGATCCTCCCACCTCGGCCTCCCAAAGTGCTTGGATTATAGGCTCGAATCACCACGCCTGGCCCCAGCTGTTTTTCTTGAGGCAAGATTTATAGCATGCCACCATCTGGTTATCTTCTGGATAGTCTCTACCAAGTTTGTTCATAACTTCCTCAAAACCCAGGGCCCAGAAACAAACACAGGGGCGACCACCTTTTTCTCTGTCTATCCATATTTTATTAGAACATATTTGTCTCTGATGCACCTTCCAAATGAGCATACTCATAGCATGGCCTGGGCATTCCTCATACTGGCTCTTTCTTTTTCGGTAGCGGAGTCTACAAGTCACATGATGAAAACAAGGCTGTCTAAGCCCTGGAAGTTACCAGCCCAGGCATTCTTTGCCTCTCACTTCTTAGACCTACCATCTTTGGGAAACAGATCCTATGCCCTGAAAGAAAAGGACCTAACCACTTTTACTGACCAAGGACTAACTGCCTTGCTCTGTCTTATCCAACGCTGCCATCAGTGGCTTGGAGGAAGACACAGTCAGGAAATAGTCTGGGGAGAGTGGGCCGGCAACCACCACTGTGCTCCACCGCATCACCCCCAGGCTGCTTCACTCCCTGCTCCAAGAGGTCTCCCACGAGTTCTGGTTAGTCTTTGGGAGTCTTTACTACCAGCCTAGTCTCTGACATTTACTGCACACGACTCTCCTTAGCTGCCGCTATTAACAGATTTGGATGATCCCAAATCCCTTTCTTCTAGGTTCACCTTAAAGTGGTTTGACTGGGAAAGGAAAAAGAGCCTGTATGCTGGGCAAATTCATTTGTGACTGTGTGTGTGTGTGTGTACGTGTTTACACACACATAAGTACGCTATAAAGTGTTTTAATAATTGTTTATTTAAATATGAAACAAATATTATATTTTTAATCAAGACAGGGTCTCTCTTGCTCTGTTGTCCAGTCTGGAGTGCAGTGGTGCAATCACAGCTCACTGCAACCTCCAACTCCCAGGTTTAAGCAATCCTCCCGCCTCAGCCTCCCAAGTAGCTAGGACTACAGGTGTGTGCCACCATGCCAAGCTATTTTTTAGTTTTCTGTAGAGATGAGGTCTCCCTATGTTGTCCAGCTGGTCTTGAACTCCTGGCCTCAAGCCAGCCTCTTGCCTAAGCCTCTCAGAGTGCACCACTGCACCCCACCCTAAATTATTAATAGTTTTTTCATGAAAACTTCTAATCATTTCTGGAAGTGGAAGTAGATGTCTTAAGAACTTTGCTCAGGTAAAAATTAGTTCTTGAAGAGGATTCCCTATGTCTGTGTGTCACTGTTTTTTTTCCATTCTGAGTGGAAACAAGATTGGAAGGAGCTCACAGTCCTCCCTGTGCTTTGCTGCCTTAGGGGTGGGTAAGATGAAACAGAGAGGAAAGAATGTAGCATTTGATCACCCTCTCCGTTTTAGTACTTCTTTCGAGGTCAGTAATACAATTCCTCCTTCCTTAGCCCTGCCTCTAGTCTCACTAGGCACTTCTATGAGCAGGTAATTCAGCTGGTCCTTGTCCCTTGCCTCATATCCTGGGCTGTTCTGTTCTTTTCTTTGGACTCAAGAGTAAGACCTTGGCAGGGAACAAATAGTAGGGCCCAGGTCCTGCTGTGGTTACTGAGTAACTCAAAGCTTAACCCTTCCATGTAAATCTGGCAAAATATCTAGCGCAAAAAAACAAAGAGTATCCAACTCCCCTGGGATCCCAGTTTACCAGGCTAACATGACATTTTAATTAAGGTAAAATTAGAAAGTTTATAAAAATAAGTCCTATATTATCATTTGGCAGCTTTTAGCTGAGACTCAAAACATCTCATTGGAATTTATCCAAATCCTCATAGCTCAGTTTTGGCTTCAGGGAAACCAAATCAAAACAGCAAATATTTATTGAACATGTCCAGTGCACATGGCACTGGGCCTTGAATGTACCAAGTACTCAATAAACATTTGTGTTTGAAGAAATCCAGGTCCAGAGTAGTTTTGTTAACTTATTAAGCAGGAAATACAGTACTTTAAATTCCTCTCAAATGGAAAACTAAGATTAACAAGGAAGGTAAAAGTGTTTATCCAGAGGAATTGACACCTTGTATGAACAGAAACACTAAGCCAGGGTATTCTTGGGAGGTTGAGCAAGAGAGTTGCATGGGGCCAATGCTTGTTTGCTTGTACATTAGTTCAGGAAGGTGTAGGTGGTGAAAGAGAAAGAGACAACAGACAGAGCACAGAGGCAGAGGTAGTAGGAGCATGTTCCCTGGAGAGAGAGAAAATGGTTCAGACAGATCAACAAGCGACAGGAAGAAACTCATGGTAAAGCTAGGCCAAAAGTGTTTTGGTAAGTCCAGATCAGTTGTGTGACTGGTGCCTCTTTGCCCATGTCTTCCAAGGGCTGCTCTAGCAAAATTTGACCAAGTTCACTTGAGGGGTGAGGTGGAAATGGGTTTGGATTACAATCCCAAAAGACACAATCCTGAACATTGAAATCCCTAAAGTCTAAATTTCTAATATCTAAAATACTGAAAATCACAATCACAGGATATAGTTGCATCATGTTAGGTGGAACTATTACCTTGTTATTGACTGTATTTGGAAATTAAGTATGGTTTAAGGATTAAGTATGGGTGTCAAGTTGACAAAGGGTGGACTGAATTCTAGGTGTCAACTTGATTGGATTAAGGAATACCCGGAAACCTAAGAAAGCATTATTTGGGGTGTCTGTGAGGGTGTTTCCAGAGATTAGCATCTGAGTCTGAATAGAATGGGTGAAGATCTGCACTCAAGTTTGGCAGGCACCATCCAATCGGCCAGGCATGCAGAAAAAACACAGGACGCAACCTGGTCTCTAAGAGCTGGGACAGACTTTTCTTTTGCTTCCTTGGACATCAGAACTCCAGCCTCACCGGCCTTTGGACTCCAAGACTTAAAGCAATAGCTCCCTGGGTCCTGAGGCTGCCTTGGACTGAGTTACATCATGTTTCCCTAGTTCTAAACATAAAAAACGTTTAAGCTTCCTCAGTAAATGAAGAGGTGTCCTTTGTGTACATCTGCAATTGTGAAAGATAAAATTTAGTGGTATCTTAGCCCTTTGGGCAACTGCATATGCAGTGGTGACACACTGTGGTTTTGACTGATCTCATCGGAGCTGTCCCTCACAGTATGTCAGACAACTAACTGGTCATAGAGCTGGGCGCAGTTACCAACCTTCAGCTTTTTGACTTATTTATGAATACAGTTCATCTGTTCGTAACTGTTATACCCTGGTGACTGTCATTAGTAAACCTGAGTGTTTGTGCTTGCAAAAATGTTATCACTGCTTATTTTACTGTGGAAATTGGTCTATAAAATATTGTCATGTTTTCAGGTTTCTCAAACAACCCCTTTTAAAAATGTAAATAAATGCCTTTTAAAGAACTTATAAAATTATATTTTCCAGAATTATATTTTTGGGATTTTGATCTTTAAGGGTTTCAACATTTAGGATTATGGCATCCAGGATTGTGTCTTTTGAGATTATGATTGGCTCTCAAGAGGCACAAATCTGGTCCGTTAATTTCCCTGCTTGCTGTACTTCTTTTCATTCCCTTTACCTTCAGAATGAAGTCAAACACTTTAGCATGGTCTACAGGCCTCCATGATCTGGATCTTCCTCATCTCAAGCTACCGACTCATTCCTTCTACTCTAGCTTCAATGACCTGCCTCCAGTTTTCGCAACTCAGATTCTTTCTTCCCTGAGAAAATTCGTTCTGTTTTCTCTGACTAGGAGTCTCAAGTCTCCAATACCCCACCTCATCCTCTCTCATGATTGTTCAAGTCTTATCTTCAAGGCAACTTCCTCTGGGAAGCCTGACCAGCCAGGCAAGGTCAAGTCTTCCTAGTGTACAGTCTCACAGCTCCTTGCTCTTCTCTTCTGAGGACAACTGTGGTTCAATAATTCCTTCTTAATTCTGTTTAGTGTTTTGCCATTGATTTTTAACTATCTTAAAACTGTGTACATGTCAATTTCTGTAATAAGAGCTCGAGGATAAAGACAGTATTTTTTAACTCCTTGTCCCCTAGAGTGTTGTGTGTATGGGGAGTACTCAATAAATTATTACACTGTAGTAAGTACTGTTAGTGGGTGTTCAGTGAGTAGTCAGCAAATTTACTTTTTATATGCTAGGTATAAGCCATTTACTGAATGAGTCACCTTGTTGAAAGGCAAAGGGATTTACTATTATAATTGATTATTGAGGATTAGCTGGTTATTGGGATTGAAGCAGTAATGCATACAAAAAAACATCCATATTAGTCTTTGTGAGTTTCAGGCTAAGGGGTGAGAAAGTACCCTATTGTTTGTGAACAGGGTAGAATTAGGTAAGCAGTAAAGACAGCACGTCTGGTTTTGGAATTCCCACTCTAGATTTTATAATCATTCAGAGATGGCTGCAGCAGTTACCACCTCTCATACCCTCTGAAATTTCTTTACTATGGCTCCTTCCCTTGAAAACAGATATGGTAACAATGGACATCTAATTGCTAAAAATACTTAGTTATTATTTTAAAGGAAATTCCAGCCATTGTCAGTTATGCATCTTTAAAAAATAACGGATTTTTTTCTTATGTAACCATGTTGCTATTTTCACACTGAACAAAAACAGCATTCCTTGGTATTATTATCTAATACCCAATACTGAATCAAATTTCTGTAACTGTATAAAAAATGTCTTTTATATTTGTTTTTGTTGAAATCAGGATCTAAACAAAGCCCACATGTTGCACTTGATTTTTGTATTTCTTAAATTTCTTTTAATCTACAATAATCCCCTCCCCTTTTGCCTTTTTCATGCCATTGAGCTATTGGTTTCTAAGAGACAATAAACTTACATTTATCCACTAAATGCCAGGAATGACTAATCGGTGGGGATTTCAGGACAATTAGAAGTCAGTAAGAATGGAAAGATACAGCCATGAAATCTCACTGAATATTGATACTAGTATCTAAGAACCACTATCTTCACTCCTAATGTGCAATCACTGTATAAAAAAATGAAGAAATTTGGACTGTAATATACTTAAGTTTAGACTAATTCCAATGATGCCTACACAAAATTGGCAACTACTACATGCAAATCAGCCACTTCATTTTTCACCTAAAGAAACCCATTAAAAAGTTGTAAGAATAAGGTTAGAATAAGATGGCACAGACTCATTTACAAAAAAAGACTACACATTCCTCATTAAATTATCATTTAATATAAATGCTGACAGAAAGCAGATAAAGACCTTGTAGACACTTTCATATATTTACAATCCAAAAGGTGAATCACCTCCTTCTACATGTTAAAATAAATCCTTTTATCTGCAACTCATGGGAGCCTTAAACACTAATTAGGAGCAACATGAGGCTGAGTCAGTTTCCAAGGTAATATAGAAAGAAAACAGTATTTTAACAAAATGTGGCATCTCTGATATAAACAACATGCACAAAAATAATATAAAATTGAAAAAGATGGCCCTAATCCTCTCAAGAACCTGCAACAAGTGGAATACATAATTATTCAGATCCAGAGTTCTATTGTCCCAAGCATCTTCTTACTATTCTTTTTTTTCCACCTCACTTGTTTTGAAGGCTGCTTAGAAATTGAAAATATTAAACAGATTAAAAACGAGAAGAAAATGGTCCATTTCAAACAGAGTTCTTTTTCCTATTCCAAAAGAACTTTCAGGAGATAAAGTCTTCAAATTAGATTTCACAGTTGCCAGATCCTAAGGAATTATTCACAGCTTGTGAAATTCTAAACTATTATCTATATTTTCTTTACTTTTTTCCAAAGTTGAAATCACATGGAAAGCAAAATTTCACAAAATTCAGCAATTTAAAAATCAGATGTAACTTTAAGGCTGAATATATTTTATCTCTAAACAGGTAAGTAGAGGCAGGCAAGAAAGAACAGGGAGCTGAGGCAATTAAAAAGAACAGAAATGCAAGAAAACTTTTTTAAAAATGGTATCTTCTCTAGCATTGATTTATAAGAACAGGAGATACAAATTCTCACTATCCAAAACTGTAAGTGATTTCATAAAGTCACTTATAACCTGACTCAAATCTCATGGGCTCCTTTATTAACCTAGATTATTTTTGTCTTGTTAAATATACCTCTGCAGGGCACAATCACATACAATCAATACGATTGGTAAATTACACAAGCTCTATCCCAAGCAAATATGCATCAATGTTAAAAAGTTATTAAAAAAAAAAACAAAATAAAATCCACCCAAAAAGGTGATAATGACTGCAGAATGTCTCGGGGAGACTGGTATGAGCCTAAAGACCAAATTGACCATAGTCAGGAAAAAAGGGTAGCAGGGGTAACAAGGGGAAGAGACCACACACACGAAGAGGAATCTCACAACTGGAAAATGTTTAAGTGGGTGAAGGGTTTTGTTCATTACCTGAACGCACTTTTTCCATTGCTCTTGTTCCAAAAAGTCATAGATTCATCATAAGATAATGAAGACCATGGACCAATGAATAAAATAAATTTTTTTTTCAAGTTCCCTTCATTCCCAGGAGGTAGGAAGAAGAGAAAGAATGAAAGGGTGAAAGTATGAAAATTCAGGCAACAATACATTTGGAAAAATAACTCTCAGGACAGTGTCTTAGTTGAATAGAGGATATAAAAATGATAAGCAAAAGCATTAAATGCCTTCAAGTCAGAAGGATATTTTATGGGGTAATTCGGGTATTATTGTGGGAATGGCAACTAATCAATGGAGAGAAATTACACTAATAAATGGCCATTTAAAAAAATCAGGCCAAAAAAAAAAAAAAAATCAGGAAACCAATTATCCACCTAATAGTTTGTTTCCATCCTTTTCTCGACCCTTTCATATACTCACTGGGGTGGGGGACCACCTGACAGTTTCCAGTTATAAGATGACTCTGA
The DNA here is from genome assembly GCF_041146395.1 of Eulemur rufifrons. Classification (NCBI taxonomy): domain Eukaryota; kingdom Metazoa; phylum Chordata; class Mammalia; order Primates; family Lemuridae; genus Eulemur; species Eulemur rufifrons. Next base: position 85,342,675 of record NC_090990.1, read on the forward strand.
GTGTGCAACCTAAAATGGATGCCAAAGACTTGTGAGCTCTGTCTGCTTAGAGTTAAAAACAAAAACAAAAACCAAGCAGAAACAGTGAGACCTCAATATAAGAAAACAAGTCCCCTTATCTAATATATAATATACATTAGGATAACAAACTCCACAGGATCTTATTTTTCTAAATACTCATTTTTGGACATAATGTCTTGAGGTTTAAGTTCTCCCCCTTGGGTTATTATGCCTTATTTTCCTGTGAAAATAAAGGTTGTTAATCTAAGGATGTTTTACTCAGGGATAAAGTTTAGGGGAAATTCAGTGTTTGGGTGAAAATCCAAGGGCTCTGAAAACAAGGATTCCAGTGGTGAGGTAAGTCCCTTTATCACAACAGGCTTTCAAAGGGCTCTTTATCTACTTGTTCAGTGCAGTATCGAAACATATTTATTACTAAGAAGTGTTACTTATTCCTGGTGGTAGCAGTTTCTTACTCTTTTATCAACATTATAGCTAGTATTACTTATCAATTAGAATCTATTATCTCAAAAATCCGAATCTTAAGTTGTATTTACTACAATTAATAGTAACTTTTGACAAAAAACAGCTTTCTTTTTGAAGTGGCTCATAAAAGCTGAATTGAGAAATTTTAAAAATATTTACTACAATCCACCTACAACTCCCAATAAGTTATTTCAGCAGGCAAATTTCATAAAGCTGAGCTGAAGCAACAAATAAATATAAAAAATCATAGCTGTCCAAGGTAGAAAGGTATGAATGTAGATTAGCAAAATGGGCACTCAGGTAAAATGATGACAGTAGACTGCTTGCTTGTTCAGTCTCTAATAGTGAAAGTAAAATTTGCTTTAGTTTAGTAGTTCTAATTTTTTAAAAAAAGGCTAAGCAGGTTTTTCAGAAACAGATCACCTTGCAACACTGTAACCATGTATCACCAACTAAAAATTTAACACACTTAAGACTCTTTTTAGGGTGAAAATCTAAGTAAACACTGCAGTTAATTTCCAGGCAGGTTATGAATTTCTCCTAAACTGTAATTGGGCCATTCTCTTTAATGAAATATAAATCATTACAGGTGCTTTTTACACATAGATTTTATATATGAAACCTTTACTCAATTTGTTAAGATGAACAAAAAGAAAGTGGAAAAATGATGATGAGACTGCCACCCACCACCATTTGTATATAAGTAACAGCAACTAAATAAATACTTCTTTAGTGAAAAGAATCTATTTTTCTCTGAAACTTAACATAATCTGAACATGTATTATACTACCGTTAATTATTTCTCACCAGTCACATGCTCAAGAATTCCTTTTATCCAGACTCACGTCTTGATCATAGTGAAAGCAGATTGTCAGGCACAAGGGGAAAAAAAAAAACCCATAAAAACACAGAAGACGCTATCATAACAAGATAATCTCAAAAAAAAGTGGGGGGTAAGGGAACAGATGTTTGTTTATACACAGTATTATAAAAGATGACATTCCCTGGTTTAGAGAAAACTGATGAATTTTCATTACTTTTACATTTTATAAGGCTAGCTAACTTTAACAGTTAACTTTAGATAAATCTACTTACATAGTACAATCAACTCACAAATACTAAAAGGTTCACAATCAAAATGGCTACGGCTTCCCCCCAAACTGAAACAGAGTAAAGCACAAGTCTTTGGCTCTCCTTTAAAGAAAACAGCAGGTTACCATTCTTAACCAGACCTTTGTTTGCCTACCAGTAGGGCAAATACCACATTTGTGCATCACTGAGTAATAACACCATTAGAAAAGGCAACTTCACAGAAGTTATTGGCTAAGCGAATTCATTTGAATGCTCTGTTTTGAGGCAGCAAACTGTCACTGTTGCAGATTGGGGAGGGCAGTGGGTAAGTCAAGGGGAAACTGCAGGATGAAAAAGGGCCAGGGGGAAAAAAAAAAAGACAATCACAGAAAAACTTAGGATTAAACTTTGAGCTCGAAACCTTAAGACCTATGGAAAGTCTGATGGAGTTACATACTCAAAGTAGCAAATGAGAATCATACCAATTTTCTGTCTTTTAGACAAAAGAATAAATACCTGGGAAAGAATAGGAGAAGGGAAGGGAAATAAGATGGGAGAAGGGAATCACCCACATTAATGCTGTACCAAACAAATATTTATACATTCTGATTTGTTGAATATTTGTAGTTGGCATTAGGAATAGTATCTTATCCTTTAAATAATATTACTAGAGACCTATGCTATAACTAATTGTTCTTTTAATTAGAAAAGTAATAAGGAATGAATCTTTGGTCACTTCATAGCTATTGGACTTATCTTGTGACAATATAAATTAGGCAAAAGAATTATATGTAAAACAGGAAACTGAATCTAGATGCCTTATTCTCAGTTCTTTTACCTTTTCCTAGAGACCTCTTGAAAAAAGAGTAAGTCAAAGTACTTTTATATTCTTCACTATAATAAAATCCTGGTTTTGTTATTGAAATAAGAGTGAACACAATGCTTATTACCCCTACCAGAACCCTTTCAAAATTGTTCACGTTCATCTGAGATATCTAATTCTTGCTTTTGAATTCAGTGAAAAGCAAATAAAGTCATCTTCAGAAGAAAGTAATATTTTAATAAGTAGAAAGCATACAAACTGTATTTCCTATCTGATTGGTTTCATCTGTTAACTGTCTCTAAAAAACAAATAAAATTAAAAAGCCAGAGAAAAATCACTACCTTTCAGATTTTGATTGGGGTAGGGGGAAGCAATTAAAAAGTCAAGCAGTTATGCCCAAATAGGACATTTACTCTTACAGGCTCATCATATCACAGACAAAAGGAAAAAAAAAAAAACAACTCAAAAACCCAAGTTTAGGGGTTTTAGTGAATTCCTAAACCTATTGGTGAGCACTAGGAAAGCTGCAAGAATTTCCATTAGGTAAGGCAGAATGACCAACTTAAAATAGATAATGGGACAATATACCATTCTTCTGCTTTTCTATCCAACCAGGTTACCTCTACAGTGTGGGCCCTTGGAGGAGTACAACTAGAATTCAGGCTACAATTTATGGGACTTTATTTTCTCCAAAAGAAAACACATAAAAAGAGAAAGATACTATTTTATGTCAAGTCTACATAGTGGCTTTTCTGGGTTTATTCAGAATATTAAAACTATATAAATTAATCCCTGCTCCTGCCTCCCTCACAAAATCAAAATGGTATAAGCAAGAACAAGTGTATTTAAAGGCAGAATAAGAACAAGAATAACAGAAATTGAGTTATTACGGGTGTCAACAGATACCCAAAATGAAACTTTACTTTTATTCTAAATGTTAACAAAATCAATACCCCTTAATTCTCTTCCAATACCAGCATCATTCTGAGTTCTAAAGTGAACCAACTGTTTCTAAAATTTAGGAATTATCTGACATGTCCAAAGGAGATCTGCCCAAATTTGCCTACAGAAGGTTGGAGACTAGTACTATTGTCTTTTATTGTTATGTACAGAAATGAAAAATCTTGGGACTCTGCCAGACATACTCAAATTTCTTTCCTTCTCCCAATAAACATAAGCATTTAAAGTGTAAATGTAGGAGGGTATTAAGGAAAAGTCAAAAAAGCAAACAAAAGCAATTAAAAAAAAACCCATAAAAGCAAAAGTATATATTTTTAAAAAAGAAATGTATATATCAATTGAAAAAAATGCTTCACACCTTCATTCAGTGCTTCTACCTCCCAATCAGTCATTTTATCGCAACAGCTGCGCTCATGCGAAAAAATCCTTAAAACATACCCAATATATATACAGATATAGCTATGTATATATGTATATATATAATATATATATAAATTTTTATTTAAATAAAAAAGAAAGCTCGAATCCCAAGCCAATATGTGTATATCAAATCCTTGACCAGCCAGGTCTGTAGGGCATAATCAAATTCAATGTGAAATAGTATATAAACACGGTGCCTTGACTGGGCAAATTAAATAATTGCTACTCAAAAGAGTGTTCTGTTTGGACTCTCCTACTGGTAGGCAATGGCAGGACTGTATTACCCTTCCCACCCCCACCCCCATTTGTTTCAGTTAACAGTATGATGGACATAGAGCTTAGACTGAGGTTGTTATGACCTCAGCAGGAGTTAAGGGTTAAGAAAATAAGAAACAAGAAAAATATAAACTCTTGTTTTTACCCAACCAAAGCAATGCAGTAACTTATTACATAACCAGTGCTTTCTGATTTAGTAGTATAATCCAGAAAGGGAAATTGAAAAAAATCTAGCAAAGAGAGGGATGGAGAGGGCAACTATATGAAACAATCCCCACTAAACATGTTTTACAGGGCCTTCGTTAGGCATAGACAAGTGGCATCAGAATATGTGCAGCAGAATTAAATAATAAAAAAAGTCTTCCTCTTTTCAACATTTTCATGAATTAACATTTTCAATATTGGAAAGGCAAGTCTATGGAAGCTGATGACAAGGTATTTCCTACCTACTTATACTAATGATTCTCAGCAGCAAGAAGTAATCAATTCATAAACTATCCTTAAGACTCAAGCAGGTCATATTTGCCAAACCTCTCCAAAACCAGGGGCTCTAGTATATAGGGATTTAATTTTATACTTTCAGGTTTTGAGAGTAAAATAAAAACATCCATTCAAGTAATGTTGCTCTTTTCACTGTATGTTCAAATCAAGTGTTGCAGTTTTAAAATATGGTTGACTGTCCTGGTTTCTGAGCATTCTATGTTTTCAGCAAAACTTTAATTTTGAAAGCACAGCTCCAAATTTACAACCATGAGTTGAACGCAGGTAATACACCAAGCGTGTATTTTCAGTGCTAATTAATAAGTTACAGTTCATTCTTAATTTCCCTTCAAATCTAATTAAACAACTGAACAGTGAAATTGGCTCTTTCATGACATTAAAAGAATGCAAAGGATCTTTAGTATGGTAATGCGGACTTCAAATATTGGTAATTATCTCTCTGAAAGGTTGAAAATAAGAAATACAACCCTCCTAAACAAAAAAAATTTTCAATGTCATAAGAAAAACGTATCTATCCATGAAGCTAGTGATCCAGAAAGAAAAATTCCAAACAACACCACCAGGAAAAGCTGGTTTGCTGCACATTTTCTAATAACTCAGTCTACACTGTCTCTTTGTTTCTCAAGCACCAAAGAATTCTCTTTTTGTCTGTTTTAAGTTTATGGGGTGGTGAGAGTTGGACAGGATTGGGGGTAAGGAATTATACACTGGGTATGTAATAATACCAAAATACAAAGAGAAACCTACTTCATTAAGATCATACAATTAATCAAACAGAGTATATATATAATATCTTTTTTTTTTAAAGCCCTGGATCCAAGGCGTCCAAAGTTATTAAAATAAAGTTCATTCACAGAACAAAAACAAATTTAATCTGAATTGCTTGCAGATACTGCTAATTTTCTTTTTCTTTAAATTAAAAATATGCATTAATGTGAACTATGTGCAGGGTTTGTTTTTAGTAGTGGTGTTTGTGCACATTGCCTCCGGTGCATTTCCTAGATTTCTCTGACCACTCTTAGAGAAAAAGTTTAGAAGTTATCCATTTTCCTACCCCTATGCCCTACAAATTGATTAAGAGCAGAAGATAAAAGTACAACTCCTCATATTTTAGGGAGCAGAACTGGGAGTAACTCCTGATTTCTGGGAGTCATTGTTATCTCCTCCTCCCTCAGGGTCCTCTGATAGGTTCAGAGAGCTGGTCTTGTTTGATAGGAGGCTGATATTCTCTTGTGTCAAGGCTGATCCATTCGGTACATCACTGTTAACATTAAAAAAAAAAACTAGTCAGAATTTTAATAAAAGAGAGAAAATGATTTAGTAGCAGAATAAAATCAACAAGGGCCTATCATTTATTATGGAAAAATATATGAATGGCTTCCAAATTTCAATTTACAGCTCCTCATCTGTGTTTTAGCACAGGGTGTGCAAACCAAAGGTATCCAGTTGCCTATTATTTTTTATTTTTAGGGACGGGTCTCCCTCTGTCAACCAGGATGGAGTTCAGTTACATGATAATAGCTCACTGCAGCCTTGAACTCCCTAGGCTCAAGCAATCCTCCTGCCTTGGCTCTCAGACTCCCAAGTAGCTAAGACTTACAGGCGTCCACCACCAAAACTAGCTAATTAGCTAATTTTTTTTTTTTTTTCTTTTAGAGGTGGGGTCTTGCTGTGTTGCCCAGGCTGGTCATCTCTAACTCCTGGCCTCAAGTGATCATTCTGCCTCAGGCTCCCAAAGTGCTGGAATTACAGGCACGAGCCACTGTGCCTGGCTTGCTGGTTGCCTATTTTTATAAATAAAGTTTTACTGGAATACAGCCTGCCCATTTGTTTAACATATTGTCTACTGCTGCATTCACACCATAGGGGAGAGTTGAGAGTCACAACAAAGACACACCTTAAAATATTTACTATCTGGATTTTAAGAAAAAGTACTGACTCCTAAAGTTTAGCAGGTTTACTAGAATAAGAAATAATTTTGAGCCCAGGATAATGCATGGATTTAAAATAGCTAAAACCCAAGGCTGAAAGCAATAGGCATTAGAAATTCTTGTTATACATCATCAGGAAGGTAACTCAGAACTCTGCATTCAAAAGACTCAAATGTTGTCAGAAAATAATTAAAGATGTGCAAATAAAGAGTTAATTATAATTTATTGCAGGGTTGGTCATGGTAGTTGATACATATCCTTCCACACCTGTAGAAGAATACAGGATAGACCAAACTAAAAACCAGGGTGGTGGGTTTATCAACATCAGCAAGAGGCTAAATGCCCATACACTTTAAAAAGACTGAAAAGATATACATCAAAATGTTAACACTGATTATTTCTGGGTATTGAAATTGCAGGTGATCTTTAAATTGTCCTTTTCTAAAATTTTCAATTTCTCGCAGCTTATTTTTAAAAACATATTTAAGATGAAGGGGGGTGCTTTTCTTTTCTTTTTTTAATTTTAGATTCTTTTTTTACATTGAGCATATATTTCTTTCAAGATATAAGGCTGTATTGAAAACAAATTATGAAACAAGGGGTAGAAGCAAATGTAACCAGAAAATTTCATTTGTTAGGTATTAACAGATAATTCAACCTTGGATCTGTTCTGATAAGTTTTATAACTTCTAGATCTATGCAAAAATATTCTTTTCTCAACGTACAAAAAATGATATTTTAAAAATCAAATCACACTTATAAGGGTATTTCTGGTATGACCAGATAATATAATTATTCCTCTTTTAAGTGTAGTTCCATAAGACTACGAAAATGTCCTTTTCTTTACCTGAATGTCAATGTAAGGTCCTCCGCTGGAACTTTGTTTTGTGGTTCTGGTTGTCCATTCTCTGCTTGCTTACTTGTATTCAATTTGCTTTTCATGTCCAGAGAACATTGGTTCTCCTTTGAAAGAGAAGGAAATAAAACCAGTTATCTATTTAATGGTGCTAATGGGAGAGCAAATACAGATAATACAAACAAACTGATGATCCAGAAATCATACTTAGTTTTGTGAAATGGCCAAAGAAACAGGCAAACTAAGAGAAAAACACACAAAAACATCACAAAGTACAACCCACTTGTTCGTTAACCAAGCTGAAGAATTAAGGGGAAGAATGCCTAAAGCTAACATGGAAAAATCTCACAGGAAAAAACAGTGACTTATGGGAAAAAAACAAACCAAACCCAAAACACCAATGACTTAAAGCAAGCTGAAGTACAATAAGCAGAAAAACTGCTTCCCTATTTATTTGCTTAGAAAAAGTATAAAAACTATGCAACAAAAAAGTCAAATACCAAGCAACGCAAAGGAAAGGTTTAATCACTTAAGATTCAAAATTCAAAATGGGCCTGGCGAGGTGGCTCATGCCTGTAATCCTAGCACTCTGGGAGGCTGAGGCAGGAGGATCACTTGAGCCCAAGAGTCTAGGTTGCAGTGAGCTATGATGACGCCACTGTGCTCTAGCTAGGGTGACAGAGCAAAATTCTGTCTCCAAAAAAAAAAAAAAAAAAAAGTTTTTTTGCTGAAATGAATGTGCACTATGAAGCAAATCCCAAGTATATTCATGGATACAGTTCCATAGGAAAGAATATGTAGATTGTGTATCATTCATAACAAAAATTAGGTCATCAATAACTTAAAGGCTACAAAAATCAGAATGTTATTTGGTAAATACATCTTTACATAACACGATGGTATTGCAAAATAGTAAACACCATCCCATCTGCTTCCCTAATCAGTATGATAAACAGAAGTTTAAGAACTTCCATTAACTACCTGGTTTTCCCTACAAGTTAATAAAGAATCCTAAGAACAGACCGAACCCAAATGGGAATGAGGAGAGGAAAGATAAGTACTGAGGTAGCTCATCTTCATGAAAATTATTTTAAATGTTGATCACTCATCAGTGACTTGGAGTGATGACTCTACAAGCTCTAGATAATTTTAGGACTCTAGAGCCATGTATTCCGTAACACAACCACATGAAAGATTTCACCTTCCCCCTCTTTTCCAACTATAACACTCACCATACTCAGTTCCCGGGTTCTCTTCCCGATTTCCCTTTCCACTTGGTGCAGTTCCAAGCTCAGCTGCTCACTTGAGATCATTCCAGGCCATTTCGGAGGTGGTGGTGGGGGCTGTGGCTGGCCTGCCAGGGTGTTTGCCTCCCTCTGCAACACCAGCCTGTTACTAATGGCCTAGTGCATAAAGCCAAGCACATACACAACTCAACAGACTTCACATCATGTCTAGGATAACCAGGCCCAATTCTAGAACACTGCCTCAAGTAAGCTTATCACCCAGGTATGTGCAACAAAAATAATTCAACTATAAGGCACCATCTTTTTCTCTGAGTACCATTTAAATAAAAAAAGCAAAACATAGGGGATTTAAATTTAGTGAACAGTAATTTCATCTTAGGTATAAATTGCTTTTTATTTTCTTATTTGAAGGCGAAGTCTATTAAAAGTGTGCATCTTTCCCACTTTTTTTATTGTTAATTTTCTCTGAAGTAATTCCTGTAATTTATTTCAATGAAACCTCAGTAGTGGCCGGGCATGGTGGCTCACGCCTGTAATCCTAGCACTCTGGGAGGCCGAGGCAGGCAGATTGTTTGAGTTCAGGAGTTTGAGACCAGCCTGAGCAAGAGCGAGACCCCATCTCTACTAAAAATAGAAAGAAATTATATGGACAGCTAAAAATACATATAGAAAAAATTAGCCAGGCATGGTGGTGCATGCCTGTAGTCCCAGCTACTCGGGAGGCTGAGGCAGTAGGATCACTTGAGCCCAGGAGTTTGAGGTTGCTGTGAGCTAGGCTGATGCCATGGCACTCTAGCCCAGGCACAGAGTGAGACTCTGTCTCAAAAAAAAAAAAAAAAAAAAAAAAAAAAAAGAAAGACAAAAGCCACGAATTTGAGGACAAAGGGTAATGCCTTATAGGGTTGAAGGTCTAAATCTTAAAGTTAATGAAATAAAGATTAACGTAACCAAGCATAACATTCGGTTTTTAGGGTAGGCATCAAAACACGTTGAACCAATTTAAATAAAGCAATGGCAAAAGCAGACAAAATATAAACATTATACAGATTTTTTAAAATTTCTAAACCTAATTGCTTACATAGGAGCACAAGCCATATGTGTGCCAAAAACAATCTCCTATTGTTCTTTCTAATAAGAAAGTCTAAGATAAAATTAGTTATGAATTTTTTCCCCAAAGCAATGCTTTACTTATTATTAAAGATTATGGTAGGAAGATAAAGATTAATGTTCTAACAGTACCATTTCTTCCTCCAGAAAGGAGCAATGTATTTACCACTAAATGTCTTTAGTTTTCCATATTCAAAAAATATGTTCCAATGTAAAGAACAATATAAACAAAACCTGGTCTTCCTATGTGACAGCTAAGGGATTTTAAAAGTTCTTTAATTATGTTTTCTAAAACTTATATCCATCAACCAAAAGAGGTGAACAATACCACCTGCATAACCTACCTATCAGGGACAATGAAAGGTCTTACTATTATGCTTATTACACAGGGACTTTTTTGTAAGGCTGGTGGCAGGCACCCCTCCCTTCCCTAATGAAAAAAGAGGCGGCTCCTCCTGTCCCTCAATACCCGCCCCAAAGCTGAAACAAAGAAATTCCTCACTCCTCGCACTGACATCTCCTGGCCGAAGAAACTCCCATCCCCCAGCCCTAAAAACCTATATAAACCCACTCAGACTTCTGGGCGGCGCAGCTTCTCTGGGTCCCGTGGGTCCCGTGAGGCTCGCCCGGGTCCCTCTCTCAGGGATTCATTACCCCCACCCGGGAGCGCCCCAATAAAGCCTCTTTACTTATCCCTTTCAACTCTGCTCATCTTTCTTTCTCTGGCGCCGGCTACTTCAAAGAAACCTTACATTTTTTTTAAGTCAAAGTTCAAAGCTTCTACTTTTCAAGGATTCATAAAAGCTAAAGATTAAAGGAAATAAAAGAAATTTTTTAAAAATCCTAGAGCTAAAAGCATTTGTTGACCTTAAACTTAAATGTGCCATATGGGAATGTAAGCTCTTATTGGGAAACTTTATATAATCTGTTTTCTGTTTTCAGGTAGGAGAAATTCTAAGTTTCCTATTGTCCCAGAACTGAACCCAGTACTGAATTCTTTGAAGAATGGACACCGATACTAACTCCTAAGAAACAGACCTTAAAGTTTTGTGTTCACAGTATCTCAAAAGTTCCTCTGTTTAAAGTCTCTGAGAACCCTTCAAAAATGGGAATTAAAAAGTATCTATAGGCTGGTACCTCTAGTCCACGTAGTTGGGTCTGCTGACTAATCTGGTGGTTCAGCTGCTGCAATTCCAGTCGTAGCTGTTCTCGCTCAGCAGATGGAAGGGGTTTTCCATGACTGGCCACTTCAGACATGGATATTCTCTCCCTTTGGTGAGAAACAAAGCATGGAGTAAATTTTGAAGTTTTATTTTGTTAAAATATTACCGACGAGAAAAACAAAATAAGAAAATCTGAATCATCTTAAAGGTTTTTACATGTTTGTACAAGTGAAAAGAATGACTCATACCTCTCACTGAAGTGTCCCTGAGAAGGTATGCTTTGATGAGGTGAATATGGAGAACCTCCCCAGCCACCGTGGGTTCCATATGGACTATAATCTGTAAGAGAATGATTTACTGTGGTATGATGTAATTCACAGGTTTGATTCTTATTTTAAGGTACTCATAATAAAAGGCATAGGCATATTATGCACACAGCTGTCTGAAAGAGTATCATCTACCAAAATGGTAATAGTGTGCTGATATTCAGTCTTTGTATTTCTTTCTTCTGTTTGAATTTTTTTATAATAAGAATTTTTAATAACAGCAATCAAGCTATTTGGAAAAAAAAGAGGAACCTGGGCAATCTTTATATGCAGATGTTTAATTTTAGTTTATACACCTAGAGTTACCTTTCTTAAAGTGATAATTCCATGGAAAGTTTGAAAATTGCTCCCTTGGAAGATTATTAAAAGCACTGACAGTAAATGGGGAGTAGGGCAATTCTGGGAGTTATGAATAAGAACTCTCTGTTATCAGCTTACCTCTGAGATTCTTACCCGAAATGTTAATAGATTTTGTGGGAGCTCCTTGAGGTGCCATAGCCTGAATTGGGCCAGCACCCTGATATATTGTTTTAGAAGTTCGAGAGATGGCACCAAACCGAGATACTGTTGGTCGGTCTCCAAATGGGATGAGGTCATCATCACTGGTTTCTGCTGCTCTTCTCTGAAGATCCAATCTCTGGTCTCTCATTCCTTTACTCTCCACATTCTGATAAAAAAGCAAAATGAGAAACCCATCCCACACTCAGATCTCTAACATAATCTCTTCTAACTTTGCAATAAGGTTAAGCAAGAATATAATGTTCTTATTGGTAAGACTAAAATCATTAATTGCCTTTGGTTGTTATATAAAACACTGTTTTTGAAACACTTGACCACTCACCACAGTAAGAGATAAATTTTATATCATGACTCACTGCATATATACAAAATATATATTTATTGCTCTATGTATTATACATAATGTGATATATATATAAATAAAATGTTATATAAATATAGAGACCCCTAGGTAATTTGTGTGCATGTTAATGTTTGAGAAGCACTAGGTTAGACTTTTCTTACCTATTTGGAGAGATTTTTCAATTACTTCTAGATTGGATTGCAATTTTTTTTTATTCTCTACTGACTTAAGGAAATGAGTTTTATCTTGCTAATACTTATGTAACTTCTAACTCATCTCATTCCAGCAAGAGGCTTACTGTGACCTAAAAATGAAGTTACCGCACATTAACCCAAAAGTAAAGGCTTATTTTACCTTTTCCTCTTCTATGACCCTCTCTTTTTTTTTTTTGACCGGCATCTAATCATATTTATGCTACAGATATCATTTCACTCATTTATGGTGGTATCAGCATCCAAGTCTTCTTTCCTATTACCAAATATTGGTATTCAACAGTTGGACAAGTATTTATCTATGAAAACCTATAAAATAACCTAGGAAACCTTTTTTAGAGTTAATAAGAGAAAATAGGTTAAGAGTAATAGTCAAGGCATACCTTTAAACCTAGCAATACCATTTCTAGGCGTAACTTTGATGTGTGTGCACAAGGAGACATACACAAGTATGGGCACTGTACGTAATAATGAAAGATCAAAAATAGCCTAAATGTCCATCAACGTGAAAACAAGTAATTTTTTGTAGATTATATATGTATTTATAAAAATATACTTATTGTATATCAGTAATCACACAATATCTAATAAAAGCAGTTAAAATGAATGAACCTGAACCATAGGTATAAATATGGACACATATCGAAAACAATGCTGAGTGAAAATGCAAGTTGAAGTATATATTTATATAAAGTCTATAAACATACAAAATAACATTCTAATATAAAATTAACCATAAAAATGCTAACTACTAAATTCAGGATAAAGGATACTGACAGGGAAGGAAAGAGGAAGAAAAATGAGATTAGAGAGGTATATAGTGGGATTTAACCATTTCTAGAAAGTTTTATTTCTTTAAAACATAAAAAAGGAATTAAGATAAAATACTGATATATTTTAAGCTTGGTTATTAGATACATTGGTGTTACATTATCTTTTATTGAAAAACAAAATAGTCCAAGTGTAATAAACTATAGAATTTCATAGTTTACTTGAAGCTAAGCAGCTATAATTCTGACTCAACTACTACTCTTGTTCACTAGATTCAACCTTATTGTTTAAACTTCAGAGTTGTGAAAAAGAATTTTAACTTATTTGATGAAGAAATCCAAGATCTTGATTAATTACATAATTTGGGTCCTAAACAATTATTAGGAAATGGCTACCTGCACAGAAAAGTAATAAATATTCTTTGTCTAGATAAATATTAAAAGACTTTTTTTTTTTTTTTTTTTGAGACAGAGTCTCACTCTGTTGCCCAGGCTAGAGTGAGTGCTGTGGCGTCAGCCTAGCTCACAGCAACCTCAAACTCCTGAGCTCAAGGGATCCTCCTGCCTCAGCCTCCCAAGTAGCTGGGACTACAGGCATGCACCACCATGCCCGGCTAATTTTTTCTATATATATTTTTAGCTGTCCATATAATTTCTTTCTATTTTTAGTAGAGATGGGGTCTCGCTCTTGCTCAGGCTGGTCTCGAACTCCTGAGCTCAAACGATCTGCCCACCTCGGCCTCCCAGAGTGCTAGGATTACAGGCGTGAGCCATCGCGCCCGGCCAAGATTTTTATTTATACCTGAACAAAACAAAAAACTATATAGTTTAAATATAATTCAACTGCAGAGTATAAAATATGGTCTGAAACTCTTAAGTAAATATCAATTATTTGTGCCTAACTATTATGGGTGAAAATTTATTTGGTTTATCTTGATTTATATTAATTATTGCTTAGCTATCACACATACCATCATTTCCACACTCCCTGCTGCCACAACATCTTTTGGTTTTGCATCTTTGGTTCCAATGTAGGAGCCGATGGTGTCACATGACCAGGGAGAGTACTGGCTATAATCATTTCCTTTGTACTTGCCAGCTATCTTCAAGTCTTCATCCAAAAACTGTTACAGATGAGGAAAAAAAAAAAAAAAGAAACAAAATAGGTCTATGAGTAACAAGACAGAGAAAGCAGGGACTCTCTTAGAACACCATACTAAAGCAACATAATGATAGTTATTGGACTTTTAAGTGTCACAATAGAAGATTTTTATAGACTGAAAAATATAAAATGAGTGAAGAATGACATTTAGCCTTCATACTTGGTTAGCAGAAGGTCAAAAAGAAGTATTTCAATTAACTTTCAAGGAATCAAGTTAGGATTTTTTTTTTCTTTTCTTTTCTTTTTTAACAGTCTTACTGGAAAAGCTAGGATTTTAGAGTTTTGTTCATCCTTTTCTTCAGTAGATGAAGTCAAAATTGAATCAAATATGTACTAAGCCATAGTTTTGCTAGACTCTCTTCCATGTTTCTATCAGTAAGATACAGGTAAACAAGAACATTAAAAAAATGATTTCTTTTTCTTTTTCTTTTCTTTTTTTAAGAGCTAGTGACTTGCTCTGTTGCTCAGGCTGGAGTGCAGTAGTGAGATGATGGCTCTCTGTAACCCTGAACTCCTGGGCTTAAGCAATCCTCCCACTTCAGCCTCCTGAAGTAGCTTAGGACTATAGGCATGCCCCACCATGCTTGCCTAATATTTTTAAATTTTTTGTAGACATGGGGTCTTGCTATGTTTCCCAGGCTGGTCTCAAACTCCTGGCCTCGAGTGATCCTCCCACCTCGGCCTCCCAAAGTGCTGGGATTATAGTCATGAGCCACCATTTCTGGCCTAAAAACAATTTTCAATGATCTTTTTACTGAAATCTCTTTAACGACAATAATTCATATCTTGAATAAATTCTGGTCATTATTTTGATTCAATGGGGTGAAAATAATAAGATGCCTAATTTTATTTTCTTAAGATAAATCCTCCAATTATCTATTAACAGAATAGCTATTTTAAGTATTTTTACTAAAACTGCAACATTCACATTTCCATAATGTTTTACATTTTCAAAGTGTTTTCAGGTACACTATCTCATAAACTCCTTAAGTTCATAATAGACAACATGGGTGACATGACCAAGGCACTAACGGTATAGGGCAGTGCTAGAACTAAATCTTAATGTTGCTTTCACATTAAACAACTTAATGTTGCTTATCACACAATATATATATACACATACTGATGCCTAGGGGCTTCTGGTATATTTAACTGGTTCTATGCCTCCCCCATACTAAAATGATCCCTTTTTTGGGTATCGTTATTGGCCTTCTGTATTGACAAAAGGTCTACTGCTCACCAATATCACTCATTTTCAACCACACTTCTGTTTCTATTGTTCATAACCTCTTCCCTTTTCTTTGTATTACCACTATTTAAATATTTTACTTCCATTTTTATTTCTCTTCTACTTAAAACTTTAGGTAGAACAGCTAGCTTTTAAAACACATGACCTACTAAAAGAGTGCCCCCTTTTTTATCCCTGACTGTAATACATTATATAGCTGTTAAAAAAGTATGAGATAAATTTATATACTGATATGGAAAATACATCCAGGATAACTGGTTAAGTAAAAACAAAAAAATGTAAAACACAAGACACAAAACCTTAAGATGTATTACACTAAATGATCCTATTAAAAAATAATGATGAGGCCAGGCATGGTGGCTCACAACAGGAACCCCAGCACTTTGGGAGGCCAAGGCAGGAGTATCACATTGCTTGAGCTCAGGAGTTAGTGACCAGCCTGGGCAACACCGTGAGACCCCATCTCTACAAAAAATTTAAAAATTAGCTGGGAGTGGTTGCATTTACCTGTAGTCCCAGCTACTTGCGAGATTGAGGCAGGAAGATCTCTTGAGTCCAGGAATTGGAGGTTGCAGTGAGCTAGGAACGTACCACTGCACTCCAGCCTGGGTGACAGAATGAGACAGTCTCTTAAAAAAAAAAAGAGAGAGAGAGAGAAAGAGAGAGATCCAGCAATCCCACTAGCGGGTATTTATCCAAAGGAAAGGAAATCAGTGTACTGAAGTGATATCTGCACCCCCATGTTTACTGCAGCACTATTCACAATACCCAAGATATGGAATCATTCTAAATGTCCATCAAGAGATGAATGGATAAAGAAAATGTGGTACATATACACCATGGAATATTATTCAGCCATAAAAAATAATGGAATCCTACCACTTGTAGCAATATGGATAAGCCTGGAGGACATTATGTTAAGTGAAATGAGTCGGGTACAGAAAGATCAACACCACGTGTTCTCACTCACATGTGGGAGCTAAAAAAAGTTGGATTCACAGAAGTTGAGTAGAACTGTGGTTATTAGAGTTTGGGAAGGAAATTAGGGGAGGGGGGCCGGCGCAGTGGCTCACACCTGTAATCCTAGCACTCTGGGAGGCCGAGGCAGGTGGATCGCTCGAGGTCAGGAGTTCAAAACCAGCCTGAGCAAGAGCGAGACCCCATCTCTACTAAAAAAAAAAAAAAAAAATAGAAAGAAATTAGCCAGACAACTAAAAATATATAGAAAAAATTAGCCAGACATGGTGGTGCATGCCTGTAGTCCTAGCTACTCTGGAGGACGAGGCAGGAGGATTGCTTCAGCCCAGGAGTTTGAGGTTGCTGTGAGCTAGGCTGACGTCACGGCACTCTAGCCTGGGCAACAGAGTGAGACTCTGTCTCCAAAAAATTAAAAAAAAAAACAACAAAAAACCAAAACATTTAATAAAAAAAGAAATTAGGGGAGGGGGAAGACAGGGGGAGCTTGGTTAACAGACAAAAATTATAGCTAGATAGGAGGAATAAGTTCTAGTGTTCTACAGCACTATATAGGGTGAATAAAGTCAATAATTTGCCGTATATTTTCTAAAAGCTAGAACAATTTGGAATGTTTCCAACACAAAGAAAAATGTTTGCGGTAACAGACATGCTAATTACCCTGATCAAATCATTATACATTGTATACATGTATGAAATATCACTCTGGATACCATAAATATGTACAATTATATGTCAACTAAAAATATGTTATTAATAGCTCAAGCACAAAAAAAGCTGAAATATGTAATAAACTGACAATGGTTATAGAAAATGAGATTTTGAAGAAATTTTTTTCTATACTATGTATTTCTACAATGTATGAATTTGGTACAACTGTATGTAGGTTGTTTGCAATCAGAACTGAGGTTTAAATATATAGCTTTGAATATCAGTAACTAAAATGATTCTAGATAAAGTTCCTTAATAGCCAGACAATATTATAATTTTTATTAGAAATAAAAATAATAGTATAAATAGTTATTATTTACTAAATAACTAATATGTGCTAGATGACTATGTCTCATTTAATCTTTACCACACCACTATGAGGTAGGCTCTATTATGCTTTACAAATGAAGAAACCTAGCCCCAGAGTTCACGGAGGCTAAGTAACTTAAAAAAGATCACACAATGAAGGACACAGCTGAATCTTAAATAGTTAAGTATGTTTGATTTGAAAATCAGCTCACTTTTCACAATGTCATATTTCTTTCTGTATTTCTTTATAAAACAGTATGGCATAACAAAGTTCTCAGATGTCTCTAATATACAACTTTTGAAACAATACCAGTTGTTTATACTTTACAAGTAAAACTACATTAACAGAAGATGTTATGACTTTATTAATAACTTACATTACTGTGAAAAATTCATCCAAAGTATTTAGATGGGAAAGCTAGATACTGTGAATAGCTTCTATTTAGTAGATCACCTGCATATACCCAACAGCTTACTGTTTGCTATGTGATGCACTTCAGTTTTCAATTTTTATTGATTATTAATAATTTGTCAGTTAGCAACGTTTAGAATCATAATTCTATACATAAAGGATACAAGATATGTTCCTTTCTTTTTTTAATGTTTTTTTCTTTTTGTATTTTACTCAAATGGCAAAGACCAGAACGAGGTATCTTCGTTACATAATAACTGCAATCCTGCTAAGAAAACTTATTTGACTTCTTGTAAAAACATATACACGTTATAAGCTGAGGCAGTAAATACAATCAACAAAACAAACTAAGATCAAAGAAGCAAAAAGTTGGCTTTTCAAAAAGACAAGTAAAACTGATAATCAAAAAAAAAAAGACTGATAAATTCCTAGCAAGACAAAGAAAAAAAATTACTAGTATCAGAAATGGAAAAATTAGCATCATTATAGAACACACAGACATTAAAAAGATAGTAAGGCAACAGTCATTCATAACTATTAGCACTGTCTTATAGAAATACAAAGATGATTCTCCAATTTATGGTTTATTGCCCTGTGGTACCATCAACCGGTTCTCTTTTTTGAAGCAACCTATTTCATTGTCCTTGTTTTTGTTCTGACTTTCACTACCTATCACCTGTCTTTCCTATTTTTTAAAGCAACTTTACTATCCTGTTGGTTTCCTCATTATTGAGCTAAATAAATATTTAACATGTCTCACTTATTCAAAAAAATTTCAAAACCAGGAATAGAGGGAAGTTTCATTAATCTGATAAAGATTATCTACCAAAAAACTTACAGCAAACATCATAGTGGTGAATTAATAAAAGCCCCACCTACTCAAAGATCAGAAATGAGTCAAGAATACCTGCTATCACCACTTTTATTCAGCATTATGCTGAAGTGCAACAAGATGAGAAAAAAATGAAAAGGGGAAAAAGGTTATACAGAGGACATGATTGTGTGCACAGAAAATCCAGAAGAATCCACTAACAAATATTAGAATTAATGAGGAAATTTAGCAAGCCTGCTGAATAGAAGGGTCGATACACAGAAATCTATTTAATTTCTCTATATTAGTAACAGAAAATGAAATTTCAAAAAGAATTTTATTTAAAATAGTTTCAAAGAACATCAGCTACCTAGGAATAAATTTAATTTACAATGAGCAAGATGCTAAAGTATGAAAAAGATCCAAGTAAATACAGGGGTACATCATGTTCACAGAAACTTATTAGAAAGATGTCATTTCTTATTATATTGATCTAAAGCAAGACTGTCCAATACAAATACATGACTCACATACATAAATTTAAAATTTCTAGTAGCCACATTAAGAAAAAATGAAACAGGTGAAACTAATTTTAATAATACCTTTTTTTTTTTTTTTTACTTTGTGAGACAGAGTCTTGCTCTGTTGCCCAGGCTAGGGTGCCGTGGTGTCAGCCTAGCTCACAGCAACCTCAAACTCCTGGGCTCAAGGGATCCTCCTGCGTAGCTGGGACTATAGGCGCATGCCACCACACCCGGCTAATTTTTTCTATTTTTAGTAGAGACAGGGTCTCACTCTTGCTCAGACTGGTCTCAAACTCCTGACCTCAAGCAATCCTCCCACCTCAGCCTCCCAGAGCAGTAAGGTTACAGGCATGAGCCACCGCGCCCAGCCAATAATACATTTTATTTAACTTGACATATACAAGATACTAAAAAAATCAATGAAATATTTTACTTTTTTGGTACTGAATCTTCAGACCCAGTGTATTATCTTACTCTTTTTATTTTTTAACTTTTTATTATTTTTTATTTCAGAATATTACGGAGGTATAAACATTTTGGTTACATGAATTACTTTTGTACAGTTTGAGTCAAAGTTGTGTGTCCATCACCCAGATAGTGTACATTGCACTCGTTAAGTATGAATTTACCCATCCCTCCTCTCCACTCCCACGTGCTTGATTTCCATTCAATTTTACTACCATACGTACACGTGAGTGTCGATCATTTAGTTCAAATTTAATAATGAGTACATGTGGTGTTTGTTTTTCCATTCTTGTGAGATCCAGTGCGTATCTTATGATTATAGAACATCTGAATTTGAACTAGCCACATTTTATGCACTCAATGGCCACAAGTGGCTAATGACTACCATATTGGACAGTACGGATCCAGAGATTCAACATAATCCTAATCAAAATTGCAGAAGATGTTTTTGTGGATATCAATATGCTGATTTTTAAAGAACAATACTGGAAAACATATACCACCACATATCAAGACTTATGATAAAACTACACTAAGAGAATGTGATATTGGTGCAAGGATCAATGGAACAGAATAGAGTCCAGAAACACATGGTCACCTTATGCCAAAGGCTACCGCAGGGCACTGGGGAAAGGAAACTCATTTCATTAAATAGTGCTTGATTAATGAGATATGCTTATGGAAAAAAAAACCAGATTTTCACTTCCAACACATTATATACAAAAATCAATTCTAGATGGATTGTAGATCTGAATGTGAAATAAAATAATAAGCCTCTTAGAAGAAAACATAGAAAAATATCTTCATAACCTTAGGAATAGCCAAAGATTACTCAAATAGGACACATACACATAAAATGATAAAGGAAAAATTGATAAATGAGACTAAAATTGATGTACTTACTTCCTCTTGATGGAAGGTAGGAGGCAATGTTGGTGAAGGTGCAAAAGGAGGTGGAGAGATAACCTTTCTTTCCTCCAGTTGGGCCATTATTTCCTTTCGCCGGCGATGTAGTTCATCTAGACTAGGATGGGGCTGGGGAGGAGGAGGAAGCCGGCTATAAGGAGGCTCCTAAAAATGGAAATATTAGTTAAAATTGAAAAAAGAATTTAGGAACATATTAATTCATTTAGCATATATTTTAAATAAGTAGTTTGTATATCCATCTTAACAATTAGAAATATCGAGACTTTAACAGAACAAAGCAAAACTAACAAAACCCCTACAAAACTCTCAGAATCTCCCAAAGAGCTAAATTTAGGTTTCTTTTACTTCGCCGTAATTTCCAAGTAGATCTAGAATTATTAACAAAAGCATCTAAAGTTCATAAGCTAAGAATCGTTAGTAGGGGGGAGGTGGAAATTTTTCCCCCATTAATAATTTTTAAAAATAATAACCAAGCCAGGCACAGTGGCATGCACCTGTAATCCAAGCTATTCAAGAGGGTGATATGGGAGGATCGCTTGAACTCAGCCTGGACAGCATAGCAAGATCTTGACTCCAAACAAAACAAAACAAAACAAAAAAACAAACAAAAAATCTACCCAAATTATGAAAAGATTAGAAAGAAAGAAGCAGCATTCTCATTAAAAAAAAAAGAACCGATCATAGGGTTACTATCGTGGCAAAAAAAGTAAGGAATGACTGCAAGCAATAATCAAATTAAGTCTATGTCATAGGAAAAAAAAACCACAGCATACTCTGAGGTACGAAGGTCTGATCTGAGTTGGATGAGGAGCCACTGGATAGTAACCCTCCATCGTTTGGAATCTTTCTCTGGATTCTGGTACATAGGATGGTACTGCTGCAGGTGGAATCTCAATGGGTATAGGGCTTTCTCGGAATATCTCTTCTCTTGTATAAGACTGAGCAGGGTATACTCGACGGCCATCATAGTGAGGTGGGTACATAGGTGGGTACTGCTGTGGCTGTGTGCCATACTGAGAGTTTACTACACGATCTTGGAGGTAGGGTGGATAATGATCCAAGTAGGGAGGACCAGGTTCAGGAGCAGATGGCGGTGGTCGGACAAAGCGGGACACACATTGTGGTGGTGGAGTATAGTACATACCTGTACAATACAAAAGAGGAGCCAAAAGCAACAATGAGCCAATCTATTTCTCTATACGAGTTTTCCTTTTAAAATACTGAAACAGTAAAGTATTAATAATCCACTTATTTCTTTAGAAGTTTTCCCTCTACTTACATAATCAAGTTAGCTTTTTGAAAAATAACAAACAAAACTTATCCTTAAAAGTCACTGATGTCTTCAAAATAGTGTTGCATGAAAAAAAAGGTCACTGAAAAAACTAATCTATTATAATCTACAATAGACTGGCTCTCACTATTTGATCCTCTTCTTGTGTGTCTTAAGGCAATGCAGACATTGGGAAACAAAAAGCTACATTTCATAGACATCCTTGAAGTTCAGGTTCCACAAATCAATCACTTAAATGACTTTTGAATGTAAAACTGAAAACAAATGTAGCACACACAAGGTCACTTTGCTGGTGCAGATCTAAAGCTACTGCTTGCCTCTGGAGTTCTTGAGACAACAGTTGTAGCAATATCGTCTCAATTTCCAGACTTTTGCCTCAAGTGATGTGATTCTGGAACCAGCAGTTAGGACAGAAGTTTTTTTTCTTTCTTTTATTTTTTTTCTGAGACAGAGTCTCACTCTGTTGCCCAGGCTAGAGTGCCGTGGCGTCAGCCTAGCACACAGCAACCTCAAACTCCTGGGCTCAAGCAATCCTCCTGCCTCAGCCTCCCACATAGCTGGGACTACAGGCATGAGCCACCATGCCTGGCTAATTTTTTCTATATATTTTTAGTTGTCCAGCTAATTTCCTTCTATTTTTAGTAGAGACGGGGGCCTCACTCTTGCTCAGGCTGGTCTCAAACTCCTGAGCTCAAACAATCCACCCGCCTTAGCCTCCCAGAGTGCTAGGATTATAGATGTGAGCCACCTCGCCCAGCCAGGCCAGAAGTTTTCTACTGTGTTTTCATTTTAACAGGTTGTCTGGGTTCTGCAGCATTATTTGCTTCTCTAGTACTTCTACCAATATTGTAGGCACCTAACTCTTGCACTTAGCTTCTTTCTGCTTAATATAGCTATAATTTCTGTTATCTACAATTGAACTGATTGATAAATAGTGTATTTAAAGTTACATATTGGCCACTTCAATAAAAATAGTTGGATTTTTTCTGTAATAGATAGTCAAAAGGAAGATATTAATCAAGTTTTACCATATTCTGCATATATTAGTAATGCCATATCAATTAAAAACTATTCTATTGAATGTAGAGAAGACAACATTTCTGATTCAAAATTAAATGACAGCCTTGGGAAGAGGGAATGGAGAGATCCTTTAATCTACTCTCATTTTAAAAATAACAGCACTATTATTGCCTCTGACAGAGAGATCCAACACTTCAGTTTTAAAATCATTCAGTGTTTATTTCACATATGAATTGTGTAAGTGAAATCTTAGTCTATCTCCTTTCCTTCATTCTCCATACCTGGCATTATCATTAACTCTAGCTAATTTTTCAAATTTGTCTATTTCCTAAATCTCTTCTCCTTTCCCACCACGTTAATTCAAGCCTCAATACTCGCACCTGCATTAACAGCCTCCTAGCTTCTTCTTGACTCTAGACTCCATCTTTGCAATCCATTCATAAATCTTTCTATTTCTAATACCTCTAATTTGGGGCATTTCTTCTATGAAGTCTTTTTGATTCCTCAAGTTCTCAATGATCTCCCTTGAATCTTTCAGCCAATTTCTACCAAGCTGATATTAAACACCATAACTGATCAATTTTTAACAAATATATTCATACATACCACATACGTGCATACATATGTATAGTTTTCTAGATTCTATACTTTAAAATCTCTAAAGGTATATATGCTGCATTTTTTCATATATGTTATGGGCCCAGAAAATAATATTTATAACTAAAAGGAAGAAAAATGTACTGTGTTTAGTTTACAACCACTAGAATATTAATTCTTTTTAGAATATTAATTCTTCTTCATGTTTGAAGAAAATTTTGGTGAGAACATATATACTACCTTACTCAGTAAATTTCCATTTTCTACTTGGGTGACTTGTTATTTCCATAAATATATGAACATATTATACAACTACTTTTAGTAGATAAGGCAGTTTGATATTTATTGCATTAATTCATTTATTTCATACTATTCAGTTGACCATAAAAATCTGTTTTTCCAAAGCATTAAAAAATGCATTTACCTATCTTAAAGAGGCCACTGTGTAAATGATTGCTCTTATCTGAATAGCTTGTCATAACTTTTATGAGCAACATAAATGAAAGATCATTACCCTGCTGATAAGGTGCTGGTTCGAAAGGTGGAGCAGCTCCTCGAGGATCCTGATAATAAACATCTGCCTGCTGTGCTGGATATAACTGAGAACCTCGTGGGACCATCTGAAGTGGTTTGGTGACAGGCATGGCAGGCAGATCTGTTGGCCCCCTTGGAGGTACAGGATGTGGATTCACAGGTAAGGCAGAAATACTCTTAGGGACAGATTCTAGCCTAAGGGAATAAGATTATGCACATCAAGTTTAAGGTATCTAAAATACTTCTAACATACATAAATTGTAACAAGTAAAAAAGATTGCCACAGTTTGGGAAACTGGTTTAGTCTAATAGACATCCCGTCTATAAAATTTGCAAATTTTTATCTTATTTTATGCATGCTGTTTTTTAAAAATCACTAGTATGAGAAATAAAAGTAAAAAACAACAAAATCAGGGCCAAAAGAAATCAGTTTGTTTTTGCTTTTTAAAAACCAAAACATTAATTATTCCTTTTTCCTTGTACTTTACGTTTACAGAGAAGAAGTTTTAAGTCAGAGTTAGGAAAAATGACATACAGGTCAGGAGGGGATCCAGGAGCACTGCTGCTTAGATGATCTATCTTTCCTGGTTTCAGATTAGAATCATAGCTGGGGTCCGTCCCTCGTGGAATAAGCTGTGTTACTGTATTCCCTGCTGATACAATTCCATTTGGCAGAGCAGGAGGTTTTCTGCTAGGTAGATCAACTGCACCTTCGTCTGGAAGGATAGCTGTTGAAGGCAGGCCCACCTCATTAAGTTGACCCAAAGAGGCACTCAGGGGTCTTCTGGGAACCAGGCGCTTGTTCATCTTGCGAAATCTATAGAGAAAGCAAAGACACACACCAAAAACCAAACATGAAAGCAAAACCAAGAACTAAAATGTAAGACCATTATTTTCTAGAAAATGTCTCTCTCAAAACATTGGCTCTATCAACTTGAGAACTCACTGTGTGTATTTTCTATAAAATCTGAAGCAGCAAGACAAACTGTGTAAGTACAAAATTCCTCATAAAAATGTGTAATAGTTGTAACATTATAAATTATGCTATCAATATTTTTACTATAATATACCTTTGTTGAAATTTCTATTTCTAAAACTTACTAGAGGAGCTAGTAGAAAAATCTTTGGAAGACAGTTTCTGAAATATTTTACTTTAGCTTTCCCTCAAATGCCTTGGGTATAGTGAGCCCTATGTTAAAAAATCAAGAATAAAACAAAAACAAAGCCACTGTGCACTATGAAAAAAACTTATCATTAATTCAATTAAAATATTTAAATAGTTAAAAATAGTGGCTTTTATCATAACTGCTTCAGAGCTGTTGAAGTTATGTGTACCTATACACAACAAATTATTTTAAAAGTTAATGGAAAAGATACATAATCACAACCTAAATTTAAACAGATGCTGTGAGGTAAAATGCACATAGAATCTAAAATCTAACCAAAGGAAAAAAATTTAAGCCACCAGACTCCAGGATCCTTGTTCCTCAACAATAAAAGCAAAATCCATTTACAACTGCTAGTGCATTTTTAACAATTTCAGAAATAAACCTCCATAAGAGTAATGCTATTTTTCCAAGTCCCATATTTGACAAATTTCTGGGGGCAGGAGGAAAACTTTCCTTCAGAGGTAACCATTGTTAAGAGTTTGGTATATCATCACACAGATTTTTCCCTCTATATATTAGCTTAATATTCATAAAGATTGTTATTTACAGAAATAGGGTGGTATGTTACTGCTTAGTAATTTTTTGCCTCACCTAATAATCTTGGATATTCCTTTATGTCAGTTCATTTTATTCTACTTTTGTGCTATTAAAACAATGTTGTAATGGATAATTATGTACTCGCACCCTTGTGTAAGTAACCAGAAATAGAACTGCTAGGTCAAATGGTGTGCAAAGTAGAAATTTTTATAATGCCATACTGCTCTCTGAAGTTATAACTTCTACTGATAATGAATGAAAATGTCTTTCAATACTTCACCAAATATTGGGTAGTATCAGTCTTTGTTATCTGATAATCCAAAAATATTGGGTTGCTTTAAGTTGCACTTATTTAACAATTAGTGAGGCTGAACATCGTTTTCACGTTTACTGACCGTTTGGTGTTTCCTCTGTGAATTGTCTATTTATGTTTCTGATCTATAAATCTATCGGTTTCTTTCTTTCTTAAAGATTTGTAAGAGCTCATTTTATATTAGGGATATCAGCCCTCTATGTGTCATTTTCCCACCAATCATTTTTTTTTTTTTTCTTTTTGGTAAACTGTGGCGTTTGCACCATATCTTAGTTTTTAATTTTTATGTAATCAAATTTATCAATTTTTTCGTTTATGGATACTGGGTTGTGGTTCTTAAAATTCTTTCCTTCTTTAAGATTAACAACTGAAAAACAAAACAAAAAACCTTTTAGTACTCCATGTTTTCCTTCCTAAATATTTAAATCTCTGATACATCCAGAGTTCATTTTGGCATAAAGATTAAGGTAAGAAGCTGACTCTATTTTTCAAATGGATAGAGTTATTTCACCATCATTTTTTTTTTTTTGCCATTGATAGGAAATGCCACCTTTAACACATGCTAAGTTCCTATATGTATCTCAAACTTTTTATAGATTCTCTATTGCACTTCATTGATCTATTCCTATGTAATACCATAGTCTTTATATTCACTTTAGTTCATGATATAGGTTAATAGTTATTAGTCTAGTCCCCGTCAAAGACTTCTTTTTCAGAATTTTCCTGGCTATTTTTACATATTTATTCTTTTCAAATGAATAATTTTGTTAGGCCCTTAACAATCATCATGTTGAGATTTAAATTGGGATTTCACAGAATTTATTGTTTAATTGAAGAGAAAATAAGCTTTTATAATGCCAAGCCTTATCGAATAACACAGTATATTTATTCAATTCTTCTCTTATGTTCTCAGTAGCTTATTAATTCAATTCATATAGGTCCTGAGTATTTCTTAAAAATTTACTATATGGTATTTGTCTTTTTTCTTGTTGTTAAAGGATCTTTAATTTTAGCTTATTTTTTAACTGATTATGTTTCCCTTTTTAGTTTATATGAGTGTCATTCATTTTGGTAATTTTTTAACACTTGTCACCTTTTTACTAAATTCTCACCTTTTTTGTTTCTAGTACTTCTCGAGATTTTCCACATAACTGTACAGCTATTTTATTCTGTTTTTTACATATATTAGCTCTACTTCCAGAGTGTTAATAGTAGTAGAAAGTTTTACTATTAATTATTAGAAAAATACTAGAAAATTTTGCCTTATTCTTGACTTTAATGAGATTGAATCAAATATTTTACTAATTAAGCATCATACTACCATGCTGGCTTTTAAAATATAATTTGCCATGCTGAGAAAGCATCTATGATATTTCTGTTGTATTAAGGGATTCTGATCTATACTTCGTAATTTTATTTAAATGCCTTTTGGCATCTTCGCATATGATCATATGGGTCTTTTTCCTTTCTTACTGTATGATGTTTGCACTAAGTCATGGTATCTATTTTAATGTATTATTGAATTTTATTTTAATTTTGAGTATTTTTAATATTGGTATGTAAAATGGATTTGCAGTTTTCTTTAGTTGTGTTGTCTTTGTCAAATTCAGTGTCAGTGTTACACTAGCTTTTTAAAAAAATTAAGACATTTTCCCTTCTTTCTTCAATGTGCTGAAAAATTGACATCACTGGAATTATGTGGTTATGTGATCCTTGAAGTTTGAAAGAACCTGAGAAATTGAGCCAAGGGAATATTTTTCCATTGAAAATACATTATGTAATTAGTTAAAATCGATTAAAATTATTAGAGTTTTAATTTTTTTTTGTAGTGAAAATGACTTTTATATTTATTTAACCATAAAATAGTCTCCTATCTATGGGCATGATGTAATGAAATGTGAAGAAACTGCTTTTCTTTTTGTAAAATTATGTACACGTTCAGTATCTCTTAACCGAAATGCTTGAAACCAAAGTTTTTCGAATTTTGAGTTTTTTGGATTTTGGAATATTTGCATAATATCTCATAATACATAATGAGATGTCCTGGTGATGGAACCCAAGTCTAAACATGAAATTATTTATGTTTCATATATGCCTTATACACACAGCCTGAAGGTAATTTTATAAAATATTTTTAATAATTTTGTGTATGAAACTAAGATTTGACTGTGATTCATCACATGAGAGGCAGGTGTGGAATTTTCCACTTGTGGTGTCATGTCTATGCTCAAAAAGTTTCAAATTTTGGAGCACCTTGGATTTTCAGATTACAGATGCTAAAGCTGTATTACACTCTAAAGATTTCCTATTTGTTGAACAGAAAGCAACTACTCATTACGCATTTCTTAATGTTAGCAAGTTATTCCAAAGGCTGAGTCTCCTGACTTTCACACTTACTTTTCTAGTTCCTCCTGTGAATGTGCAAATGTACAGCTGGCCCCACGAGGGCATCCTCCTCTCTGCTTCATATCTCGACACATGTATGTTTTATATTTGCTATGCTGTGGAGGCTAAGACCAAAATCAAAATATTAGACATTTAGAGAAAAACACTCCAAAACATAAACTTTGTGTTGTCATTTCAGGATCTTGACAGTCTAGATGAATAATTTAGACTAATTCACATATTTACCTAGGCTACTCAGAGCAAAAGTGATGGAAAGTCATTCTGTTTCAAGTCTCAGAGATTCCAAAATAAATAGAAAGAAGATAGTCCTGATTTTTCTGACATGTTGATATTAATCCTCAAACGAGTAGCATCATATAAATTCTTGAATAAATCTCATGGGGGCTCTGTGATTGTCTTTCCACATTTTATAATGGAAAAACAAACCAGTGGAGTTTAAGACTTTATAAATATATAAACTCTCTCCTAATATTTGTTTTGTAAAATGTTCAGTATAGCTATACATATGTTTCCTTATAACACACCACAAAAATCTACAAAAGGCCCTATGATCAAAGAATATTCTGTAACCAACTCTTGCTATGCAGAAGAATATGCCGAGGACTTAAAATATCTCCGAAAGTACAAATGAGACTTATTCTTTACAACTCAGAGATAAGGCAGGAGGGCAGATTTGGAAATTAATGAGATATGAAACACAACACTAAATTGAACAAAATTTAGTGCATTTTATCACTATCTGGCAGACTTTAGAGGTCACTTTCATTATTTTTGTTATTTTCTTCATGATGTCTAATGGAACAGGGAGTTAAAAACTGTAGGTTTTTTCTTCCTTTTATTTCTTTTCCTTTTTTTTCTTTAAAACACCAGGTCTTGCTGTCACCTAGGGTGGAGTCCAATGGCATGATCGTCGCTCATTGGGCTCAAGTGATCTTTGTGCTTAAGCCTGCTGAGTAGTTGGGACTACAGGCGTGCACCACCACTTGGGCTAATTTTTTTTTTTTTTTTTTTTTTTTTTGGAGACAAGGTCTTGCTATGTTGCCCAGGCTGGTCTCAAACTCCTGGCCTTAAGCAACCCTCGCCTCTCAGCCACTCAGAGTCCTTTATTTTGTTTCTTTCTTTTTTTCTGAGACAGAATCTCGCTTTGTTGCCCGGGCTAGAGTGAGTGCCGTGGCATCAGTCTAGCTCACAGCAACCTCAAACTTCTGGGCTTAAGCGATCCTACTGCCTCAGCCTCCCGGGTAGCTGGGACTACAGGCATGTGCCACCATGCCTGGCTAATTTTTTCTATATATATTTTAGTTGGCCAGATAATTTCTTTCTATTTTTAGTAGAGACGGGGTCTCGCTCTTGCTCAGGCTGGTCTCGAACTCCTGACCTTGAGTGATCCACCCACCTCGGCCTCCCAGAGTGCTGGGATTACAGGCATGAGCCACCACGCCTGGCCAGAGTTTTAAGCTCACAAGCTTACTACTACTATAAGATAAAAGATCTAATGAACCTGATATAAATCCTGAGGACAAAATAAAATTTAAAACTCCACCTATAAAGTTATTATATTTTACTGTCATATATATTTCGTTTTAAAACTTGGAGGAAAATTTGGCCCACTGGCACAACAGATATTATGAATGAGAAATCTTAAAATAGTAATATAGAAAAAACATCTACAGATACTTTAACAGTATTAGAGAGATATAGCATTAGCACTAAAAAGTGACACCTATTGTCAAACTGAAATGTAATACAAACTAAACAGAATAATCACATTTAAATGAAATATACTTTAGCACTGAGTCTATTTACTCCATCAAATACTGCCACATACAATGTGAAGAGTGACCTTGGCATCACAACATTAGTTCAATGAAGATTTTTAAATTTCAGTGTTGTCAGAAAAAATTACTAGGCTAATCCAGTAAACTGGCTGCTAACCATGCTAAGGTAATTTATAGTTTCTACAGTCAGAGTCTCAAAATATTCATACATCTTCTTGGCTTTGTATCCGTAGGTATAGCTACAGTGGCTTGCCTCTGAGTTTTAAACTTCTCCCTTACCTGCTGTTGATCTGCTCCTTTTTTGCTGTGGTTCTGGATATAATCAACCAGCCCATGTACTACCGTACGCACAGCAACCAGCCCATTTTCTAGCTGCTCCCAAGTAGGAGGAGGAGCATCTACACAACAAATAAAAACATTTTTAAAAAACTCTAATGTTATTTAATATTTTGCCCAATATCAAATTAATAAAGGAGTTAGTGTCAGTACTTCAGTGAAATAAAGTTAAGCTTCATACAGCTTAGGTTTTCAGATGATAGCTTATTCACCTAACCACCATTTTAAAGGAAATGTATACGTTCTTCTAAAGCTGGGGTTTCAAACTAAAATAATCACAGGAACAAGGAAGGTATCATAAAAGAGTTAAGTAGGCCAGACAATAATGTCAAGTGTCATTAAAATCTTAATGTTGAAAAGACAAGAGTGACAGGGACTGTGTTGAACTGGAGAGCATGTCTCTCATCCAAGGGTATGGTTATTTCTCAGCTTTAGCTGTATAGAAATAGACTGTATAGAAATCACTGTTATATGAAGATGCAAGGTTGGCACTGCCAGATACATTTATTATTCCCAGGGAAACCTGAAACTTGAGATTTTTAAGTAAAATTTCCCAATTTTTAAGTGTTGGCACCTAACAAATTTAGAACTTTGTGCAGACCAACACTGGGTGGACCAAAAAAAACTTAGTGTGAACTGCCTATAGTCAGTCAATTTGTATGTTTATTTTGAAGTTTCACGTAAATCAAGTATTGGTAAACAGAAAGTTTAAAAAGTTTAATAGACGAGCTATTATATCAACTCTGCTGTATGTTGTCTTTTTTTTTTTTTTTTTTTTTAATTATAAAATAGAGACAGGGTTTCGCTCTTCCTCAGGCTGGTCTCAAACTCTTGAAGTCAAGCAATCCTACTGGCTCAGCCTCCCAGAGTGCTAGGATTACCAGTGTGAGCCACCATGCCTGGCCAATGTTGTCTTCATTTAGCAAATGTTTGCTTAGTGTTACACTGTGATTTTATAAAGGAAAAATTAAAGATAAGGCAAAATATGGAATATTCTCTAAAAGAAATATAAAATAAAATAAGACAGATGTAGAGATGACGTCTTGCTGGAGAACAGGACATACTAAGTTTGGACATATAAAGTTTGAAATGCTTATCAGATATTCCAGTAGAGCTGCTGGATGTTGAGAAGCAGTTGGGTACAAAAAAACAAGTTCAGGAAAAAGATCTGGGCTAGATCTAGGTTTCATACTGTAAAAGACCAACAATTGTAACATGTATCATTATATTATGTGCCACCCAAAGAAAAAAGATTGTTAATTAAATTATGACATGTCATTGTTCATAAGCATTCCAATTTCAGAAATGCTAAGATCTGAAAAAAATATGGCCTTAGAATTGATGAAATATACTAAATTTTTTAAGTCATATAAATGGTATTTAAAGCTATGAGACTAGATAATATTATCTAAGGAATAGGTATAAACAGAAAAGAGAAGAGGTATAGGATTCAACTCTAGAAAAACTCCAAAGATTAGAGGTTATGATTCTCTTTTGAGAAATCAGCAGAGGATTCTGAGGAGAGTCCAATAAAGTAAGAATGGAATTAGGAGAGTATGGTGGCCTGGAAGACAAGAAAAAACCACTTCAAGGAAGACAGACTAAACAACAATGCTAAATGCTGCTGACATCAAATACAATGAGACCTGAAAATTGATCTTTGGAATTAGCTACATGGAAGTCACCGTGACCTTGACAAAATAAGTTTCGACAGAGTAGAAAAGATAAATGCCTGACTAGAGTGAGTTCAAGAGTGTGCCATAAAAACGGACTTGACTAGTCGTACACTTTATCCACCGTTATACAAGAAGAACAGAATATATTGGCACAGATGTAGGTAGACAGGTTAATATGGTGGTTAAGAGATTATGGAAATTCTCTTTTGATTGCTCAGAATGGTCAAAGCACCAAAGTGGGGAAAAAATCACTATATATTCTAGGAACAGATCTGATCTGGTATGATTAAGCAATTTTGGAAGCAAATCTACAAAAGTAGGCTGATAAAAAATTAAGAGGGCACTGAATACCACAGTCAAAGAGTTCAAACTGTCATTCTATAAGCAATGGGCTATCACTGAAAATTTATGAGTGTGGACATAAGATCAGGGATATGATTTATTTTGCAGCAGTAAGTAGACTGCATTGGAAGAATTAAAACTACAGGAAACTGGAAGGCATTTGGTCTCAGAGAAAAGGAATGAGGCTCTCACTAAGGCAGTAATATCAGCCATGGGATACAGGGATGCTGTGAAAGAACAGATAAATCCTATTGTCTGAAATGGTATGTAGAGCATGTGAAAGGAAAAGATAAGAGGCAAGACAAGAGACTAAGGTTTTAAGCTTACATACCTCAGAGAATAAGGTCATTATCAGAAAGAGGAAACACAGGAAGAAGAGCAGGTATCAAGTGAAGATGAGTTTGCTTCAAAACACACAGAGATGATGGAGAATCTTGGTAAGCATTTGGGAAATGAATCTGGAGAGATGGAGGGATAACCGTGATAGAGATAGTTGGGAGTCTATTTCTACACAGAGGTAATACCTGACGATAAGAATGAATAACCATCATCAGAGCATGCAGAGAAAACAAAGTTCCAAGAGCACCACCTGCCTACTCCTTAGTGGGCACGAAGGGAAAGAGTAGTACAAATAAGACAGAAGCAGCACTCAGGTCAAGAGAAACACGACACTACAGAAAGATAAGATGTTGGAAGAGTTTCTATAATATATCAAAGAAGTGGTCAAGAACATTATCAAATGCTGAAGACAAATGAAATAATTTAAGGACTGAAAAGAAGCCTTTGGAATTAGAGATTGGGAAACTACTAGTGAATATTGAGAGAGTTTCAGTTCAGTAGTAGGAATTAACACAGATTGGATAGATGCTAAAGTATCTCAGATATAAGTAATAAGTGCAAAATGAAGGTTGGATATATTTTCAGATAAAGAAGGAGCAGGAAAGGGCTGACAAAGTAAAGATATGCAAAAGAAGGTACTTGATAGATTATAGAGAAGGCAAAAATGAGATCAAGGAAACACAACTAAGGATATAAAATATAGGAAAAAAATGAGAAAACCTTGAGTTTTGACAAAGAGGCAATAATGGTAAAATACAGCACAATTTTGTGATGGGAGAAAAAAGAAACATAAAGGAGTCCAGAGAGGTCTATTTTCCTGATGAAGTGAGCAGCACAGTAAAAAAGTACTGAATAGGCCGGGCGCGGTGGCTCACGCCTGTAATCCTAGCACTCTGGGAGGCCGAGGCGGGTGGATCACTCAAGGTCAGGAGCTCGATACCAGCCTGAGCAAGAACGAGACCCCGTCTCTACTAAAAAGAGAAAGAAATTAGCGGGCCAACTAAAAATATATAGAAAAAATTAGCCGGCATGGTGGCACATGCCTGTAGTCCCAGAGACTCAGGAGGCTGAAGCAGAAGGATTGCTTGAGCCCAGGAGTTTGTGGTTGCTGTGAGCTAGGCTGACGCCACAGCACTCTAGCCAGAGCAACAGAGTCAAACTCTGTCTCAAAAAAAAAAAAAAATTTATTGAATATTAGTTGAAGTGAACTAAACCTGAGATAAAGAGAGGCAAGATTTGGAACAGAAACTTAAATACAGTAGAAAAGAGCTGGAATAACTACACTGGGAAATCCCAGAGGAATATAACAAAAGAAAATTAAAGAATCATTGAGCAGCACTAGGGGCACACATAAGATAGTCCATCAATTTCCCACAGGTTTACCTGGACTAGGATCAATGTTTGCTAACAGCTCCAAGTGGGGTCTTAGTCGGTTCAAGTTTGCTGGGTCTCCAGTCCGTTGGAGAGCAATTGTTAGTTCCTGAACGCTCTGTGCAAAAGAGGCTGGGGTCTGCAACTTAAAAAAGATAAATATTAACTTTCCCAAAGGCCAGATAATCCTTTTAAAGATTATCTGCGACATCACAATTATTTTTGCCATTTATTAAATTTAATGTTTATCCTCCCACACACCCTACACTTTGGCCAGATTGGATTACTTGCTACCTGAACAAATTCTGCATTTCTCTGCATCCACAGCTTGGCACATTGAATACTCTATTCCCTCTGCTGTCAAATTCTTCAAATGTGTGACCTTTCTCAATTCCTCAATTTGGAAGTACTCTTTCCACCCTATGTTCTTACATCACTATGTTGGTTTGGTTCTTGGGGTCCTTCCAAATAACTGAAATTTGGAAATATAGTTTAGAGATAATACTACACAATAGCAAGAACAATGACATTGAATTCAGTCAAATTGAGTTTGATTTCAAGTTCTGTTAAGACTACAGATCATGACATTGGATATAAACCTTACAGACCCCATTTGAAGTCCATTTGTTAAGTGGACTAATTAATTTCAAAATTTCACTACAGCTCAAAAAATCCTGTTATCAGTTTGGGATTCTTGAAAGCTATCAAGTTGTGTATTTCCCCAAGGTTTAAAGATACATACACAGTTACATTAACTGCCCTCAGATGGCGATATATATGATCAGGAGATTTTGTAGTAATAACTAAGGGTTCTTACTTGGAAACATTTCGCTCTTTATGCAGTTTATTAACACAGATGGGAATTTTTCTCCTCCAAAAAGTCACTCTATAAAAGGCATTTTTTTAAAAAGCTTACATTTTAAAAAATATGGAAAATAACACAACTACCACTAGAATGCTGATATGCCTTTATTCAACTTTTTTCATCTTTGTAATTTTTTAATATACATATAATCAGTCATTTATATACTTCAAGAGTTTTGTCTTCCTTTAATATTATAACAAAAGCAATTTTATGTTGATAAACCATTTTTATTATGATATATTTAAAAGAAAAGTATCTAATATAATGACAATACCCATGTATCTACCATCAAGGTTTAATAAATAACATTTTGCTATCATTTTTTAAATAGAAATGTTATGTATGAGCTGAACAAGATATCCCTCTTGACCTAAGTTTAATTTAACAATGTTCTGAGCAGATAAATCTTAACTTCTTTAACTGTCCCCCTTTCTTCCCCTTTAAAAATATTGTACTTGATCTTAGCCAAAAAGCTGAGAAGCGATTCTTCTTTGTAAATAATGAAGCAATTAACACCCCTGAGCTCATAATCTTTTTGAAAGTTTGGATTATTTCCTTAAAATAAATTCCTGGGAACGGTAAGTTTGGGTAAAAAGACAAGAATATTTTGTGAATTTTATTCAATGACAAGTTGCTTCCCAAGAGATATGTAATGCACTTTATAAACCATCAGCAATATATGAGAATATATTTCTTTTACTGATTTAATAGACAATATTTGACATGTCACTGTTTTAAATACATGTTTCTTTAATTATTATTGGGGATGAATTCTATCCCATCAATTAGATATATCAACAAGTCCTCCTTGTGAATCGTTAATTCATGTTTCTCTATTAATTTACTAGAATTAGTGCTTTTCTTTTTTTTTTTTTTGAGACAGAGTCTCACTCTGTTGCCTGGGCTAGAGTGCTGTGGCGTCAGCCTAGCTCACAGCAACCTCAAACTCCTGGGCTCAAGCAATCCTACTGCCTTAGCCTCCCGAGTAGCTGGGACTACAGGCATGCGCCACCATGCCTGGCTAACTTTTCCTATATGTTTTTAGTTGTCCAGCTAATTTCTTTCTATTTTTTTATTAGAGATGGGGTCTCGCTCTTGCTCAGGCTAGTCTCGAACTCCTGAGCTCAAACTATCTGCCCACCTCGACCTCCCAGAGTGCTAGGATTACAGGTGTGAGCTACCGCGCCCAGCCTGAATTAGTGCTTTTCTTATCATTTTTAATAACTTCTCTATTTTCATTGTCCAATAAGCACTTTCACATATCTCATGTTGAATTACAACAAAAACAGTTACAGTATTAATCTAGTTTTAAGAGAAAAACGCTCTTAAAAGTCAGATGCAAATAACGAAGCCTGATCTAAAATTCACATGTACTCTAAAAGTCTTTTCATCATAGTAGCAACAGATAAAGTAGAAATAAGTTTACTGAGAATTTGATCAAACTGAGAATGATAATAACTTTGTTATTATGTAAAATTATTCTGGCTGAGAATCGTAAGAAACCTCAACGCAGAGATCTTCCAGACCACTAAATGGCTGCTATAGGAAGAAAATAA
Organism: Eulemur rufifrons; assembly: GCF_041146395.1. Taxonomy (NCBI): domain Eukaryota; kingdom Metazoa; phylum Chordata; class Mammalia; order Primates; family Lemuridae; genus Eulemur; species Eulemur rufifrons. The sequence goes on from NC_090990.1 coordinate 85,379,361, forward strand.
AGGCATTTAGAAAATGGGTTTAATTAATGCAATGATCAAAACTCAAGGAGAACTATAAACAAAGAGAAAAGCAATGACAAAATACGTAGGAGACTCTCAAAGGAAGGTGGGAGAGCACTGGATAAAGAATTATAACACTAATCAGATCTTTATATGGACCATCAACTGCCATGGCGGGGCTGGGGACTGCTTTCCGCCGCCTGGGCATCTTGTCCGGAGCTGGGGCTTTAGGCTTGGCCTCCTAGGGGGTGCACAGTGCCCAATTCCCAGATGCCTATAGGAAGGAGCTCTTTGACAAAACCAACAAACACCACTTCTTTCACAGCCTGGCCCTGTTAGCAGTACCCCACTACAGAAAGCCCCTCTGGGTCGGGTTACTACTGGCCTCCGGAACCACCTTATTCTGCACCAGCTTTTACTACCAGGCTCTGAGTGGAGAACCCAGCATCCAGACTTTGGCCCCCGTGGGAAGGAGCCTGCTACTCTTAGGATGGCTTGCCTTGGCTCTTTGAGCACTCTTCTGTTTAATTACTAAGTTTTCTGGGTAAATTTTTAAGAGTTGGAACAGAAAGGAGATTAAAAGGGAAAAGTAAATAAAAAAAAATCTTCATATGAACAATCTGATATTATGATATGACTAGTTATGACAGGACAATTGGCAACAGAGAACATAATTTAAAAAGCCTAATGTATGGCATTCACTTTAATATACATTTGTTACATAAATAAATTACCAAATCGCAAATTACCAAAACTCCAAGATCAGTTTAAGGTGTAAGGAATAAAAAACGCTCTACCTTGTCAATAATGGACTGCATATGAGATTTGTGAGACTGGTCTCCATAAAGCAAAGAGGACCACTGGTCTGGTGCAATTCGTAAGCCCGCTTCCATAGCAATCTGCACTATCTGAGAGTCATGTTCTCGCCGCAGAGCTTCATAGGTTCTAAATTCTTCCTTCAGCTGCATCAAAGAAGAGTCTTCATCACGTTTGGTGACCTAATAAGACACACATAATCTCATAATAAGGTAAAAAAACCAAAATGAGTTTATACTTTATATGACCATATAGAGGTAACATAATTTTTTTTTTTTTTTTTTTGTATTTCTTTCCTTTTTTTTTTTTTGAGACAGTCTCACTCTGTTGCCCAGGCTAGAGTGAGTGCCATGGCGTCAGCCTAGCTCACAGCAACCTCAAACTCCTGAGCTCAAGGGATCCTCCTGTCTCAGCCTTCCGAGTAGCTGGGACTACAGGCATGCACCACCATGCCCGGCTAATTTTTTCTATATATATTTTTAGCTGTCTATATAATTTCTTTCTATTTTTAGTAGAGATGGGGTCTCGCTCTTGCTCAGGCTGGTCTCGAACTCCTGAGCTCAAACAATCCGCCCACCTCGGTCTCTCAGAGTGCTAGGATTACAGGCGTGAGCCACCGCGCCCGGCCCATGATTTTTAATGTAACAAATTTCTTTTAGTAGCAATAGCAAAGTTAAAATGAAATACACTGCCTGCAAAATATTTTCCCCTTTATAGATGTCAAAATTTTCTGGATAGGTCTTATAGAAAGAATGAATACAGACTGAGTATCCCTCATCTGAAATGCTTGGACTAGAAGTGTTTCAGATTTTTTTCGAATTTTGGAATATTTGCATTACACAGTTGAGCACCTTTAATCTGAAAATCCAAAATGCTCCAATGAGCATTTCCTTTGAGTGTCACATCAGTTCTCAGAAAGTTTCATATTTTGGATTTTCAGATTAGGGATACTCAACCGGTTATGTGCTGGAATGAAATCCAAAGATTTCATACACCTTGACATATATAACATTTTAAAGTGTATGTGTATCTGCATTTCTGAAAAGAAAAAAACATTTATATAATTATGTATTTTAAAAAGCAATGTTATATTTCTTTCCCATAAATGTGTATTATGACTCTTGGGCCTGCCTGGCATTGAGCTAACTGGTATTGAAAAGTGAAGAGCTTCAGATGCTGATGTGATTCTAAAGACAACTAAATTGTATTAAGTCATTAAATATGAAATGTTTGATTTCGAATCAAAAGTTTAAGGCCGGGCGCGGTGGCTCACGCCTGTAATCCTAGCACTCTGGGAGGCCGAGGCGGGTGGATCGCTCAAGGTCAGGAGTTCGAGACCAGCCTGAGCAAGAGCGAGACCCCGTCTCTACTAAAAATAGAAAGAAATTATATGGACAACTAAAAATATATATATAGAAAAAAATTAGCCGGGCATAGTGGCGCATGCCTGTAGTCCCAGCTGCTCGGGAGGCTGAGGCAGGAGGATCGCTTGAGCCCAGGAGTTTGAGGTTGCTGTGAGCGAGGCTGACGCCACGGCACTCACTCTAGCCTGGGCAACAAAGTGAGACTCTGTCTCAAAAAAAAAAAAAAAAAAAAAAAAAGTTTAATTTATTATATCTCAAACAAGAAGCAGTACGATTAATCAAAATATATGCCTGAACTATTGACAGTTTTGCCATCTTAACAGTAGCTTGTTTATGCCAGCAGTGACAAAAGCCTAGAGAGTAAGTGGTGATGAAATCACAAAAGGCATTTTCCACAGCTTGTTGAGAATTGAATATTTTTCCTTCTAAGGAGTGGTCCAAAGCCACTTCCAAGAAGTGGTAGTCAGTTGGTGCAAGGTCTAGTGAATACAGTGTATGACAGAAGAATTTCCAAGTCCAGCTTCTGTAGTTTGAGTAGCACTGTTTGTGCAACATGTGATTGAGCATTGTCTCGCAAGGATTGGCCTGTCACTATTGACCAATCTCAGCTGTTTAATCGCAAGCATCCTCATCATTTCGTCCAGCAGTAGATATCTGGTTGCAGTAGTCATCTGCTGTAATTGACCAGGTTTCATGAAGCTATAGTGAACAATACCAGTGCTGGACCACCAAACAGACACCATTAGATTTTTTTGACAAATATTTGGTTTTGGACTGTGTTTCAGCATTTCATCTTTATCCAACCATTGTGTTGAATGCTTGCGATTGCCAATTCATTTTTCATTACATGTAACAACAGGTACAGAAATGGTTCACCTTTATGTCATGATAGCAAAGAAAGGTAAGCTTCCAGACGATTTCTCTCCTGATGCTCGTTTAATTGATGCAGAACCCATCTGTCCAGTTCTCTACCTTGCCAATTTGCCTATTTCAAATGGTCCAGTGTTGTTGGAATAGTAACCTCAGACCTCGCTGCTAATTCAGAGGTAGGTTGAGATGGATTCGCTTCCACTACAGCTTTCAGCTCATCATTATCTACATTGGTCTCAGGTAGCCCACATAGCTCATTTTCAAGATTAAAATCACCAGAATGGAACTTTCCAAACCATTGACATACTGTGTGTTCATTCACCATATCCTTCCCAAACACTTCATTGATATTTCAAGCTGTCTGTACAGCTTTGGTTCCACGACGGAACTCATATTTGAAAATAACATGAATTTTTGACTTATCCATGGTTTCACAAAAATTGCTCTAAAAAATTTTTTGAAAGATAATCATAAGCCAAACTGCATTTGAAAGACTGAGGATGTACCTTCACAATAAAAATAAAATAACAAATGTCAAAGTGAAATATCAGAGATATCAACTGTCAAACTTAGTACTTAAGGAAATCGGACATTTCATACTTAATAATCTAATACTTGGCTTAATTTTCCTTGGAGTTTTGTGAGATGGGCCACCATCAGAAAGTAGAAAGTCTGAAATGCTGGACTAGAATAATCATAATGATGATAATATCATTTAGTAAGAAAAATAGCTACCAATTTTTGAGCACTTAGTATGTACCAGTCAGTATATTAAATTACCTTATGCTACTGCATTAACTCATTTAATTCGTTTAACTTGTTGATGTTAGTACTATTGTTATCATCCCAAAAACAAACATTTTGAGTCAAGTTGGATTTAGGCCAAAGGCTTAACAAATCAAAGTAAAATAATTAATTCTAGCCTAGGATCACCCATACCGTAACATATTTTAGAATACATTTTGCCTTATTAATCTTTTATTCTCATAATGACTCACATTCTTCTAGCAGAAAATTCCCATATTTTCCCTCTCACCAAAGAAACTACAGAATATTTTAGCCAGGACTTCTAGGTCACACTAATATTATATTAAAAAAATGATCAAGTGTGGCGGTGCATGCCTGTAGTCCCAGCTACTGGGGAGGCTAAAGTGGGAGGACTGCTTGATCCCAGGAGTTCAAAGCCAGCCTGGGCAACATAGCAAGATCCTCTCTCTCTTAAAAAAAAGTATTCCATTCTTACTACAAGAAGGAAGGTCTAACTTATTTTGTTAGGCAAGTCCATACAAAGACCAAATAGATAAAAATGAAGAACTACAGTTGCAAAAGCTAAATATATTTGCCACTATTCAAAGGCAAGTCAAAAGACCAAATGCATAAACATACATGTAACACCCCTCAATATAAGCTAAACCTCACTAAAATGTAGAATATGCTATCTATATGATACACTGATTCCCTGGACTTGGCTCTCAACACTCTCTTTAACTAAAATCAACCCAGGATTTCCCAGAGAAGGAATGCCTAAAATCCTGGAACTGTATTGTACTAAGAAAGACCAAATTATCCTGTGGCTCAAAAAGGCTTTTCAAATCGAAATATAAGAGATACTAAAGGGACATAGCCAGAACACAGCTATATGGACACATTCCTGCAATGAAGTTAATCATCCTAGTGAAAAATAATTGGATTTTTACAAATTTCCAATTTTTAAAATTACTGTTGATGCTTTTAACTAGAATTGAGAGAGGTTCATTTTGTGAGTATGCTGGGATTTTTGAGCCACTCATTATTCTTCATAGGAAAGGTTGGATGTTTCCTCCATCTTCCTCTTTTTTTTTTTTAAACTCACAGGGGAAGGTTAGATTTTTTTCTTTCTAAAACTTCCTATATTGAATCTGTCTGGTGCTGTTAGTGGGGAACAAGTAACACTGGAAGCAGAAAAGACATTCTCTAATTTATTCTTAATTACACTGTACAATCATGTTACTCTAACCACTATAATAAGATTAAGTTATTCAGAGATAATTTGGACCAGTTAAAATAATTTTGGCTACAGGTTTTGATACCTTCAGAGGCCCCTAAGGAAAATAGGGGCCCATTTTTAATACATACTCTGACTCTATAAAGTTTATAGAATGTTAGCATTTAGCTAGAACTTTTTTTAATTTTAAAAATTATATCTGTATGCTCTCCTGTTAATTTTGTGAACCATTTTCTCGTTCTCAAAGGATGAGAGAATACAGTAGGATGGCTAATGTGGGTTTTTTTTAGTTTATGACTATCACATGACAGAATGTAGTGATCTTGGGAATGGATTTCCTTATTGCTAGTATGAATGAAACAACAATTTTCTGAAGTCATGTTTTTCAAGTACTGGTTATAGGTTGTGTCAGAATCAAGAAGCCTTGACTTTAATAAGTCGAAAAAATAAAATAGAATGAACAATAAATGATATACATAGTGAACAACAATGCTTGAGGCAGTACTGATTCAATTTGGGATACAAGAGAATATATCCAGCGTTACCATACGTGCTGAAACCAAAATGGCAATTAGAGCTCCAGTATTGTGTTATGTCGAATTACACCAGGAGAAAAACTCTGAGTAAAACTTACTCGTGCTTCAGTGACTCTCTCTTTAGACCAATTCTGCATATAGCCTTGGTGGGAAACTGACATAGTTTATTAGTCTCTTCAAATATAAAAATCTGTAAGCCTTGGTTTGATCTATGTTGTTCAAAATACAATCTACAAAATTCAATACAATAGGATTAACTATAACAGGACACCACCTACATTTTAAAATTGCTGAAATTTACTGAAAAGTCAAAGTTTTACTACTTAAGTTTGGGGAAAGAATGATGTTTTCTTTCAAGCTGAACTTTAATGCATGTTCATACCTTGAAGCAGGAGGCTCTATAAAGCAGTTGAACAACATGCCCAATGCTAGTTTTAGAGGCTTGAGGAAACCGTGGCTCCAACCTTTGCACCACAAAGAGAACCAATACTTTTCTTGACAAAGCAGATCCATCTTCTAAGGCCAGAAGAACCAGTTTTAGAGCTTCCTCCTGCATTGCTAGGAAAAATTGGGCAAAATCAAAATTTATCATGTGCAGAGATAAGATAAATTTATTTTATCTTAGAAGGGCAACATTCAATAATTTTTGCAGCTATCACTCAATGGGCAACACAATAAAAGATGTTCACAGCTATATATTTTTTAACTATTTTTAAGGGCAATTTTATATTATATACTACATATTTTATTAAGAAAGCAAACAAGTGATTAATATATTTAAGAAAAACTCGTGGCCAGGCACGTTGGCTCACACCTGTAATCCTAGCACTCTGGAAGGCTGAGGTGGGGGGATAGCTTGAGGTCAGGAATTCGAGACCAGCCTAAGCAAGAGCAAGACCCTGTCTCTACTAAAAATAGAAAAAATCAGCCGGATGTGGTGCTACGTGCCTGTAGTCCCAGCTACTCGGGAGACAGGCACAAGGATTGCTTGAGCCCAGGTGTTTGAAGTTGCCACTGCAACTCTAGCCCGGGTTAACAGAGAGAGACCCTGTCTAAAAAAATAAAACAGAAAGAAAAAAGAGAAGAGAAGAGACGAGAAGCAACAAGAAAAGAAGAGAAAGAAGGAAGACAGACAGACTTCTATGAAAATGAATAAACTTCTGACAATAAGAGGAAAATTTAAGTTCTCTGAAAAACTAACATGCATGGAATTACCCAAGCCATGATGGTCAAGTGAGATATTACTTGATAACAATAGAATATTGCAAAGAACTAGCTTTTGTAAATCACTTATAGTTCCTACATGATCCTTTTAGAATTACTAGCAGAATAAATACCAGATTCTAATTATATACCTGGTCCAAGGAACTGGCATCCCCTAGCCCTGACTGCTGCCCAAAGATTGGAAGAGAGTTGTTGAGGATTCTGGTGCTGGAGAATGAGCTCTGTAACTGTTCGTTCACCTAAAGATCGAGCTGCCCTCATGGCACGAATCCTGCCTTCTTCTTCCACCAGTTGACAGTGGACCAGAGTCACAAGCTTCCTCTGCATTGGGCGACTCAGAACACTCTGAGTAGTGCTATTCAAACCCACTCCTTTAAAAGAGAGTAAAGAAGTTACTTCTAAGTTTACAGTGCAATTTTACAATCCAGGAGTGCTTCCTCTGATGGGCTGATTGACTTGTGGGTATGTGAACAGTTCTGGGTCCTACTAGAATATTTAAAATAAACAAATAAAACTACTCAAGTGAAGCCTAGTTAGCATTTTAAAAGTATACAAATGTATATATGAGTTATCTCATGTACATTTAACACTCATTATGACATTAAATATACCATTACTCATTTCAATCATAGAGGAAGAAAAAAAGGCCAAACAACATTAATAATTAGTTTAAGACCCAAATCTTGAGGTCACAACAGTTCTGGCATATATTTCATAGTGGTTACTTTTGTAATTAAATAGCAAGCCTTTTCTGTGCAGTAATGGCAACTTCCATTTTTATTATACCCCCTATAGCACACCATATAAAACTGGATAGAAAGCAGATTTATTCAGAGTTGTCAAATAATGGAAAGTCCTTCTGAACACTAGTGTAGTTATACTTACTTCTACAATCATTCAAATAATATTTCCAACATCATAAACTCTAAATTCACTATTTTACTTGATGTGGTTTGTAATGATATTATTTAGCATAAAGTGGGTTTGGTTTACAATAAACAAATGAATTTCATTAACATTCACGTAGAGCTCACACTTTTTATGGTAATATAAATATCTTTAATAGACATTTGTCTAGCATGGATAATTGATTAAATTTACCTCTAGCACTGCTGAGTGGTTTCAAGTACAATGCTAATTCTTCTACACATTTCTTGGCTTCCTCATAATGTTTTGTATCTTCAACTCCACTACACAAAGTAATGGGCTGCTGCTCAGGTACCTGGTGGCCAAAATAAAGATCTGTTTGAGTGTTCATTAATTAATTAAATAAAAGTTTTACTGAGTATAGGTTATGCACTGATAACACTGGCAACAACAAAACTTCCACTAAAGGTACTGAATTCTTTCAAAAGACTTTTCCTGTACACACACATCTATCATATTGTTTCTGTAACAACCTTGCGATATAATCCATCTACCATACAAATGACTAGTTTAAAATATACAATTCAATGATTTTTTAGTACATTCACAGTTGTGTAACCATCACCACAATCAACTTTAGAACATTTCATCCCCAAAAAGAAATACATGGTCTTTTCTGACTTGCTTCTTTCACTTAACGTTTTCAAGGGTCATTCAAGTATGTAGCATGTATTAGTACTTCATTTTTTGTTGAGTTTTTGTTTTGAGACAGTGTCTTGCTCTGCTGCCTAGGCTGAAGTGCAGTAGCATGATCATCGCTGTAGCCTCAAATTCCTGGGCTCAAGTGATCCTCCCGCTTGGGCCTCCCAAAGTGCTGGGATTACAGGCATGAGCCACCACACCCAGTCAGTACTTTATTTTATTGCTAACATTCCATTGTATGGATATATCACATTATATTTTTGTAATCATCAGTTGATAGACATATGGGCTGTTTCTTTTTTGACTATTATGAACAATGCTGCTGTGAATATTTGTGTGCAAGTTTTTGTGTGAACATGTGTTTTTGTTTCTCTTGGGTATATACCTGGGAGTAATAACTCTATGTTTAACCTTTTGAAAAACTGCCAGACTATTTTCAAAAGCAGAGTACTATTTTATATACCTCTCAGGAGTATATAAGGGTTCTAAATCCTCACATAGTTATTATCCTTTTTATTAAAGCCATCCTATAGGGTGGAAAGCAGTATCTCATTGTGGTTTTTTAAAATTTTATTTTTAATTGATAAATAATAATTGTATATATTTACGAGGTATAATGTGATATTTTGATATATGTTTATAATGTGGAATGATTAAATCAGACAAATTAACAAATCCATCACCTAACATATCATTTTTTGCAGTGAAACATTTAAAATCGACTCTTTTAGCAATTTTGAAATACACAATGTATCATTATTTATTATAGTCACTATTCTGTGCAATAAATCACTAAAGCTTTTTCCTCCAGTCTAACTGAAACTTTGTACCCTTTGATCAGTATCTCCCTCTTCCCCATCTACCTCCCTCCCCCTCACTGTGGTTTTGATTTGTATTTCCCTAATGGTGAATGATGCTGAGCATCCTTTCATGTACTTTTTGGTTATTTACATATCTTTTTTGGAGAAAGGCTTACACAGACCCTTTGTCCATTTTGTTTAATAAACTACTTTATGCCAGGCCTAAAATAGCACTGTGGGAGGCAGAGATGGGAAGATTGCTTGAGGCCAGGAGTTGGAGACCAGCCTGAGCAAAAGCAAGATCCTGTCTCTACAAAAAATAGAAAAAATTAGCCAGGCATGGTGGTGTGAGCCTGTAGTCCCAGCTACTTGGAAGGCTGAGGCAGCAAGATCACTTGAGCCCAGGAGTTTGAGGTTGCAGTGAGCTATGATGATGCCACTGTATTCTAGCCAGGGTGACAGAGCAAGACTCTGTCTCAAAAAACAAACCAAACCCCCCCCCCACAAATCCCTACTTTATTTTATAGAATAGTTTTAGATTTACAGAAAAATGTCAAAGATAGTACAGAAAATTCCCATTACCCTGTACCCAGTTTCCCCTATCATTATTAGCATTGTTTTTTGAGATAGGGTCTTGCTGTGTTACTCAGGCTAGAGTGCAGTAGTGCAATCATAGTTCACTGCAACTTCAAACTCTTAGGCTCAAGCAATCCTCCTTCCTTAGCCTCCCAAGTAGGTAGGACTACAGATACGTACACCATACTTAGCTAATTAAAAAAATTTTTTTGTGTAGATGGCGTCTTGCTATGTTACCCAGGCTAGTCTTGAACTCCTGGCCTCAAGCGATCCTCTTGCCTCAGCTTTCCAAAGTGCTGGGATTCTAAGTGTGAGCCACTGTGCCCAGTCTCCTCTATTATTGACATATTACATTGGTATGGTACATTTGTTAAAAATTAATGAGACAATATCAACATACTTATTAACTAAGATCCATGTTAGTCAGATACACTTAGTTTTTATCTACTGTTCTTTAGGTTCCACGATCCCATCCAGGATACCATATTACATTTAGTCTTTGTCTCTTTAAGCTCATCTTGGCTGTGACTGTTTCTCAGATTTTCACTATTTTCAATAACTTTGACAGTATTGAGGAGTACTGGTCAGGTATGTTGTAGAATATCCCTCCCTTGAGATCATATTGACCAGGCATGATGTAGAATGTCCCTCAGTTGGGATCTGTTAATTTTCTCATGAGTAGACTGAGATTACGGATTTTTGGAAGACCACAGAGGAAGTGTCATTTCCGTCACATATATCAAGGATACATACTATCAACATGACTTATTACTGTTGATATTAAACTTGATCAGCTGGCTGAGGCAGTGTTTAACAAGTTTCTACACCATAAAGTTATATCATCTCCCACCTTCCATATTATACTTTTGGAAGGAGTCATTATGCATTGCCCACACATAGTCTATTTCCTTGAGGGCATAGTATCTATAGAATTTATTTGAAGAAGTTTCCTGGTTTATTTATTCCTAGTTTCTTGAGTGTTCTTATCATGTAAGGGTGTTGGATTTTGCCAAATGCATGATCATGCATGTACATTTTTAAAAATTCTATTGATGTGGTGGTATATTACATTAATTGATTTTCTGATGTTAAACCAACCTTGCATACCTAGGACAAATCTCACTTGGTGATGGTATATTTTTTAATTTTATTTTTTATTGTGATAAAATATATAACACAAAATTTACCATTTTAAAACCATTTTAGGTATATAATACAGTATGTTCACAATGTTGCATAACCATCACCACTACCTATTTCCAGAACTTTTTCAGCATCCCAAATAATAGCTCTATATCCATTATTTAATAACTTCTTATTCCCCTCTCCCCTCAGATACTGGTAACCTTTCTCCTACTTTTCTATGATATTTGCTTATTCTAGATATTTCATATAAGTGAAAACATATTAACACTTGTCCTATTGTGTCTGATTTATATCTCAGCAAAATGTTTTCAAGGTTCATCCATGTTGTAGCATGTATCAGAATTCCATTCCTTCTTATGGCTGAATAATATTCCACTACATGTTATACCATATTTTGTTCATCCATTCATCCATTGATGGACACTTGGTTTGCTTCCCCTGTTTGGCTATTGTGAATAATGCTATTTTAAATATGGGTATACAAATATGTCTTCAAGACCCAACTTTTAATCCTTTTGGGTATATCCATACATACAGTAATACTATTTTCAAATTTTAAGGAGCTGCCATACTATTTTCCATAGTGGCTGCATATTTGACACTCCCACCAACAGTGCATAGGAATTCCAATTTCTGGCTGGCTGCCAGTGGCTCACACTTGTAATCCCAGCACTTCAGGAGGCCAAGGCAGGAGGATTGCTTGAGGCCAGGAGTTGGAGACCAGCCTGGGCAAGACTTCATTTCTACAAAAAATAAATAAAAATTAGCCGGGCATGGTGGCCTGTGCCTGTAGTCCCAGCTACCTGGAAGGCCGAGGTGGCAGGATTGTTTAAGCCCAGGGATTTGAAGCTGCAATGAGCTATGATCATGCTACTGCACTCCAGCCTGGCTAACAGCAAAATCCCGTCTCAAGGAAAAAAATAAAACAATAAAAAAGAGCTGGAATTTCTTCATATTCTTCCCAATACTTGTTATTTTCTATGTTTTGATTATAACTATCTTGGTGGGTGTGAGATGGTATCTCATTGTGGTTTTGAGTGGCATTTCCCTAATGATTAATGATGTTGAGCATTTTCCCATGTGCTTGTGTTGGCTATTTGTATATCTTCTTTGGAAAAATATCTATTTAAGTCCTTTAACCATTTTTAATCAGGCTTTTTTTTTTTGTTATTATGTTGTAGGAGTTCATTATATATTCTGTATATGAATCCCTCATTAGATACACGATTTACAATTATTTTCTGTCATTGTGTATTTGTTAATACACAGAACTTTTCAATTTCTTAATAGTATCTTTTGATACATGTAAGTTTTATTTTTATTTATTTACTTATTTTTTATTAATATTAAAAAGCCTGAATAGGGAAGGAAAAGGTTTTATTTTTGAAAAATTCCAATTTATCTACTTTTTTCTTTTACTGCCTCTGCTTTTGGTATCACGCTTAAGAAGGCATTGCCCAATCCAACATCATCAAGATTTTCCTCTGCATTTTCTCCCAAGAGTTTAATAATTTAATGCTTAAATTTAGTTTAGAACTTCGACACATTTTGAGTTAACTTTTGCATACGGTGCAAGGTAAGGTTACAAATTCATTCTTTTGCAGGTGAATATCCAGTTTTCCCTGCACTATTTATTGAAAAGACTGACCTTTTCCCATCAATCGTGTTGGCAACCTTGTCAAAAATCATTTGACCATGTATGGTGCAGATTTATTTCTGGGCTCTCTATCCTATTCCATTGATCTACACATGTGTCTTTATGCCAGTACCACACTTTCTTGACTACTGTAGCTTTGCATTTTGAAATCAGGATGCATAAGTTCTCCAACTTTGTTCTTCTCTTTCAAGATTATTTTGGCTATTTGAGGTCCCTAGAGTTCTATGTAAATTTTAGGATGAGTTTTTCTATTTCTCCAAAAAACATCATTGGAATTTTGACAGGACTTAAACTGAATCTGTAGATTGCTTGTCATCTTAATAACATTAAGTCTGTCAATTCATGAACATATGATGTCTTTCCATTTATTTATGTTTAATTTCTTTCAGCAATGTTTTATAGTTTTCAGTGTACAAGTTTTTCACATCCTTGGTTAAATTTATTCCTAAGTAGTTTGTTCTTTTTGATGTTACAATAAGTGAAATTGTTTTTTTAATTTCCTTTTTGGTTCATTCATTGTCAGTGTATAGAAATGGAACCAATTTTTGTGTGTTGATTTTATAACCTGTAACTTTGCTTAATTCATTTCCCAGCTCTAATAGTTTTTAAATGGAATCTTTAGGGTTAAAATAGTGGCCATTATGTATTAAAATGTCCTATCCTCAAATTTTATAACAATCAGTTGTTTCAGTTAAGATATGAACCCATTTTGTAGAAAAATTAATTCATCCTTAGATAACTTTATGAAAAAAAAGTAAACCTTGGTTATTTGCTATTAAAATGTAGCATTTCCAAAATCATTATCCCCAATGTGTCTATTTTTTAAAATATTTCCAAAATATTAGAATTTTCAAAATAAAAAGAGAAAATGATTATGAAATCAAAAAACAAATATAGGAACAAAATTTAAAAATCAATTGCACTTTTTATTTTCACAAATATTTTTAGTGTTGTTGGTGACATCAAGATAGGCCTGTAAATAAAATAAATTTTCTTTTTAAAAAAGCTATTGTAGGCTGGGCGTGGTGGCTCACGCCTGTAATCCTAGCACTCTTGGGAGGTTAAGAACAGCTCTCTTTATCTCCAACATACGTAGGTAGTATCAACTTTCTCTACATTTTAACAAACAAAATCCCGTTATATTTATTCAGAAAATGATTTATGGTAAATATATGGGACTTCAGACTCACACTCTGCAAATTAACAAGGATTACCTAAATGAACTGTAACTAGCACTCAAAAACCTACCTCCTCTGGTTTTATGAAATCTTCTGAGGATACTGATCTCTAATTTAAGAATAATGACATAAAACTTCCAAAGTATTACCTTCAGCATTACCAGATTAACTTTCATATTTAGGTACCTAGGAATATTTGCCCTACTCTAAAAAATAGTTCCCAAAAGCTGTGCTCTATGGTTTGTCACCCTTCTTATCTTTCATTTCAGTTAACGTAAACTAAGTAAAATTGTCTAAAGGAGCATCACCTTTCCTACTGAGTAAAGTGCAATGGTTTTATGCATATCTTCCTCAATGTTAAGAAGTCCTTATGACTTACCTCTTAGGTTTCTTTAGTGATCTGAATAGCTAAGATTATTAAAAATCTACCACAAGGTGAGATAGATGTTACTGTACTATGACTGAAAAACACTGTGCTACTAAAATAAATCTCCTAACATACTGAAATAAAGGATTTGCCCAGTACCAAACAGAATTACACCTATTCAAATACGAAGGCAATGTTACTCAATTTTAATTCAACAGGTTTCTCTCAGGCGGAAACTATACACATTCATAGAAATTAAAACGTATTAAGACACCCATCTTACCTGAGCACCCACTAGCTGCAGCAATGCTGAATTCACAGGGAGGAGCTCAATGTCTGTATTGATAGTGGTCTGGTCAAAAGGGCAAGCCTTGCGGTGGAGTTTATTCAGGCACATCTTGCAGACAGTATGGCCACAGCCCAAACTGATGGGCTTTCGAATTGTCTCGTCGAAAGTCTGAGTGCAAATTGGGCAGGAGAGGAAATCCGTCCATTGTGGAGCTTGTACGGGCATTGCTTCTGGAGTTACAATTCACTAACACATACACACACAAAAAACTAAAGCAAAGATTCCACTGGAATCAAAATCTTTGAAAAAAGTTTATCTTTTTTTTTTTTTAAATATCTTCTGTAGATACAGTCAGCACATAGTGTGAAATATAACCTGGAAAACAAAGAAAAAGGAAAAACTTGAGAATATCTTCCTTTTCAAGTAAACTGTTGAAAGGAACCACAAATCCAGTCTCACCCTACAAACTTTTACATAACATTTACATCACAGTAATCCATCTTTTTGCACTTTTCTAGAATTAGAGCCATAATAAAACACCTGATCCCATTCCTTCATTTTAGAGAGGGGAAATAGTCCCCAGAAAGATGAAATAACTTGCATAAGGTGACACTTGAAATTAGTAATAAAGTTAGATCTAGGACGACCTAAGTCTCTCAAGTTTATCTAAGTCCCTGATTTTGTTTAGTATTGAAAATTTAAATTTTTAAGGAGGTTAGTAATAGTCTGTTTCTTGATCTGGATATCAGTTACATGGGTTTGTTCATTTGTGAGAATTTATCAAGCTGTTCACTTATGTCCACTTTTATGTATGTTACATACCAAAAAATTTTTCTTTTGAATTGGCCCAAAATAAAAAATACCTTAAAATACTTTACCATCAAATTTGGTGGGGTTAAGAAGATAAAAAGAAACCATGGATTTTTTTTTTTTTTTTTTTTGAGACAGAGTCTCGCTCTATTGCCCAGGCTAGAGTGCCGTGGCATCAGCCCAGCTCACAGCAACCTCAAACTCCTGGGCTCAAGTGATCCTTCTGCTTCAGCCTCCCGAGTAGCTGGGACTATAGGCATGCACCACCATGCCGGCTAATTTTTTCTACATATTTTTAGTTGGCCCACTAATTTCTTTCTATTTTTAGTAGAGACGGGGTCTCGTTCTTGCTCAGGATGGTCTCAAACTCCTGACCTCGAGCGATCCTTCCGCCTTGGCCTCCCAGAGTGCTAGGATTACAGGTGTGAGCCACCGCGCCCGGCCTGGATTTGTTTTTAAGGTTTACTTTTTTTCTTTTTTTTTTTTTGAGACGGAGTCTCACTTTGTTGCCCAGGCTAGAGTGAGTGCCGTGGCGTCAACCTAGCTCACAGCAACCTCAAACTCCTGGGCTCAAGCGATCCTACTACCTCAGCCTCCCGAGTAGCTGGGACTACAGGCATGTGCCACCATGTCTGGCTAATTTTTTCTATATATTTTTAGCTGTCCATATAATTTCTTTCTATTTTTAGTAGAGACGGGGTCTCGCTCTTGTTCACGCTGGTCTCGAACTCCTGAGCTCAAACAATCCGCCTGCCTTGACCTCCCGGAATGCTAGGATTACAGGCGTGAGCCACCACACCTGGCCTAAGGTTTACTTTTAAGTTTTAGATGTTAAGAATTTATATATTGGTAGATACCTTTTTTTTTCTCTTATGATTATTTCTAAACATAAAGACAAAACACCTGTTGATTTATTTCAAGCAAAGAATACATATATTTAGTTCACTTTCAATTCCTATATAACATTGCTCTTAGATTTGATACTAAGCTTCTTTTTAAATAGAGAAGTCATATGACATATTTTTAGTACAGATGTATCATTAATTATGAAGATCTTACTTTACTGCTGATTTCACCACTAAAGTATCCAAAGAACCAAATATTATATATTTATAAGTAAACACATTTCAATGTGTCACACATAACTCAGAAAATCTTAAAATTGGCCGGGCGCGGTGGCTCACGCCTGTAATCCTAGCACTCTGGGATGCCGAGGTAGGCGGATCGTTTGAGCTCGGGAGTTCGAGACCAGCCTGAGCAAGAGCGAGACCCCATCTCTACTAAAAATAGAAAGAAATTATATGGACAGCTAAAAATATATATAGAAAAAATTAGCCGGGCATGGTGGTGCAGCCGGGCTGTAGTCCCAGCTACTCGGGAGGCTGAGGCAGGAGGATCCCTTGAGCTCAGGAGTATGAGGTTGCTGTGAGCTAGGCTGATGCCACGGCACTCACGCTAGCCTGGGCAACAGAGTGAGACTCTGTCTCAAAAAAAAAAAAAAAAAAAGGTAAAAAAAAAAAAAAAAGAAAATCTTAAAATTAAGTGATCTTTACAAAATGAAATATCTAGGGAAATTAAATCGCCCAAGGTCACACAGAAAGTAACGTAAGTAGAAACAGAATTTAGATTTCTTCATTTCTTTTTTTTTAATTTCAGCATATTATGGGGGTACAAAAGTTTAAGTTATGTATTATTGCCCTTGCCCCACCCCCCATCAGAGCTTCAAGCGTGTCCATCCCCCAGACGGTGCGCATCACACTCATTATGTATGTATACACCCATCCCCTCCCTGCCCCACATCTGCCCGACACCCGATTAATGTTATTCCTAAATGTGCTCTTAAGTGATGATCAGTGAAACCAATTTGATGGTGAGTACATGTGGTGCTTATTTTTCCATTCTTGGGATACTTCACTTAGTAGAATGGGTTCCAGCTCTATCCAGGAAAATACAAGAGGTGCCACATCACCATTATTTCTTATAGCTGAGTAGTACTCCATGGCATACGTATACCACATTTCATTAATCCACTCACTCATGGATTGATGGGCCCTTGGGTTGTTTCCACATCTTTGCAATTGTGAATTGTGCTGCTATGAACATTCAAGTACAGATGCCTTTTTTATAGAATGTCTTTTGTTCTTTTTGGTAGATGCCCAATAATGGGATTGCTGGATCAAATGGTAGGTGGTAGATATCTCTTTTAAGCTCCTCATGCAGCCTATACTTATTTGCTATAATGAGTTGTTGGAACAACATAATTAAAATATTTATTCTAAAAGATTTTTTAAATTCCCAAATTTAAGAATGATAGAACAATTACAATTTATCAGAACCTATATATAATCAAATTTCACGGTCTACTCTCTATTTTTGGTGGGAGATAAAAACCAAATCATAAAACTCATCACCTGTGTCTATCAGAAGTTTTCTTTAAATATAAAACTCGACCTGAAACTTCTAGCACATATCATAAACAACAATTACTACACTTATGATAACTGGTTTTGAAAAACTAGTGAGAATGGATGCCCAGAATATAAAGTACCATAGTATTACAAGCTTTTAAAGATTTGATTATGCTCAGTAGTCTGCTTACAAATATGGAAAAAAATGTTGTTTAAGCAGCAATTTAATAGAAAAGTAAATTATCTATACATCTTATTCTTCAAATATTGTATTTTATTAATGTTTTATTGAAATAACTCAACCTTGAATGTAAGTCCATTATTGAGGAAAGAACAGTTTCCATTAGGCATGCTAAAAATTTTACCCATTCATCCAACAAATATTTACAATCACTATTATGTGCCAGGTTCTGAATTATGGCAGAAACAGTAAAACAGCACAGTCATAGTATCTGCCTTCATGTAGTTAACAGTCCATTAAACCCCAACTTTCTTTGGGCTTTTGCAAAGTGTGCTAACAGATAATGAAAATGAACAAAGAAATTAAAATAAATAATGAAAAAAATTTAATGGCTTAGAGAATTCTATAAATAATTTCATGTTTAGGATCTAAGTATCTAAGTTAAAGTTATCTGCGTGTGTGTTCAAATGGCTCTTGCAATAACAAAAAAAGAGTAAATTAAGAAATTGCCCACATTTTGATTTCTACAGTAAAGCACTATAAATACTTTTAGTAAAATTCACCTACAAATAGATTATGAGCAGCTACAAGCAGGTTTATGTTAAGTTATTACTAATTAATATGTTGTGACTGTCACTTAGATGCCAAAAAAGAAAATTCGGTATGTAATCACTCTATTTAATTGTAGAGTCAAATGCTACAATTGTGCACAGGGTTGTAGCATGCTCCAAAATAAAGAACTAAAAAGGTAAACATTTAGAAGACAAAAGAGATAGCGGGCGCGGTGGCTCATGCCTGGCATCCTAGCACTCTGGGAGGCAGAGACAGGAGAATCGCTTAAGGTCAGGAGTTCGAGAAGACATAAGAGATATTAGCCAGAAAATGTTTGCTGAAGCTGATTAAGTTGATAAAGTATCATCCATATGAACTTTTCTACAGATTAGCATGGCAGTTTCTATTAATGCCTATGAAGAATCTGATCCTTTGCTAATCTTTGCAAAGGAGTAGAATTAATGGTTCCTTCCTTTTTACTATTTTGGCCTTGTAGAGAACTTAGAATTTGTTAGTTAATCATAAAGTAAAGATAAAACACAGTACTTTTTATTCCCTTAAACACTGTATTTAATATAAATTCCAACGAGCACAAAATGTAAACATTTTACTATATGGCATTATAATTTTTACTATTTATATAGCTGTGTACCACCATCCATGCTAAATACCTCACATAGAACAAAACTATAAAAAGGTGGGTACTACTGTTATCCCACTTTACAGATCTAAGAGAAATGGAGGTTTAGGCCAGGCGCAGTGGCTCACTCCTGTGATCCAAGCACTCTGGGAGGCCAAACTGAGAGGATTGCTTGAGGCCAGGAGTTTGAGACCAGCCTGGGCAACACAGAGACCTGGTCTCTACAAAAAATAAAAAAAAATAGCCAGGCATGGTAGCACGCACCTGGAGTCCCAGCTACTTGGGAGACTTGGGTGGACGGGAGGATCACTTGAGCCCAGGAGTTCAAGACTGCAGTGAGGTATGATCATACCACTGCACTCCAGCATGGGTGACAGAGTAAAACTCTGTCTCAAAAAAACCCCAAAACCCCAAGAGAAGTGAAACAGTTTCACTCAACAAAGTCATGTTTCCTGACTCCTAGTTTTAGTGTCCCTTGCACCCTCACTGGATTACCCTGGACACAAACTTAAACCACTGAAAGATTTGCAAAACATCCTTGTCATATTAAAACTATAATTAGCAATGTTTGGCCTGGATGAAGGCATCCATTAACCTTGGAAATATTTAATATTATGCAAAACTGCCTATATACACATGCTCATTCTTCTGGGAAGAAGATTCATGACTCTTGACAGACTCTTTTGGGAGTGTGGGGATGGAGGGAGGGTGGTAAGAATCACTGACCCAGGCATAATGAAATAGAATAACTTTTGACAATATAAGAATATTTTAAAAGTAGAAACAATTCATATGAACAGGTATTTCCTCTGTATTTATGCCACAATGAACAGACTCTTATAAAAATGTTTCAAGTAATATTTGTGTGGGTCAAAAAAGTCTTTAAATGACTACAGTGAAATATCTCCCTCCTACCCCTACTTCTCATTTATTACCCCACCTCCACTTTCCTTTTAGTTTCTTTATGCATATAGGTTGATATCCAAATACATATTAACTATAAAGTATTTTAAATGCTGTTATTCACAACTCTTCTCTTTCTTCATTAATCCAGTTTTTCTTAGAAATTATGGCTAGAAACCTTATTCCACTCCCAGTAAAAATTAAACATTCAGTTACATGACAAAAATGTCTTACTGGTCTTTACTATGTGCCCAGTATACTGGGGATAAAAAATGGTAGGTCATTCCAAATCTATATGAAGATTACACTGTTTCCTTTACTGGATACATAAACAATAATCACACAACCAAATACATAATTATGAGTTACAATAAGTGATGTTAAGGTAAAGTACAGGCCGGGCGCGGTGGCTCACGCCTGTAATCCTAGCCCTCTTGGAGGCCGAGGTGGGAGGATTGCTTGAGCTCAGGAGTTCGAGAACAGCCTGAGCAAGAGCAAGACCCTGCCTCTACTATAAATTGAAAGAAATTAGCCAAAAAACTAAAAAAAAAAAAAAAAAATAGAAAAAATTAGCCTGGCATGGTGGCGTGTGCCTGTAGTCCGAGCTACTTGGGAGGCTGAGGCAGGAGGATCATCGCTTGAGCTCAGGAGTTTGAGGTTGCTGTGAGTTAGGCTGATGCTCCGGCACTCCAGCCAGGGCAACAGAGTGAGACTCTGTCTCAAAAAAAAAAAAAAAAAAAAAAAAAAGGCCGGGCGCGGTGGCTCACGCCTGTAATCCTAGCACTTTGGGAGGCCGAGGTGGGCGGATCGTTTGAGCTCAGGAGTTCGAGACCAGCCTGAGCAAGAGCGAGACCCCACCTCTACTAAAAATAGAAAGAAATTATATGGACAGCTAAAAATATATATAGAAAAAATTAGCCGGGCATGGTGGCGCATGCCTGTAGTCCCAACTACTCGGGAGGCTGAGGCAGGAGGATCGCTTGAGCCCAGGAGTTTGAGGTTGCTGTGAGCTAGGCTGACGCCACGGCACTCACTCTAGCCTGGGCAACAGAGTGAGACTCTGTCTCAAAAAAAAAATAAAAAAGGTAAAGTACAGGGAGACATATACCCATATACCAAAGGGAACCTGACCAAACTGGGATAGACATGTGTGGGACTTTGCTTCCCTGAGATACAGGTAGTGATATTTATGGTAAGATTTGAAAGATGGTTGTTGAATAAAAGTTATAGGAAGAATGATGCATAATATGTATATATAGATTCTAGGTAAAGGAGAAGCATAACCACAGGTTCTGAGACTAGATAGAATACAGTATAATTGGGGAGCTAAAAAAAACTAAGACAACAGTGAAACCAAAATCAAAACAAAAACAAAAACAAAAACAGATCAGACAGCAAGAGAGAAAGGTATGAGATGAGCCTAAAGAATTAGCAAAGCATTAAATATTACACAGAACCTTCTAACTCATATCATGGTATCTGGTCATTATGGGAAGAGTAGTGTAAAGCCACTGAAGGGTCAGGGGGTGACCCACTTCACTGTTTTGAATATTCCCCCATCTGTGATATTCTCATCAGTCATAGCCACTGAGATCTACTTCTTCAAGGCTCAACTAGGAAAAGAGTAACCTAACAACTCTATTGATTTTTCTCTTTCACTCTTGGACCCTAAAGCACCTAAGCACCCTAAGCATGATGCTATTACACTAGCATCATGCCTACTTTAAGAAAACCTGATATGTCAAAAATTATAACATAGAGAACAGATCAATTATAGTGATCGTTCATATAAAAGAAAATAATCGACTTTACCAAGGTATTATAATAAGATTCTTTTAAAAGACTAAAAATCTTTGTAATTAAAAAAATTGGAAACGCTAAGTGTGTCCAAAAACAGGGGAACAGCTAAACAGAGAGGTATACCAATACAATGAAAATATATGGAATAATTAAAAGACACATGCATAGAAAGAAATGGAAAGAGACTCAAGATCCATCAAGTAAAAACAAAAGTTGCAGACCAATACATATGACAGCATTTGTGTTGAGGAAAAAAAAATAACTACATTATCAGTCTTGGTATTAATGCATATAAATAGATGCAAGAAAAAATCTGGAAAGACATCCAACAAACTTAACAGCAGTTACACAAATGGGCAACTTCCAAAATTTATATAATCATGACTTACCTATATAAGCACAAATAAATTAAAAGAATGAAAAAAAAAGAAGCTAGAATGTATTTAGAATACAACTTAGGGCCGGTGTGGTGGCTCACACTTGTAATCCTAGAACTTTGGGAGGCCAAGGCAGGAAGACTACTTGAGGTCAGGAGTTTGAGACCAGCCCAAGCAAGAGCCAGACTCCATCTCTACTAAAAATAGAAAACTTAGCCAGGCCTGGTGGCACATGCCTATACTCCCAGGTACTTGGAAAGCTGAGGCAGGAGGATCGCTTGAGCCCAGGAGTTCGAGGTTGCTATGACACCACTGACTCTAGTCCAGGTAACAGAGCAAGATCCTGTCTCAAAAAAAAAAAAACACATACGCACAAAAAAAAAACCCCCCAAAAAACCTTAAGATGATTTCTAAGATAAATTACTCTAAAACTATTCAAAACATTTGTCTTTATGAAATTGACTTTCTTTTACACATTTGGATAACCAAATCATCAAAACTTATTAGTTCTTTTCAAAATTTAAAAACTTCTTAAAATAAATTCTCTGTAATTGGTCTCTTTCAAAGGATGAGCATCACTTTATTAATTTTATTTATCATTTCCATCTCTATTAATTTAGTAAAATGAGGTATGCAGTTGCTAACCTCTTAAATTTTCTAGTAAAACAATTCTTAGGCACACCTATAACATACCTGTGTGGTTTAGATACACGTTGTGGTTGAAGATGATATAAACAACTGTCTTTGAGAAGCCTGGAGAACATTTGGAAAATTGAGTTTGGAGAAAAATATTTAAAGAATTAGGAAATGGAAATTCTTCTTGGAACTAGTATCTACAATTAACCAATACTTGGAGTCTGTAAAAAAAATCTTTGCTTTGTGATTCTGTAATTCCTAAAATAGAATCATCTAAGAGTGACTTATTGTTATTATTATTATTTTTTTTTTTTCAGAGTCGGGAGTCTTGCTTTGTCACCCAAGGCAGGAGGCCTGATCATAGCTAACTGCAGTCTCAAACTCCTGGGCTCAAGTGATCCTCCTGCCTTGGCCTCCTGAGTAGCTAGGACTACAAGTATGTGCCACCATGCCCAGCTAATTTTTTTTTTTTAGAGAAAGGGTCTCGCTATGCTGCCCAGGTTGGTCTTGAACGCTTGTCCTCAAGTAATTCTCCCACCTTGGCCTTCCAAATAAAATTGATTATAATCTAACTCAACACACTTTTAAGTCGTCATACATGCAACAGCCCTTCATGCTTATGTGCCAAAGCAGCATTATTAACTCTTAATATTTTTTTTTTTTTTTTGTTGAGACAGAGTCTCACTCTGTTGCCCGGGCTAGAGTGAGTGCCGTGGCGTCAGCCTAGCTCACAGCAACCTCAAACTCCTGGGGTTAAGTGATCCTACTGCCTCAGCCTCCCGAGTAGCTGGGACTACAGGCATGCACCACCATGCCCGGCTAATTTTTTTCTATATATATGTTTAGTTGGCCAGATCATTTCTTTCTATTTTTAGTAGAGATGAGGTCTCGCTCTTGCTCAGGCTGGTCTCGAACTCCTGACCTCAAGCGATCCACCTGCCTCGGCCTCCCAGAGTGCTAGGATTACAGGTGTGAGCCACCGCGCCCGGCCTTAATATTGATAAAGATTCACATGTTCCCAAGTTAGATGTTGTCAGTCCTTACTGGTTATAATCTAAAGACTGAATTTTCCTTACCACCATCATCTTAGTCATCTTTAGCAAGTTATACCTATTTTTACCCACCTACCTACAACTATCTTTATATTACTCCCCAAATCTTTTTGCCCTCTGCCCCAAAACTGTGCGAGGAGGGAAACAGGATTTGACTACCAGTCACTTATAGACTATTTCATTTAATCCTCCAACAACCTTTTGAGATGGAAATTATTACCTCTACTTTACTGATGAAGGAAGGAAAGAAAACAAAAAACAGTTCCTCAGTTAAATTAGTGATATAGTCATGATTTGAACCCATATCTGTTCAACTCCAAAGCCTGTACTTTTTCCACTATAATACAATGCCTTCCAACTTACAGCATTTGTAACTTTTTATGATACTTATGATTTTATTAGTCAGCCATAATTAAAGATCTAAATTAAATGATGTCTGTTTTAGGTTTATTCTGAACATGAATAATTTTAAACAGAAACCCTGGAACTGTTTAGGCCTACTTGTTTATTTTTTTGTTTTTTTTGAGACAGAGTCTCACTCTTTTGCCTGGGCTAGAGTGCCATGGCATCAGCCTAGCTCACAGCAACCTCAAACTCCTGGGCTCAAGTGATCCTCCTGCCTCAGCCTCCCGAGTAGCTGGGACTACAGACATGCGCCATCATGCCCGGCTAATTTTTTCTATATTTTTCGTTGTCCAGATAATTTATTTCTATTTTTTTTTAGTAGAGATGGGGTCTCACTCTTGCTCAGGCTGGTCTCGAACTCCTGAGCACAAGCAATCCTCCCGCCTCAGCCTCCCAGAGTGCTAGGATTAAAGGTGTGAGCCACCGTGCCTGGCCGGCCTACTTGTTCATTAAAAAAAAAAAAAAAATCAGGTTGTAGCAACTACTGCATTTCTTTTGAAGAGAACCACAAGAATAACTTTGTTTTATCTGAATATTTTATCAGAACATTGCACTGAGAAACAAGCAGGGACTAAAATAGAAAATGAATCTTATATATATATTTTTTAAGATACTTTAATGATATTTTAAGATAAAGTATAATATATATACAGAAAAGTACACACAGATCAAGACTGTTCAGTTCAATGAATTATCATAGTGAGCATACCTGTATGTCCAGGACACATAACCTTTTCAGCACTCCTAAAGGCCCTCTCACCATCCCTCCCAATCATTACTCCTTATTCTTTCCAAAAGGTCACTATATCCTAACTTCTAACACTACAGATTAGTTTTGCCTGTTTTTAAACTCCATGTAATAGAATCATCAGTATGCATTCTTTTGTACCTGGATTCTTTCACACAATGTTATGTTTGTTTGGATTTTTCCTGCATTTACTATATTTTTAGATTGTTACAAAGCACGCTAGTTAAAATGACCAGTTAGGAAGCTACCCTTTATGAACTCATTTTTGGAGCAGTGATGACAGGCAGACTTTGCATGCAGTAGATTTCTGGTGATGAACTGGAAGGAACAAAAATGGGTATCGATACAAAACTAGAGAACAGAGTTCCCTCTTTACTCAAGAAAACAAAACAGCATATGTGTCACACTAATATTCTCCTAATACTTGCTTCTATTTCTTTTTCCCAGGGAGCTTGTGCTTTAGACTTTCCTTGTGGCACTTGGTGGCTGCCACAAGGCTTTGACTGATTCTACAACTGGGCAACAAAAACAAAACATGCAGATGTATTGAGAATAGATAAGCTGCATATGCAACATACTTCCTTTGAAATGGCTGGGTGATAAACTGAGTGTATACTCTGACCTAGGGATTTTTTTCTGCATTGACGTTAAAAATTTAATTATAACAAAATAACAATAATATCCATATTATCAAAACTTATCCCCATGATCTTTTGGCCAGGACTTAAGGACATTTTCATTACTTTCTGTTTATTTTTATGGACTATGCCCTATAGAAGTCAGATTATTTCTAGAAAATAATGACTTTTAATTGCAAATACTTGGAAAATAGTGCTACAAAAAAAAAAAGCACTGATTATTTTTCCATTTTAGAATTATTTCTAAGGCCGGGCGTGGTGGCTCACGCCTGTAATCCTAGCACTTTGGGAGGCCGAGGTGGGCGGATCGTTTGAGCTCAGGAGTTCGAGACCAGCCTGAGCAAGAGCGAGACCCCATCTCTACTAAAAATAGAAAGAAATTATATGGACAGCTAAAAATATATATAGAAAAAATTAGCCGGGCATAGTGGTGCATGCCTGTAGTCCCAGCTACTTGGGAGGCTGAGACAGGAGGATTGCTTGAGCTCAGGAGTTTGAGGTTGCTGTGAGCTAGGCTGACGCCACGGCACTCACTCTAGCCTGGGCAACAGAGTGAGACTCTGTCTCAAAAAAAAAAAAAGAATTATTTCTAGACTGTCAATGCAGGCAAAATTTCATTTTGAAGAGTTTAAAAGAATGAATACATTGAACAGACTGCAACATGGACTTCAAACAGAAGCCTACAGCTACAATGTATCTTATTTCTACTGTATTATTAATACTTACTCTATTTTTATATTAAGTCATTTGGAACAGGAATATAAATTGTAAAAGGAGATATTTTGCTGATTCCCAAGTAGTTGCTACTGTTATAGTAGCAACAAATCAGTAAATTCTCTATCAGAATGAATTCAATTACTGGAGTCCAGCTTTAATATATATATGTGTGTGTACACACAAACACACACATCTCAGAATTAAATATAAGACACTTCCTCTAAAATATGTAATGATGATCTTTAGGGATTAAATTCAAAATCAGGTTTGTGTAGTGTGCATGTCACAGGGAAGATGGAATAAAAGGTTGAGATAAATCTAACTGCTGTGGAATGCACAATAAATAGATAAATCTACTAATATTACACTTAATTCTTTGGCAAAAATAGGGATCCCAGTTTTCTTATCCTAAAAAATTATTAACAGTTTGTTCCCCTCTTCTAACCCTGAACATTCTTCCCATTTCTCTAATTTTAAAGTTGAAGAAACTGAAACACAAACGTTAGATAATATGCTGGCCACAAGGTAACTAAACTTATCTTCATTTTTGAACTGTTAATTCCTTCTGTAATCTTTCTTTGATGATACTACTAGCCAACATAACAATGCATACATATATCTGGTAATCATCCCAGATTCCATCCTCTTCTAGTGCCATTAAAAAAATTATCACTTGCATCTATATCTTCCTTTCCATCTCTACTTTCTTGATTGAGGCCTTATTCATTCATTCAAAGACTACTTACTGAGCATCTATTATATGCTAGACAGTGTCTTGGGAACTGAGCATATACCCCCACCCTCAGTGAAATAAAGTCCCTGCCCTAATAGACAACAGAGTTTCACATAGATCACACAGCAAACTTCTAACTGATCTCTGCCTCTAGCTTTGTTCTTGCCTTCCTCCACCCTCCTCACAGCTGCCAGTCATTGGCCTACGTTCAATTCTTCTATGACAAACAACTCGATTTTAAAAAAGGACAATAAACAGACATTTCACAAAAGATATCCAAATGGCCAATAAGCATATGATATGCTCATTGAGGAATTATTACTCATGAGGGAAGACACTTAAAGTTTTATCTTAAAACTCTGAGTACAATGAATTAATTAATACATGCCAATCATTAGGGGAATAGATACTACTATTTCAACATTAAACGATGCTTTTGTAAGAATATTATCTGTACCAGGCTTTGTGACGTTTCAAGTTACTGTTATATACATTTAAAGAGATTTAAGCATATTATTTTCTATTCTAAGGATTTTCTTATTTCAAAAACCATCAAATTTTATTTTACAGTAGTAGAAAGAATAAATTGGAAGAGTCTTTTGTGTCCTTATGAGCAGTTTTGCATCAACTGCAGACCTAAGTAATGAAACAATATTTCTGAAAAAACTGACTCAGATAATGAGAACTCATAACTCACTTAAAAAAAAAATGCTATATGGAGAGCCTTAGTCTTACATTTATTTTTTAAAGTTTTTAATAAAATTAATAAGTGGCTAGATTCAAGCAAAGAGTGACAGTTTTAATCAAAACAGTACAAAAACTGCCATCAATGGGGTAATTAATGCAAAAAGTGACATACAAAATATGGGTTTTAAAAGTAGTAATTATAGGGAAAGCATTACAAAATGAAGCCTAAAATCCAGAGTTTTTTTTTTAAAAAGTACAGTACTTAAAATGGAAGACTACTACTCTTTTTATTTATTTATTTATATTTTTTTATTTTATTTTTTTGTTTCAGCTTATTATGGGTGTACAAAAGTTCAGGTTATATATATTGCCCATGCCCCTCATACCCCTGAGTCTGAGCTTCAAGCGTGTCCATTCCCCAGACAGTGCACATCGCACTCATCATGTAGGTATACACCCATCCCCTCCCCCCACTCCCATACCCCCCCAGTCAAACTTCAAGCATGTCCATTCCCTAGACAGTGAGCATCGCACTCATCATGTAGGTATACACCCATCCCCTCCCCCCACCCCTCACCTCTGTCCGATACCCAATTGGTGTTATTCCCAAATGTGCACTTAGGTGATGATCAAGGAAACCAGTTTGCTGGTGAGTACATGTGGTGCTTATTTTTCCATTCTTGGGATACTTCACTTAATAGAATGGGTTCCAACTCTCTCCAGGAGAACAAAAGAGATGCCATATCACCGTTATTTCTTATAGCTGAGTAATACTCCATGAAGACTACTGCTCTTAAATAGAATGCTTCCACATAAATGGACTTTTGAGCAAGTGTAACCAGTATGCAGAGAAGGTTAAATCAAGACTATACATAGTATGGCTACTTTAGCCATAGATTAAGCACAGAGGTACAGCTTACCTCAATTAGAAAAGCAAAACAAACTGCTATGACGCCCTCCATTTTTCAAGCTGTAGAAACTTTAACATGATGAGTTTAGGAAGATACAAATTCTTGTGGTAACTGATTTGGGTTTTACAGATCAAAGTGTAGTTTGAATAGAATCCAAAGGTAAATAGGTGCCAATAGAAAATTTTAGATGCCAATAATGTTCAGTTAAATTCTATTTACCTTTATCAACCAATTAGTATTAGCACTGGACATTAATTTTTGTTATCAAAAATGGGTCATACATGGAGGAAAAAATACTCTTTCATCATAACTCTATAGAGAGAAATCAGGTAAATAAATTGGATACATTTTCTCATTTTAGATTCTGACTGAGCAAAGAATAAGAATAATGAATAATACACTTATTAAATCTGTAGCTATAGCTTCTATAGATTTGATTTATAAATATTTTAAATTATATAGTATATAATCAAGCAGTCTCCAATCACCTCTTCAAAAGTGATTGCAACTTACAAAAAAATCCCAGCTAGCGGTGACCCCAAGAGAGAACCAGAATAAAGAGGAGATCTCAATTCTAATCCTAACTGCCATTTATTGGCTCTGAGATCTACACACCTTAGCTAAATGGTAAATACTCAAAAGTTTTAAAGAAAAGTAAGATTGAAAGAAGATGACTCTAGATTTCAGGAACAAAGGAGAATAAAAATGATGCCTTAATGGAAAACCTAGGAAACCATACTATAACGGATAACATTTGGAAAGGCAGGTTCTTTGAGGGGAGTAAAGGATTTTAAATTATGCACAGTTTAGGGTTGCTAATAGCACAAGCAATAAAACTGGATAAAGCATTGAAAATATAGGCTTGAGGACAAATTGAGACCATGTAGATAGGAAAGTTCTCTGTAAGAGTGAATATATGATAATAAATGGAGGACTGAACTTTGGGGAAATAATTTATGTAAGTGCTTTCCACTAGCCATGTGTGGGTATTAAGCCCTTGAAATGTGCTGGTGAAACCAAGGAACATTTAAATTTATCCGTACGATGGAGTATTATTCAATGGTAAAAATAAATAAATAAATAAATAAGTATCAAGCTATGAAAAGACACGAAGGAACCTAAACACATATTGCTAAGTGAAAGGAGTCGGTCTGAAAGGGCTACATACTGTATAATTCCAGCCACATGACATTCTGGAAAAGGCAAAAACTATGGAGAATGTAAAAAGATCAGTGGTAGCCAGGGGTTTAGAGGGAGGGGGAAGGGTGTAAGTGGAACACAGGATATTTTCAGGGCAGTGAAACCATTCTGCACGATTCCGTAACAGTGGATATATAACATTTACATTTGGCAAAACCCATAGAACTATAAAACACAGAGTGAACCCTAATATAAACTATGGACTTCAGTTTACTTATAAACTGTTCAAAGAGAAACTTTAGACAGATTAAATTCAACATAGTTTAATTAAACAAGACGGATTTGCAATTGCGAAGCCCCCAACCCCACCCCCACTAGAATAGATTCAAAGCAACTCTGGCACTGCTGTATGGTCAGAAAAAAGGAAAGTGATGGGCAGAAAATGGAAGTGAGGTACAGAAACAGCTGGGATGGTTATCTGACTTTGATGGGCTGAAACCTATTCTTAGACCAAGAATAGGTATAAGCATAAGTTATAGACTGTTTATACATAGTAAACTACAACCTAACTAGATGTTACTATAAGAACAGGTTATAGTCCGTTTACACATCTAGTTAGGTTATAGTTTACTATGTTCTTAGAAACATTTAGGCCGAACTTAAAATACGCAAGGAGGCAGCTTTAGGTTAAACTTAACATTGGTTCATCAATTATAAAAACTGCACCACACTAATGCAAGATGTTAACAGAGGAAACTGTGGGGGAGAGTGTAGATGGGAACTCTGTACTTTTGTGCAATTTTTCTATAAATCCAAAACTGCTCTAAAAAAATAAAAGTCTATTTGAAAACTTAAATTTAAATAGCCACATGTAGTTAGTGGCTGGTATTGAACAGTACAGGCCCATATAAACAAAAAATTGATGTGGGAAGAAAATGAGAATGGTAATATTAAGAATCACTTCATTTCTGACCACCACTCCCAAAAGTGTACACACAGTTAATCCTAAACTGTACAAAGTTTTATATGTAGCTTGTATATTAACATTTTACACCAGAACTTTTGCAAATATTCTAGAAATTATTTTTGTTAAACAAAATTTAAGGACAAAAATAACTTATTAAAGATATCAGGTACTACATTAAATATACATATCATTTAAATTTCCAAACTTTTAGAGAAAGGCATTACCATTTGTTTTTAGAGATGAGGAATTATAAAGTTTAAGTCATAAAAGAAAGAACCTAGATATATCTGACTCCAAAGTCCATGTTTTAATATACTCTGCTCTCCTATATATATTTTTATGATTCTCAAAATTACAAACATAACTGAACTTTCCCACAATGAATTTCTCATCAGGAACAATAGGTTATATATAGCACAATAATAGTTAATGATACAGTCAGAGTCTAATGAGGTGTTGTACAGGTGACTGTAATTGTTACCCCTATTTTAAATGGCCTCAGGCTAATGTGATTTTTTTCTGCTATCCCCCTTGCTGTCCACCCTACCTATATGACTCTACTCCCATCTTTTTTCCCTTTTCTTTTAACTAATCTCATGATAGACTATCTATTCCCATATCTAATTTGCACCTCCTAATCTGCTGTGGGATAGAAAATAGGTAATCAAACTTCTTTAACTATGTACAAAGCAAGAGAGCTTCTAAACCAATGCCTTAATGTCGATGATTTAGTTCATTAATTTTGTAACTTTTGTTTCTTTTTTTTAAGAGACAGGGTTTCACTCTGTTGCCCAGGCTGGGCTCAAGCAATCCTCTCCTACCTCAGCCTCCCAAGAAGCTGGGAGTACAGGCAGATGCCACCGTGCCCAGCTAGTTTTTTTTTCATTTTTAATTTTTATAGAGATTGGGATGGGGCAGTGGGGGGGACTGTTTCTCTCATTGCCCAGGCTGGTCTCGCACTCCTGGCCTTTTAAATAATCCTCCCGCCTCAGCCTCCCAAAGTGCTGAGATTATAAGTGTGAGCCACCATGCCCAGCCAATTTTGTGATAATTAAAGGCCTTTTTGCCTACTTCTTAATCTAAAGTGGAACATGCATAGATGAAATATTATTCTATAATAAAGCTAAGAATTTTATGGTTCTGTTTCATTTACAAGTTTTCCACTGAACCATAGTTTCATACATTATCTCCAAACATCATCTCATTTAAAGATGCTATTTTTATTATTTAAATTTATTAATTTAGTACATTAACTTTCCACTAAAGGTTACTATCAATAATTAATAATTTCTGTGTTAAAAAACACAGAAATATAATTATTAGGTTATTAAGTATGAAACGTCTTATTTCCTTAAGTACTAAGTTTGACAGCTGATATCTCTGACACTTCACTTTGACACTTCTTGTATTATTTTCATTGTGAAGGTGCAACCTCATTCTTTCAAATGCATGGTCTGGCCTGTGATTATCTTTCAAATTTTTTTTTTTAGCGAAATTTTTGTGAAACCATGGATAAGTCAAAAATTCATGTTAGTTTCAAATATGAGTTCCGTCGTGGAACCAAAGCTGTACAGACAGCTCAAAATATCAATGAAGTGTTTGGGAAGGATGTGGCGAATGAACTGTGGTTCTGAGAAGTTCCATTCTGGTGATTTTAATCTTGAAAATGAGCTATGTGGGTGACCTGAGACCAAGGTGGATAATGATGAGCTGAAAGCTGTAGTGGAAGCAAATCCATCTCGATCTACATGTGAATTAGCAGTGAGGTCGGAGGTTACTATTCCAACAACATTGGATCTATTTGAAATTGGCAAATGGGCAAAATAAAGAAGCTAGATAGATGGGTACTGCATGAATTAAATAAGCATCAGAAGAGAAATCCTCTCGAAGGTCCAAGGTGCCTTTCTTTGCTGTCACGACATAAAGGCGAACAATTTCTACACCATATTATTCTGTACGATGAAACATGGATTGACAATCGCAAGCATTCGGCACAATGGTTGGGTAAGAAAAAGTGCTGCAATGAGATATCACTTATCTCCAGTGAGAATGGCCTTTATCAAAAAGTCCCAAAACAATAAATGTTGGCATGGATGTGGAGAGATAGGAACACTCATACACTGCTGGTGAGACTGCAAACTAGTGCAACCTCTGTGGAAAGCAATATGGAGATACCTTAAACAGATACAAGTAGACCTACCATTTGATCCAGCAATCCCACTATTGGGCATCTACCAAAAAGAACAAAAGACATTCTATAAAAAAGACATCTGCACTCGAATGTTCACAGCAGCACAATTCACAATTGCAAAGATGTGGAAACAACCCAAGTGCCCATCAATCCATGAGTGGATTAATAAAATGTGGTATATGTATGCCATGGAGTACTACTCAGCTATAAGAAATAATGGTGATATGGCACCTCTTGTATTTTCCTGGATAGAGCTGGAACCCATTCTACTAAGTGAAGTATCCCAAGAATGGAAAAATAAGCACCACATGTACTCACCATCAAATTGGTTTCACTGATCATCACCTAAGAGCACATTTAGGAATAACATTAATCGGGTGTCGGGCAGATGTGGGGCAGGGAGGGGAATGGGTGTATACATACATAATGAGTGCAATGCGCACTGTCTGGGGGATGGACACACTTGAAGCTCTGATTGGGGCGGGGGTAAGGGGGGTAAGGGCCATAGACATAACCTAAAGTTTTGTACCTCCATAATATGTTGGAGAAAAAAAAAAAAAAAAAAAGACGAAGTGCTGAAACATAGTCCAAAACCAACTATTCATTAAAAAAAGCTAATGGTGTCTGTTTGGTGGTCCAGCACTGGCATTATCCGCTACAATTTAATGAAACCTGGTCAATAAATTACAGCAGAAGTCTACTGCAACCAATTGGACAAAATGATGAGGATGTTTGCAATTAAACAGCAAGACTGGTCAACAGAGACAGGCCAATTCTCTTGCGAGACAATGCTTGACCACATGTCGCACAAATAATGCTGCTCAAACTAGAGGCTGGACTTGGAAACTCTGTCATCCACTGTATTCACCAGACCTTGCACCAGCTGACTACCTCTTCTTCTAGGCTTTGGACCACTTTCTTGCAAAGAAAAATATTCAGTCCTCAACAAGCTTTGGAAAATGTCTTTCGTGATTTCATCTCCACTTGCTCTTCAGGCTTCTTCACTGCTGGCATAAACAAGCTACCATTAAGACGGCAAAATTGTGTCGATAGTTTAGGTGCATACTTTAAGTGTACTGCTTCGTGTTCGCAATATAATAAACTAAACTTTTGATTCGAAGTCGGACATTTCATATTTAATGACCTAATATTTATAAAAAGTTGGTATTTTCCTGGAAAAAGTCATTATTTAAGAAAAGCAGAAATTTGACTGCACTGAGTTCTAAATATTCTCATACAGTTCTTTCTCTTAACACTTTTTAAGTTGTTCTTATAACTAAATTATAATTATGTGTATCAACTAAATATTGTCCCTAAAAAGGGAGATTAGTATCAAAATTTATATTATTTTTCCCCACTTAGATCTCCTGTAACCCCATTACAAATCTTAACTAAAACCATGAAATGTCCTCACTTCTCATCATAAATTTTAAGACTTCAATTTAATTAGGTGAAGTATCATTTTGAATTTAAGATATGAGTATTTCCAAAGCCCAAAATTGAAACTTCAGTTCTAAACTTATAAAAGTCCAACTTTATTACTCTTTATTCCAGAAAGGAAAAAAAAAGCTATTTTTTCTCCCTCAGTCAACCAATTAAAACAATCCATAAAAGCTATAAACCAATTACCTCTATAACAGTGTCCATGTTTTTGGAGGGGATTAGGTAGAGGGTCAAGATCAAGGTTTCTAACATTTATTCAACAAGAGATTAAAGGCAGAGTGTTAGGCAAATCATAATTCTAAATATTCGCAAAGATTAGCTGAATAGTCATAAAGTTAGATTCATAGAGATTAAAGAGTTTCAATCTAATTTTAAAAATCATTTCCCAATATAACCTCAAACAAGTCCTTTGTTAATATTCCAGGTTTCTTCTCTACATTAAGAAAAACTAAAAGGCAAACAATTCTAGATAAGAGACCAAATCAGTATTAATTGTTCACATTTGTATGCAACATTAAAATTTAGTTCTCACAACCCAAGATATAGAAATAGAAATGAGTCTTAGAGTTTGACTAAAACTCCTTTGGAGTCATCGACACTAAACTGTAAACTGCTGTGACAACTTTTCTTCCGTAAAGTGTCCCTGGCAGCATGCTTACTGTACTTAGAGAAGCATGCAAAGAATAAGGTGGTTTTGATTCCTAACAATCACATCCCAAAGTTTTTTCTGCAATTTCAATTGTACATAGTACTCTTCCTCAATCTTGACTCGAAATATTGCAGTTTCATTTAAATCCACAAAGACAGAAAACAGAATGGTGGCTGCCAGGGATTAGGGAAGGGGAGAATGGGGAGTAATCGCTTCATGAGTAGTGTTTCCTTTTGGGGTGATGAAAATGTTTTGGAATTAGACTGAGGTGATGGTTGCACAACATTGAGAATATACTAAATGCCATTACACTGTGATTAATTTTGTTCTATGAATCTCACCTCAATTAAAAAAAATTTATGTTAGTATGTAGACAAAACCAACCCCTTTAAAACTCCTCCCTTCCCTGAAAAACATTGCTACCACATCCAAATACTATTTAGGTCTTGGAGTTTTTTTTAGATAAAATGCAATTATAAAGTATTACCATACATACACAGTAATAATGGAGGGTTATACTGATGTCAGTTTAAAACATTGCTAAAAAGCTTGATAAATGTCAAAAGAATACTGCTCTGACATACATTTGTAAATAATCTCATAGAAAAATATAAAAGGGGCTTAAAACATTTTTATTCCTCTATGACAGAAAGTAATTTCAGTCAGCTCAAAACTACGAATGTAAGGTGATTTCAAATTTGGGGAAAAATCTTTCCCCAAATCTCAATCAGTTATACATTATGAACCAATAAGAAGTGTCTAACCTAATATTATAAAAAAAGTAGAAAATATTATGTAAGAAGTAAACAGGCACAAGTCTGACTAACAATGGGTAGAAATAAATATACTAAAGTTAACTGTCATAGAGATGTAGGGCAATATTACTCGAGATTGATAAAACTTCACACTTGAAAATATAAGGGATATATTAAGAAATTTTGAAGCAGAAAGAATTCCTTTGCATAAATGCCTGACAAAATTAATCTTATAACTCCAAATCCAGCCTAGATTTCAGGATTAAACAAAAGAAAAGGAGATCTTAAAAAATTAGGGAACAGGCTGATTTTGAAACCCATGACTGCTCTGGTATAGGCCAATCTGAGAATTTAAGTCCCTCTGAATCCAATCCTGAAGCATACCTGAATCTCTCAGCATAGACAGGGCCAAAGCTAAACCAGGTCAGAATATCCTGCCAAGGAACATCCTGATCCGAGGTGTTCACCAAACAGGGATCATTTATCAGTTTATTATTTACTTTGTTGGATGCCAAACACTTTCAAGATATGTATAAAATAGAACAATCAGACCCCATCAAACTCCCATTTCACATCCTAACATCTGGAGATGAAAAATACTGCAGAATTCTAAATTATCTACGGCTTAAAGAAAAAAATTATAAATGAAGAATTTTACAAATTAGCTGATCCAACTTTAACATCACTGAATGTTATTAAAGTTATTTTTAATTTTCATAAAGTATTTCAAAGGCACAATTTAGTAATTGCGTCTATAACTAAGGGCATGAAACAATTATAGCAATATCACAAATCTGTCCCATGTAAATGGTACAAGTTTCTATATTATATAGCATTCCGATCTGCAAAGAACAAAAATAACATAGAAGATGCTTCGAAGTTTAACCATGACATATATGTAGCAGTAGTAAAGCATCTAATTTGTGTCACAAGACCTGGGTTTGGTGAGCTCTTTTACCTATTAATTATGTGACCTTTTTGCTAGTTACTTAGCCTCAGATTCTTCATATGTAAAATGAGGACAACACTACCAATATTATAGCATAACTAGAAGAATTAAATGAAATAAAGTTTTTAATCATTCAACAAATATGCTCTGAAGAACTGTAGTTTTTTTATTATTATGTACAAAATTCCTCTTTCCAGTATCTTCAAATGAAGAGACTATCCTACTTAGCATTTTTATCCTAAAAAATTTATCCTAAAAACTTAAACATATATTAACTTTTAATATTACCAAGAAAATAACAAACCTAATTCTAATTCTTAAGCTATGGTTCCAAAACTTCTTAGAAGGAAATTTTTAAACATTACTTGAGAAAATCTGAACTAAAATAATCAGAATAAGATTATTGAAGACATGACAACTGGGATCACATTTTAAAAGTTTTGACACAAAATAAATAAAAACAATTCTCTAAGAGATTTTTAAATATCAAACAAAAATAGGGACCTAGACTTAGTTCATAAATTATTGGGTCAATATCCAATTTCAAATACAAAACCTTACCACTCAAAAATCTTTGTTTTCAGGAAAAAGATGTTAAATATGAGGGAAATTAGTCTGACATGAATTTTTTTCACAACAAAGCACACTAACCACTTGAAATTTATAACTTATAAATCACTACAATTATTCTAATAGGCTTAGGGCCACAGATACATTTAAGTATCATTATAATACAGACTTTACTTGGACTCTGTACTGACCAAAATTCAGGATGTTAAGAAATAATCAGATTTGAGAACTTTAAAAAAAAAAGTGTCCTTTCTGAAATACTTATTTCAAAATTCACAACACGAGGAGCCATATGAAAATTGTTCTTTGTCCATCATTCAAAAGATCAAAACATCCACAACATTATTGATGCCAGGCATAAAACTAAAGTCATTACTGATATTCAACCATTATACTTCAAATCCTAAGCAAGATAGTTCAAACTCCATGTTTATTCAATTGCTAGTCTATTTGCCATCAATTCTTGTGGAAAAACTAGGAACTGGACTAGTGATGCTCATTAAACTTCATATAACCTGAAAATACTTTTAATTACAACAGACTTGGACCAATTCTCATTAGAAATGTATCCTAAAAATGGGTGAAAGATATTAACTGGCATCGATCTTCTCTGCACATGTCGATCCTCCCTAAGAACACGAACTAAAGCCCTTAGATGGGCCTTGCAAATGAATATTAAACAGTGAAAGGCAATCTCCTCTGATGCACCCAAGCAATTTTAATATACATTTCTGCATACTTAGGTAGAAACTGGAATAGAAATAACTTGAATCTTTTCTTTTTCCCTCACTTGTAAATGAATGTGGTAGATGCCTTCAAAAATTAAGTTTGGGAGAAACAGTAGTTAACTTTAAGTTTCAGACACCACTACCCTATAAATAAGAACATAAAATCGAAGAGTACTCTCTCACTAAGCCTAAACGTTCAAACCAGAACTACGGTTGTTTCTAGTTTTTTGAAAATTATTTTTAAATGTTTTGAAATCTTACAAAATATGCTTTAGAAATCAAATTTCAAACTCAGAGGAAAACGCTAGTCTTGAATAATTATAGGACAAATTACTGAAAGGCAAAATTAGAACACAAGACAGAACACAAGAAGTTCTACAGCTGGAGATGAACCATCTGTCTGCTGAAGAAGTGCTTCATTAGGTCAACTTTATGTTAATGTTGCTTCTTACGCTGCACATTAATAATTCAAAACGGCTCATTTTAAGAAAAGTTCTATTCAAATATTACAGTTTGTCTTCGCGTTGCCAGTAAGTGCCTTTGTTTCCAGTTTCATGGACTATTCTGGGATGTCAAGAGTTATATTATTACTGCTCCAGAGGAGCCCTTGTTTCAATTCACTATCACCCGGGACTTGATAACTGGGCATAACTGATGTTTAGAGAGAACCGATGTTTAGAGAGGAACATCCCTTACCATTCCAACCCTCATCAATAAACACTTTTTGTATATTTTTTGCTGTTGTTGCACTTAAGTTTTCTTAAAAAGACACCTGCACACACAATTTTCCCATCGCCAACAGGGCGAAAGAAGACTATCAGGCTTGATCTCCAGGAGCTCCAGAGAAGCAGACACCGTGAAACCCAGTTGGCCGAGGAACGGGAGCGCTGAAGGGGTTGGGGGAGGGAGCAGCCCTGAGGTGCTGGGAGGCAGAGACCGCGCCTGTTTACAGACGCCTTCACCCTCCCCCAACCCCACAGACAGGGGGTCCAAAAAGCATTTCCTGTGCGCACTCTCCGCCCGTCCCAGGCTCTAGGAGTAACAGAGGAGCCCCGCAGCCTTTGGGCCCCCTCCCTCTCGCCCAAACCTTCCTCGCCCTCCCCTCGTCCGGGCGGCGTCCGAACCTCCCCTCGGCCTACCTACCCCGGCTGGCCTTTGAGGCGGCACGCAGAGGCCTGAGGCCTAAAGGACGCCAAGCCGCTAGGCCGCCGGCGGTGCCCCTACGGGGCTTGGGGCCGGCCGGACTGCCACTGCCGCCAGGAGCAGAGGGCGGGCGAAGGCAGCCCCTTTCCAGCCGCAGCAGCAGCAGCCGCCTATTGTTCCCGACCGTGGCCCGGGCCGCGGCGCCCCGCTCCCCACGCCGCCGCCCGCCGCTCGCTCACCGCGCTGGTCCGAGCAGCAGCTCCTCTCAGCTCCGAGTCCCCGCGGCCGTCGCCACTGCCACGGCAGCCGCCGCTGCCGCCGCTGCCACCGTCGACTCTGACTCTATCCCAGGCTGCCGGGCCACGGCTACCGCCGCCACCGCCAGCGCCGCCTCCGGCTTCCCACCTGCTGCTGCTGAGGCTGCTCCTGCAGCAGGGGCCATCTTGTTGGTCTGCCTCCTCTTCCTCCTCTTCCCCCTCCTTGTCCTCCGCCGCCCAGTTGCTCGTTGTCCTCGTCCCCTTCCTCTTCCTCGGGCTCCGGCCCGCCCCGGAGACTGGGGCGGAGATGAGGGCGAGGCTCCTCCTTGGGAGGCGGGGCAAATGGAGGGGAGGGGCGAGGTGGGCGCGGGAGGAAAGCTCTGAGTCACCCGCCACCAACGCCCGGGAGAGAGGCCGGCGACGCTCACCGCCTCGACCCGAAGCGCAGACACGCCCTGAGCCGAGGAACTGGTCCGTCCGTCCAACCCTCCCCACCAGCGCTTTTGGGCCCAGTGGACAAGTGACCAGACGGCAAGGGTGAATTGGAAAATTTCTGTTGTTTCAATCAAATCCCACGCTACCCTTTTGGCTTTCCACCCTTTTGGCTTTCTCAGCTCTTGTCCCTCAACTCTTGTTTCTTTTTGACATCTCTCCCCGCACCCCATTTTTTATTCTTACATATTATCCAAGTTCTCGACCACACCAGCTTTGCCCTTGTCACTCCTCTCGCACAGTCCCAAAAGAGTTCAGCCTCCCAAGACGGTGAAATAGCCCAAGAGCCCAGACACTCCCTACTCCAAAACGTCTCCCCAGGCCTATGTGAACAGTAAGAGCTATCTGGGAAGGACAGCAAATGATCGGCCCATAGAAGAGCTGCTGGATCTAAAATCTAACCTTGTAGCTCTTTCAAGTTTCTTGTCCCTTGTGGAAAAGATGCTGTTTTGGTTTTGGGGAATGAGAGACCCCTTCAAGACAACTCAGTTTAGCTAAACTCTTGCTTTTGAGAAGGGGGAGAAATGGAATTCTTTTAATACCATTCAGTACTAATTTCAAAATAAATTGTCTAGAATACAGGAGAGTCCCCAAATTAACAACTGTTTAATACTCCCCACTGTGCACTGTCACCTTTTTTGTTTCAAATCTTGGCCAAGAGATCAGAGATTTTGTTTTTCTGTCCTTTCTTCGCTGTATACATCACCAATACCAAGAAAAATATTTCTGCCTTTACCTTGATAGATTGGAATCACTGTAACAGTATTTTTATATTATGTGTAAAACATAATCACACACCTTCCTAAACTCAGCAGAAGAGTGCTTTTTGGTTGTTAACACCCTCCTGCTACTGAGATTTCAGCTTCTTTTTAGAAGACCCATTGATGTCTTTCTACAGATTGGAATTTGCTGCCTTTGAAGTGGGCTAAATCTGTAACCTTCTCTTTAACCTACTAAATTGTAACCCCAGTCCTACAAAGAGTAAATTGCTACGGGGTGGGGGTGGGGGTGGGGGGAATTAGGTTAGCATATGCTAATCTAAAAGCTATCTCTTTGATAGCCTTTCCCTCCACAAACCAGGCCTCTGTCCCCTGCTAAGAAAAACAGATTAATCTGTTCCTACTGCTTTTCCTCCTCCTCCCTTCTTCTCACTCCTAGGGAACCTTCCACAACAGAAGGTTTTAGCGGCTGTTGCTAGGCAAACATGCCAACTTCCCTGTTTAGGTAAAGCAATAACTCAACCTCCATTACAATCAACCCATACTGTAATTTCTTTGAACTATTAATAGTTGTACCTCAGTTGGTAAAGCCCCTTTAAGGTTCCCTTATAAAATATAATAATTAAGCTAAATTTATTTTCATTTCATCAATATTTTGATTAAAAATAAGTTAAAAATGGAGAGGCTTCCCAAAAT
This sequence comes from Eulemur rufifrons, assembly GCF_041146395.1. Lineage (NCBI taxonomy): Eukaryota > Metazoa > Chordata > Mammalia > Primates > Lemuridae > Eulemur > Eulemur rufifrons. The sequence continues at coordinate 85,420,634 of NC_090990.1, forward strand.
TCATTTTAGTTATATAATTAAACAAACATTTGACAGAAAAAGAAGAGCTACTTTGAAGAAAACATTTGTTTACAATAAAAACTAATCTGTGAGAGATCATTTATATGTTCTGAACTCCCTAGTTAGACTAGAAGTAGGAGATACAGAGGATTAAATTGTCCCTTGAAACTGAGTCTATTTAGGAGAGAGAATATGGTTTTTCAGTAAGGGAGGAAAAAAAGATATTCTGGGTTTTATTCTCAAATTAACAATTATTTTAAAATTTTAGCTAGGAAATGAAGCTTTTTCCTGATTTTGCTATTTAAACTTTTTTTTTTTTTTTTTTTATTTATTTATTTTTTGAAACAGAGTCTCACTCTGTTGCCCAGGCTAGAGTGAGTGCCATGGCGTCAGCCTAGCTCACAGCAACCTCAAACTCCTGAGCTCAAGTGATCCTCCTGTCTCAGCCTCCCGAGTAGCTGGGACTACAGGCATGCACCACCATGCCCGGCTAATTTTTTCTATATATATTTTTTTTAGTTGTCCATATAATTTCTTTCTATTTTTAGTAGAGGTGGGGTCTCGCTCTTGCTCAGGCTGGTCTCGAACTCCTGAGCTCAAACAATCCGCCCACCTCGGCCTCCCAGAGTGCTAGGATTACAGGCGCGAGCCACCGCGCCCGGCCAAACTATTTAAACTTTTTTTACTATTGTTAGGGTGTAGAGATTTGTTGTGAATTAATATAAGTAAGAATAAATGGGACATTATGTTGAAATTTTAATTATATATGTTTAAACTTTAAGACTCTTAAAATTATATAATTTGCTTTAATCCAGTGACATTAGTATTAATATGATGAAATGAATAATGTTTGAGATGTGCCTTGAGCTAAAATAATTAATTAAGACTGTAAGACAAACATCTTAAGTGTTTCATAGTCACTTGTGCTTAGAAATCACTATTTTGGGCCAGGTGCCGTGGCTCACGCCTGTAATCCTAGCACTCTGGGAGGCCGAGGTGGGAGGATCACTCAAGGTCAGGAGTTCGAGACCAGCCTGCGCAAGAGTGAGACCCTGGTCTCTTTTGTAGCTTCAAGACAATTTAAACAATTTAGGTTTTTTTTGGTTTTTTTTTTGAGACAGAGTCTCACTCTGTTGCCCAGGCTAGAGTGCCGTGGCATCAGCCTAGCTCACAGCAACCTCAAACCCTGGGGCTCAAGCGATCCTCCTGCCTCAGCCTCCCGAGTCTCTGGGACTACAGGCATGTGCCACCATGCCTGGCTACTTTTTCTATATATTTTTAGCTGTCCATATAATTTTTTTCTATTTTTAGTAGAGACGGGGTCTCGCTTTTGCTCAGGCTGGTCTTGAACTCCTGAGCTCAAACAATCCGCCTGCCTCTGCCTCCCAGAGTAGTAGGATTACAGGCTTGAGCCACCCTGCCCGGCCAACAATTTAGTTTTATTTCATATTTTATTTAATTCTGATGTGGAATGCCCAGAAATTTAGACTATGCCTCCACTACTGATATACTATGAAAATTAAATGAGTCATTTCACACTAAGCGCTTAGTGCATGGCACATAAGTACTCAACAAATTTTTTCAAATTTATTTTATGTATATGTTATTGAAGCAGATAAGGATGACTAGTCATCAAATACATTTTTGCTGTTTGCATGAATCCTAAAGAAAGATTAATGCTACTTCTTAGATCATACACAAATTGCTTAAAATAATGCCTTATGAATTTTCTCAATACATTTTCTAATATGCCTGTACTATATTGTCCTTCCTTTGCTTTTTTTTTTTTAGAATAGCTTATGCTTTTTAGGTATGATTTTTTTAAGCTACTACATGCTTTAAATTGTTCTAGAATGTGTAATTGTCAACCTTTTAAAGCTAGAAAAAACCCTAGATACCCATTTATTTCAACGGTTGAAGCTGAAACTAAGAAAGATTGGGTAGATCACTTGTTTATTCAACTCCGTTTTTATACATAAACATCATGTCACTGAAGCGGGGGTTAGAGAGCAGAGAGGGCTGGGAAAGAAGGAGAAAAGATGAATGACGCATATGTCTTTGTCTTAGAGAAATTTAATAATCTATTAGGAGCAATACAATAAGATATGCATGTAAACAACTAGAGTATAAAGTAGCTTGGTTATTAATTCATAGAAAGCATAAAGTTCTATGAGAGTTAAAATCTTTATTCTAATGTCATGGAACCTACCTTTTGATGGGTGGCAATTCTATGACATTAGATGTATTCCCAGGGGCTTAGAAATACAATCAGCACTCAATTTGGGGCACAAGGGGATGAAGAAGGCTAAGGGATGAGCAATTGAAGGATATGAGAGTGGAGTTTGGATTAACTAAAAAACCTGGTTAAAGTACAGCTGGGACCTGAGACTTCTCCAGTGTAAATAATTTATGTTGGGGGAGGGAATGATATCCTCAAACACACACATTCACCAAATAGGGAGTACTGGAGCTGAGTCACTTGAATTTTCCAAACTGCTTTTGGTAAAGTAAGGGTAGGAAGCTAATTGAGTCCTCTCCATCCTCACCACGCTCCCCTACCCCATACATAGATTGTCCATGACCTCCTACTTCCTCCCCAATCTACAACATTGCACCCCTCCTATTATAAGGTTTATTAAAATAAAACTCTAGGCCGGGTGTGGTGGCTCATGCCTGTAATCCTAGCACTCTGGGAGGCCGAGGCGGGTGGATCATTTGAGCTCAGGAGTTCGAGACCAGCATGAGCAAGAACGAGACCCCATCTCTGCTAAAAATAGAAAGAAATTATATGGACGACTAAAAATATATATAGAAAAAATTAGCCGGGCATGGTGGCGCATGCCTGTAGTCCCAGCTACTTGGGAGGTTGAGGCAGGAAGATCACTTGAGCCTAGGAGTTTGAGGTTGCTGTGAGCTAGGTTTGATGCCATGGCACTCTAGCTTGGGCAACAGAGTGAGACTCTGTCTCAAAAAAAAAAATAACAAATAGCTTTGCGCAGTGGCAGTATCGTAGCCAATGAGGTTTAGCCGAGGCGCGATTATTGCTAATTGAAAACTTTTCCCAATACCCCGCCATGACGACTTGCAATACAGTCGGCATTGGCAATTTTTGATGGTCCCTACGGGGACTGAATAAAAAAATAAATAAATAAAAAATAAAAATAATAATAAAATAAAACTCTAGAAAATAAATAAAAAGCAGAGGAAGATGTCCCAAGTAATATGCTATGGAAATATGAGGAAACCAGTAGTGTCTGACCTACTCTTCACCTTTAGAGTCCAGTCCTAAATCAGGTCCAAATCATCATCTACAAACTAGGCCTAAGGGGTTTCCTTAGGTTCAGGGTAACAATTACATGGCAGATATAGCCCAATTCAGTTCTGGGATTTCCAGAACTAGGTCTTTGCAGAGTTGATTCCAAAAGAACTAAATAATGTTTCTGAGCCCTACAAGAAATTGCTTCTAAATTGGCCTGCCTTCCATGAAGGCCTCCAGCCCAACATTGAGTATGTCTGAACTTCAACTGACCCGTGAGACTTATCCCAGGGTAATAATAAATAGAATGCCTTTACAAAAGAGACATTAGACAATTTTCAGCAAAGAGGTCCATTTTAGGCACTGCTCTAAAGAGTGTTGGTTTAAGAGAAGGTAGCTCCACTGGCAAAACTCTACTGGAATGTTGTTGTTTTTCACTATTGTATTATTTTGCTAGGCCTGTCATACTAAATACCACAGACTGGGTAGTTTGAAAAACAGAAATTCATTTTTTTCACAATTCTGGAGGCTAGAAGTCCAAGATCAAGGTATAGACAGATTTGGTTTTTTTCAGAGGCCTCTCTCCTTGGCTTGTAGATGGCTTCCTACTTGTCACACACATGGTCATCCCTCTGTCTGTGTTGTCAGTGTCCTTATCTCCTTATAAAGACAGCAGTCGGACTGGATTAGGGCCCACCCATGTGACCTCATTTTACCTTAACTATCTCTAGAGGCCTTAACTCCAAATATTTGCTTTCTGAGGTTCTGTGATTAGGACTTCAACATATGAATTTGTTTGGTGGGGGAGGGGGAGGGAACAATTCCGATCATAACAATTTTAAATGCCCACTTTAAGGATATCATACTTATGAATAAAAGGCACTCTTGTGAAGATATCATTTAAAGTCTACCCAGTTAAACCTGAAGCTTTTCTTTTACTAACTGCTCCTGGCAGGATATAATAACAATGCTTTATTTAATAAAAATTAGCAACAACAAATAGGATGCTAGAAAAATTGATTATGAACGTCATCTATCACACCACAATGAGAGTTATCAAAGGACAGTTACCAGAACTTGAATAGACTCAAGATTAATATGAAATGATGTATCTATAAGGTTTCTTTGAAGTAGCCAGCACCAGAGAAAGAAAGAGGAGCAGAGTTGAAAGGGATAAGTAAAGAAGGTTTATTGGGGCGCTCCCGGGTGGGGGTAACGAGTCCCTGAGAAAGGGACCTGGGCGAGCCTCACGGGACCCATGGTACCCAGAGAAGCTGCGCCGCCCAGAAGTCTGAGTGGGTTTATATAGGTTTTTAGGGCTGGGGGATGGGAGTTTCTTTGGCCAGGAGATGTCAGTGCGAGGAGTGAGGAATTTCTTTGTTTTAAGTTTTGGGGCGGGTACCGAAGGACAGGAGGAGCCGCCTCTTTTTTCATTAGGGAAGGGAGGGGTGCCTGCCACCAGCCTTACAGTATCTTTCACAAAAAGCGTAAAACATGGCGGGGAGTGAGGGTGTAAAAGTGTAGAGTTTGTAAGTTAAGTTGTTATTGGCTTAAAATAGATAGGTATAAGATGTTTTATGTAAGCCTCAGGGTAACCACAAAGCAAAAGCCTATGATAGATATACAAAAGGCAAAACAAAATTCAAATCATACCACCACAGAAAATCATCAAACCACAAAGAAAGCAAGCAAGAGAGGAAGAAAAGAACAAAGGATCTACTAAACAACCAGAAAACAATTTTTAAAATGTCATTTATAAGTCCTTACCTATCAATAATTACTTTGAATGTAAACGGATTAAATTATCTAATCAAAAGTCATAGAATGGCCGAATGGATTAAAAAAACAATACCCAGCCCGGTGCAGTGGCTCATGCCTGTGATCCTAACACTCTGGGAGGCTGAAGTAGGAGGATCGCTTGGGCTCAGGAGTTTAAGACCAGCCTGAGCATGAGTGAGACCCCCATCTCACTAAAAATAGAAAAAATCAGCCAGGCGTGGTGACACACGCCTGTAGTCCCAGCTTCACGGGAGGCTGAGGCAGGAGGATTGCTTGAGCCCAGGAGTTTGACCCAGGAGTTTGAGGTTGCTGTGAGCTAGGCTGATGCCAGGAGACTCTAGCCCGGGCTACAGAACAAGACTCTGTCTCAAAAACAAAAACAAAAACAAACCAGACCCAACTATACAAGTGACTCAGTTCACCTTAAAGGACACTCAGTTCACCTTAAAGGACACTCAGACTGAAACTGAAGGGAAGAGTAGTTTATATAGCTAGTGATTGGCATCTCATTTGGAGCTCTATCTGTCTAAATACGCAATTCTAAATATATTGAGTCAAATGATACCTTGTAGCCCTAATATATGTTCAGTTATCTACCGGGCAATATTATGTATATCATATCATGAGTAGCAGTTAAAAAAAGTTAGACATTCTTGTATAAATCAAATCATTCAAGAAACTGGAATTTGAGAGGTGTAATTTAAGCAATATAAAGAGGAAACCTCCTTTTGCTCCATACCTTTCTAGGATCTAGTTTTGGGAGAGTCTTTAGCATACTTTATGATTTTCCAAGAGGTTAGGGATCAAAGATGATCTCTGTCACTTTGAGTCCGGTCATGAACCAGGTAGGAAGATGTCCCTATGATAGACTCCTCATTGAAGATGAATGTTCAGCTTCATGTTACTCCATGAATTTATTCCCCTTTTATTATCCTCTAAGTTTGAATTAAGTCTTCTTTGAATGTTCCAATCTTTTCTCAGCTGTGCTACCTTCTGTTAATGGGGGAGTTCTGCAACCATATTTTAGCCCGTCATTCTCATACAGACCAGTATTGCATCAGTAATGGGAATACCTAACACTCCACCAGAGGAAAACTAAATCCCAGGGGATAAGAGTAAGAGTCCTTCTCCACCTTGATATAATATTTTTTCCTCTGTTGTTAATCTGGGACAGCAGAAAGGTCTAGTTGTAAGCCTTGCTCCATTACTTACTAGCTGTGTGATTTTGTACAAGTTAACCTCAGAAAGGTTCAGTTTCCTTTACTATAAAAAAAGATTATAAAATGTGCTTTATGGAGATTGAAATGAGAAAAAAGAAACCCATACATCTAGTATAATGCCAGATATCTATTAGGCATTTGGTAGATAAGAGTTATTAAAATTATACTAGGTACTATGTGTTACATTAGGCTGGTGGTTCTCAATTTTGCTGTGAACTTTTAAAAACTATTAGTTTCCAGCTCTGATCCTAGAGATTCTGATTCAAAGTATTGTTGTGGGGCCAGGCATCTTTTCTTTTTTTTCAAAAAAGGTTTTAAAGGTGATTCCATTCCATCATCTCAGGTAAGAACCACTGATGTAGGTCAATGGTCAACAGACCTTTTTGGTAACTGGAGAGATAGTAAATATTAAAATAGTAAATATTTTAGTAAATATTAAAATAGTAAATATTTTAGCCATTGCAGGCCATACAGTCTCTGTCACAACTATGCAACTCTACTATTGTAGTGTGAGAGCAGTTACAGACAATATGTAAACAAATGACTGTGTTCCGATAAAACTTTATTTATAAAAACAGACAAAAAGAAGCGGTGGGCCAGATTTGACTCCCAGACTGTTGTTTACCAACCCTGTCTTACACGGAGAGAGATTCTATTAATATTTGCTATAGCCAGGAAAAGTATATTATTATTATGTTCAATGGCAGCATTAAAACCCTTACATGTAATGACCAATGTTAGGTGCTATACACAGTTAATTAAACAGACAGGGATCCTGCCTTCCAAGGAATTAGTCATCTAAAACAATAACAGCACAGACATAATATTTAGAGTAATCCCATATGAGTAATTGTCACAAACACATATGACTATACAAGACTGTGAAACTGAGTTCATGGATGGGTAGATTTTTCCAATGCTCTTGATTTACAAATATCAGATAAAATAAAGGGAGCATAAAAGCTTATTCAGGAATCAATATAAAGAGGAAAATAATACCCCAGAGTAGCTCTCCCTTTTCAGCAAGAGGCTATAATGGAACATCATCTTAAAAAGTGTCCTGTAAGTAGTACTTCATGGCTCTCCACATGGCTGAATTTGCCTTATCTCAATTCTAATTTCTTCACCAAAATATATTTTGTCAGATTTGTCCTTTGAGTTTAGGGGCTATGTTATGGTAGAGTTTAATGATGCCAGTGACCATCTCCTTTAACATGAATCAAAATAAAATATCTCCTTTTCTCAATAGGAATAGTAAACTTAGAATAAAAGTTAGTGGATCAGTTTATGCGGATGTGTGTGCATGTGTGTATGGATATGTTTAAATCAAGCGATTGGTAATTTGGTAACCTACTACCTACAATGTTAGAAATGATGTAATGATGTAATAGTAGCTGTTGGATAGGGCAAGTTTTTCATATATCCCTGAAAGACAGACAAGTGTTGTGAACATTAGTTGGTTTTTTTTTGTTGTTGTTGTTTTTTTTTTTTTTTTGGCTGCCCAACATCTGATCCTCTCCTCTTTCCACTGTTTGGGAATTCTCCATTTGGGAGTTTCAGTGGGTGGCAGGATCTCTTCTCCCACTGCAGGGGCCAGAAAGTCCAGATATTTTCCTAGATTCTCCTCAACCCCTACACCCAACATATATCCAGCGAGGGTGAGGAAAAGTGATCTAAACTTGGTCAACTTTATGCTCTTAATTGGGACTTTGAATCTGGAATAAATTACACAGAATTAAGTAGAATCCATTTTACTGGTAGCTCTGGTACCCAGAGTCTAGTGGGACATCAGAGTCTGATGGCAGCAGTCCCTGGGGTGGTGTCCAGCATCCACTGGCAAGGCTAGTGGTATCCTTACCAGGCCATTTCAAGGCTGACTTTAGCTGTGGTTCTGGCTACTTAGGTTCCTTCAACTCCTGACCTTCAAAACTGAGCTACTGAAATTTCTTCCAGTAAATTCCCTTTCTGCTTCAGTTAGCCACTGAGATAATAAAATTTAACATATAAGGAGAAGGTGCAGAAATCAAGGGTTGTAGAAATATTCATTTTCCCATTTCTCATGTAGTCACCCTTTACTCAATTTAAAGGAATTATCCATGCTTTTTCTTTCTCTGTGCCCTGATTTTTATGACTCTGGTCATCAGAGTCTCAAAACTTAATGGTACATATAGATCCATTTCATTTAAACTGAAGTGAACATACCCTAAATTACATGTTTACTCACTTTATTCATTATTCCCCCAAACTAAGCACTCCTCTCAAGGTTTTAATTTGAATTTTTACTCATCTGCTGAAAATGTTTAGTGTCTACTTTAAAAACTAATATTACACAAATTTCCCAAGGGGAAAGTCTCCATATAAATCTCTTTCTCAGCTAAAAAGTATTACAAATGCAAAACACTTATTTTTTTTTTCTTGAATTCCTTTTGCTAAGAAGAATTTTTCTAATCAAGCATTTCATCTGGGGCAATCAAAGCCTTCCTTGCCAAAATTACATGGAAAAGGATTCTTTTTTAAATTTTTACAAAAATATTTTAACTACCACAATTGAAATGTTCATTTATAGTTCTTTTCTGCAGAGATTCTTAACCTTGTTTCTGCAACATCTAATTGAGACACAGATGTTCTCAAGTGATGATATAGAAATCACAGAACAAAGTTAATTTGCATTCACTTTATCACAAAAAATTACAACAAATATTCGATAACCTGTTATGTACCATATAACATCACAAACCCTGTGCTATGTTGATAGAGCAGTGAACAAGACAGGCAGGGTCTCTCCCTCAGGAGTTACAATTTAGCAGGGAAGATAGGATAATTATCAATAATTAAATGACCACAAGTCTGTTGAATGTCCTGAAGGCCAAAGTACATGAGATGTTTAACAGTGAGAACTAACCTACTCTGAGATGAACACAGAAGGTTCCTCAAGAAAGTGACATTTAAGCTGAAGCCAAAGGATAAGTAGGAATTAGCTAGGCAAACACAGGGGGCAAAATGTTGCAGGCAGAGGACAGCATGTGCAATATCTGTGGAGCAGGAAGAGGAGTGATGTGTTCAAGGAACTAACAAAAATCCAATTTGGCTGGAAAAAACACAGAAATTCAGAGGAAGCCTAGCAAAGAACATGCTGCAGAAGTAGGCAGGTAGACCTTGAAGCCAAAGTAGAAATTTTGAACTTTAAGATAAGTGTTCCAAATACTGTATAGGATGTCAAATTAATTTACATTTCAAATATATACCTAAAATTCGTATTTCAGATAAACTATAATATTTTAGTATAAGTATATCCTTGAGGGCAAAGATGGCGGACGAGAAAAACCACCAGACAGATTTTAGAAGAAAGTGAAAAAAAATAAACAGGCAGACAAACATAGATCAGATGAGGGTCGTAAGGAAAAGTGCCTGAAACTACAAGAGACTCCACAGGAAGATGTCACAGAGGAGAATTTGAAGGAGAAAGGCCCCCGGGAGGCTTGGAGACCAGCAACAAGGGTAGGTGGAGCAGTTAAATTTCCCCTGCCTTGCATTTTGAGTGGAGAGATCTGCCCACACCAGCCCAGAGATGGCCACTGCCAGTGAGCAGTGAGCTTCTTGCGGACAGGGCACCAGGCTCCCATCTCTAGAGGGGCACCTCCCGATCTGCAGACCTGAGCCAATTGGCAGGCACCATATTGCTTCATTCTCCCCTCCCCCTTTCCCTACCAGCCACTGCCGAGAGAGACAATTTAGCCACCACCCGGAGGCATCTGCAGGGATCGGGACCTTTCCTTTTGGGGACCTACAGCAGACTGAGGGGTACTCAGATTGTGACCTCCCTACATGCCAGCCCTCCCAGGTGCTGCTTGCCTGGTGTCTCCAGGAGAGTGGGGAAAATCCTGGGGCACAGAGACATCGATCCAGCTTGGGCACCCCGTGGGTGACTTGAGACCAGCACTCCTCTCCCTGACACGGTCAGGGATTGATCTCCAGGGCCCAGGGGACAGGTCTGCAGACCAGATCCCGTACACCCAGGTCTCAATCGCATTGCCCCGGGGCACAGAAGGGTTATTTGTGAATGACCCTACTGAGTGTGTGTGACTTCAGGGGCAGATCAGCGTGCTTGAGGGGCAACCCTCCTCTCACAGGTAGGCCGTGCACCCAGCCCAGTCTGCGGTCCTGGGCAGGGAACCTCCTGGCCTGCATGACAGCCAGGGTAGACCCACTGGCTTGAGGTCCTGCCTGCTGGCAGAGGCCCGGAGAAACTGCGGAATAGGGGAGGGTGGAAAGGAGCAAGGCCTGCTCTAGACTGCAGGTCTCAGACAGCCCCACCCCCCACACAGACTTTTCTGCTGAGTGGGGCCATTCCAGCCCCTCCCTGACAGCTTTGCCCAGAAGCAAAGAACAGACCTTTGACCCCTGCTCACAGCATTTGTGGAGCTTGAGGGCAGGCTCACCCAACCCAGCTCTGCCCAGACTCACTCCCTGACCTGTCCCCACTGAGGTGCTGAATAATGACACACCTGGAAGTCCCAGGGCCCCACCCACCACGTGAGGCATTAGAGTGCCTCTCCAGAGGAACAAGGCCCCTCCAGAGGAACAAGCTGGTTACAGGACCCAAAAACAACACTGCAGCCTGCTCCTCCCAGCAAGCACTACCTACTGACAGGGAGGTCATTCTGCACACCCTTTTACTGCATCTACTGACTCATCATATAGGGTGCAGTCAAATCTCACCCACAAACACCACCTACTGGCTCAGAGACTAAACAGGGTTTGTCATTATCCCAATGAAAATCTAAAGGTAAGAAGCAACAGCTGATCCAGATGAGAAGGAATTAACGAAAGAACTCTGGAAGTATGAAGAATCAAACAGAAAGCACATCCCCGAAGGGAAACACCAGCTATCTAGCAATGGACATCAACCAAATTCAGAACACTAAAATGACAGAAGAAGAATTTCGAACATGGATTGTAAGAAAACTCAATGATATGCAAGAAAATATGGATAACCAACACAAGGAAACCACAAAAAAAACAAAAACAAAAAAACCAGGACTTGGAAGAAAAATGTACTAAAGAAATTGAAATATTAAAGAAAAATCAAACCAAACTCCTAGAAATGAAGAATTTATTCAAGGAATTACAAAACACTGTGGAAAGCCTCAAAAATAGGGTAGATCAAACAGAAGAAATGATCTCATGGATTGAAGATAACATCTTTCAATTAAATAAGTCAGTCACAGAGATAGAGCAGAGAAATAAGAGAAAAGAGCAAGGCCTACAAGAAATGTGGGATTATGTGAAGAGACCTACCGTGAGAATCATAGGCATCCCTGAGGGTAAAGAAAAAAATACGCAAGGGTTGGGATAAACTATTTGAGAATATCATAGAGGAAAAATTCCCAGGCCTTGCTCAAAATCTAGATATCCAGGTACAAGAAGCTCAAAGGATTCCTGGGAGATTCATCACAAACAGGAAGACACCATGACACACAGTTATCAGACTCACCAAAATAACCACCAAAGAGGCCCTCCTACGGGCTGTAAGGCAAAAGTAGCAGGTAACCTACAAAGGAAAACCCATCTGAATAATGGCAGACTTCTCAACTAAAACCTTACAAGCAAGAAGAGACTGGGGCTCCATTCTCACTCTTCTCAAACAGAATAATGCCCAGCCTAGAATCTTATACCCTGCAAAACTAAGTTTTGTATATGAAGGAGAAATAAAAAACCTTCCCAGACAAGCAAAGACTGAGGGAATTCATTAAGACAAGACCTGCCCTCTGGGAAGTACTCAAAACTATTACACGCAGATCAGCACAATAAACACTCACAAATGTAAAATCATCCAAAAGTTAAAGATCAAAGGCAAGATGCCAGAATGGCTCAAGAGAGAAAACAAAGCAACAAAGTTCAACTCAACAAGATGAACAGAAATCTTCCCCACTTATGAATTCTCTCAGTAAATGTGAATGGCTTGAACTGCCCACTAAAGAGACATAGGCTGGCCGAATGGATAAATATACACAAGCCAAGTATCTGCTGTCTTCAGGAAACACGTCTAACCCACAAGGATGCATTCAGACTCAAGGTGAAGGGATGGAAAACCATATTTCAAGCAAATGGAAGCCAAAAGAAAGCTGGGGTGGCAGTTCTGATTTCAGATAACTTAGCCTTCAAATCAACAAAAGCAATGAAAGACAAAGAAGGTCACTATATAATGGTGAAGGGTACAATTCAACAAAAAGACATAACAATTCTAAATATGCACCTAAGTCAGGTGCACCTAGATTCATAAAGCAAATCCTACTTGATCTAAACAAAATGATAAACAGCAACACGATAATAGCCAGAGACTTCTACACCCCTCAACAGAACAGGACAGATCCTCCAAACAGAAAATTAATGAAGAAACAATGGGCTTAAGCAGAACTCTAGAACAAATGGGCCTGACTGACATTTACAGAACATTCTACCCCAAAACCACTGAGTATACGTTTTTCTCATCAGCTCATGGGACATTCTCTAAGATTGACCATATCCTAGGCCACAAAGCATGTCTCAAAAAAATAGAGATTATACCATGCATCTTTAGTTTCCATGGAAACTAAACAACCTTCTGCTGAACGATTATTTCATTAAAGAGGAAATCAAGATGGAAATCAAAAGAGTTTTTGAATTAAATGACAAAGGAGACACAAGTTATCAAAATCTGTGGGACACAGCTAAAGCAGTCCTCAGAGGAAAATTTACATCCATAAATGCCTACATCCAAAAGACAGAAATATCACAAATAAACAATCTAATGAATTGTCTCAAAGAACTGGAAAAGGATGAGCAAGCCAACCCCAAACCCAACAGAAGAAAAGAAATAACAAAGATCAGAGCAGAACTAAATGAAATTGATAAAAAAAAAATCTATATGGAAGATTAATAAAACAAAAAGTTGGTTGTTTGAAAAAAATAAACAAAATTGATATGCCTCTGGTTAGATTAATGAGCAGCAGAAAAAAAAAGAACTCTAATAAGCTCCATCAGAAATGAAAAAGGAGAAATTACAACTGATGCCATGGAAATACAAAATATCATCTATGAATATTATAAGGACCTCTATGCACATAAACTGGAGGAAATGGACAAATTCTTAGAAACACACAGCCACCCTAGGCTCAATCAGAAAGAAATAGAATTCCTGAACAGACCAATATGAAGTACGAAAATTCAAACAGCAATAAAAAACCTTCCTAAAAAGAAAAGTCCCAGCCCAGATAGTTTCACACCCAAATTTTACCAGACCAACAAAGAAGAGAACTGGTGTCTACTCTGCAGAAATGATTCCACAACATTGAGAAAAAAGGAATCCTCCCCAAAACATTTTATGAAGCCAACATCATCCTGATACCAAAACCAGGAAAGAACACAACAACAACAACAACAACAAAAAAAAAAGAAAGAAAGAAAGAAAGAAAGAAAACTACAGACCATTATCCCCTATGAATATAGATACAAAAATTCTCAACAAAATCCTAGCAAACCAAGTTCAAATGCTTATCAAAAAAATAATCCATCACAACCAAGTGGGCTTCATCCCAGAGATGCAGGGATGGTTCAACATACGCAAATGTATAAATGTAATTCACCACATAAATAGAAGCAAACACAAAGACCATATGATCCTCTTAATAGATGCAGAAAAAGTATTGACAAAATTCAACACCCTTTTATGATAAGAATGCTTAACCAAATAGACATAACGGGACTTACCTAAAAATGATACAAGCCATGTATGACAAACTCACAGCCAACATCATACTGAATGGGAAAAAATTGAAAGCTTTCCCACTTAGAACTGGAACCAGACAAGGTTGCCCTCTATCATCACTTCTATTCAACATAGTGCTGGAAGTCCTAGCCAGAGCAATCAGACAAAAGAAGCAAATCAAGGGCATCCAAATGGGGGCAGAAGAGGTCAAACTATGTCTTTTGTTGATGATATGATCTTATATCTAGAAAACCCCAAAGATTCTGCCATGAGACTACTGGAATTGATAAAAAAAAATTCAGCAAAGTCTCAGGTTACAAAATCAATGTACAGATATCAGTAGCATTCCTATACTCCAACAACCGTCAAACTGAGAACCAAATCAAAGACTGAATACCCTTCTCAATAGCAAAAAGAAAATAAAGTATCTAGGAATATATTTAACTTAAGGAAGTGAAAGATCTCTCCAGGGAGAACTATGAAACACTGAAGAAGGAAATAGCAGAGAATGTAAACAGGTGGAAAACCATACCAAGCTCATGGATCGGCAGAATCAACATTGTTAAAATGTCTATACTACCCAAAGTGATCTACAGATTCAATGCTATTGTGTTAAAATACCAACATCATTTTTCACAGATATAGAAAAAATAATTCTATGCTTCATATGGAAACAGAGAAGACCCCAGGTGGCAAAAGTAATCTTAAGCAAAAAGAACAAATTGGGAGGCATCAATTTACCAGACTTCAAGCTATACTACAAGGCTATAATAACTAAAACAGCATGGTACTGGCACAAGAACAGAGACATAGATCAATGGAACAGAAGTGAGAACCCAGATATAAAACCATTCTCATATAGCCATCTGATCTTTGACAAAGCAGACAAAAACATACTCTGGGGAAAATAATCCTTATTCAATAAATGGTGCTGGGAAAACTAGATAGTCACATGTAGAAGACTGAAACAGGATCTATACCTTTCACCTCTCACAAAAATCAACCCATGGTTGATAACAGATTTAAACCTAAGGCATGAAACTATAAGAATTCTAGAAGAAAATGTTGGAAAAACACTTATAGATATTGGCCTAGGCAAAGAATTTAAGAACAAGACCCCAAATGCAATCACAGCAACAAGAAAAATAAATAAATGTGACCTGATCAAATTAAAAAGCTTCTGCACAGCCAAGGAAACTAGCATGAGAGCAAACAGATAACCTACAGAATGGGAGAAAATATTCACATGCTACACATCTGATAAACGGCTGATAACTAGAATCTATATAGAACTCAGGAAAATCAGCAAGAAAAAAATCAAACAACCCTATCAAAAAGTGGGCAAAGGACATGAACAGAAACTTTGCAAAAGAAGGTAGACTAATGGCCAACAAACATATGAAAAAATGCTCAGCATCTATAATCATCAGGGAAATGCAAATCAAAACCACAATGAAATATCACTTAACTGCAGTGAGAATGGCCTTTATCAAAAAGTCCCAAAACAATAAATGTTGGCATGGATGTGGAGAGATAGGAACACTCATACACTGCTGGTGGGACTGCAAACTAGTGCAACCTCTGTAGAAAGCAATATGGAGACACCTTAAACAGATACAAGTAGGCCTACCATTTGATCCAGCAATCCTATTATTGGGCTTCTACCCAAAAGAACAAAAGACATTCTATAAAAAAGACATCTGCACTCAACTGTTTATAGCAGCACAATTCACAATTGCAAAGATGTGGAAACAACCCAAGTGCCCATCAATCCATGAATGGATTAATAAAATGTGGTATATGTATACCATGGAGTTCTACTTAGCCACAAAAAACAATGGTGATCTAGCACCTCTTGTATTTTCCTGGATAGAGCTGGAACTCATTCTACTAAGTGAAGTATCCCAAGACTGGAAAAACAAGCACCACATGTACTCACCATCAAATTGGTTTTAAATGCTCAACAGTTAAGTGCACATATAGTAATAACATTCATCAGGTGTCAGGCAGATGAGGGGGGGAGTAGGGAATGGATATATGCACACCTAATGGGTGTGGTGTGCACCGCCTGGGGGATGGACACGCTTGAAGCTCTGACTCGGGTGGGACAAGGGCAATATACGTAACTTAAACACTTGTACCCCCATAGTGTGCTTAAATAAAAAAAAATTAAAAATATATTTTAGTATAAGTATATCCCAAATATTGCATGGAACATACACTGAAAAAATTATCCATTGTATATATGAAATTCATATTTAACTGGACATCGCATATTTTGTTTTTTATTTCGTTATCTGGCAACGCTCTTCTCTCTTTTAATTTTTTTTTTTTTTTTTTTTTGAGACAGAGTCTCATTCTGTTACCCAGGCTAAAGTGCAGTGGTGTCATCACAGCTCACTGCAACCTCAAATTCCTGGGCTCAAGTGATCTTGCCTCAGCCTCCCCAGTAGCTGGGATCACAGAAAAGCACACCATCATACCTGGCTAATTTTTCTCTTTTTTTCTTTTTTTTTTTGAGACAGAGTCTCACTCCATTGCCCTGAGTAGAGTGCCATGGCATCAGCTTGGCTCACAGCAACCTCCAACTCCTGGGCTCAAGCAATTCTCCTGCTTCAGTCTCCCATGCCCAGCTAATTTTTCTATTTTTAGTAGAGGCAGGGTTTTGTTCTTGCGCAGGCTGTTCTCCAGCTCCTGAGCTCAAGCGATCCTCCCGCCTCGCCTCCCAGAGTGCTAGAATTACAGGCATGAGCCACCACACCTGGCCCAATTTTTCTCTTTTTTTAAAGATGGGGATCTCACTATGTTGCTCAGGCTGGTCTTGAACTCCTGGCCTCTAGCAATCCTCTGGCCTCAGCCTCTCAAAGTGCTGGGATTACATGCATAAGCCACAATGCCACCTATTCCCTATTTTAAGAGCAATGTGAAGTCTGGAATGCTGAGGAGGGCATTAGATGTGTTTGTTGAAGAAATTATGGTGTAATTATAGAGTGGAAATATACTGGAGGCAAGCATAGGTACATGGGAAGATCTTGATTAGTCCCTCTTTCCTGAAACCGTCTCTTATTCTGACTTGTGAAATCATGCCTGGTTTTTCTTCTATCTCTCAGTCCATTACTTCTCAGTCTCCTTTAACAGAGCCACCTCTTTTATTAGATATTTAAATGTTGATGTTCTAAGACTGACCACACGCAAAGTTTGCAAGGACATGGAGCAACTAGTTCTCTCATATGTTGTTTGTGGGAGTGTGAAGTGCTTTGCAAAAAGGTTCAGCAGTTTCTTATAAAAATGAAGTGTCTATGATCCAGCAATCCCACCTGTCAGTCTAGACTCTTCCAAAAGAGTTGAAAGCAGCATCATGAAGAGATAGTTGCACATCTGTGTTCACTGCAGCATTATTCACAATATCCAAGAGGTGGAAGCAACCCGAATGTCCACTGTGGGATGTATAAATAAGTAAAATGTGGCATGTACATATAACGGACTATTATTATTTAGCCTTAAAAAAGAAGGAAATTCTGTCACATGCTACCACATAGATGAACCCTAATGATATTATGCTAAGTGAAATAAGCTGTCACAAAAAGACACATGCTGTATGATTCCACTTATATGAGGTATCTAAAGTAGTCAAATTCATAGAAACAGAAAGTAGATTTGTGGTTGCAGGGATTGAGGGGAGGGGGAAATGGGGAGTTGCTGTTTCATGAGTATAGAATTTCAGTTTTGTAAGATAAAAAAAGTTCTAGAGATTTATTGCACAATATAGATATAGTTAATGCCATTGAACTATGCACTTAAAATGGTTGAGATGGTAAATTTATGTTATGTGTTTTTTACCACAATTAAAAAAAATAATATTATAGAAGGATTCCAAAATTCTATCTGCACAAGGGAGCTTCTTGATTCCTTGAGCAGTTTTTGCAGATTGTACATTGAATTTGCCTACCCAAAAGGCAAAAGAAGCCAGATATATTTAATCCAGAAATAAGTTTCATTTGGGGGAGAGCTTGCACATCTGTAAACATCATTTTGCTTTTCAGGTTAGATTGAGATGCCTGGAGTTTTGGATATTTTTAAAAATATGAATAATCTTTGAAGAGTATTTATGTAAACATAATGGGTAGGGGTTCAGATCAGGATGATGCATGCAATGGCTCCTCTTGTTATTATGCAAGTGGCAAAATAAAGATTCTTGACAGAAAAACAAAACATGTACCAACCCTGTGACCTTATGAACAATTCTACTTCTAGATACTTATTCAAGAGAAATGAAAATGTGTGTACAAAGATTTATAAAACAATGTTCACAGGAGCTTTCATTCATGATAGTCCCAAACTATTAATAGAAACAGCCTAGGTATCCATCAGTAGGAGAAAGGCTAAACAAACCATGGTATAGCCATATAATAAAATTCTATTCATTTATAAAAAGAAACAAACTATTGATAAATGCAACAACATGGATGAATCTCAAAAACGTTATGCTGAGTGAAAGCAGCCTTACACATAAGAATAATATATATTGCATGATTCCATTTATATGGAGTTCTAGAACAGGCAATCTTTGGTGGGAAAATATCAGAACTATGGTTGCCTCTGCGGGATGAGGGTAGAGAGTGACGGGAAGTGACTTGAGGGGAATTTCTGGAGAATTTTCCTGCATATTGATAGGAATTTGCATTAAACAGGCGTATTAAAACTCATCAAATAGTGGCTGGGTACAGTGGCTCACGATTGTAATCCTAGCACTTTGGGAGGCCCAGGCAGGAGGATTGCTTGAGGCCAGGAGTTCAATACCAGGCTGACCAAGAGTGAGAGCTCATCTCTACAAAAAATAGAAAAATTAACCAGGCATGGTGGTGTGGCCGTGTAGTCCCAGCTACTGGACAGGCTGAGGCAGGAGGATCACTTGAGCTCAGGAATTTGATGCTGCAGTGAGCCATGATGATGCCACTACACTCTACCTAGTGAGTGAGATCCTGTCTCAAAAACAAAAAACCAAAAAAGCCAAATAATACATTTGGGATTAGCACAGTTTACTCTTTATAAAATTCTATTAAAAAACCTATAAATGAATATCGAACTCTACTTGATATGCATGCTGAAGTATTTAAAGGTGTACTGTACTAATATCTGCAACTTACTTTGAAATTCATCAATAAATAAGATGGCTTTATAGGAGGATAGATGAATAGATACAGGAAAGCAAATATAATAAAATGCTAATTGTAGAATATTGGTGGTGGGTATATGGTGTTCACCGTATGATTCTTTGAGTTTTAAAACTTTCAAAATAAAATTTGGGAGGAAATGATGTTCTTCAAAGCTCAGTTTTAGGCTTTCTTTTCTTCTTTCTTCTGTTCTCTCTGCCCATCCAATCTTATCCACTCCCATGACTTTAAATAGCTGTTGATGCCCATATTTATATCTTTACCCCAGATCTATTTTCTGAGCTCTTGACCCATGTATATCTTACTTGACATCTCACTTAGATGCCTTGTGGGCACCTCAAATTCAGCATTCCAAAATGGGCTTATATTTATCTTTCTCCTGCTCCAAACCTGCAACTCTAGTGTTTCTCACCTCGATAAATTGTGCCACTACCTACTCATGTGCTCATGCCATAAACCTAGTACTTCCTTGATACCTTGGTTTTTTTTCACATCCAAACAATCACTAAATGCTGTCAGTGACAATTTCTAAATGTGTATCAAAATCTCTTTACTCACCACTGATACCAAAGGGGTACCAAAGAGGTCCCAGTTACCATATTTTGTTTTCTATTATAATAGCTTCCTAATTGGTCTCCCCTCTTCTGTCCTCCATTAAAAAGATCACATTGATTCATTTTCTTTTCTCACTGATTCTTTCAAAACATAAACCAATTATGTCATTCCCTTGCACAGAACTCTCCAGTGGCTTCTAGTAACACTTAAAATGAAATTAAATTCCATGGCATATGCTATGGACTGAATTGTGTCTCCCCCCAAATTCATATGTTGGAGCCATAACTCTCCATGTGACTGTATTAAAGATGGGGCCTTTAAGGAAATGATTAAGGTTAAACAAGGTAGTAAGAGTGGAGCCCTGATCTGATAGAACTGGTGTCCCTATAAGAAAAGGAAGAGACACCAGAGTTACCTCTCTACCATGTAAAGACACAGTGATTAGGTTGCTGACTGCAGGTCACAAAGAGAGCCCTCACCAGGACCTGAATATGCTGCCACCCTGATCTTGAACTTCCAGCCTCTAAACTGTGAGAAAATAAATTTGTTTTTTTAAGCCACCAGGCTATGGTATTTTGTTATGGTAGCCTGAGCCAACAAAGACAGTAGGTAAGGTCATGTATGATCCGACCCCCATCTGTCTCTCACCTCAGGCCTTAGCATTTTCCCCTTTGCTCTCCACTTCAGCCTTCCTTGTCTTATTTCATTTCTAAACATGATGTGTTCCCTTTTGTCTCAGAGCCTTCATACATGCTATTCTTTCTGATTGAAGTTTTTCCCCTCCTGTTCATCCTTTAGTTTCATTTTAAATGTCACTTCTTCAGAGAGGCCTTCCTTGACTTAGTCTACATTAAGCGCTTCCCTCAGACTCTCAGAGTACTTTCTAATTTTTCCTTATAATCAGAGTCTGTAACTATATAGTTAATTGTGTAATACTTTGTTTAATATCTGTTCTTCTCTAGAATTTAAGTTACATCCATGTAGAAACTGTGTCTTATTCATTGTTGTATCTTTAGAGCCAAAAAAATGTCTCATGGATAGTAGGCCTCAAGAAATATTTGTTGAATAAATGAATAAATAAATAAATAATGATTGCAGATGCCTATTCATTAAGTAGATAAGTGCTCATCATACTAATATAGAAAAGCAGCTGATATGATCCTTTTTAAAAATATAAACACAGAACAAAACTATACATCCAGGTATAGACCTTCCAAATCAAAAGTAACAAAAAATGCTGTTTAAAATATTTTTAAAAAATTTTCTTGTACGTATATGTAAACTGGCAGGAAAGTGAAGAATATTCAGGCCAAATTCTGAATAAAGGCAGGAGCCCTGAGATTTAAGAGAAGCTCTGAGAACTTTCTCCTGGAGGACATTTGCTGAATTTGTAAACTCAGTTTTCATGGCCCTGAAGGCCTAGGGGCAGAAAAGACAAAAGAAGATTCAAGATATAAAGTGTAACATGAGATTTTTCCCCTCATAAAGGCAGGACCCAAAGAGTCATACCCTCATTATTAGGAATAACTAAACATGAATGCCTATTCCCTCCCTGGGATTGCAAAAAATTACCTATTTTAAACTTTGGTGCTGACTGGAGAGTGTAAAAATTTCCCCTGAGAATTCATTACCAGTCAATCATTTCCCTTTAAGTGGCTCCTGACTAGCATGCCCTAGTCACTTGTCAAAAGTAAATGCAAATCTTTTTGGGAAGACCCCACCTTCATCCCAGGCCTTAATAATTTCCACAGAAAGTTCCAGGAAAAAGCATAATTCACAGTAAAATAATAAGAAGAATGACAATAATAATAATGATAATGATGTCAATACGAAATAATCACTCAAGGTAATACAGCATCATGGCCTATCATGGCAGAATCAGATCCATAGAATTTTCAGATGTTGAAATTATCTGACACAGAAAATCAATAAGTAACTTTAGCGTCTCTAGGAATACATAAAGCTTTAAGACTGAATAACGAGTGGGCAGATTCAAAAGAGAATCAAACGTCTATTTCTGATACTGATGGACCAGGGAATGCAAATCAATCCTTTTTTTTGAGAACTAGAAAAGCTGGTTGAAATATTTTTAAAATCTTGAAGACATATGAGAGCTTCCAAGTCAGTGAAAAAACAGCTATATGCAATAAATTTGAAAATCTAGATTAAATCCAAAAATGTCTAAATATATATAAAATTTCCCAGGTGACAGAAGAAATGAAGAAATTGAATAGACATAAGATTAAGATTTCCTCTCACACACACAAAAAAACAAAAGCAAAAAAATGGGTACAGATGATTTTATGGATGAGTTTGTCAAACTTTTGAAGAACAATTCATTCTTGTTTTATAGAAGGTTTTCCAGAAACTAGAGGAAGAACAAAAGATGCTCAGTTAATTTTAGAAGAAAGCTATAATCTTGATTTCAAAACCTGATAAGGACAATAAAAGAACATTTTAGGCCCATTTTACTTACAGATATAAATGCAAAAATGAGCTATAGCTATGCACGATAACATGAATAAATCTCACAAACATAATGGTCGAAAAGGGCAAGTTATAGAAGAATGTAATTGCTACGATTCCACATAAATTTTAAAAACATTGAAAATTAATATGTTGTTTAAGGATATATGCACAAGTGATCAAAAATATAAAGAAAAACTAGAATAATTAATCAAAATTTCAAGATAGTGTTCACTTTGAGGGTAATAAGGAGGTTACTAAGTAGAAATATTTTGTTTCTTGGCCTGGATAATGAAGACACACATGTTCATTTTATCATTATTCTTTAACTGCACATTTTCATTCATTCTTTTATGTACATTATATATTGCACAATTTTAAAAATTTGATGAATTAAAATTTTTAAAAAAGTCATAGCAATCTCAGAATAGAGAGACAAAATCACCCCATCTTCCCCTCTCAGAAAATTTACTAATAAAGTACAAGGATATTTAACTAAAAAACAAAACAAAATGAAAAAACCCAAAAGTCCACAATATTTTGAATTCTAACATTCCAGATAATGACAAAAAAATTAGTGAAAGTGTTTTTCAAAAATTTGGCTATGGCTGGGTGCAGTGGCTCATGCCTATAATCCTAGCACTCTGGGAGGCCGAGGCGGGTGGATTGTTTGAGCTCAGGAGTTCGAGACCAGCCTGAGCAAGAGCGAAACCCCATCTCTCCTAAAAATAGAAAGAAATTATATGGACAACTAAAAATACATATAGAAACAATTAGCTGGGCATGGTGGTACATGCCTGTAGTCCCAGCTACTCAGGAGGCTGAGGCAGAAGAATTGCTTGAGCCCAGGAGTTTGAGGTTGCTGTGAGCTGGGTTGATGCCACGGCACTCTAGCCCAGGCAACAGAGTGAGACTCTGTCTCAAAAACAAACAAACAAACAAACAAACAAACAAAAAAAAACATTAAAAAAATTTGGCTAAATCACCAAAACTGTTCTTATTAGACTATCTACTGACTTTCTATTACTGGATGAATCATACTGTGGTTATGACTGTCACAGTGTACACAGGCAAGCATTTTGTATCCAAGTTACTGTAAGGTTTCTTTGAAGTAGCTGGTGCCAGAGAAAGAAAGACGAGCAGAGTTGAAAGGGATAAGTAAGGAGGCTTTATTGGGGCGCTCCCGGGTAGCCCCTGAGACAAGGACCTGGGGGAGCCTCATGGGACCCACGGGTCCCAGAGAAGCTGTCCCGCCCAGAAATCTGAGTGAGTTTATATATGTTTTTAGGGCTGGGGGATGGGAGTTTCTTCGGCCAGGAGATGTCAGTGCGAGGAGTAAGGAATTTCTTTGTTTCTTTGTTTCAGCTTTGGGGCGAGTATTGAGGGACAGGAGGAGCTGCCTCTTTTTTCATTAGGGAAGGGAGGGGTACCTGCCACCAGCCTTACATTCCAGCCTTTTAGTGATAATAGGGCGCCGCAGTCTTTCTGGCTACTTCCTGCTTTTGAGAGGCGTAGTGGGGGCTATGGGCCGAAGTTGGCTGGTGGAGGGGTGACTGGAAGAGGAGAGTAGGGGTGAAGAAGCATCTGGTTTACTGCTACTCTGGATAATTTCTGCAGGCGGTGTTGGAGAAACTGAGCCAGAGAAGTCGGTTGTCTCTGCAGGGAAGTTAGTGACGTGGACGACGTGGTTTCCAGGGATAGCTGTAGGCGATCTGTAAAGTCTTGGGCAGAAATAACATTGTGGCCCAGGGCGCCTCCCGCAAGCCCTGAGGCTGCGATGGAGGAGACCAAGTTGAGACCTATCATGACCGGCAAGAAGATGGCTCATTTTGAGAGGGGTCCCAGGAGAAGCTACTCGAATTCAGACTCACCATATAGAGTTAATTGAGGGACGACTATGACAGGGAAATAAGGACCCGGGGTGGATGTATTGACGCAGCGGGCAAGTGTTCTGTTGTATCAGAAGAACTGTCCCTGAGCAGGAGAGGTGGTCATGGTCATAGTATGGTTAGTGAGACAGCGTCCATGAAGTTGTAGGTTGGGGTCAGTGAGGGTGGTGGGAAAGTATATGTGATCCTCATAAGGTGGCCTGTGGGCTCAGGTTCCCATAGGGGAACTCGAGTGAGTGGAGTGGAGCATGAGGGACCCGATGAGGGAGTCTTTTAGGGGTAAGAAAAGTTTAGGGGAACAGCGGCCAGTAGGGAGTCACTGAAGGGAGGCACAGAGGAAACAGTGGGAGACATTACAGATTATTTTAGAGGAGAAGAAGGCGAGGGTATGTTGAATAATATTTAGCCAGGAGGTAAGAGGGGGATGTTTAGGGTGGCAGGAAAGTTGTAAACAGTTTTGATGAGAGAATATAGGGCAGGGTGTGAAAATAGAGGCTGTAAGAGGTGGAAGAGGCCCTTAGTGCCAATATGAAGTGAAGAGTGGACCTGGCCAATGAGTTTTAGGGCCTGTGCCTTAGGGAGAGCCAGCTTGCCATCCTTAAGAAGTACCCACCCTTCAGTGGTGGTTGATCTCACTTGGGTGAGAAGGCTGTCACGCTCCTCTGGAGTGTAGCGAGGTTGGAGGGAAGGAATGGAAAGGAAAAGAAGAGGAGCCGGACTGGGATGTTTTTGGGATGTTAGACTATGGGCAACAGTATAGCATAGTTGTTTCCCTTAGCGACGGGGGACCCGTCCGTCTGGTGTCCCTTGCAGTGTATGATAGCTAATTGGGTGGGTAACTGAAGGGCCTCGAGGAGACTGGGGATAAGGGTGGCGTTAATAATAGGGGAGCCCTTGGTGGAGAGAAAGCCCCGTTCTCTCCATATGGCAGCATGGCAGTGAGCTATCATAAGCACATATTTGGAGTCTGTGCAAATATTTACACTCCTGCCTTGGGCTAGGTGTAAGGCTCGGGTGAGAGCAATGAGTTCTGCCTTTTGGGAGGTGGTGCCCTCCGGAAGTCAGGAGGCTTCTATTACCTGAGAGGCAGAGACAATGGCATAGGCTGCCTGGCGTTTGCCGTCCTCACCTGTGACAGAGCTGCCATCAACAAAGAAGTCCGCTCTAGGAAGTGGCTTATCTGACAGATAGGGTCTAGAGGTAGTGGAAGTTTCAACCATTTCTGAGCAGGAGTGTGAGGACAGGGATAGGCAGGGAATGGGGAGCAGAGTGGCAGGGTTTAGAGTCGGGGACTGTGATAAAGTAATGGTGGGATTTTTTTAATAAACAAGAGATAGAATTCCTGTAGTCTAGACAGAGTGAGGAGGGCTAAAGAGCAGTGAGTCAGAAGGTCCTGTAAGCGGTGGGTGGAGAAGACATGTAAGTTCTGTCCCAGGGAGAGTTTTAGGGCCTCCCTAGTGAGAGTAGTGGCCGCGGCTAAGGCATGGAGACAGGGGGGGCCAGTCCCAGACAGTGGTGTTTAGCTGTTTGGATAAGTAGGCCACTGGGGTGGAAATGGCAGTAGGTCCCAGAGGTTGGGTGAGGACTCCAAGGGCCAGGCCCTGGCGCTCTCCGTGTAGAGGTTAAAGGGGTTTTCAGGATGAGGGAGTCTTAGAGGGGGTGCTTGTAGGAGAGAGTCTCGAAGTTTTAGGAATGCGCGAGAGACAGCCTGAGGGTTTAAGAGAGGGCCAGTGGAGGCATCACATGCTGCCTCATAGAGGGGTTTGGCAAGGAGAAAAGTTGGGGATCCAGTGTCGGAAGAAACCAATGAACCTGAGGAAGGATAGAATTTGTTTAGCAGTGGTGGGAGACTAGAGGTTGTAAAGAGCCTGCTGGCGATTAACAGTGACATGTTAGGAAGTGGGGGTTAGACTAAGTCCAAGGTATGTGACAGTAGGCTTAGACAGCTGAACTTTGGAGGGGGCCTGTCATTGACATAGTAGTAGTATTCCTCCTGAAGAAAGATGTAGGTCCTTCCTTTTTTGGTTATCAGTAGATTTAGAATTAAAATATTTTTGCAGTTTTATTCAGAGTAAACCAGTATTTTAAGAATACCTTGTGATTTTAACCAAACCTTTCTTTCTTTAATTATAGCTGACTTAACTATACATAAAATTTTTTGTAAATTTCTTCTATGAACTCCATCACAACCTATACAGACCATCTACAACATACTTGGGCTTTCTTTTTTGTCCTAAATTTTTTCTTTCTCAATAACCAGCCATTCTGTTCTAGGACAAAAAGTCACTACACAAGATCCTTTTCCACACAAATTATTCTCTTGCTGATTTTTTTTTTTAACAAAAATACATTTTCATGTTCATAGTCTTTTACGTCTCTTTTTTACCTTACTAGTTATCTTCTATCTTGGTTTTATTTTTCCCTCCAAATCCAGGCTTTGAATCAATTTTTAAACAACCTCTGAATTAAACAAAATTACACATATGATTTCTTTAATGTAAACTCGGGGTCTATCAGTTTAGACAGGAGAGGGTATGTAGGGCTTGGTAAGGCAGGAGAAGCTGTGGGCAGAGCTGAGGAATCTGGAGAAAGAGAGGGGAAGAAGGGCGGAGGCTCTGGTGGAAAAGTGGAGGATGGTGTCCAGCTTGGTTAATAAGTCCCTTCCCAATAGTGGAGCAGGATAGGAGGGCATGATAAGGAAGGAATGGGTGATGGGACGGTCATCTATTAGATAAGTTAGGGGACTGGTGATGGGGGGATTGAGAGGGATTGCCATCAATACCCGCAACCAACACCTGGGAAAGATAAGTAGGGCCTGAAAAGGAAGGCAGGACAGAGTAGGTAGCCCCCATGTCAACCAGAAAGGACATTGCCTTACCAGCTACCTTGATTGTTACCCTGGGCTCGGCAAGGGTGATGGGGTCATTGAGTCGGGGTCTCTTCAGTCTTTGGCAGTCAGACCCAAAGCTGCCATCGGCAGGTCTAGGGATGGAAGAACTGACCCCCTGGACTTCTGTCCCAAGGGGCAGTCACTTTCCAGTGTCCCTCTTGACCATAGCTGGGCAAGGCATCGTGGGTGGAAGTGGCTGCCGGCACCACTTGGCCCAGTGGCCTTCCTTACCGCACTTGAAGTAGGTGCCTTGGAGTGCGGCTGGTCACCTTAGACGAGGTCGATGGTTTCTCGGGTCTCCCCGGCCTCAGGGCTGCAAACAAGGCTTAGGCCTGTAGGTGTGCCTTTTGGCGGACACAGGCCTCCCTTTGGGTCTCTGCCTGTTCATCTTGGGAATTGAAGACTTTAAATGCCATATTCACCAGGTCTGGGATAGGGGTCTGAGGGCCCTCCTCTGCCTTTTTTGAGTTTCTTTCTGATGTCAGGGGAGGACTGAGTAATAAAGTGAGTTGTAAGGACAGCAGTCCCTGTGGGGGAGGTAGGCTCTAGGCGGGTATATTGGATAAGGGCGTCTGTAAGGTGGCTGAGAAAGGCCACAGGGTTTTTGTCTGCCTGTTGAGTGATTTCCCTGAGCTTAGGCACTTTTTAATCTGAGAAAGGCCAGAAAGGGAGAAGGGAGCATATATGCGTACAAGCCCTTCGGCGCCTGCCACCTCCCGTAACGGACAGAGGAGGGGCTGGTCCGAGGGGTTTGCGTGGGAGCGAGTGTGCTGACTGACCGGAGACGTTGGCAGCAAGCGGCTGGGAGATGTGGGAGGATGGGCGGGCGCCTGTGGGTATGGTGGAGGTCGAGTGGAGGGGGAGGGCTGAGGGAGTCGGGTGGATCAGAGAAAGCAGAAGGGGCGTCTGAAGAGACGTCTGGTGGAGAGTTAGAGGAAGAAGAGGAGGAGGGGGGTAGGGAATCCAGCACAAGGAGGACCTGTGCGGGGTGGCAGGTCAGACAGAGAGAAGGACGGGAGCACAAACAGAAAAAGGCTTGGACATATGGGATTTCCGACTATTCGCCATTCCTGTGACAAAAGTTATTAAGGTCTTGCAGAATATTGAAACTGAAAGTCCCATTTTCAGGCCAATGGGAGTCATTGTCCAATTTATACATTGGCCAGGCAGTGTTGCAGTAAAGAATGAGGCGCTTGTGCTGGATGTCTAAATCCAGGGCCTTCAGATTGGCCAGCAGACACCCCAGGGGCGTCTTGCAGGGAATTTTGGTCACCCATGTCACCTCAACCCGGATGGGGAAACAGCCAGGAACAGTATCCTGGCTACGGAGGCAGCAAAAGCCTGGGGGGACATCTCCGCCCGAGACTAGTGTGCCAGCACGGAAAGGGGTGAGAGGAATTCAGGCGTCCCCGAATAGCCTTAGCCCCTGGAACGGGGGAGCCTCTGACGTGGGCCCATGGTTTAACAGAGAGGGAACAGATTCCCGGAGGGAGCGGAGGCTCCTGGGGGATCTGGGTTGGGATAACACGGGGTGACTCACCCAGGCCGAGGTCATCAATCAGGAACTGGAAGGCAGTCAGCGGAGGTCCCGGTCCGGAAAGAGAGTTCTCGGAAGGGGGTGGTGCAGCCAAACGCTCCTCCCGGGTTTTGGGAGAATGTAAGGTTTCTTTGACGTAGCCGGCGCCAGAGAAAGATGAGCAGAGTTGAAAGGGATAAGTAAGGAGGCTTTATTGGGGCGCTCCCGGGTGGGGGTAACGAGCCCCTGAGAAAGGGACCCGGGCGAGCCTCATGGGACCCATGGGTCCCAGAGAAGCTGCCCCGCCCAGAAGTCTGAGTGGGTTTATATAGGTTTTTAGGGCTGGGGGATGGGAGTTTCTTCGGC
Source organism: Eulemur rufifrons (assembly GCF_041146395.1). Classification (NCBI taxonomy): domain Eukaryota; kingdom Metazoa; phylum Chordata; class Mammalia; order Primates; family Lemuridae; genus Eulemur; species Eulemur rufifrons. The sequence continues at coordinate 85,449,492 of NC_090990.1, forward strand.
CAGGAGATGTCAGTGCGAGGAGTGAGGAATTTCTTTGTTTCAGCTTTGGGGCGGGTATTGAGGGACAGGAGGAGCTGCCTCTTTTTTCATTAGGGAAGGGAGGGGTGCCTGCCACCAGCCTTACAGTTACCTCCTAATTTTGTTTGATAAGATGTAGAAAGCTTCATGGCATTTTACCAATTCAGACTTTTTAAATGACATATAATAATTGTACTTCGTAAGATTAGTTTTATTTTTTTTAGAGACAGGGTCTTACTCTGTTGCCCAGGCTTCAGTGCAGTGGCGCCATCACAGATCACTGTAACCTTGAACCCTTGAGTTCAAGCAATACTCTTGCCTCAGCCTCCAGAGTAGCTGAGACTACAGGTACTCACCACCATGCCCAGCTAATTTTTAAAACTTTTGTAGAGACATGGTTTCACTATATTGTCCAGGCTGATCTTGAGCTCCAGCCTCAAGTGATCTTCCTGTCTTGGCCTCACAAAGTGCTGGGATTACAGGCGTGAGCCACCGTGCCTGGCCTAATTGTATATATTTACGTGGTACATAGTGATGTCTTGATACATATATCATATAGTGATCAGATAAGGGTAATTATCAAATCCATCATCTCAAACATTTATCACTTCTTTGTCCAATTCAGACTTTTTAACCTCAGATAACCTTGATATTGATTAAATTACCTGGAGATCCAATGATGCTTATATTTTGAATCAGCTTGGAAAAACCTACTAAAAGAGGCTAACGGAGAAGCAACAATGAAACATGGCCTGGGGACAAGCACCATCACCACCATCATCATAGCAATAAAGCCATCCCCAAGTCTAGACATTGTGCTAAAAGCTTTATGTTCATTATATTGAATCTTTACAATACTGGAAGGTGGATATTATTATTGTCATTTTACAGAATAAGACACAGAGGTCTGGAAAGGTTAAGTAACTCACTCCAAATATTATAAAACAGAGTAAACAGCAGAGCTGAGAGTAAAAGCCATTTCTGCTCATCCCAATGTACTCAGTCTATATTGTAGCAATGCTGACTCTCTTGGCCATTCTCAAGTAAATTTAGCTAATCTGAAGCTTGAATGTTTATGGTTTTTAAAAAAAATGATAGCAATAACCTATTTGACTCATTTAATTATAAGATACAGAACTGGTCCTGGGCCCATGTGCCCTCAGATACATTTTTTGCCTTCCCTGATCTCAGGAACAGAGAGGACTGACCTTCCTGTGTCAGCTGGCTTCCTGATGTGTTTGGCTAAGGGGAGGGGTTTGGAGAATGAGAGGAAAAAGAAGCCAGATTATTTCTCACTAACTCCAGCTTTAGGTGGCATTCTTGGGCATCTGCTATTTCCTTCATGGCTCCGGTTCCAGCTGCTGCTGGGTAGGTTTCGGTCAGGTAACCTGAGTCCCTGGGCTCCTTTAACACTCCTTCCTCCTCCCTTTGTCCCTTTAGCCTGGTGTTCTTGGTGGATAATCTCTGGATTGACCCTTCTAACACCTATGTAATCAATTCCCTGCCTCAAATTTTGTCTGTTTTAAATACTTAGAGTGGCTTCTACAAGCCTAATGGGACCCTGCTGATATAGACATTATCTTGGCCAGTGACACATATAGGATATTGCTAGTTTGAACTGAAGGACCCATCTTCTCATCCTGATCATCTCTCATCCTGCTGGTGACAGCCTAAAATTGTCTTATTTTTTTTTTGTAGTTTAAAGCTTTGAATTCTATCGTTGATAATAATGCCACCAAACCTTTTTTTTTCCTTGAGACAGAGTCTTACTCTGTCACCCTGGCTAGAGTGCAGTGGTGTCGTGATAGTTCACTGCAACCTCCAACTCCTGGGCTCAAGCGATCCTCCTGCCTCAGCCTCCCGAGAAACTGGGACTACAGTTGTACACCACCACACCCGGCTAATTTTTCTATCTTTTGTAGAGATGGGGTCTTGCTCTTTCTCAGGCTGGTCTCAAACTCCTGGCCTCAAGCGATCCTCCCACCTCGGCTTCCCAGAGCGCTAGGATTACAGATGTTAGCCACCACACCTGGCCTCCACCAAACACTTTTACTCACTTCAAGTATCCTGAAGAAGAATCTGTTTCACTACAAGGGCCATTTGTACCCACAGCCTCTTTCTAAGGGAAATCTGCAATAGTGCCTGATAAAGAAAGAGCCTTGGCCATGGGAATAAGTGGATGTGTTTGTTCCTCTTGACTCTATCACCATGGCCACCATTGACTGAAGTACGTGAGTGCCTCTGACCTAAGAACAGCCAGCTATTTGCTGGCTGGCTTTCCATGAAGGAACCTGGAGAGAGAGCTTTGCCATCAGATCCTTAGCAACAATTTATCTAAACAATCAATATAGATTTATTTGTTTGATCTATAGATGTAGGGGGTCAATTAGTTGGTATTAGGAGCAAAGGCAGAAAGTCACCCTAAGGGAAACAGAAACAGAGAGAAAAGATTATAATGTCAATAGCTGAGCATTCAGGAAAGATTGGCAAACTCTTGCAGTAGAGGGGATGCTTTATTTAAACACTAAAGAAACTTCCAGTTCAGAAACTACATTATAGTCTCCATCCGGTTCAGCTGTACTCAGGTTCCCATTATTCCTGTGTGATCCAGTGATCTTGCCATTTCCTGTTTTCCTGGATGGCTGAGATTCCAGACTAAGATTTGTCTTTATCTTCTTTTTAAAAATTTCCTTGGTGGCCAGGTATAGTGGCTCCCGCACTTTGGGAGGCTGTGGGTGGGAGGATCAATTGAGGCCAGGAGTTTGAGACCAGCCTGAGCAATATAGCAAGACCCTGTCTCTACAAAAAATAGAAAAATTAGCCGGGCATGGTGGCGCATGCCCGTAGTCCCAGCTACTCAGAAGGCTGAGGCAAGAGGATCCCTTGAGCCCAGGAGTTTTAGGTTGCAGTGAGCTGTGATGATGCCACTGCACTCTAGTTCAAACAACAGAGCAGGACCCTGTTTGGAGAAAAAAAGGACATTCAAGCTTCAAATTAGCTACATAACTTGCCAAAGGTCACTGGTGTAAGTGACAGAGTTAGTGTTTTGATTTTTGTGTTCTCTAATTCCCTATAAACACACAAGCATATACAAACCACCAGTGATTTATTTAGTAGGAAAATAGACATGTCCAGATATACTAAGTATCAGATATTCACTGCTGGGTATCCAGTGTCCTTCCCTTTACAGGGAAATTTACATTTCTGGGCATCTTTTGTGATAATGGCTCTCCTGTTTCACAAAGGAAAGATCAAGTTGAGTCATAATAATAGGCGGATATTCCACAACTGAAAACCCAATAAACCCATTCCTTCATTCGGAAACACTTATTGGGAAACTACTCTCTGGCAAAAATTTGCTAAACACTGGGGATACAGAGATGAATAAAGCATCATCCTTTGCCCACAAGGAATTTTCAGCTCAAAGGATAAGAGATATAAGTAGCAAATAAATAACAGCACAGCACAAGAAGGGTAACAAAAGTATGGGCAAAGTACAAATATAGATCAGATGAACTCTATGGAAGTGGGTGACAGGGAAGGCTGTCTGGAAGAAATAACTTTGGCATGAGTTTGGAAAGTTGAATAGGAATATCAATACTTAACGGTAAAAAGGAAAAAGATGTTGCAAAAAGATTTTTAAAAATACTCAGAATGTAGGAAGGGAAAGAAGAGGGGTGATGGCCTAAACACCAGGGAGACGGTTTCAAGGAAGGCAGGTACACAGTATAAAAAACCACAGAAGTATTTGCCAGGTAACATATTTGCTAAGACAAGACCAATGGACCTGGCAAGACCATTTATGACTTTTTCCAGGGCCATTTCAAAACGAGGAGGGAGTGGCAATTAAGTAAGAATGCAACAGGATCCAGAATAAAAAGGAGATAAACTAGAAGTATCAAAGGGGGACTGTGTTTCAAGAATCCCAGAGATGAATGAAAATGGTCCTAATACTCTAAAGTTGGAAAAGGGTTAGAGAACATAAAAGAACATGGGGAACAAATGGAATTTGGGAGAATAATATCTAAGGAACTAACCTAAATTAGAGAATCTTTGATTACTGCAATTTTCTGACATGCTTTCTGGTTAGTAAAGGACTATAATAGGCCTATTTGTCATTCCCTCTTTCTTGCCATCAAATTTGTACACATGTATTGTATGGGCCACTCTCTACCTCCCTCTTAGTGTGCACTGTGGAGAGTATAATCCCTACCAACATCTACAATCAGTGGCCATTTGACAGATGGTTAGGTACAGAAAGCATGGACTCTGGATTCATTTTTTTTTTTTTTTTTTTTTTTTTTTGAGACAGAGTCTCGCTTTGTTGCCCGGGCTAGAGTGAGTGCCGTGGCGTCAGTCTAGCTCACAGAAACCTCAAACTCCTGGGCTTAAGCGATCCTACTGCCTCAGCCTCCCGAGTAGCTGGGACTACAGGCATACGCCACCATGCCCGGCTAATTTTTTGTATATATATATTTTTTTTAGTTGTCCATATAATTTCTTTCTATTTTTAGTAGAGACGGGGTCTCACTCTTGTTCAGGCTAGTCTCGAACTCCTGACCTTGAGCGATCCACCCGCCTCGGCCTCCCAGAGTGCTAGGATTACAGGCGTGAGCCACCGCGCCCGGCCTGACTCTGGATTCATATCACCTTGATTCAAATCCTATATCCACTTGCTATCTATGTGGTCTTGCACAAATTAGCTAATATCTTTCTCACTTCCCTCATTTGTAAAGCAATGACAATGATAATACCCACTTCATAAGGTTGCTGTTACAACATAGAAAATGCTTAAAACAGTGCCTGGCACATATAAATTGGTATATGTGGTAGCTGTCATTATTATAGTAATATTACTTATGGGAACAATAAAATGGAATGTTTGAAATTAAAATAATGCTGAAAAGTCTAAGTTTCTGTGCGTGTGTGTGTGTGTGAAGAAGCCCAACTCAACCTAGTTTTTGTAAAAGAGTTAGTGTATCAGCTCATGTAACTATGTTGGATTATTTAAGCAGGGAGAGATTAGTTCTTTCTGCATCTCTTGGGACTATTTGCCACTCTTTGATGGCATCATTCTCTTCTAGCAGAAAAGGGAGGAATGAGATGGCTGGTAGTCCCAGGCCTACGTTCTTATAGTTCATAATGCAAAAGCAAGAGAGGCTTTTTCCCACTCCCACCTCCATCCTCAGCATAAGCAGGAAAGTCCAGGAAAGGAAGGATCAACCCAGCCTGTGTCATGTGCCCATCGTTGTGGTTGGAGAAATGGGGACCTTGATTAATAACTCCACCAAGATTACACGAAACTTCCATTCTGCTACACTAAACCTATGCTTATTGTCATATACTATAGTGCCTTCTTAAATCATATGCTCACCACACTTTGCCTTTTAGGTAAAGTGTATTGAAAATCATTTTTAGACAATTCAATAAATAACAACAATAAAAGTAACAATAGCAACTAATTTTTAGTGCTTACTATGTGTTGCACATTGTTCTAAATATATTAACATTTAAATTCTTACAAAAGTCTTACAAATTGGCATTAATATTATTATTACCATTTTACAAATGAGGAAATGCAGGAAAGAGCAATTAAGTTACTTGCTCAGAGGTCACTCATCAAAAGAGTGGTAGAGCTGAGAATTGAGCCTTGGTAATCAGCTCCAGAATCTGGACTCAGCCTGTGCTGCCAGAGAGTAGGAGGAGAAATCACCCAATATTGTTGGGTATACAAAAACATATTTCAAGTATACTTAGTGGAGATTTTAGAATCAAACCAAAAGATCAGTTCAGTTTTGAACCTTCATAAGATGTTGAAGACTAAGACATGTTTGTTGAAGTTTGGAGTGAATTTTTAAAAAAATTCATCAGTATCATAAATCACCCAAAGAATATATTGGATACAGTGTATTTCAGTACCTTAGGAAAAAGTCCACCAAAAAGCACATTCTTGGGTATTGATCACGAGCTTACTTGCATAATACTGTAAACAACTTTACCTACTGAAGGATTGGAGACTGTCTCTTTGTAGACTGAGAGTAAGCATTGGGCCAAGGTTTGGTTAAGTCAGAAGCTTTTGTTCATATGGAAATCATGAAACATTTCTTAAGGTCTGGAAACACCTCTGACATCTCTTTATCCCCTCAGGTTTGTGCAATTTGTCCTGCACATTCCTTCGTCCTTCACAGTTACCACCACACTGTCTATGACTGTCCTCCCAAGGCTGTCTGAGAAACTATCTCTTTGTCCTTCTCTAACCCTCCTTAATGACCTCAGAAAAAAAGCCCAGAGGCCTTTGTCTTTTTAAGGAATCACTGCTAATTGCTGTGGGGAAACAAATTTGTAGTCAAAAGAAATTGACAAAAAGGGGAAGTAACAAATATTCACAAAATTTCAACAAGTTCTACAAGTTATTCCTCATATTTTACCAAAATGAGACATTTACCAAAATGTGCCAAACTGGTTTTATCATGGTCCTACTTGGAACTTGCTTTTTGTCTAATTGTAATTTATTGAGCACTTATATGCTAGGCACTGTCTGAATCATTTTACATATATCAGCTCCTCATGACATCCTTGTGAGACAGGTACAGTTAGCATCCTGTTTCATATGAAGAAGCTGGCACAGAAGGGTTGGCTGCTTGCCCACGGTGACAATGAATAATAGAGTCATGACTCAAACTGCCAGCTCTAAAGTCTGCTCTCTTGACCACTGCACTGTATGGCTCCTCTGATGTAGCCCAAATCAGGTCAGTTTGAAAAGTGGAAGTGTGTAACAGTTGGGGGGTACTGAGTGGAAGTATGCTCTGGCAGGCTCTCCTTGGCAGAATACTTGGCAAGATCACCATTGCCTGGTGACTGCTCCTCAGCTTTGGAGATTCATAAACAAGATTTTCTCAATTACCACCCCTAGAGATAATGAATGTCTTAAATGCAATTCACACTGAACAAACTCATAGAACACTGACGTAACAGCCAAGATGTCATGAGGCATATTCCTTTCCAGTGTCTAGAAACTCTTACACTCTATCTGGGACTCACTCTTTCTGCTATCAGGGAACCTAGAAAACCAGGGAGTTTATTAGTGAGAGTGGAATTGTAGCAAGGGAAGTAGGAAATTTGAGAGGTAATACAAGGTGAGCATCCCTGATCCAAAAATCTAAAACATGAAGGGCTCCATAATCTGAAACTTTTGGAGTGCCAACATGATGCCCCAAGTGGAAAATTCCACACCTGACCTCATGTAATGGGTTGCATTCAAAACACAGATACGTAACACAGTTTATTGAGGGTCCCCAAAGGAAAAAAGACCCTCCCACTTCTGTGTGAATTTACTTATGTGTAAATAAGCATAAGAAAATTATTGCTTATGGAGAGCATGTAAATTCAGAGTCTGGAATGATGGTGATGCCTTGTAGCCACAGATTGTCCACATGGGTAACTGAGATAGTGACACCTTTGCTTTCTGATAGTCCAGTGTACACTAACTTTGTTTCATGCGTAAAATTCTTAAAAATATTGTATAAAATTACCTTTGGGCTGTGTGTATAAGGTGTATAAGAAGCATAAATAAATTTTGTGTTTAGACTTGGGTCTCATCCCAAAATATCTCCTTATGTATATGCAAATATTCTAAACTGCAAGAAAATCTGAAACCTGGAACACTTTTGGTCCCAAGAATTTTGGATAAGGGACACTCAACCTGTATTTCCTTTAGGCTTTGGGCATGACTAATTAAATATTCCTTCTCCTATACCAGAGGATACAACCTGATGGCCCTTGTTCTCAGACTTAATTCTTTATCCACATTTCATGGCTGGATGGACACGTCCAGCATTTGTCTCAGTAGCTCTCTGGATGTTAGAAAAGAAAAATCTTACCCACATTCATGCAGCTCTGTGGGTGGCTTCAGTCTGTGAGACACAAAATATGTATAAAGAGCAGTCCTTGCACTCAAGGAGGTTGCAGCCTCATTATGTAGGTAACTAAGAATAACAAACATCAAAGTTTGTGATACAAACTCTAGGTTCCCAGAAGCCAAAGGGATCAGAAAAGATAAAGATTACTTAGAGCTGGTATAGGTCATTGATTAGAAACCTTAAGAATGTGTTAAATTTATATTGGTAGAGGGGAAGGATAGGACGTCCCAGTGGCATAAAGATTATGAAGGGGGTGTACTTCCAAGGGGAACACTGCAACCGAATAGAGAGTTACTGCAGGATAGGAGCAGCGAGGCCTCCTAACAGCAGACCTGCAGAGGCAGGGAGGGGATTTAGATATGGCAAGTTTGGTATCCAGGGGGAGACTGTGTTCAGGAAGCACAGCCAAGGGCTACTATGGTAGTCCCTATCTGACATGCTGAGGGACTCAACTGGAGAGAGGCAGAGGGGAATGGACAGGAAGAGCTAATATTTGGAAGCAAATATTATTAGGTCTGCATTGTTTACTAGGAGGAGTAAGATAGAAGGATGGATTCAAAATAACTCTTGGGTTTCTCCTGTGTGCACTAGTGTTTATGTTTACCCAATTTTCCCTTCTTCTCTTCTCTTTCTTTAAATTGTCTTCTCTCATGCACCTGTAAAACTATGAGGAGTAAAATCAGGTCAAATATTTCTGATAAACTCTTTTTGACCAGTTAATAAGCGCTTATCTCAATGGAGAAAGAATCTCAAGAATTGAGAGTCTTCATTATTGTTTTTAGGCTGCCTTCTTTGAACATTGAGCATATGCTTTTTTCTTTCAATTCTTTCCATTTGACATTTAGTTGTCCCAAAGAAAAAAGGCTGTATTTCCTTATTCTACAATAGAATTATTGGATACTACCTTTTTTTCAGTTACATGTACACTTGAAACTATCTCGAGTTTCATTATATTCCTCCCAATATTGTTTGATTCTTTTGCAAACACTAATAAAGATAAATTGAAGTTAATACTCTACACTGCATTCAGAAAGATCCCAATATTCTTTATAATGTGTACTGGTGTTATTATTTTATGTAGACACCCTGAATTTTCTCACTGCCTTTCATCTGAGGATCATAAAGTACACAGCAAACATTAATTAACTCTTACACCAACCATGTGAACTATAATTTTTATGTGTATATAGTAAATGAATCACCAGAAGGACCAGCAAAACACAGCCTTTGTGGGGAAGTCTAGGCTTGGCACAACTTGATGTATCAACAACTCAGTCAAATAGTTTAGATCAGGAAAGGAGGCATCATTTTTTATTTAACTAAAACTACCAATGGAGTTTCAGTAAGAAAATAATGACTTATCTGAGTTTCCACAAGCAACATTTGGACCTTTGCAACAAACTCCACCATAAAAAGAAGGAGGTGTTTGAGTCTATTAATAGCTACATCATCAATCTTATAGTCACTCCCAAGACAAGTACTTCAGCAGCAAAACAGACCTAGTTATTAACTGCAGCTTTGATTTAGTATCAATGCAGAGAAAGTGTGCTACAGGCTGACTCATCAACACCTTGCTTCTTATCTATATTTCCCTGGAGTTTCCCTCATTCAGGTGTGTAGCAGGCCAAGGCCTATTTGGCTGAAGAGAGATTAAATCTTCATTATTGTTTCTCGGGCCGTTCTCTTTAATGAAAACAAAAACAGAAATAGAATTTAAAAGGAAAATGTTTCAAAGAAATGGCCTCTTTCTTTTCTACGTTGACTCGTTAAATAATCAAGAATATATACCAAACGTGCTTTGCTCAGGGAAACTGATTTAACACCTTTTTCTTTATTGGGAACTCATATTTATTCTAACTTTTTAGTATAGAAATTTTTAAATATATACAAAGCAGATAGAATGACATAATGAAGATCCCACGTATCCATCACTTACCTCTAACAATTAGCTCCTTTACTGAAGCATCCCCATGCAGTGAACAATTTGCAGAGATTCCCAGTCCCTTGGTTTAGAAATAGCACTGTTACCTCAAAGAGATTCATGGAATCCTGAAAGCCAAATTTTAATTCATTTTAATTGAGTTTATGAAATAAACATACATACAAATGTCAAAAGGTAAACTTATGGGAAGATGAGAAAAATGTTACAAAATCAAACAAAAATGTCTAAAACCTAAGTAATAATATTACCTGCCATTTATTAAGTCATGTGTCAGACACTTTACTAGGCATTTACCCCACATTCTAACCTCTTATTTAATTTTTCAACCATTCTATATGGTAAGTATTAGTGTCCTTATTTTTATTTATTTTTTTTGAGACAGAGTCTCACTCTCTTGCCTGGGCTAGAGTGCATGGCGTCAGCCTAACTCACAGCAACCTCAAACTCCTGGGCTCAAGCAATCCTCCTGACTCAACCTCCCGAGTAGCTGGGACTACAGGCATGCGCCACCATGCCTGGCTATTTTTTTTTAAATATATATATATATATTTTTAGTTGTCCAGCTAATTTCTTTCTATTTTTAGTAGAGACGGGGGTCTCACTCTTGCTCAGGCTCGTCTTGAACTCCTGAGCTCAAACGATCCGCCCACCTCGACTTCCCAGAGTGCTAGGATTACAGGCGTGAGCCACCGCACCGGGCCTAGTGTCCTTATTTTAGAGATGAGGAAACTGAGGCTTAGAAAAGTTTAGGTAACTGGCTCACATTCACAAAGCTAATAAGAAGCAGAATTGGCAACTAACGTTACCTGATTCCAAAGTCCATGCTTTGTTTTACAAACTATAGTCAAAGGACCCACTAGAGCTCAATCCAAAAAGAATGTATTAATAATGTTAGAAGGGGAAAAATAGTGGTAAACACCCAATTTGGGGTGGGGGGGAGAAACTCATAAAAATTGTTAAAGCTTTAAAAGTGAATTAATCAAGTATACCTTGTATTTGCTCCATTAAAAAAAAACCTAGATTTCTTAACATGAACAAATGAATACATAAACCATTTGCTCAACAAAATACATAATTTTACATAGCCATAATTACATAGTAAAGCATAATTTAACTTTGCCTACTCTCATAAATCAGAAGTTGTACAAAATAAATCACCATTAATGCATTTCCTAAATCCATTATAAGCACACACTGTATTAGAACTTGAATTTTATAGGCTCAGGCATCCTATGTTTTCTAACAAATTGATTGTCAAGGTGCCAAAAAAGCAAGTGGGATTTTATTTGACATATTTTTCTTAGTAAAGGACCCACAATCATTTTGTCTTCAGCTTCTATTGCTCAGTATTTTCTTTTAAAAAAGTGGAGAAAAATTGTTTCATCTTAAACTTTTATCTATTTTCCTTCATTAGAAAGATATAATCAAAGTATTACATACACATAATTTAAAAAAATAAAATAGCACCGAATAAGTTGTAAAGACAAACAGTAGTTTCTGGCCCCACCACTCTAAATTACCTCCCAACAGTTGTCTCAGAAATAATCATTTTTTTTTTTATCATTTTACCTGTTTCTCTGTGTATTTAGGTCCATATTCTCGGTGATATCTTTATAAAGCTGCTTCTTGATTTATCACTTTTAGATAGACATCATCTATTGCCTTCCTGGCATAGTAGAAACGGTTGATTTGTTCAATAAATATTGGTTGAGCATCTACCATATGCCAGATCCTGCTCTGTGGGCTGGGGGTGCCAGAGTAATAAAACAGACAAATCCTTGACTTTGTGGAACTTGCAATCAAGTGGATTAAACCCTTTTACAATCCCTCCACTCACTCTTCCTTAGTTCTAGTATAGTATAATTTTTAGATAATCATCTGGGTTTATATTATGTCCATGTAAATATTGTTCACTGCAGGGCCCCAAATGGTGCTATAATTATATTTCTTCTTTCTGCAACTCTTGAATACATTTATTAAAAAACAGTTTTAAGTTGTATCTTAGTCCATTTGTGCTGCTATAACAAAATTTTTCAGACTGAGTGATTTACAAGCAATATAAATTTATTTCTCACAGTTTTGGAGGCTGCAAAGTCCAAGATCAAGTCACCAGCATTCAGCATCTGGTGAGGGCCTTCTAGCTGAGTCCTCACAGGGTGGAGGGAAAGTGGAAGAGTAAAAAGGACCAAACTCTGTGAAGCCTCTTTTATAAAGGCTTTAACACATTCATGGGCTCTCATGACCTCATCCCCCCTAAATGCCCCACTTCTTAATACTATTGCATTGGAAGTTAAGTTTCAACATGAATTATGGGGGACACATTCAGACCATAGCAAGTTGCTGCAACTGCTTAATTATCATCATAATCCACTTTTCACTAGTTTCTCCCCAAATGCTCATTATATAACAGAAAAGTAATTAGTTTTCTTATTTTCCCAGAGAGTCAATATGTGGAAACTGCTTCTATTTCAGTCTATATTGATTGCTCTCTAGGCCTGCTTCTTCAGTGTTGCATTGCACTGTTTCCTGGATTCCGTGTGTTTGCCTTGGTCTATAACTCTTTTTTTTTTTTTTTTTAGGGGAGAGCATGAACACAGTGCCCCACTACCACAAATTATGCAGTCAAGTTTCCCACATTTGGGGAAATCGCAGGGGTCAGCACATCTGGAATGCAATGGATAAGCCTCTTCCTGGGAAAACCACCTTTGTGATCATGGTATCTCCCCTGCCAGGTAAGCATATATAACTCTCTTTTGTTGGAGTATATTCTTAATAAAATCCAGAGAAAGCTGGATGGAAAATAAATTTTCTGAGTCCTTGAATACATGACAATGTCTTTAATTTATCTTCTGGTTTGAAAGGCATTTTTCCCTCAGAATTCTGAAAGCATTGCTTCATTATCTTCTAGCATCCAGTATTGATAACAGAATTCTGATGCATTCCCTCCCATGCTCTTTTGAATATGATCCATTTTTCTTCTCTGGAAGTTGTAAAATCTTCTGTATCTAAAATTTCATAGTGGCCGGGCGAGGTGGCTCACGCCTGTAATCCTAGCACTCTGGGAGGCCGAGGCGGGTGGATCGCTCGAGGTCAGGAGTTCGAGACCAGCCTGAGCAAGAGTGAGACCCCGTCTCTACTACAAATAGAAAGAAATTATATGGACAACTAAAATATATATATACAAAAAATTAGCCGGGCATGGTGGCGCATGCCTGTAGTCCCAGCTACTCGGGAGGCTGAGGCAGTAGGATGGCTTAAGCCCAGGAGTTTGAGGTTGCTGTGAGCTAGACTGACGCCACGGCACTCACTCTAGCCCGGGCAACAGAGTGAGACTCTGTCTCAAAAAAAAAAAATAAATAAATAAAAAAATAAAATTTCATAGTGACGAAACTTTGTGTGAATTTTTGTCTATTTGTTTGTTTTTTCAGTTATTGTTCAGGGTATATGGGATTTTTTAATTTGTAAACTATTGACGTTTGGATCTGGGCAATTTTCTAGTATTATCCCAATATTAGTTTACTCCTCTCTATTTACTCAGTTTCCTTTTCAGAAATTTACAACTTGGATGTTGGTTTTTCTGGATTGATCCCCTATATTTCTTTTGTTTTCTATTTTTTAACCTTCTCTGCTTTCTGGGGGATTTCATTAACTTTCTCTTTGAACCCCTCTAATTATACTGTTATTTTGGCTGTCACATTTTTAATTTCTATGATATCTTTTGTGTTCTCTTGGGTTTTTTTTTTACGGCATTCTGTTTTACTTTTTTTTTTTTTAATTTCAGCTCATTATGGGGGTACAAAAGTTCAGGTTATATATATATATTGCCCATGCCTCCCCATCCCCCCAAGTCTGAGCTTCAAGCATGTCCATTCCCTAGACAGTGCACATCGCACTCATCATGTAGGTATACACCCATCCCTTCCCTCCAGCCCCCACCTCTGTCTGATACCCAATTGGTGTTATTCCCAAATGTGCACTTAGGTGATGATGAGGGAAACCAGTTTGCTGGTGAGTACATGTGGTGCTTATTTTTCCATTCTTGGGATACTTCACTTAATAGAATGGGTTCCAACTCTCTCCAGGAGAACCAAAGAGATGCCATATCACCATTATTTCTTATAGCTGAGTAATATTCCATGGTATACATATACCACATTTTGCTAATCCATTCATGAATTGATGGGCATTTGGGTTGTTTCCACATCTTTGCAATTGTGAATTGTGCTGCTATAAACATTCGGGTGCAGGTGTCTGTTTTACTTTAAAAATGGTTATATAATCTCATGGTTATCATATAATCTCTTACTTCTCTGAAAGATTTACAGTTTTAAAAGGAGTTTCTTCTTCCTATGTTATCTTGGGGTCCCTCTGTTCTGTTTATTGCATTTAGGATGACTGGTGGGAGCTCCAGTGCTGGAGAGGTGCAGTGGCTACTGGCCTCCAGAGGAGGGCATGCTCCAGTGGGGGCTCTGGTCTCAAGATAGTGCCTTGCTGGAGCAGCTTGGCTTACAGGGGTGTGGGGGTGAGGAGTGCACACCTTGTGCTCCTAATCAGGGTAATGCTGCTGCCATGAATTCCTGGCAGCTCTCCAAACTGGGCTCAGGGATTGGGAGGACAGTGGGTTCTCCTGTAGTAAGGATGGCAGGTGTTTGTGGTGATAATGGGGGTTGGTGGTGATCTGCTTACCTTTTCCCTGCTGTCTCCAGGCTGATTCAATGTGGGTGGGGGAGAAGGGACTGTAGGGCCAGGTGCCTCCATGCTGCCCTTGTGGACTTCCAGTCACCGCAGGTGCATCTTCACTCCCCCGCTGCACTCCAACACTCTCCCTTTGACATGCCAGTCAAATCTCAGCTGTTTATTCATTGCCTCGGTCCTTTCTTTGGGGGTGGGGGGGAGATGAGCACCAGGCATCTCTAGTCAGCCCTTTTGCTGATGTCACTCTTAAGCAAGTTTAAGTCCTATTTTAATTTTAGTGGGGTTTTAGGTGGGAGAGGTGATAATTTCGTGTGGTCAATCTGCTATCTTCATCCAGCATCTACTAGAGAAATGGAAAACCTTTCAAATATACAATCTTTAGATTACTCTTGATGATTGTTACTAACAGGGATAGTAAGATTTATAGAAATAGTCTTCAAATTGCATTTTTTATAATTAGCTTTCTGTCAGAGCCTATTAGCTCAGTTGAGCAGAGCATGGCAAAGTGATACCGAGGTCATCAGTTTGATCTCCATGGAGTTCAATTAGCCTTAATTAATTTCATGGACTTTATCTTTTCCTCTAACTCACAGAGAAAGTCAAGAATGTTATTTTGGGTAGCTATAAAATAGGCAAGAGATAATTCAGCTTTCGCTTTACTGCTGCTGTTAGGACCCCGTGTCTTAATGGGGTTCTGCAGCATGCCACTGCAGGAACTTAAAAGGAACAAAAAACAATACTGGCAAATTAGAGGCAAACAGCACAGACATATCACTATAAATCAGTTCCCTTCTGCTGGAAGAGGTGGTGGTAGGGGGATAAATCCATTTGTCTGTCTTCCCCAGAAGCAGGCTTCTGGATAGAGATCTGTGCAAGAAAGGTTTATTGGGGAGTTACTCTGGTACAGGGATGACACCTCTAAGAGAGTAAGGGCAGCGTTAGGGCAGAAGGAGAAGCTGACCTGTGACACAGTCACAACAGAGGCCTCAGCTGATCCCACAGACTCTCCGGAATGGAGAGTGTCTTCAGAGTTGTCCCACCTTGAGGCAAGAGGCCAGAACTTTTTAACCTCACATTGACCAGTTGTTGGATAAGAACTATCCCCAGGAAAGGACGTGACCTCCCGGGGACAGGACTTCAGTGAAGTGCCTCTTTTCAGCAGGTAGCATTTTCCAGAGTTTTGCAGCTGTGTGCCAGCAATCCATACACCCAGCAGGGAGGGCAGCAGACCACTACATAAAATATTGATAGTACCTTACAAAGTATCTTCTTGAGGGTTCATGAGCTGAAATATTGGTTCTTTCTTTTATTTCTCCTAGACACCTATGGGGAGGAGAGAACACACAATTCAATGGCAGAAGTGCAACTATAATTGGAATGAGAAGGAATGAACTGTTTAGCCCATAAACTAGATAATTAGCCTCCAAGAAACAAAATGAACGGGATAAACTTTCCAGGAATTTGACTATTTTATTCCATGTTATTTTTGCATTTGGGCATATTTTCTTTGGTTAGCAATCATTCTTAGGTTTTAAATATGAAACCAAAATTGTTAAGTCTAGGTTTACAGTAATAAACCGGGGAAAGTTCAAAGACTACTTCTAGGAGAAAATAACACTCACATGTATTTCAATTTCAGTTATCAGAGCAAGGAAAATTAATAGTCAAAAATTCTCACTAATTATTTACTCTGTATTTGGGGAGGAAGAATAAAATAGTGACTTAACTATACTAACATATAAGTCTTTAAACATATAAAGAACTTTTTTTTTTTTTTTGAGACAAAGTCTTGTTCTGTTGCCCCTGCTAAAGTGCAGTGGCATCATCATAGCTCACTGTGACCTCAAACTCCTGGTCTCAAGTGATCCTCCTGCCTCAGCCTCCTGGGTAGTTGGGACTACAGGCACGCACCATGCCAGACTAAGAGAACAAACATTTATTAGTATATTATTACAATAGTTATAGCAGTAATATGTGGTACTATCTATACTTGATTTTCTAAAATTGTCAACAAATTGTTGACAACAGAAGTATTTGCAATGCTTTTAAAAAATTGAGAAAAATAGGGTATGATCTGAAGTGTTTCCATATCCAGCCTATTCCACCTCTCTTATTCTCCCCCTCCTCCAAGGAGGGGGAGAATGTATGTTATCTCTAATAATTACATTTTGTTTCTTGGAAAAGATAGAGAATTTTAGTAAAATATTTTGATACCTTTTGTTATTGCTAAAAAGTTATGAGTTCAATATTTTCTAAGAAAAAACATTTCAAAGTCATTCAAGACAAAAGCTAAGGGAAACGATGATTTGAAACTTTAAATCTGTTCTCTTGAGCTACAAGCTTCAAGTTTGTGGAAAACAGAAGGTAAAGGAAGAAAGAGGAACTTCATAGCCTAAAAAATCTATTTTCCATTGTTGGTGGGAAACCGAAAAACATTAGTCAAATAATCCAAAATTTTAAAAGAGGGAGGGAGTAAGTTTTTCTTAGGTAGTGACTTGATTGGGTTCAACATGACAAGATGCATTGTGAAGCCAACGAGCCACTGAGTCATGTGCTGGGAACAACTGGGCTTCACTTCCAACATGGCAGCTGAATCCAATGTCATGTGTTAATCGAGAACAAAGGTAGTTGATTTTTCTGTATTGTAATAAGGCTGGTTTTAGCATCATCTCAGAGAATTGTCAGTAACCTTTTTCTGAAAGTTAGGCTCATTTGGTTGGATTCTGTTCTGTATGCTCAATGGTTCCTGCCTCATGTCAATAAGGGCTCCATCAACTATGAAATCTTAGGGCTATAAAATTCATAAGGTACTCCAGGACAGGCAATGAAAAATGTATCTTCCTCCCTCCTCTGTCCTCCAGCCTTCCCATTCCCTTCCCAGGGGCAAACATTGTTTCCAGTTTCTGGTTTATTTGCCTCTAAGATATTCTACTATGTAGGTTTAAAAAAATCTACACTCTATATTTTTGCTGCCAGAACTTCCTTGTCATTCAGAATCAATATACACGTAATAGCTTTGTTTTAGAAAATGAATTTAGTCTTATGAGTCTATAAACTCTGCTGATCAATTACTACTTCTTTTCAAAGTGATCCTAAACAGAGTGTGTGTGTGTGTGTGTGTGTGTTCGTCCTTGAATTTCTCCTGGGACAGACTTCTGTGGTTTTCGGGGTTAGGTATTGCAGTTTCTTTGTGGGGCAGACAGGAAATCAAAAAGTGTAAAATGGCTAGGAGAAGACAACAGGAAGTGGTAGGTGGTATACAGATTGAAATGCCTAGTCTAAAAGTATTTCAAATTCCAAAGTTGTTACATACATAGTACAACTAAACTACATAGTTTTGTGGTCCTTATTATACAGTTCCTCCTTCTTAAAGATCATAAGTACATATATCCATCACCAGCTTTCTAAAACCTCACCCATTTTTCCTAATTTCTTAAAAATTAACAAAGATCAATGCAATATTCCAGGATCCTAGTAGATAATTTGGTTTGGTCCCAAGAAAATTAAATATAGTGCAGAAATATTGTTTTAATTTCAGGAAGTCAAATCACAGAGTGCTTAAGAGCACAGACTCTGAGACCTGGGTTTGAACTTTGGTTTGGATATTGACTGGATTGGAAAAGTTCCCCAGCTTTTTGGAACTTAGCTTCTATATCTACAAAATGGGAGTTAATAATAGTTGCTTTGAAGATTACATTAAATAAGGTAGGTGAAGTGCTTAGTACAGTTTCTGGTACCTACTTGGTGCTCAATAAATGATAGCAATTATCATTACTTAGAAAACCCTGGTATAATCTTACATTCCTTGGACTTGAATTCTCTCTCAACCAGCTTTTCCCTATTTATTTTAATCCAAAGGTCACTTTTGACAAAAGGTAGAAACAAGACAGCAATTGATTCATTTGATAAGAAATACTTATTGAGTACCTATTACATGACAGATACAATATTAAAGTATTGATGAAGACAAAATTCGTATTCTCATGGAGCTGACCTTAGAATGCAGTGGACAGACAACAAACAAACAAATTAATGTATAACATAATTTCAAGGGGTTTGGATCATAATCCTGAAGAACAAAATACTGAATGTTGAAGTCTCTAAAGATCAAAATCACTAAGGTCTAAAATCCCTAACTTGTAATATCCTGAAAATCACAATCACAGGATAGTTGTATCACATTAGGCAGAACTATTACCTTGATATATTTGGAAATTAGGTATGGTTTAAGGAGATGTGTGCGGATGCCAAGTTGACAAGGAGTGGACTTGTGGACTTAATTTTAGGTGTCAACTTGACTGGATCAAGGAACACCTAAAAACCTGATAAAACGCTATCTTGGGTGTGTCTGTGAAGGTGTTCCCAGTGGAGATTAGTGTGTGAGTCTGAGTGGAATAGGTGAAGAAACTCTGCCCTCAATGTTGGTGGCCACCATCCAATCAGCCCGGGGCCCAGAAAGAACAAATACAGAAGGCAAATTGTCTCTCTCTGACAGCTCGGACAGACTTTTCTTCTGCTGCCTTGGACGTCAGAATTCCAGGCTTGTGGGTCTTTGGACTCCAGGACCTACATCAGCCCCACCCTGGGTCCTGCGTCTTTTGGCTTCAGACTGAGAGTCATACTGTTGGCTTCCCTGATTCTGAGGCCTTCAGACTTGGACTGAGCCATGCTACCGACATCCCAGGGTCTCTAGCTTGCCCATGGCCTGTCATGGGACTTCTCAGGCACCATAATTGTGTGAGCCAATTACCCTAATAAGTCCCCTTTTGTATATCTAAATACATATCCTATTGGTTCTGCCTCTCTGGAGAACCCTAACTAATAAAGATTTGGTATTGGGGAAGCCAAATATCATTCCTTTTTACTGTGTTCCTTACAATGGAAGAGATCTGTGAAATTATTTCCTTGAAGAAAGTCTGTGGTAAGTGGAGTGTTTGAGGCTACTTAATGGTGAAAGATAAAGGTTTAAAAGCTAATTGTTGTTGACACTGTGAAAGCAGAAAATCGCTTAATTGCACCTGCTGAGCACTAACCAGACTTTCAAATGGACGGCATAGGCCGCCACATTTGTAGACCACAATCAGTCTCTGAATGTAAGTGCAGTGAGTGTTTTGAAGAGTGTAGAAGAAGTGAAAATGCAGGTGAAAAATACAAGAAATCTCCCCTGCCAGATTATTCATCGTGTATTCTGCCCCTTCATAAGCAGCACCATGTTTGCCTTCAGAAAACGCCCTTTCTCACAGGATAAAAAAAAATCCACCAAGCTCAGGGACCTTCTGAACCGAAGCTGCTTGCTGATGTTGAGGTTCCTCCGAGTGTCACAAAACACACTAAATGGTGAACTATTCTTGATTAGGAATTTGATTGTTCAAGAAGATAGACTTCTTATATTTACCATTAAATATAACATAGAAAAAAACTAATACATGCTTTTCTTTGGCTAATGAATGGTGCTTTCAAAACTGCCCCCACTGTTTTTCATCGACTACGTAGAACTCATGCCCCTGTTGGATCCAAAAATTCTAGAACTTATCTGCTTGTTTATGTGTTAATGACTGGAAAAAGTGAAGCACTTTTTAAACCCTTATTGGAAAATTTGATGGACTTTGCAGAAGAAAATGGATTTCAATCGAATCTTCAAACCATAATGACAGAGTTGGAATTAGGTGTGATCAAGGCTTCTAAAAGAGAATTTCAAGGTGTTAGCAGTAGAGTTTGCTTTTTCCATTCAGCCCAATGCATTTGGCAAAAAATTCATATGAGTAGATTGGCCATGTGATAAAGCAACAATGAAAACTTCGGTTTAAAAATGAGTCATTTGCCTGCTTTGGCATTCCTTCCAGCTGATGACTTTCCAGGAGCTTTTAATAAATTAAAGCTGCATTTGGCTGAAGAAGCCAGTGAAATTACTGACTGGTTTGAAAATAATTATGCATATGGTAGGGCAAGAAAACCCTCAACAGTGTTGCTGTTAGATCACTAGTATTGTTTCTGCTGAATTTGTGGTCTGTGTGTGAATGCATTCAAAATGGATTTCTGTGTGCCCAAAACAGCATAGAAGCATGGCACAGAAGATCGGAAAATTTAATAGGGAATGCTTATGTCCCTGTATATGGAATCATAGAAGAATTTCAAAAAGAGCAGAGCTACACAGAAAATGAATCTGAACTTATCCTGTGAGACAGCCATGCCGTAAAAGAAAAAAAGCAGTTATTCATCACAATATAAGACTTCAAAATATAATTACTGATTGTGAAGGTCAGCTAGCTCTTATGGACTACCTCTGTACAATTGTCCATAATCTCTTCTTGTAATACACTCTTTCATATGTTGATTTGATTTTTAATATTTTTTTTTTTTTAGTTTTTCTACTCACTATTCTAAATTGTCAGGATTATTTTTTACAACTTGCTATGCTATGTATTTCATCTGCATATCATTTCCAATACAGGAGGTATAAATCATGTAAAGACTTTTTAGAGAGTTCTAATTCATTTTATGCATTTTCTACAAATTTGACTCCACAAAAGTACATTATTATAATGTTGACTTTGTGTGTAAGCATTGTGTGTGCACGTAAAAATGTCGAAACTTTCCCAATACATGGAAAGATGTCCTTTTTGTACATCTGCATTTATGAAAGATAAAATTTCTCGAGGTCTCAGCACTTTGGGAGACTACATATGTGGTGGTGACCTGTCAAGGTTTTTGACCAATCTCATCAAAAGACTTAGGTTGTCTGTCACAGTATTTCTGATTACTGAAGTTATATAAACTATTCCTTTAGAATATGGTTTGTTTGCTCATAACTGTTATGCCCTTGTGATTTTTGTTAGTATATCTGAGTGTTTATGCTTACAAAAACTATGTGTGTTATATTATTGCCTGTTTTATTGCATAAAGTGGCCTATGAAGCATTCTGTCATGATTTTTTTCCCCAAATAAATCCCCTTTTAAAAATGTAAATAAATATCTTTAAAATATTTTAAAATTATTTTTGCAGAATTATATTTTCAGGATTTTGCTCTTTCAGGATTTCAACATTCGGGATTATGGCATTCAGGATTGCGTCTTTCAGGATTATGATGAACTCCTGTCACAGTGACTGTTTTGGGTACTGCTCTGTTTTAGTCCTCACCAGAGACATTTGCAAATGTTTCCCCAACACTATATTGATAATACCTGTAGTCCAGTAGCCATCCTTCCATGGATCATGTATGGCTTCTCCTTGTAAAAGCCTTGAAACACAATTTATCTTTTGTCACATCTCCCCCCATACCCACCCTAAATCTGCTCCACAAAATGCTAAGAAGGAAAGCTGTTTTTTTTTTTTTTTTTTTTTTTTTTTGAGACAGAGTCTCGCTCTGTTGCCCGGGCTAGAGTGAGTGCCGTGGCGTCAGTCTAGCTCACAGCAACCTCAAACTCCTGGGCTTAAGCGATCCTACTGCCTCAGCCTCCCTAGTAGCTGGGACTACAGGCATGCGCCACCATGCCCGGCTAATTTTTTGTATATATATATTTTAGTTGTCCATATAATTTCTTTCTATTTTTGGTAGAGACGGGGTCTCGCTCTTGCTCAGGCTGGTCTCGAACCCCTGACCTTGAGCGATCCACCCGCCTCGGCCTCCCAGAGTGCTAGGATTACAGGCGTGAGCCACCGCGTCCGGCCGGAAAGCTGTTTTTTACTGAAGATTTTATGGGAAGAAAAAGGTGAAGAGTTATAAGGCACATCACACAACAAATGACTTTAAATTCCCAGTGCAACAACTTTTTTCCCCTCCCCAAAATGCTACCAGTCATAGGGTCTCTCACTCTCTCCTAATCCTTCACACACCCTCCTCTTCAATGCTTTTCCATTTCTCTAAGTGATAATGTCACTCTTCCCATAGACTTTTGAAGTCTAGTCTCTCTGAATGGGAATATCAAAGCAGGTCCGTCCCTGCTCCTTCTCCCCCATCATCTTGTTCCATTGCTGATTCTTTTTTTCCAGGACAAACCTCTTATAAACTTTTGTCCTCTATATCTGTCTTCACTGCCTGAATGTCCCATAATGCTTTATTTTATCATGTCTCAATCTAATTTGCATTCTTCTCTGTCTTTCCAATTCTATTCCTCTTCTATGTCTCTTATTTCAGAAAGGATAACACCGTCCCCCCAAGTACTCTGAGGCAGAAACCACGGAACTGTCCTTGACTCTTCTATTCTTCCTCACACCTCTGTTATCTGCCCCCATCCATCTGGCAATCAGTCACCAAGTACTATTGAGTCTATGTCCTAAAGATATCTTCAATCTACTTCTTTCCGTCCACTTGCAATAATGAATAAGTCTCTTCTGCTCAAAGATTTGCAACAATGCTCTATTGTTTGAGACAGAAAATAAAACCCTTTTTGCCTTTTAAAGTGGATACTAACATGAAAACATTTTATTATGATCAGAGGGTTGTCAGGAGTTTCTTCCCAAGAAAGCCATTTGCATCCGATTAAATTGTAGGGTTGCCTTTACTACTGCCCTCTTTTTTGGTGTTTATTATTTCATCATATTTCATCAAGATGCATATGCCTCTAAACAGACAAATGGTTTCAAACTAAAACCAGCAGTCCCCAGCCCATCTCACCCATTTATTCACCCTGGAGGCAACACTTTTCAGCTCTTTAATTAATTCATTTGGTTTCCTAGATCTGTGTACTGTCTTTCTACTTTTTAACTTTTGAGATTTAGGTTTTGTTGACATCCGTTGTGGTAAATGAGATTTACCTTTCATCTCCCAGCTCCTATAATATATAGGTAGCCTTCCCATTTGCTTATACTCTAATTAGAGGAGTTATATCATAATTTTGGAAGTATCAATATATACTGTTTTATTACAAATATGTAAAAACTATTAACAGCTAAGCCAAATAATAAACTATGACAACTGTTCTTGCACAACTTTTTGTTTCCTCTAGAATTAATAGCTGTCCTTTTTGATGCTGTTGTGGTACGGTTAGTTTTCTATATACCTACCAGTAATTCAACCCCCAACTATCTGCCAACTATTTGATTCTCCATTCCCTCAGAAATATTAGGTATTCTATCAATTTAGTCTTCATGGAAAAACCTCTCCAGAGCATTCGAACCAGCTTCAATGTGGATTAGTTTGTCTGGTACGTGTCATCCCGGGATCTTGCTTCTCTAACATCTTAGGGATTCTCCTCACATTTCTTTCTGCATATAACATATTTCTCTTTCTGGTTTTATTTTTTCTCCTAATTTTGGTGAAACACACACTAGTAGAGTATGTGGAAGGTAAATTTTTTGAAACCTTGTATGTCTGAAAATGTCCTTAATTTATTGTTATGGCTAGTTAGTAGTTTGGGTAGGTATACGTTATAATTTTAGGTTAGAAATAAATTTTCTTCAGAATTTTGAGAGTGCCTCCATTGTTGTCTAGCTTCCATTGTTGCTACTGGGAAGCTGTATTAGTTCTATATCGCTGTTAACAAATCACCACACACTTAGCAGCTTAAAGCAGTAACCATTTATTAGCTTATAGTTCTGTAGGTCAGAAATCTGAGCACAGTGTGACTTCTCTGTTTAGGGTATCATAAGGCTGAAATCAAGGTGTTATCTGGATTAAGTCTGGAGACTCTGGGAAAAATATTTGCTTCCAAGCTCATTCAGGGTGTTGGCAGGATTCAGTTCTTTGTGGTTGTAGGACTGAGATCACCATTTTCTTTTGGGTTGTCAGCCAGGGACCAATCTCAGCTCCTACAGGCCTTTGCATTCCTTGCCCTGTGCTCCCCCCCATCTTCAGAGCCAGCAATGGAGAAGCTTCTTTGCCAGGAAGCGCCCTATCAGCCCCTCATAAGGCTGATCAGGTCAAGTCTTTCTTAAAGTCAACTGTGCCATAGTAACATAACCTAATTATGGTAGTGAAATCTATCACATTCATAGTACCACAGATTGTACAGGGTACATACAGGGTGGGGAATCTTGCAGACCATCATATTCTGCCTGCCACAAAAGTCTAAAAATTATTCTAATTTGTGATTTATATTATATGCCCTATTTTTGCCTCTGGAAGCTTGTAACATTTTCCATTGTCCTCAGGTTTCTGAAATTTCATGATATGCCTTTGTATGAGTTTATTTTTATGCTATTGTGCTGTGCACCATATAAGCCATTTCAGTATGGAAACTCACATCCTTCAATATGAATATTTTTATTAATTTTTTTCCTTTCATTTTCTCTGTTCTTGCATTCTAGAACTGTAATTATTTGGATGTTGGTCCATCTGCACTATTCCTCTAAAATCTCACCTCCATACCCCACGCATTTTCCATCTCTGCTTTCAGTTCTACTTACTTTTTCTCAACATAATCTTTCAGATATGGAATTTTTCATTTAGGTTCTCAAAGTGTTAATTTACAAGAGCTGATTTTTCGGGTTTTGTTTTGTTTGTATCATGAATGTTCATTTTGTGTGGCATCATCTTTTTGTTTTATGCAGGCAATATTTTTTCTTTTTTCCCTGAGGATACTTAATGGGTGTTTTCTTTTTGGAGTATTCTCTCCACGTAGTCATTTCCTCCAAATTACTTTCACATGTTTGTTAGAGGCTTTCCTCAGATAACTGTGATCTTTGCTCATCTGTTTCAAACCACTAAAAAGCTGATTGGAAGCTCTGAGCCCACGAGTAAGGCTTGTTGACTGTGAAGTTTACTGTAGAAGGAGCTGCTTTAGCCACTATATTAAGGAACACCCCAATGCCGGTACCTTTCTGGTCTTTTCTCTTGGACTACTCAGATAGTTATGAAAAGTCTCTCAAATCTCCTGCCTGAAGGTTTTGACCTAATTTTCAGCTTCTTGGAGCTGAAGAGGAGATAAGAACTGAGGGTGTATATTCCTGGTAGTGTGTCTGGAATTCAAAATCCTTTATGTTGGAGCGTCAACATTAATACATGCTGTGGTTTTCTACTTCCACCCGCCTGGTACTCTGCCTCTTTTCTTTGTCTATTGAGTTTCTATCATTCTTCATAGCTAAGTTCAATTTACCTGCCTAGAAGTAATGCTTCTCATCTTTGTAATTGTTTAAAATATTTGCTTGTATCACTTGTAGCACTTTAATCATACCTGCCTTGAATTGTATATAATTGTTTACTTATCTTTTTACTGGGAACAAACTGAGAGCCATGATTTTTGTCTATACAATGGAGTTTCTCATGATAGAGTCCTGCCCTTCTGGGCTTTTAACAAATATCTCCTGAAGAAATGTCAGAACAGAGAGGGATTACAAAGATTATATTAATTTTCCATGGCATATCTTTATTGATTTTTCTAATTTGGGGCTTCCTGAAAAAGATGTTTTCAATTTTATTCATTTGGTTTTAGAGACATCTTTCAGAAAAGTGCATTATGTGATTGGAAATATAACAGGGAAAGAGAAATGTAATGGCTCACCATCTACCTGTGTCAAGTAACTCCTACAGAGAATAATAAAAGTGTCAAAAATATAGGTATTAAGATAATACTTTTTCTATTAATACTTCCTTTTCTGAACCATTGCCAGATTATTGTCAGAGACTTCCAGGATGGCAGGCATTACCAATTCTTAAATAATTTGATATCATCTACATATTAGCATGAGGTATTTTAGAAATGGTTGACAATACAAATGAAAAGATATCTAGTCACCCTTATTCATTCTGCATTCATTCTGCAATTCAATCTGAGAATCTTAATGCTTTATTTTTTTATATATATATATTTTTAAATTATTTTTTCTTTCCTGCTTCTCCATAGGTTGGACTTAATGCTTTCTTTAACAAAAAGACTCTCCCCAAAATTCATTTTTAATCTAGAAAACCTTTTCTCAATATTACCAATATAGACAAGCGGCCAGCGTATCAGAAGAATTTTTTTTTCTCTTTTCAGCTCCACGTTAATTTCTGTGGACATGTCACCTTCCTTCTCATGGTCTCAGTTTCATTTTGAAAAAATTACAAATAAAATGCCCTAAATGTCAGTCATCAAATGTCTTTTTTAAAAACACTTTGGAAGATGCAACTTCTAGAAGCTAGATTTTCCCCTGCTTTCTGATTTACTACAGGGATTATAGTAGCAAACCTGAAACCTCCTTCCATTTACTTTTCTCCTAATTCTTACTTAATTTCTCTTTATTCTTTAAGCCACAGCACAAATTTTACCCCCTTTACTAAGTAATCCACTTTAAGTACAAAATAGTGTTGGAAATATAAAACTGATAAAGAAGAAAATTAAAACTTGTATTGCTACCATTCAGAGAAAACAATGTATTAATATTTTGGAATTTCTCCTTCTAATCTTTTTTCTGGGTACAAATATATGCATAATTTAATTTTAAGAAATTATATTAATATCTTGCATTTTTTCACTTAAAATTGCATTATGGGTATTTTGCCATATTGGAATGTTTTTTCAGGAGATGGTAGAGTTAAGAGCACAGCTTCTAAACAGCTTCTAAATTCAAACTCTTCTCTGGGTTCAAATCTCACCTCTCGCACTTATTACTGTATGCTTTTGTGTGAGCCTTAATCTCTCTGTGTCATAGTTCCCTTAGCTATCCAATGGAGATGATAATGAAATACCTACTCCAGGATTTTTATGTTTATTAAATGAGTTACCATATATAAGACACTTATAACAATACCTTATACATAGTAAACACTAAATGAACATAGCTATTACTATATAAAAATATTTTAAATGGTAGCATAGTACTCCATTATTTGGATATACCATAATTTATGTAATAAATTCCTTATTATTCAACATTTCGGTCATGTCCAATTTTTGATATTATAAATAATATTGCCATGTGTCAACATCCTTATGCCTACATCTGTGTACATTTCTCTGATTATGTACTTTGTTAAATTACTAGAAACTATGGACCATGTTGTAATTAACTTATTATTTATTATTTTTTCTTCCTCTCCCTCCTCTCCAAAGATATAAGTTCCACAGGGCAGACAATTTACCTTTCTTGTTTAGTACTTTATTTCCAGTACCTAGATGTGTCCCTGATACATATTAAGGACTTGGTAAATCCTTGTTTGTTGAAAGTACTATATCCATTTTAAGAATCTTTATAGATATAGCCAAATTAATCTGCAGAAATTAACACTTCCACCTGAAGGTCTGAGTCCCTGACTCATGACTCCCTTTCCTGTCTGACGATATCATTTACATGCTTTGTCTGAAGACTCCATGATATCAGTTTATGAGGTGTCATTGCTCTTCTGGTATACTGTTTATTGTACTCCACTAATGTATGCTTGTTAAAGCAGCTGCCTAGCGTTATAATTTTTCCTCTTTACTCAATGTTCTATGTATAGAATAATCTTCTGCTACAGTCAATCCTGTTTCTTCATCATTCTCATTTTCATGACTGTACTGGGCTTGGATAAGGTTTATTAGTTGTCAGTAACACCAACTAACTCGAGGTGATATAAGCAAAAAGGGAAATTATTTTAAGGATATGGTGCCTTATCACAGAATTCAAGGCAAAGAATACAGTGGGAGATTCTAGAAGGACCTGGTATGTTTTAGAACCAAGAAATCTCTCTGCAGATTGACTTTCCCCACTTCTCTGCCCATCTATGGCTCCTGATTTTATGTGTTATGGTTCCAGCCATGGTTAGGGAATTTTCTACCTATTTTGATTCCCAATCTCAAATTCCTGAGATAGAATTTGTTGCTGTTGTTACATGGATGAATTTTACAGTGGAGAAATCAGGATTTTAGTGTACCTTTGCTCAAATAGTGTACATTGTCCCTGATAAGTAGTTTTTGATCCCTCACCCCCTCCCATCCTCCTCCTCCCTTCTTAGTTTCCGATGTTCATTATTCCACTTTGTGTGACAATATGTACCCATCATTTAGCTCGACTTTTAAGTGAGAACATGTGGTATTTGTTTTTCCATTTCTGAGATACTTCACTTAGGATAATGGTCTCCAGTTCTGGTAGCAAGTTGCTGTAGAAGACATTATTTCATTCCTTTTTATGGCTGAGTAGTACTCCATGGTGTGTGTGTGTGTGTGTGTGTGTGTGTATGTATACACACATCACATTTTCTTTATCCGCTCATCAGTTGAGAGGCACTTATGTTAATTTCATATCTTTGCAATTGTGAAGTTTGCTGTGATAAACATTTGAGTGCAGGTGTCTTTTTGATATAATGACTTCTTTTCCTTTGAGGAGATACCCAGTAGTGGGATTGCTTGATTGAATAGTAGGTCTATTTTTAGTTTTTTGAGGAATCTCCACACTGTTCTCTATAGAGGTTGTACTAACATTCCCACAAACAGTGTATAAGTGTTTCCTTTTCACTGCATCTATGCCAGCATCTACTCTTCTTTGACTCTTTAATAATGGGCATTCTGATGGGGTAAGGTGGTATCTCATCATGGTTTTAATTTGCATTTCCCTGATGATTAGATGAGATAGAAAATTTGATTGGCCTGACTTGCTTCGGTTCCAACATTTAGTGCAGTATAATCAATCTTGCCACAAGAGAAGGAATCATGTAGAAAATCATGGCTTCCAGGTGCCCATTCGTGTGGAGGGACAGTCAGTTCTGAGAGAAAAGGGGGGCATTATTTTGAGCTGAGCAGAAACCCCCAAAATTATCTGCCACAATGATCTTGCTCAAATGCTTTCCATGCCTGAATTTGTCAGTTTACCTAAACCTTATCTATCCTTACAAGCCCAGGAAGAATCTTCAATTTTGAAACTATAAAAGATTCCTTGATGGTCCAAGTTATTTTTTTTAATCTCTGTCCTTGCAGAAGACTTATTCTCTACCTTGTACAATTTAGTATTATGTTAAAAAATAGGTTATTTTCTAATTGTTTTATTCAAGATAAAACAATCTTTATATCAAGATTTTGATCTCCAAACTGGTAAGCATTTTAAGGAAGAGGGATTTCTCTCAAATTTTGTTACTATGCACTCTGAAGGTGTTCAATTTAATATATAGTGAATTGATTAAAGTGCTTGATAAGAGCTTTGAATTCATTGAAAGAAAGTTAAAAGACCTCATCCTGTCAAGTGAAAAGGTTATATCCTGAGTTTTTTTCCAATGTATATTATGCATAGAAACACTACTGCTAACCGGTAGAACTATTAGTATCTCTTAAAATACCTCTCAAATTCATGAACAACTTTTCATCTCCATTACCACCTGTGTTGAGTTCATTGTCATCTATCTCAGGGGCTGTTGTGTCAGACTCCCATTTTATCTCCCTGTTGCCATTCTTGTTCCTTTCCAATCTGTTCTTCTCACAGTAGCAAAAACAATCTGCTTAAAATACAAATCCAGTAGTGTCATTTCCCTACTTAAAATCCTTCAGTGACTTTGTACTTAGAATGAAATACAAACTCTTACCATGGCCTGCAAAACCCGGTATAATCTGATCCCAACTTAACTCTTCAACCCCATTTTCAAATTACTCTCCCGTTGCTCACATGCTCCGAGTATCTGGTTTTCTTTTCTTTCAGTGCCTCAGTCACATCAGGAATGCCTCAGGATCTTTGCATGTGCTGTTAATTGCCTCTGTCAGGAAAGCTGCAACCCCCAAAACAATGCCTTTCCTCAGAGGTTTCAGCTGAAATGTCAGCATCTTTTCTTGACCTGACTTTTCCTGAACATCTTCTCCAAGAGAATTTTCCCCTGTTCTTTACTATTTTAACCTCTTGTTTATTTCCCTTTCAAAATGTTCACAACTCACAACTATTTTACTTTTCTCTTCACTTTTTTGGTTTGTCTCCTCACCGCCACTCCCATCCTAGTATAAGCTCCATGAGTGTATAGCGACTGAGTTGGTTTTCTTTTTTTTTTTTTCCCTAATCTATCTCCAGCACATCCCACAGGGCCTGGCATGTAGTAACTGTTCAAGATACCTTTTATTTCATAAACAAAAGAATAATAAGATGGAATGCTAATTTTCCTGTAGTTCTATGTGGTTCCCATAGTTTTCAGTGGTTCTATGATCATTAGAAGGCAAACTGCCATGGTTGATGCTATTTCATTTTAAGCAAGTCATTTATCTTTTTGTTCTTTAGTTTTCCCACACATAAATAAAATATAATCATACCCTATTAATATTTTTATGGAAATATTACTCATAAAGGCAACTTGGAAGTGACGATGAGGGACCACACTACTGATGAGGCACGCAAACAGTGTGTGTGTGAGGGTGTCTAAGAAAGTGAAAAGCATACCGGCTCAATGTGCTTCCTCCCTAAAAACTGGGAAATTTCTCTATGTAAACTCATGGGAGTTTGAGGACAGTAGATGATCACATGATAAAAAGATCTTTTAGCAAATCTTTATAAATTAATTTGTATTTCTTCTTCGATGTAGAAAAGGGACTTATAAATCCTAAGGGGCTAGAAAAAATTCTTGAAATTATGACTACAAGTTTCTGCTTTTTATCCCTGTTTGGACTAACAAGATATATATGCCAATGCCAGGAGATTACAAAGCCAATCATTACAGGCCTGGAATTAAAAGGTTTATGTAAGATTGCATTTTGTTCCTGGAATTTCTTTTCCTAACAGCTTGACCTTTTATACATTAATAATACCTTATGTATTTACAGCATTTTGCAGCACATTTCATATTCACAAGCAGGGGAGAAATTATCACTATATTAGAGGTGTGGAAACGGAGATTAAGTAATTTGCACCAGGTCACATAATTAGTAAATGGTATTGAGGGGATGGAGATGGGGGGAGTGCTCTCAAACTCTAGATTTTTGGCTTCTGGCCCAGGGCTTAATTCCACTGCTCTAAGCCATCCCTTTTAAGTACTAGGTGCTAAACTGACATTTCCTGTTGGCCCTAATAGAGGCTTGCAAATAAGTAATGCAAATCATTTTATGAACAGAATCACTCAAAAAATAATCTGTAATTGTGTAAGCATCTAGAATATTGACCTGAGGGATCTTGCCAATTTTCATATTTCAAACCTCTTTTCTTTGGTTCATGGCTTATCCAGTTTTGAAACATTTGATATGCTTTTTAAAATCATGACTATGCAGTTCAGGAAGATGCTTTATTAACTATTTTCCCACCTAAAGTTCAAAACTATCTTGGTTACCTAGTGCCCTCTGCTGAAACAGTCATAGTATAACAAATTAATACTATAGGAATTAATTTCTTCTAAGAAACTGAATAATGATATTAAGTATGAAGATAGCAAAAAGCCCCAATTCTGTACTAATTCTTCATCAATTTCCTCTTTTCTAGGTATATTACATTATTGTATAAAAACTAAGAATTTATATTACTAATACCTAACTCAGTGACCAGCTCAGAGGTCACTCAATGTTTGGTGAATCGATTCACATATACTTCAGTTTATTCAAGCAGTGCTCATGTGACAATCTACTGTGGCGTTCTTCTGTCAAGCAGTGGTTCTTTAGTAGTTTCAGCTGGTCCTCTGTAGTTTCCTCTCCTAGGGCCCTGTCTGTCTTAAGACTTGGCAGCCATAGTGATTTCTAATCTTTCCCCACCCTCACCCTCCAGATTATTATTTTTGGTTTTACTCAAAATATACTGGAAGTTTACAAGAGTTCAGACTTTCGAGTAACAAATCTGAGTTTAAATTCAGGCTCTGCCACTTCCTTAATCAAATTATTCATCCTTTAAAAGGTTTTTATCTGTAGAATGGGGAAAATAGTCTAGCCTAACTAGGAGGATAATTGTGAGGATTTAAATAATGTAATGTGAATGAAGGGCTCAGCACAATGCTTGTCGCATAGCAACTGCTCAATTATTATTAGTTTTTATTATTGTTTTTATTATTTTACCTTAAGCAGGTTTTGTCTTGAATACTGAATTCACAGGCCGAGAAAATGTTTTGAAGGGCCCCTCTGGTTGTTGCCAGACTTCACAGCATTTGCAGAATGTATTTGTTTAGTTAAAAAATCTGTCTCCAGGAAGGAGATTTCTAAAGAAAATCCCTACATTGTATAATTCTTTTTCCTATCTCACATACTCACAATTTTCAGCCAAAATGACTTGCTCTGGATTCCTTATCTTTTCAGGCCTCTTTATACTTATCAATCATTTTTTATTAGTTCTTCCTCCTTCCTGAAGATAGCAAAATAATTTGCATTTAATAAAATGTGAGAAACCTGGAGCATAGGAAAGAAGAAACTTGGAAATCATGGAACTGGAACTGGACAGGAACAAATGAGGTTTTGTTGTTTATTTCACTATACTAGTTTAAAGGAGTTGGCCACATTTTAATTTAATTTTAACAAAAAAAAATCTTCAGTTTGTTGTGTTTTTTATTTACTTTAAATTTTTATCATGAATGTCCATACTTTAAAAAGCCAAAAAATTCTATGAGACTTCTGATGAAAAATGCAGCCCCTGGTCCCAGCCCTCCCCCCAAACTGCCCCCTCCCTCATCCCCCAGGAGTCACTGTTTCAAGTCTTCTAGCTGGTGAATTAGTCAGGGCTTGCTGGAGAATCAGAATATATATGTTCATGTTCTGTTTCTCTAGACAGCCCTGACTAATCTCCAGTAGGATATATCTATGTCTATTATCTAAGAAGATACATATATATCTCTAAGCTATATATATCTTTTCAATAGAATATATCTATGTATCTGAGAAGGTATACAGATGTCTATATATCTAAGAAGATATATCTGTATATCTAAGAAATATATATCTCTCTTCTATAGAATATATCTATGTCTATATATCTAAAAAGATACTTTAGATATCTTCATAGATGCAGATATAGATATAGATATAGGAAGAGATTTATTCTAAGGTACTGGCTCATGTGAATACGAAAGCTAAGTCCCACCGTCTGCTGTCTGCAAGCTGGAGACCCAGGAGAGCCAGTGGTGTAGTTGAAAGGCCTGAGAGCTGATGGCGTAGATTCCAGTCAGAGTCTGAAGGCCTGAGAACCGGGAGCACTGAGGCTGGGAGAAGATTACATTCTACCTCAAGTAGTCAGGCAGAATTAATTTAACCTTCCTCCACCTTTTGGCTCTGTTCAGGCCCTCAATAGATTGGATGATGCCCACCCATATTGGGGAGGGCCATCTGTTTTACTGAGTCCACCAATTCAAATGCCAATCTCTTCTACAAACACCCTCACAGACACGCCCAGAAATTATATGTAGCCAAATATCTGGGTACCACATGGCCCAGTCAAGTTGACCCATAAGATTAGCCATCACCACAACTGGTTCCTCTGACATTTACACTATCTTTCTAAATAATGTTTGGAAATAACTACTTACTACCTCCACACTCATGGGCACATATGTATTTATATTTTTCCATTTCCCATCCCCTCATCTATCCATATTGTTAGATGAATACTCTGTATTTTTTAGGACATGTATATACATATTACTCATAGTTAAACTACGTATGAAGACAGCTGCCTTTTCTTTCTGGTACTACTTTGTATTTTCCCTCAGTTAATAATTGCCTAGTTCCTTTGCTTACTTTGTTATACATCTATGGCAAATTATTTTCCCAATTCTTAGGAAGAATTGTAAATTTCCTCTCAGAACATTAAACATAGCAGGAAATCGACTGCTTTCTCTTTTACTTTCTTTCTTTCTTTTCTTAAATTTTATGATTTCATCCTGTAATTCTCCAATGTCTTGTTCCAACCTGGATTCCCCTACATAGTAGTCATCCAGGACTTTTCTTCATCTTCAGGTTGAGAAATCCCTTTGCCTTGGTGCTTCAGTGGATCTCATTTCCTGGATCCTATAACCCCCTCTGTACTGGATATGTTCCATTTGCCCCCTCCCTCCAGCCCCTCTCTTCTCATCTGCATTCTGCTACATGCTTTTCCTAAGAGGTTGATATGAAGGGTTTTCTTTAGCCTTTGGTTGGGTTTGGCCAATAGAAGGGACAGCAGTAGATCTGAGGGTGGGAGAAAAGTAAAGATTGGGTATTTATTCCCTTGATTCCCTCCTTTTATCTAAGGCCATAACTCCTGTCAGGTAACCCTCTTCATATAGTTTTTGTCTCTGGGTTCTAGTAAATGCTCTCACCCTTTGCCCCTTTAGGACGTTACTAGGCCCAGAAGACTATACTACTCCTTATTGTTTTCCCTAAACACCATAAATATTCCAACCCTCTGTAAATAGTTCCTTTATTAGGATCTTCAATTACCTAGTTTGATTGTGCCATCTAGTTCATTCTCTCCTTTTGGTGACAAACAGCCTCCAGCAACTTTCTAAGAAAGAGTGCATGGGAGGTAAATTTTAAAATACCTTGCTTATCTAAAAATGTCTTAATTCTACCTTTATACATAGCCAATTTTTTGGTGGGGATGGAATTCTAGGGTGGAAATAATATTCCTTCATATTGTTTTTCTTGCTTCATTGTTTTCTAGCTTCAATTACTGCTGTTAAGAAGTCTGAAGATATCCTGGTTATTAACTATTTGCATGTGACTTTTTTTTTTCTAAAAGCCCTTACAAGGCTGGGTGGGGTGGCTCACACCTGTAATCCTAGCATTTTGGGAGGCCGAGACAGGAGGAATGCTTGAGGCCAGGAGTTCAAGGCCAGCCTGGGCAACATAGCAAGACCCCATCAAGATCTCATCTACAAAAACTAAAAAAATTAGCCAGCATGGTGGCATATACCTGTAATCCCAGCTACTTGTGAGGCTGAGGTTGGAGGGTTGCTTCAACCCAGGAGTTCCAGCCTGGGCAACAGAGTGAGACCTTGTCTGCACAAAAAACAAAACAAACAAAACAAAAAATAAAAGCTTTACAATCTTTTTTAAATTCCAGGGCTGTAATCCAACAATGATGTTACTTGTTATGATCTTTTTCATTTCTTGTGCTGAGTACTCAAGAGGTTTCATTCAGTCTGAAAATTTGTGCTTTAGCTATAAGAAATTTTTTTGTATTATTTCTTTAATAATTTACTTCTCTCCTTTTCTTTCCAAATTTGGATGTTAAAACTCAACTGATTCTTGAATTTTCTAATTTTTTATTCTCTCATTTTCTTTTTGTTTATCTTTTTATTTACTTTCTGGGAAGTGTCCCCAACCTCATCTTCCAACTCTTCTACTTAAATTTAGTTTTTGTTATATTTTCCATTTCTAAGAGTATTTTCTTATTTTCTAAATGTAATATCCTTTTAAAAATAGCTTTATCATCCAATGTCATGGACACTATCTCTTTTATCTCTTTGAGGATGGTTAAATTATTATTTTTTAATGGGATTTTCTTTCTGTTACCTATTTGTCTTAATTTTCTCCAAGTTCCTTTTATTTTCTTTCATGTGAGAGATTTTCCTCAAATGTCAGATTGTCTTCGCTATTAATTCATATTTAAGAGTTAGAGATAAAATTGCTGACCTAAATCTTACTGTATTTGGAGTTTGTCAAACTGGTGAGTTTCACTGTAAGGATATCAGACACGGTTCAGATTGCTAGTTAGTTTCCTCAGAAGGAAGTTCTCTAATACAGTTCTTTTTTTTTTTTTTTTTTTTTGAGACAGAGTCTCACTCTGTTGCCCAGGCTAGAGTGAGTGCCATGGCGTTAGCCTAGCTCACAGCAACCTCAAACTCCTGAACTCAAGCGATCCTCCTGTCTCAGCCTCCCGAGTAGCTGGGACTACAGGCATGCACCACCATGCCCGGCTAATTTTTTCTATATATATTTTTAGCTGTCCATATAATTTCTTTCTATTTTTAGTAGAGATGGGGTCTCGCTCTTGCTCAGGCTGGTCTCGAACTCCTGAGCTCAAACGATCCGCCCACCTCGGCCTCCCAGAGTGCTAGGATTACAGGCGTGAGCCACCGCGCCCGGCCTCTAATACAGTTCTATTCAAAGTACTGTCCATAAGGAAATGAAATACTTGCTTTTGATAAGCACTTCCTGGGGAAAATCCCACTTGAGCCTAATGTATTATCATTTTTGTACATTGTTGGATTCAGCATGGTAAAATTTTGCTAAGAATGTTTGCAATTATGTTCATGAGGGATATTGGTCCTTAGTTTTTGTTTATTTATTTGATTATTGTAATATCATTATTGGATTTGGGTGTAATGCTAGCCTCTAGTCTCAAAGAATGAGTTAGTAAACATTCTATTCTTTTTAAAATTTTGGAAGAATTTGCCTAGCATTGGTATTATGTATTTCCTAAATGTTTGGTGGCATTTATCAAGGAATTCATATGGGCCTGGAGTAGTTTTATTTTAATGGAAAGACTTTTAACAAGTGAAATTTCCTTAATGGAAATAGTGCTGTTTGGAATTCTGTTTCTTTTATATGTTCTTAGATAGTTTATGTCTCTCAATGAATTTGTCCATTTCATCTAAATTGTTAAATTTATTGGCATGACATGGTTCATAATTTTCCCTTATTTTGCTTTTAATACCTGTAGAATCTATAGTGATATCATCTATCTTATTCCTGACATAGGTAATTTGTATCCTTTCTATTTATCTCTTTTAATTCCTTCTTTCTTTCCTTATTACCTTCCTTCCTCCCTCCTTCCATCTCTCCTTTCCTTCCTTTCTTCCTTCTGTTTTTTTAATATCCAGAATACACACTAGAGTTCCTTCCTTCCTTTTACTGATCCGTCTGGCTAGAAGACTATCAATTTAATTGATCTCAAAGTAATAGTTTTTGGTTTCATTGTTTTCCTTTATTGCTTTTCTGCTTTCAATTTAATTTTGTTCTTTATTTTTTCTTTTTCTGCTTACTTTGGGTTTCATATGCTATTTTCATTTCTATTTTATTGAGGTGGGAGCTGATATCATTGCTTTTTTTTGTCTTTTCTGATATAGGCATAATATATTGCAATAAATTTCTGTGAATATTGCTTGTTAGCTGCATCCCACAAATTTTAACATGTTGTAATTTTGCATTAATTCAACTCAAATTGTGTTCTAATTTCCCTTTATTATTTCTAATTTAATTCCATGGGTTGTTTAGAAGTGTGTTATTACACTAAACTCAGAGCAGGACTATACAAAATGGAAACCAAAAAAACAATACAAAGGACCAATGAAACAAAATTGGTTCTTTTAAAAGATAAGCAAAATCAATAGACCACTAACTGGATTAACCAGAAATAGAATAGAGAGGACTCAAATAACCTCAATCAGAAATGAAAAATGAGACATTACAATTGATACTACAAAAATACAAAATATCATCTGTGAGAACCTCTAGGCACACAAACTAGAAAACCTAGAGGAAATGGGTAAATTCCTGGAAACACACAAGCTCCCAAAGCCTGTATCAGGAAGAAATAGAAATCCTGAACAGACCAATAATGAGCAGTGAGATTGAGGTAGAAACAAACAAACAAACAAACAACAAACCTCCTAACAAAAACAGCCCCAGGCCAGATGAATTCACAGCCAACTTCTACCAGATCTACAAAGAAGAACTAATAGAAATTATTCCATAATGTTGAGAAGAAATGTTATTCATTTTATGAAGCCAGTATCACTTTGATACTAAAGATAGGAAAGGATCAACAAAAAAAGAAAACTACAGACCAATATCTGTTATGAACATAGATGCAAAAATCTTAAATAAGATACTAGAAAACTTCTTCAGGTCGTATACGGTGAAAAAAAAGATACCAATAAACTGAATTCAACAGCACATCAAAATGATAATTCATCATGATCAAATGGGTTTCATCCCAGGAATGCAAGGATAGTTCAACATACACAAATCAATAAATGTGATTCAACACATAAAGAAAATCAAAACCAAAGACCACACGATTATCTCACTAGATGCAGAAAAAGAATTTCATAAAATCCAGCACCCTTTCATGATAAAAACCCTAAACAAACTGGGCATAGAAGGAACATACCTCAAAATTATAAAAGCCATATATGACAAACCCACAGCCAACATCATACTGAATGGGTAAAAGTTGACAGCATTAGGCTGGGCGCGGTGGCTCACGCCTGTAATCCTAGCACTCTGGGAGGACGAGGCGGGTGGATCGCTCAAGGTCAGGAGTTCGAGACCAGCCTGAGCAAGAGTGAGACCCCGTCTCTACTAACAATAGAAATAAATTATCTGGCCAACTAAAATATATAGAAAAAATTAGCCGGGCATGGTGGCACATGCCTGTAGTCCCAGCTACCTGGGAGGCTGAGGCAGTAGGATCGCTTAAGCCCAGGAGTTTGAGGTTGCTGTGAGCTAGGCTGACGCCATGGCACTCACTCTAGCCTGGGCAACAGAGTGAGACTCTGTCTCAAAAAAAAAAAAAAAAAACTTGACAGCATTCCCCCGAAGAACTGGAACAAGATAAGGGTGCCCATTGTCACCACTTCTATTCAACATAGCGGTGGAAGTCCTGGCCAGAGCAATAGGGCAAGAGAAAAAAATAAAGTACATCCAAATCAGGAAAGAAGAGGTCAAACTATCTCTCTTTGCCAGCAATGTGATTCTGTATCTAGAAAACCCTAAAGACTCCACCAAGACTCCTAGAACTGATAAATGAATTCAGTAGTGTCTCAGGTTAGAAAATCAATGTACAAAAATCAGTAGCATTTCTATATACTAATAATAGTCAAACTGATAGTCAAATCAAGGACTCAATACCGTTTACAATAGCTATAAAGAAAATAAAATACCTAACAATATATTTAACCGAGGTGAAAGATCTCTCCAAGGAGAACTACAAAATACTGATGAAAGAAATTGCAGATGACACAAACAAATGGGAAAACATCCCATGTTTACGGATTGGTAGAATCAACATTGTTATAATGTCCATTCTGTCAAAATGATTTACAGATTCAACACAATTCCCATCAAAATACCAATGACTTATTTCACAGATCTAGAAAAAATAATCCTAAGCTTCATTTGGGACCAAAAAATAGCTCAAATAGTCAAAGCAATATTAAGCAAAAAGAACAAATCTGGAGACATTACATTTATCTCACTTCAAATTATACTACAAGTCTGTGGTAACCAAAACAGCATGGTACTAGAATAAAAATAGAGACATGGACCAATGGAACAGAATAGAGAACCCAGAAATAAAATCATGTAATTATGACCAACTGATCTTCAAAAAGCAGACAAAAACATACACTGGGAAAGTATACCCTATTCAATAAATGGTGCTGGGAAAATTGGATAGCCACATGCAGAAGAATGAAATAGGACCCCTATCTCTCACCATATACAAAAATTAACTCAAGATGGATTAAAGACTTAAATTTAAGGAATAAAAGCACAAACATTCTAAAAGAAAATGTAGGACAAACTCTTCTAGACATAGGCCTAGGCAAAGAATTTATGACTACGACCCCAAAGGCAAATACAGCAACAACAAAAATAAATAAATGGGACTTATTTAGATTAAAAATCTTCTGCATAGCAAAGGAAATAATCAACACAGTAAACAGTTAACATACAGAATGAGAGAAAATATTCACAAACTATACATCTGAGAAAGTGCTAATATCTAGACTCTACATAGAACTAAAACAAAATAGCAAGATAAAAACAATCCAATCAAAACTGGGCAAAAGCCATGAACAGAAGTTTTTCAGAATAAGATAGAGAAATCGGCCGGGCGCGGTGGCTCACCCCTGTAATCCTAGCACTCTGGGAGGCCGAGGCGGGTGGATCGCTCAAGGTCAGGAGTTCGAGACCAGCCTGAGCAAGAGCGAGACCCCGTCTCTACTAAAAATAGAAAAAAATTATATGGACAACTAAAAAAATATATATAGAAAAATTAGCCGGGCATAGTGGCGCATGCTTGTAGTCCCAGCTACTCGGGAGGCTGAGGCAGGAGGATCGCTTGAGCCCAGGAGTTTGAGGTTGCTGTGAGCTAGGCTGATGCCACGGCACTCACTCTAGCCTGGGCAACAAAGTGAGACTCTGTCTCAAAAAAAAAAAAAAAAAATAAGATAGAGAAATGGCCAAGAAACATATGAGAAAATGCTCAATATCACTAATTATCAGGGAAATGCAAATTTAAACCACCTTCCCCCTGTCAGAATGGCCATTAATGAAAAGTTAAAAAGCAAAAGATGCTGGTGTGGTTGCAGAGAAAAAGGAACATATACATTGTTGATGGGACTGCAAATTAGTATAACCTCTATGGAAAACAGTATGGAGATTCCTCAAAAAGCTAAAAGTAGAGCTACCATTTGATCCAGCAATCCCACTACTGAGTGTCTACCCAAGGGAA
Source organism: Eulemur rufifrons (assembly GCF_041146395.1). Classification (NCBI taxonomy): domain Eukaryota; kingdom Metazoa; phylum Chordata; class Mammalia; order Primates; family Lemuridae; genus Eulemur; species Eulemur rufifrons. Next base: position 85,490,275 of record NC_090990.1, read on the forward strand.
AAGAAATTTCATCAAAAGGCACTTGCACTTGAATGTTTATTGCAGCACAATTTACAACTGCAAAGATGTGGAATCCACCCAAGTGCCCACCAATTCATGAGTGGATTGACAAAATGTGGTATATGTATACCATGGAGTTCTACTTAGCTATAAAAAGAAATGAAATGTCATTTGCAGCAATTTGGAAAGAACTGGAGACTATTATTCTAAGTGAAGTCATCACATGTTCTCACAAATAAGTGGGAGCTAAATGATGTGTACACATGGGCACAAAAAGATGTAAAAGACATTGGAAATTAAGAAGGGGGAAGGCTGGGAGGGAGACGAGGGATAAAAACTTACCTATCAGGTACAATGAACACTGTCCTGGTGGTGGGCGTACTGAAAGCCCTGACTTTAGCATTCTACAGTGTATCCATGTAACAAAAACATTTGTACTCCCTTAATATTTTGAAATAAAAAAAGAATGTTATTTCATTTACAACTATTTTTGGGGGATTTTCCAGATCTTTCTGTTTTTGATTTCTAATTTAATTCTATTTTGGTCAAAGAACATTCTTTGTATGATTTGAATCCTTTAAATTTATTGAAACTTGTTTTTTGGCTGAAAGTATGATATCTTAGTAAATGCTCCATGTGTCCTTGAAAAGAATGTGTATTCTGCTGTCATTGAGTGGAGTGTTTTATAAATGTCAATTATGTCAAGTTATTTGATAGGGTTGTTCAAGTCTATATCTTTGCTGATTTTCTGTTTACTTGTTCTATCATATATCGAGAGATTCTGACTATAATTAAGAATTGTGTCTATTCTTGCAGTTCCATCAGTTTTGCTCCTTATATTTTGAAAATTTGTTATTAGGTCTATAAACATTCCTTGTCATGAATTGACTACTTTATCATGATAAAATGACCTTCTTTATCCCTGGTAGTCCTTTTTACTCTGAAATCAACTTGTTTATAGCAATTCCAGCATTTGATTAGTGTAAGCATAGTATACATTTTTCCATTCTTTTACTTTTAATCTGAATTTTTATATTTAAAGTGGATTTCTTATAGTTGGATTTTACTCTTCTTTGTCTTTTAATGGGGATGTTTAGACCATTCATATTTAATGTGATTATTATGTTTCATTTTAAATCTACCATGTTGCTATTTCTTTTCTATTTCTCACCTACTCTTTGCTTCATTTTCTTTTTTTTTTTGTTTACCCTCTATTGGATTTTTTTATTATTCTATTTTATCTCCCTTATTAGTTTATTAACTACAAATATTATATTTTTAGGTTGATTTAGGGTTTACAATATACATTTTATATTATCATAGTCTACCTTGACATGTAATGTAAGAAATCTGCAACAGCATACTTTGATTTCCCCATTCCCTGCCTTAATGCCATTATTGTCTTACATTTTACTATTATTATATATTTTTATATATTTTTTAAATTAGTACCCCCAGTATCACCTACATACTGAATATATATTTAACAGATTATGAATCATATGGTACATACTGTTTTGTGTCCTGATTTTTTAATGATCTTATATACTGACCATCTTCAAGTATTTAAAAATATTTTGTAGTACAAATTAAAATTTTAAATCTTTAAAACTCTTAATATTGCACATAATGAATATGTCAAGTTTAGCAAAATGTTTGTAAATGAATACTTTTAAATGATTACATAAATTGCATTCTCTAAAGACCTAAAATTTTTCTAAATCAAATCTTTGATAGGCTGCCTATCTATTTCATTCCACAAATTTCTTATGTTAAAAACTTGATTGACACTTCCTCTCTGCACCTTAATGTGATAATTGCATCTATCTTGCCTCTAGAGATTAAGTGCTGCCAGCTGGCCTCCTCCATGCCAGGGATTGGAAATCAGGGATTTCCAATTTCACAGCAACCTTTCCTGTCAGCATCGGTGACCTACAGAGGCCAGCCAACACAGAACTTTTCAAGGATACTGGACTCCCATCATCAAGGCAATTATTAACTCATTAATTTTTTTCTATTTATTAGTTTATTAATGGCTTGTTGAAGGGAGGGCCTTCTAGGCCAGGTAATATGATTGGTATGTGGCTGAGCATATCTTCTCTAACATACTCATTTCCCTAAGCCTTAAGTTTAATTCCTATAGCATACCAAAGAAGTTTTGGCATCTTAATTTCATTCACTATAGGCCACCAATGAATCTAGGCCTACTAACCAAGCAAGAAAACTGTTGAAGTCCCTCTCAGGGACTTAAACATATTAAATCTCCATATTTATATTAATAAATTTAGCCAGATCAAACTTTATATATTTTTCTCCTTGGACTAACACCTTTGAAACATAGGGGAACTGTCAACATGCTCCCCAAATTTCTGACAAGTTGTCCTTCAATTGCTGCATTTTCTGCATATATGGTATTTTCTCTCCTTCAGTAGACCTTGCACTTTTCCCTCTGAGCAATACTGGGAATTATTGTTGTGAGGTTGGAGGTTTAATGGGGTTCTTGATGTAGTTTTGAGAAGACAGAATTTTTTACAATTTGGATATGGTCAGCATACAGATTATATTTAAGCCATAAGATTGGATATGACCATCAAGAGAGTGAACATAGACAGGAACAAAAAAGGTGCAAAGGCCAAACCCAACGTTTAGAGATCAGGTTGAGGTAGAGGAACCAGCAAAGGAAGAATGGCCAAGAGGTAAGAGGAAAAACTGTGATTCCTGGAAAAGAATGAAAAATGTGTTTCAATGAGAAAAGAGAGACCAATGAGAATTAACCATTGGATTTGGTCACTTAAATGTTACTAGTGATCTTTTTTTTTTTTTTTTTTTTTGAGACAGAGTCTCACTCTGTTGCCCAGGCTAGAGTGAGTGCCGTGGCGTCAGCCTAGCTCACAGCAACCTCAAACTCCTGGGCTCAAGCGATCCTACTGCCTCAGCCTCCCGAGTAGCTTGGACTACAGGCATGCACCACCATGCCCGGCTAATTTTTTTCTATATATATTTTTAGCTGTCCATATAATTTCTTTCTATTTTTAGTAGAGATGGGGTCTCGCTCTTGCTCAGGCTGGTCTCGAACTCCTGAGCTCCAACGATCCGCCCACCTCGGCCTCCCAGAGTGCTAGGATTACAGGCGTGAGCCACCGCGCCCGGCCTACTAGTGATCTTGACAGGCAGTTTGAGTTGACTGATGAGGGAAAAACCCGCACTGGAGTAAGTTTAAGAGAGGACGTGGAAAGAACGTGTAGACAGAGAATATAGGCAACACTTATGAAAGGTTTTGTTTCAACAAGAGTAGAGAAATGGAGTGGAAGCTGGAGGAGGATGTCAGGTCGAAGGAGGATCTCTTTTTGGGATGGGAGATTTGACAGTACGTTTCTATGCTCATGTTAATGACCCAGGAGAGTCAGAAGACTTGGTGCAGGAGGGCGAGGGGAGAATGACTGGAGAAATGTCTGTGATGAGGTGAGATGAGATGGAATGGGATCCAGTTCTCAAATCGGGGGTTGGCTTTAGGAGCACAGACAGTTCATTTATAGAAACAGGAGGAAAGACAGTATTTAGGATAGATGTGATGATGGTAGGAACTTGTAGACATTATCTCCTGAGTGCTTTAATTTTCTTGGTAAATTAGTTAATAAGGTCAATTTTGAAAGAATTATTTTTGAAAATTCCACTAAAATTTTACAAAATTTATTTTTCACTAATTTTGTTGAGGTATAACTTACATACAATAAAATGCACAGATCTTATGTATATAATTTGATGAGTTAAGACCAATGTACCCTCCCGTGTAACAAACACCCGAGTCAAGACAAACCCAGAGCATTTCCATCAACACAGCAACGTCCCTCCAGTCCCTTTCCATGCAAGCTCCTCATCCTTCTCCTCCGCACGCCCTGCTGCCCAGCAATCCCAGGTAACAACTATTCTCATTTTTATTAATATAGGTTAGTTTTACCTTCACATAAATGGAATAATAAAGTATGTGGTAGTCTGTGTCTGGCTTCTTTTCCTCAATATGATGTTATTGAAATCATCTGTCTTATTGTGCATATCAATAGTTCATTTTCTGTTATTGTGGAGCAGTATTCCATAGTATGAATGTACCACAATGTGTGTATTCATTTTTGTATTGAACCTTTGGATTGTTTTCAGTTTTTGGCTATTATAAATAAAGCTGCTATGAACATTCTTGGGCTAATCTTTTTGACAATTGTTTTTAACTCCAAGGTCTGTACATTGGGGCAGATCTTTTCCTTTAGCTTCAGATTCATACACCTAGTGGTGATGCTGACTTGAATCAGCACTTGAACGACTCACAGGTTCCTCAAACTCAAAATGTCCCAAACTCCCGGGCGCGGTGGCTCACGCCTGTAATCCTAGCACTCTGGGAGGCCGAGGTGGGCGGATCGTTTGAGCTCAGGAGTTCGAGACCAGCCTGAGCAAGAGCGAGACCCCATCTCTACTAAAAATAGAAAGAAATTATATGGACAGCTAAAAATATATATAGAAAAAATTAGCCGGGCATGGTGGCGCATGCCTGTAGTCCCAGCTACTCGGGAGGCTGAGACAGGAGGATCGCTTGAGCTCAGGAGTTTGAGGTTGCTGTGAGCTAGGCTGACGCCACGGCACTCACTCTAGCCTGGGCAACAGAGTGAGACTCTGTCTCAAAAAAAAAAAAAAAAAAAATGTCCCAAACTGAATGCTTCCCCAAACTTGGTCCTCCTCCAATATCTCCTCTCAGTAATAGCGCCATTATTCACATACCAGCCCCAGCTAGAAACTTAGTAGTAACTCTCAGCTTTTCCTCCTTCACCCGCAGTGTCCATTCATTCACCATATCCTGTTGATTCTATTGTCTACCTTTTCTTGTAAATATCTTTTGAAATCATCCACTTATCTACTATAATCTAATCCATTGCCTACATTAAAAAATGTTTTCTGAAACTCAAATCTGATCATCTTTTTCCTGATCAGCTCTTCCATAATATCCCTTGGGTTACCTTTATGATAAAAAAATCAAACCCCTTAGCATGAGTGACAGTCACGATCTACCTGACTACCTGACACCCTAAGTACCTTTCTAGCCCGATCTCAAAGCGTTAGGCATACTGAACATGCTTCTATTTTTCAAATGTTCTCTCTTGCTTCTGAGGCCTATAAGAGATCTTCACTTTGTCTAGAATATTCTCTCTCCTTCTCTTGTTTGCCTGGCTAATTCCTAGTAATCTTTTAGGTTGCAGCTAAAATTTCACTTCTTCCAGGCAGTGCTCTTTGAACAGGCCAGTTGCTTCTACTATATACTTCATAGCACACACTGGACTGTAATTACTTGTTGAATTTTCTTTATTTCCCTCTAGCTCTAGGACACCAGTCTTGTTCACTGTTGCATTTCCAATGCTTAGCACATAGTAAAGACTTAGTAAATATGTCTCTTCATTGAGTGATGGATAATGTTTAATGGGCTTTAATGTCTACTGTCCATATTTTATAGCACAACTTCCTCATTTGCAACTCTTATTCTGATTTCTTTCTTAGTTTAGTTGAATATGTACTCAACATTTATTTTTTATTTTTAAAAATTATTTTAGAGACAGAGTCTCACCATGCTGCTCAGGCTGGCCTCGAACCTCTGGCCTCAGGAGATCCTCCCACCTCAGCCTGCAAGTCCTGAGTAGCTGGGACTACAGGCATGCACTGCCATGCCTGGCTATATTCACAATTTTTTAAAGAAGAGAACATGAGTGGTATTTTTATTCTGAAGCTTCTCATGTTTTCTCCTGCCATCACACATAAACACATTGGTTCACACTTGTTTCACATTTTGAGAACT